>NC_134688.1:182136941-183336941 GCF_050947455.1 Rhinoderma darwinii | reverse complement strand
ATCAGGCGTTTTACGCCTCGAATTACGCCTGAAAAAGACGGCTCCAATACGTCTGCAAACATCTGCCCATTGCTTGCAATGGGTTTTACGATGTTCTGTGCAGACGAGGTGTAATTTTACGCGTCGCTGTCAAAAGACGGCGCGTAAAATTACGCCCGCGTCAAAGAAGGGCAAGACACTTCTTGGGACGTTTTTGGAGCCGTTTTTCATGGACTCCAATGAAGAACAGCTCCAATTACGTCCGTAAAAGACGCTGCGAAAAACGCGAGCACATGCAAAAACTTCTGTCTTCAGGCGTAATTTCAGACGTGTTTTGAGTTTACATGTGAACACACCCTTACATTTATCAGGCTGTGAAAGGGGTGGGGGAGGGAGATGAGTGCCTGTAATTAGAGCAGGACAGATGGAGGCACAAAGGATAATGATGATTAGGCCTTATTCACACCGACATGTCCATTTTGGGCGCGCAAAAAACGCTACGTTTTGCTTGCGCAAAAGTTACATGTGGCATCTGTATATGGTGCGTGACTGCGTGATTTTCACGCAGCCGGCATCATTATGACACACTGTTTTTATGTTTACAAACAGAAAAGCACATGGTGCTTTTCAGTTTTCATTCATTCTTTTTACTACTGTTGCGCGAATCATGCGCGGCACCCGAAAGTGCTTCCCTGTGCCGAGCGCGATTTGCACGCACCCATTGACTTCAATGGGTGCGTGCTGCGCGAAACACGGGCAAGTATAGGACATGTCGTGAGTTTTACGCAGCGCACATACGCTGCGTGAAATTCACTTACAGTCTGTACGGCCCCATTCACTTACATAGGTCCGTGCAATGCGCGTGAAAATAACGCGAGTAGCACGGACATATAACACGTTCGTGTGAATAAGGCCTTAGTGTGTAAGACCGTGTGCAGGGAGGGAGCTGCCTGTAATTAGAGCAGGAAAGGACCCTGTGAACTTAGAGGGGTGTGGCAGTATGCAAATGGCTGAGATCTTTGGAGAAGGGGGGGGGGTGTAAGCTGTTTCCTCAGATGCAGCAGGGGATCATGGGTATGGTGGGTTACAAAACAGGAAACAGCCAGGACCAGAAGCAAGGGATGTAAACAAACAGAAAGAGCAGCAGTCAGGGGCGTAGCTAGAGGCTCATGGGCCCCGATGCAAAAATTTTCCATGGAAAACCAGCTTCAGTTACTTCCGTAATGGACGCAGCAAAAGACACCTGCACATGCCATTACGGCTGAAATTACGGTGCTGTTTTCTCCTCAAAACAGCACAGTAATTTCAGCCGTAACGGAGGCTGCCGTGTGAACATACCCTCAGGGCTTAAAATGTCCGGGAAATAGCCCCAATACATATGTGTCCGCCCCCAAAAAAAGTGTGTATATGAGACAGCATAGCATATCTATAGCACTACGACCCTATAAACTATGGATAGGATTAGATACAGTGGCTGAGCAGACAGTATCACACATGATAGGATTAGATACAGTGGCTCAGAAGGCAGTATCACACATGATAGGATTAGATACAGTGGCTCAGCAGACAGTATCACACATGATAGGATTAGATACAGTGGCTCAGCAGACAGTACCACACATGATAGGATTAGATACAGTGGCTCAGCAGACAGTATCACACATGATAGGATTAGATACAGTGGCTCAGCAGACAGTATCACACATGATCGGATTAGATATAGGGCCCGCAGACAGTATCATACATGATTGGATTAGATACACAGCTCAGCAGACTGTATCACACATGATAGGATTAGATACAGGGCCCAGCTCGCTGACATTGCGGCTCCAGCGCTGGACCCAGGATAGGTAAGAATAATAATTTTGCTTCTTTATGTGTTACTGATTATTTGTGTGTTTGTGTTTTTTTTACAGGTTCGGTTGTTGGACTTCGGATTCGAGGACTTCAATGACAGCGTTTTTTTTATTCTCAATAAAATGGTTAATGAGGGTTGTGTTTTTTTATTTCAATAAAATATTTTTTCTATGTGCTTGTATCTTTTTAAACTTTATTATCACCGCCTTAGTAATGGCCGCCGGCTGATTGACAACCTCCATCACTAAGGCGAGGCTTAATGTTAGCCGGTGCAGAGGCTACACTAGCCCCCATTATTACCCCGGTACCCACCGCCACCAGGGGTACTGGGAAGAGCCGGGTACAAACCAGTACCCGACCATCTGTAGTGACGGGCAGGCACCGGGGTGGCCGCAGGCTGGTAGTATTAGGCTGGGGAAGGCCAAAAACAGTGGCCCTTCCCACCCTTGTAATGCTGCCTGCTGCTGCTGTGTTGTATCTGGCTGGTTATGAAAATTGGGGGGGACCCGACATTGTTCTTTCCAATTATTTTTTATTTTTATTTTTTTTAAATGACGTGGGGTCCCCCCCATTTTCATAACCAGCCAGATACAATAAAGCAGCAGCAGCCTAGCATCACCAGGGTGGGAAGGGCCACTGTTTTTGGCCTTTCCCCTCCTCATAATACCAGCCTGCGGCCACCCCAGTGGCCGACCATCACTACAGATGGTCGGGTACTGGATCGTACCCGGCTCTTCCCAGCACCCCTGGTGGCGGTGAGTACCGGGGTAATAAAGGGGGTTAGTGTTAGCCTCTGCATCCGCTAACACTAAGCCCCGCCTTAGCAATGGATGCTGTCAATCAGCCGGCGGCCATTACTAAGGCGGTAGTAATATAGTTTAAAAACAAACAAAGACAGAAAAAATATTTTATTGAAATAAAAAAAAAAACACACAACCCTCATTAACCATTTTATTAATTAAAAAAAAAGCTGTCATCGAAGTAGTCCTGGAATCCGCCGTAGTCCAACGACCGAACCTGTAAGAAAACACACAAAAAATTATTAGTAACACGTGTGTTAGGGTATGTGCACACACACTAATTACGTCCGTAATTGACGGACGTGTTTCGGCCACAAGTACTGGACCAAACACAGTGCAGGGAGCCGGGCTCCTAGCGTCGTACTTATGTACGACGCTAGGAGTCCCTGCCTCGCTGCCGGACAACTGTCCCGTACTGAAAACATGATTACAGTACGGGACAGTTGTCCTGCAGCGAGCCAGGGACTCCTAGCATCGTACATAACTATAATGCTAGGAGCCCGGCTCCCTGCACTGAGTTCGGTCCGGTACTTGCGTAATTAGTGTCTGTGCACATACCCTAAGGCTTAGATACAGGGCCTATGTGTGATACTGTCTGTGGGCTTAGATACAGGGTCAAGCAGACAGTAATCTTATACAGTATAAGATTACTGTGTGCTGGGGCCCTGTATCTAAACCTACAGTGTGGTAGGCTTAGATACAGGGCCCAGCAGACAGGATCACGCATGGGCCATGTATCTAAGCCTACCATGTGATTGGCTTAGATACAGGGCCCAGCAGACAGGATCACACAATCTGTGATCCTGTCTCATGGGCCCCCTAAGCCTGATACATCGTAGGCTTAGGGGTTGTGCAGTCCCTAAACATTGATGGCCTATCCACAGGATAGGCCATCAATAGCTGATGTGTCGCCCGGGACCCGCAAATCAGCTGATTTGAAGGGGCCGCAGCACTCTTACGAGAGCTGCTTCCCCTTCATTTCACTACTCGCGCACACTGTGAATCGCCGACACCGATTCACAGTGTGACCGGAATGAAGTGACAGGAATGAAGGGGAGCAGCTCTCGTACTAGTGCTGCGGCCCCTTCAAAACAGCTGATTGGCGGGTCCCGGGAGTCAGACCCCCGCCAATCAGGGCTAACCTTACCTTCCTCTTCGGCCGCGGCGGGAGTTCTGTAGTCTCGATGCTGTGCGCGGCGGCATAGCGCTGTGACGTCATGCGCTGCGCACAGCGCTTGACGTCAGGACCTCCGCTGCGATCCGGAACCAGGAAGGTAAGTAAAGTATGTTACTATAGTAACAGGGGCCCGCGGCCCGAGTTACTATAGTAACTTTTTATTGATGTGGTGCGGGGGGCCGTGGGCCCCCCTGGCTTCGGGGCCCGGTCGCAATTGCGACCGCTGCGACCCCTATAGCTACGCCAGTGGCAGCAGTGACAATGGAGATCAAACAGAAACTGGTTAGAAGTTTAATAGGGGGTATTAGGGAAGGCAAACCAAGGCTGGGGGACACTTTTTAGAATTATTTTTTTCCTGGACAACCCCTTTAAGGTTTCTTTTACTTAGCAAATCATGCATATTAGAAAACATCAGCACATTCTTTCAGCCAGGGACTAGAAGGAGCAACCAACACCTGATTGTAAACTCACAACAAAACCAAACAAATGGAACATAATGTAACAATTAGGCCTTATTCACACGGACTAGTCCATTTTGCGCACGCAAAAAATGCTGCGTTTTGCGCACGCAAAAGTTCCGTGTGGCATCAGCATATGGTGCGTGGCTGTGTGATTTTCGCGCAGCCGGCATCATTATGACACTCTGTTTTTATGTTTACAAACAGAAAAGCACGAGGTGCTTTTCGGTTTTCATTCATTCTTTTTACTACTGTTACGCGAATCACGCGCAGCACCCGCAAAAACTTATAAAAAAACTCTGGATGCACACCTTTAGGGGAAGTTCACACAGAGACTTTATCAAACCATGATGAGGGGTAATAATTCACTGACAGCCCCATAATCTCCGCACAACCATGCTCTCTCAATACTTGACAAAGTGAGTTATGTCTGCTAATATATCTACTGTGGTGATAAAGGAAGCACTGAAATACCAGAAAACTCAACACTCAATGACAGATGGTAGTTGGAAAACTATTATAGTATGTTCACACGCAGTGGTTTCAGATGTAATTCGGGCATTTTACGCCCCTAATATGCCTACAAACATCTGCCCATTGCTTTCAAAGGGAATTACGATGTTCTGCTCCCATGAGCCTTTATTTTACGCGTCACTGTCAAAATACGGCGCGTAAAATTACGGCTCGCCAAAAGAAGTGCAGGACACTTAGGACGTTTTTGGAGGCGTTTTTCATTGACTCCATTAAAAAACGCAGCAAAAAACAGCTCCATATTTTCAGATGTTTTTGCTCACTACGTGTGAACATATCCTTGGAAAAAGAGAATGGCTGTGATATCTCAGTTCGTAGTACCCCTGTATCAAGATACAGGATGATACCCTGTACTACAAGTGATGTCACAGCTAAGGTCAAATGCTAAATACATGAGAAGCTTCTTCTCAATACTAGCACTACTCCGCTACTCTGTCTTCCATTCACCAAATAATCAGGACGTGGTGCGAAATCACAAGCAGAGAGTAGTTATTAGTTTTCACAAAATCAATTGCACTAATCTTTTTGTTTCAAATCACATATCCCAATGAGGATGTTGCCAGTTGTCCTAAACTTCTTATGTAAGAGAAACACCCCCCCACCCCCACAATAATAATATTTTTTACACACATAAGGGAGGGTGGGGACGGTAAAACATATGTATACTGCATTCCACGTGTGATCTGCCGAGATCGAAAGTTTGCCGTTTTCGCAATACCGTATGTAGTAATGGTAGTATATTTCAGTGAAATATATATATAAAAAACTGGATATTTATTGGAGAGCGCTACTTGATATGAAGAAAAGGCAGATGAGTAATCATGAGTTGATTTATTATGCAACGCGTTTCAACGCAGGACATGCGTCTTCGTCAGGCAAAGAAATCGGTATAACAGAGCAGCACAGTGTACAGTTTAAATACACAAAGGAAGATGGGGAGGGGTTAAAAAACACATAGTAATCAAGAAAGTAAATAAGACCAGGTGTGTCTGACAGCATTAGGTACATATTCACAATTAAAAAACATTGGATGCGTTTAAAAAAATACATACATAGGGGTATATATGGATCAACAGCAGTGACAGCAGAGATAGAAACATAAAAACAGTCCCAACAAAGTGGAACAGAGTATTTAAGGAACAGATGATGAGCGGATGTAGAAGACAAAACGGGGAAGGTAGTAGACCAGATGACATTTCAGAGCCTGAGGGGATTAGTACAATTAAGAGGCTTACCGCAGTTCAGGAGAGGCAATAAAAGGATGAACAGACAATTGAGAACACGATCGGCGAAGAACACCGAAGTGCAGAGAGATAAGGCAGCAGTAAACAAATGCCGGCATCAACGTAGTCAAGACGACCACAGTAGCTACGGTGGCCGCAAAGGGGAAAAAAAAGATAAAAGGCAAAGGGACAGCGCAGACAGAGGATGTATCGCTACATGACGAGGCGTAAGATAAAAAAGGATTATTACATTGTGATCATATTTTTTTGGGAATACAGAGGAAACAATGGTAAAGGGTAGTAAAATAGTTACAATAATAAGATTATTAGTCCGATAAGAAAAAAAAAAATTTTTTTTAAATAAAAAGGGAAAATGGAGAAATAAGTTCATTCAGAGAAAGTGAATATGAAGGAAATATGAAATAAAGCATATATATATATAATAATAAATATATATCAATAAATACATATAAATAATAAATATAGAAAGATCATAAGATTTGACATCTTGATGTATTAATATAAAAATAGATATATAAATGTAATGCATAACTTGATCAAAAGGAGCACAAATATAATTCGGATAGGCTAATAGCAATCAGTCCAATGCAGATTCTGAAATATCATTAAGACCGCAAGGCTGCAGACACGACAACTTAAAAATCCAATAATTCTCCCTTTGTTTAAGTCTATTGTACCTATCGTTATCACTAACCGGAATAACTTCAATGGGGGTGACACAAATATTACTAAAGTCCCTATTATGAACAGTTAGGAAGTGTCGTGAAACACTATGTTTTAAAAAAAACGGTTTTCACATTGAATCTATGCTAGTTGATTCTGCACCGCAGTTGTTGGGTTGTTCTCCCCACGTATTGCAGGTTGCAGGAGCATTTCAGGAGATAAATGACGTAACTATTACTGCAGTTGATAAACGTTTTGATAGGAAAAGATTCATTGTGACGGCTGAAGTAAAGGACGTGTAGCCATGGGTGATGTTACTACAGCACAAACATCTCTGGTGGCTACATCTATAGGAACCAACAACAGGTGGAAAGGGGTTAGAATTTTTTACAGATATTTGTTTCAGTCTACTGGGTGCTATAATATTGCGTATAGTCCCCGATCTTCTATAGGTTATTTTAGGTTGATCTGGTAAAATTTCTTTGAGATAAGGGTCACTTTTGAGTATGTGCCAATGTTTATTTAAGATTTTAGTACATGCATTACTGCCACAATTAAACGAGGTGATGAAGTTATGATTAAAATTACTAGCAGAGGCAGATGCCGTTTTATTATCATTTGATGAAATACACAAATCTTGTGTCAGTAAACTGGCCTTGGACATGGCACCTTGGATGAGACTAACGGGATAATGCTTATCTTTAAAACGTTTTTTTTAGGATATTACACTCTGATTTGAATTGCCCATCATCTGAGCAGTTCTTCCTAATACGTCTGAATTGTCCAAACGGTATATTTTTTAGCCATGAAGGATGATGTGCACTTTTAAAATCAAGGTAACTGTTCACGTCCACGGATTTAAAATGCGTTTGTGTATTAAAAATACCCTTGTTATCCTTATTGATGCTAAGATCCAGAAAGTCTATTGAGGTGGTGGAAAAATTGTGTGTGAAGGTAAGACCATAATCATTCTGATTTAAAAAATTTATAAAAGCAGTAGCATTAGTAGCATCACCCTTCCAAATAAAAAATAAATCATCTATGTAATGACGGTAAAAGATAATATTGTCACTAAAAGAATGGGAGTCACCAAAAATGTGGGCGTCCTCAAACTGTCCCATGTAGAGGTTGGCATAAGATGGTGCAAATCGAGACCCCATTGCACAACCTCTAATTTGCCTGTAGATTTGGGAATGGAATGAAAAAATGTTGTGTTGTAAAATGAAATCAATACAGAAAAAAAGATTGGGAACGAGGTATGTGTAAGTCAGATGTTAAAACGGTTTCTATAGACAGCAGGCCCTTGTCATGTGGAATATTTGTATAAAGTGCTGATACATCAGCTGTTAAAAAATTGTAATCTATAGAGAGATGTGTTTTGTTCAAAATGGTTAGATCCCTAATTAATTGTGTTGAGTCTTTGAGGTAAGAGTGGAGTTTCAAAACTTTGGGCTGGAGGTGTAAGTCAATAAAATAAGATAAGTTACTTGTGAGAGAGCCTATACTAGATATGATAGGACGACCAGGAGGATTGATGTGGGATTTGTGGATTTTGGGAAGGTGATAGAGGAAAGGTAAATTTGGATGAGATATATTTAAAAAATTATATTCTTTTTTGGATAGAAGACACTCATCATGACCACGTTCAATAAGACGTTTGTATTCAATAATATAGGAGGAGAGAGGATTGCTAGACATTATTTCATAGAAGGAGTCATCAGACAATAATCAGACAATAATCTTATGGCCTCATTAATATAGTCGATCCGGTCTTGTATGACTATGCCACCTCCTTTGTCTGCTGACCGGATAATTATGGATTCATTTTGGGACAAGGTTTTAAGTGCCCCTCTCTCTAGTTTGGTAAGATTATCTTTACAGATGGTCAAGCGGTCAAGTAATTTGAATTCAGTATTCATTAAGTTGGAAAAAGTTTCCAACGCAGACCCACGATGGTATAGGGGGTAAAAGCTGGACTTAGGTCTTACATCAACACAAACATGTGGAGTAGGATGTGCTGTAGTCAGAGAGATGTTATTGGTGGCCGACGGTATTGGTGCCATGGCAAAATGCCTGGCTAAAGTCAGTTTCCTTACATACCTATTGAGGTCCATGAATAAATCAAAGCCTTTTGGGGTTGTAGTTGGGCAAAAAGATAGGCCTTTAGAGAGAAGATTTGTTTCGTTAGTGTTAAGTGAATACTTGGACAGATTGAAAATGTTTACGGTATTGATTTGGTTTGCTTTGCTAACTGTTGAGTTTTCTGTCTGTAGTAATGGTCAGGGTCAGATACTCCAAAGCTGGATGCACACACAGCGTTTTGCTGCATTTTTGTTTGCACTTTTCCTCCTTTTTTTTTTTTTTTTTTAAGGGGAAAAACGCTCTGACCAAACATTACTATAAAGTGAATTGTTAAAAGGCTGCATACAAAGCGCATAGTTGCCAACATTTTTATTTTTTTTCTTCAACAGACCCTTAGGTTGTGGCTTTATTGATGGGTGGGTGTTATTCGCATGGCTTATCTGGTGGGAGTGGCTAATGGGGCGTGGCTTTCTTCCCAGACATACAACAAAAAAAAATGTTGTCAACCAAACTAATGCAGACTACTATGGTGCCCGGCCAGTATCTCTCTCTAGTTATCCCGTTGTTTACCAGCAGGTGATGTCTCACTATCACTAGGGCTAGGTAATATGTGCTGACCACTACAGGTAGCGTAGAAACCAGCGTAGATAGTGCCACACAGTGCCCCTTTGTAGATAATGCCACACATACACACACCGCCTTTGTAGATAATGCCACACACCCCGCCCTCGTAGATAATGCCACACATCCCCCTGTAGCTAGTGCCACACACACACAGCTAGTGCCACATACACACACCCCCATAACTACTGACACACACACACACACACACCCGTAGCTAGTGCCACACACACCCCCGTAGCTAGTGCCACACACACCCCCATAGCTAGTGCCACACACACCCCCATAGCTAGTGCCACACACACCCCCATAGCTAGTGCCACACACCCCCACAGCTAGTGCCATACACACCCACAGCTAGTGCCACACACACACACACACATAGCTAGTGCCCCACACACACACACACACCCATAGCTAGTGCCACACCCCCCCCGTAGCTATTGCCACACACACCCATAGCTAGTGCCACACACACACACACCCATAGCTAGTGCCACACCACACACACACACACACACACCCATAGCTAGTGCTACACACACACACACACACACACTCCGTAGCTATTGCCACACACACCCATAGCTAGTGCCACACACACACACACACACACACACACACACACACACACACACCCATAGCTAGTGCCACACACACACAGCTAGTGCCACACACACACACAGCTAGTGCCACACACACACACAGCTAGTGCCACACACACACACAGCTAGTGCCACACACACACACAGCTAGTGCCACACACACACACAGCTAGTGCCACACACACACAGCTAGTGCCACACACACACACACCCATAGCTAGTGCCACACCCCCCCCCCCCGTAGCTATTGCCACACACCCATAGCTAGTGCCACACACACACCCATAGCTAGTGCCACACACACACACACACACCCATAGCTAGTGCCACACACACACAGCTAGTGCCACACACACACACACACACACACACCCATAGCTAGTGCCCCCCACACACACACACCCCCATAGCTAGTGCCACACACACACACCCCGTAGCTATTGCCACACACACCCATAGCTAGTGCCACACACACACACACACACACACACACACACATAGCTAGTGCCACACACACACAGCTAGTGCCACACACACACACACACGTAGCTAGTGCCACTAGTGACATCTAATTACATTAAAATCCTCAAATTCAGTGGGCTCTTTAGAAAGACCTATTCTTTGAGGTCCATGAATAAATCAAAGCCAAATTGGGGTTGTAGTTGGGCAAAAAGATAGGCCTTTAGAGAGAAGATTTGTTTCGTTAGTGTTAAGTGAATACTTGGACAGATTGAAATTTTTTACGGTATTGATTTGGTTTGCTTTGCTAACTGTTGAGTTTTCTGTCTGTAGTAATGGTCAGGGTCAGATACTCCAAAGCTGGATGCACACACAGCGTTTTGCTGCATTTTTGTTTGCACTTTTCCTGCTTTTTTTTTTTTTTTTTTTAAAGGGGAAAAACGCTCTGACCAAACATTACTATAAAGTGAATTGTTAAAAGGCTGCATACAAAGCGCATAGTTGCCAACATTTTATTTTTTTTTCTTCAACAGACCCTTAGGTTGTGGCTTTATTGATGGGTGGGTGTTATTCGCATGGCTTATCTGGTGGGAGTGGCTAATGGGGCGTGGCTTTCTTCCCAGACATACAACAAAAAAAAATGTTGTCAACCAAACTAATGCAGACTACTATGGTGCCCGGCCAGTATCTCTCTCTAGTTATCCCGTTGTTTACCAGCAGGTGATGTCTCACTATCACTAGGGCTAGGTAATATGTGCTGACCACTACTGGTAGCGTAGAAACCAGCGTAGATAGTGCCACACAGTGCCCCTTTGTAGATAATGCCACACATACACACACCGCCTTTGTAGATAATGCCACACACCCCGCCCTCGTAGATAATGCCACACATCCCCCTGTAGCTAGTGCCACACACACACAGCTAGTGCCACATACACACCCCCATAACTACTGCCACACACACACACACACACCCGTAGCTAGTGCCACACACACGCCCGTAGCTAGTGCCACACACAAAAAAAATTAAAAATGCACACTTAAACACTACAAAATGGTGGTGTTCATTGGTGGACCTTCAATTTAAGGCCAAAATTAGCTTTGGTTTTTGCAAATTGTACAGCTATGTGCTAGCATCTATGTCCTCGATAATTTACGCCAGTTTATTAGTCAGGCTGCGGCAGGCCATACCACCTTTCCGTAAGCCTCACCCACTTTTCGGAAAAGGGACGTTGGCAGCATAAATGCATAGTGTCCTAATGTTTTGCACAGATTGCGATGCCGGATGCATTTGTGACTTTTCTACTTTAGAAAACAGACGAAGCAAGGTTAATTCCACCCACTGTCTTCAAATCAGCAAATCTATACAACACTTGAATATTCTAGATCAAGAGAGACAGAATATTTGACTGAGAATTTCTAAAAGTTAATTATAAAATGATTCATTTGTAGAGCCAATTATAAGAAAGCTACGGCATTGACCTTTTAAGCATGCATTAAAACTGTATGAAGACATAACTCCTAATAATTCATAGAGCAAGGTCCAGCAAACTGACACCAGTACTGATGGTTTTGTTTTAAAAAATAAATAAATAAAAAAATCTAACATGGCCAGGCAAGATAATGTAATGACCAATTCAAATGAAGGTATTCTCACCTAGAACCATTGATCCTAAGGCAGAATATGGTGACTTGCACGTACAGGATCACTGCCATGTGCCCAAAGTCTGCATCAAACTCAAGACAAATAAGCAGATAAAAGGAGTTTCCCCACTGGGAACCCCAGCCAACAGCTGTAATCTTTGGGGAAACCGGGTAGTCAGTGTTAAATTTCCCTGAAGCACCACTACAGGGGAAAATAAAGCACTCCTGCTCCTAAATGTGACGGACATCAGGCAGAGCGGTAGCTCGGGTGGGAAGCGGCACTAACCGGAAGTGGCAGTGACACTGCTGCGACGCAACCAACAGCCAAGCTGGCACCATGTTCAGCACAGCTGTCAAATGGCTACGCATTGTTACGGGTAAAACGTCCCTTTACCTGCAAAGGGTGCATTAATTAATAGCCGCACGATTTTGCAGGTAAAGGGTTATTTCACCCGCGAAAATGCACGGCCATTAACAGGATATTTGACAGTCGTGCCGAACGTCGTGCCGGGGCAGGTGTTGGCCACATTAAAGCCGGGTCAGCGCCACTCCATGTTGCCTTACCCAAATTATTTGCGGAGATCGATTCAGTGGTCTGGCAGGCTGGTTATAAGCAGGCAACAATTGATGTAGAAAGGTTGTACACTTCAATCCTACGAGATCTGAGTGTACAGATGGTGAGCAGAATCCTGGAGCATACAGACAAAAGCATCGCAGAATGATTATTTGTGATGCCCTGTAACATACTTTCTATCATAATGCCTTTAAACTTGACCAGTAATTTAGACAGCTAGCAGGAACAGCGATGGAGACGCCGATCGCACCAACATTCGCTGTCCTGATCTTAGCAGCGTCTAAGAATGATATCTTCATATTCCAAGTAATCTATTTCTGTCATGATTAAAATTCTATTCCCATTTCATATATGACATAATCACTAGGGATGGTGAGAGGTCATCTTTTTTTTTTTTTACTTCATTGAATAGTTGTTTCCTGTTATGAAGATATTATTCAGTAACAGTATGGTGGTATTATTTAGTCCCTATGTAGTGGTTATTTGTGGACATGATATGGTATTATTTGTCTCTTGTATATGGGTTTAATTGGCGATATTGGCCTTAGTATACTGGGTTTCGTTCAATAATAGCTATTTGTATAGTGGTATATGGTAACTGACTTATTAAAAGGTGTATTCTCATACATAGAAAATAGTCTTAGCTACATTGTCTTTGAATATATATTTATTTAATTTTTGATGGCGGAACATTTCTCCTGAGGAAGACGCAAGAACAAACAGCACATCTTTTCACTTTCTTAGACTCCACTTAAGGTTTTGTGGCTCTGTCTTTGACTACCTGAGGAAGTAAGTTAGGAAAGTGTGGGAAATACAAGAATGCAGGACCACTCCATTTCCCTATGGGGCACTCAACATCGGAGGAGTTGATCTACCTTGTAAAGAGGTGGACTGGGACTCCATGGTGACAGCAGCAGAAGACACCGACTAACTGGATTCAGGCTGCGGCAGAAATCTGGATATAGACATTGGTCAGCAACAACTTACACCTGGTTTGTAGTCCCAACATGCTCCCCTCACTTATACAGAAGGAAGGTGTGTACGTCAAGGCAGAATGAGGGCAAAATGTGTGAACAGCCTGCTGGAAGATAATTTCTGAAGCATGGTACAGCTTCTAGCAGAGCCTGGCGAGGAGGACCAGCAAAGGATGCGCACGATTAGACAGACTCTATTCTTCTCCCTCCATGCTGCTTTGGTCTCACAGGACCAAAGAAGAAAAACAATACAGCCAACAGGAATACAGGGAATTATCAGCTCCACACCGATCTTGGCTGAGGAGCTCTCATTCTGGCCCCTGTAGGTACAGGAAACACTGGTAGGAGGAACCCAGTGGCATAACTACCGCAGCTTGAGGGGGCCCGTGCTGCCAGCCGTCATGGCGGCTACAGCAGTAGTGCCGCTACTACGGGGCCCGCGCCGCCGAGCCTCTAACATGTATGTGCCGGGCGACACATGCCCTCATGCCCATAGGCGTCGCTAGCACCGAAGGGATCTCCGGTGCTAGCAACAGCCACCCAGTCTTGCAGTAAGTGTACCTGCATATATAGCACGCAGGTACAAATACATGCAGTAGCGCTGAATGGCCGGGCATGCCTGACCATTCAGCACCTTACAATGACGCTAATTTACGGGGCAAAATGACTTGCCCTGCCAATCAGCGCCTTTGAACGACGAGTCGTTCAGCTCCTACAGACCTGCTGAGATTGGAGCAAATCTGCATTGCCATGGGACGGCACGGCAACGGGATCATGTATGTAAAGTTTCTTTTTTTTTTTCTAATAAGTGGCATTATCTACAGACGGGTAGGGTCGTCTATATGTGGGGATGTGGACCACTATATACAGGGGGAGCTATTTGTGAGACACTATAAACAGTGATGGGCTATATGTAGAGCACTATCTATAGGGGAGCTATTTTAGGGCACTTTCTAAAGGAGTGGGCTATATGTGGGACAATATATACAGGGGTGGGTTACTTGTGGGGCACTATCTACATGGGGGCTATATGTAGGGCACTGTCTACAGGGGTGGGCTATATGTGAGACACTATCTACTGAGATGGGCTATACGTGGAGCACTATCTATAGCGGAAGCTACATGTAGGGCAGCACGGTCGCTCAGTGGTTAGTACTATTGCCTTGCAGCTCTGGAGTCCATGTGGGCACTATCTACAGAGGGCTGTATGTGGCACACTATCTACAGGGGCTTCTATGTAGGGCAATATCTACAGAGGCTCTATGGCGGACACTATCTACAGGGGGCTATGGGGGCGCTGCCTACAGGGGGCACGGTGTGTGCATGGGACACAGTGTATGGCGCTATTATAGTTAGTGATGTTGTGTATGGTGCTTTATTATATTTAGAGGTGTTGAGAATTTTATCTTCATTTATTGGTGCAGAAATTTTTTAAAAGTGAGAAGCTGAAGACATCTGAGTGGAAAACTGCAGAAATGGGTCATTGCTGGGAGAAATCCATCATAGATGTCTGGACCAGAGGGAGAAGAAAAAAACTAGAATCTGAGATGTCACCAGTGAGTCACTTGATGTAAATGTTTATTCTGCCTCTAATCAGTACTGTAGTCACTGTATGATCTGCAGCGAGATGGTGGGTGGTATGATTTTTTTTTGTGAAACTGCATCTCCCAGCATATCTCTAACATTGTTCGGGCCATGCTGGGAGCTGTAGTTTTACGCCGTACAAACCTATATGGCAGGGGTTGCACTAAATGGAGCTGTATTGCTCTGGTGTTGTATATATGTACTGAGCTTGGTTCTGGTGCTGTATATGTACTTAGCTTTGTTCTGGTGCTGTAAATGTACTGAGCTTTGTTCTGGTGCTGTAGATGTACTGAGCATGGTTCTGGTGCTGTGGATGTACTGAGCATGGTTCTGGTGCTGTAGATGTACTGAGCATGGTTCTGGTGCTGTGGATGTACTGAGCATGGTTCTGGTGCTGTATATGTATTGAGCTTGGTTCTGATGCTGTATTTAAGTACTGAGCTTTGTTCTGGTGCGGTTTATACATATGAGATTTGTTCTGGTGCTGTATATATGTACCGAGCTTGGTTCTGGGGATGTATATATGTACCGAGCTTTGTTCTGGGGATGTATATATGTACCGAGCTTTGTTCTGGGGATGTATATATGTACCGAGCTTTGATCTGGAGATGTATATATGTACCGAGCTTGGTTCTAGTGCTGTATTTATGTACGGAGGTTGGTGCTGTATATATGTATGGGCTTGGTTCTGGTGCTGTATATATGTACTGAGCTTTGTTCTAGTGCTGTATATATGTACTGAGCTTGATTCTAGTGCAGTATTTATGTACTGAGCTTGATTCTACTACTGTATATATGTACGGAGCTTGGTTCTAGTGCTGAATTTATGTACGGAGCTTGGTTGTGGAGCTGTAAATTATATAGAATATATTTATAATAACAAAATTGCAGGGCAGATGGAATTGTTCTCAATTAATTGTATATTTCATGGGAACATGTCTGGTAGTTGTAACCCTTTGAACCACCACCATGCAGTATTACATGACCTGACAATATTTCCAAACATTCTCTTGTATGTTTTTTTCAGATGCAGCAAAAACTTTAAAATCCACTTTTAAAACGGCGCACTCTATATGCTAATTACTCATTAAAGGGTCATGGGGCGGTGCTGCTACCCTGAAGAGTCACATAGTCCTGCCTCCAAACCCACCTTTCCATGTTTGATTGACATCTCCCTGGCTGATACAACTTTCTCGGATGTGCCATTGCTTTGTGGCACTATACACATAGGGGAACTGTATGCCACTATTTACAAGGGCTCTGTCTCTATCTACAGGGGGCTGAGTGTGGCGCAGTATTCAGGGGTCTGTGTGTGGCACTATCTACTAAGGCAGGACTGTGCTTCACTATCTACTAAGGAGGGCTGTGTGGCACTATATACAGTGGGAGCTGTATAGCGCTATATACAGGGGAGGCTTTATGGCGATATCTACAGGGGGGCTGTATGGCACTATTTACAAGGGTGAGGTGGGGGGCGTATCTACAAATGGAGTGTGACACTGTCTATAGGCGGGGCTATATAGCAGTGTCTACAGGGGGCTGTATGGCACATTCTACAGGGGGCACTATCTATAAGGGGGGCTGGTTGTGGCACCCAGGGGGGCCCCGGTCAAGAGTTTTTTATGAGGCCCAGTCTTTCCTAGTTACGCCCCTGGAGGAACCCATTTAAAAACTCGACCTCTGTATGGAGAATACTTACCAAAATATAGAAGTCCATGAATTTGAAAGTCTGCAGCATTCCCTTAAATTCACATGGATTTTTTTCATGACACGAGAAGGATTTTTGTAAAACACCTTTCACTTATTTAGTACCATACGTTGCATAATTAGCTGCACAATTGAATTCTTTTTTTCTTCTTTAAATGCTATGCACATTTTTGTGTTTTTTTTTTTTTTACAAAATTGTGCATTAGTGTGATTGGTGCAACTTCCTAAATACATTTTATTTAAAATATTTTACTTTTTGAGATACAGCTATACCTTCTGTATATAGAGCAGCTGTATAATTTGCCAAGACTTGAATCCATCAGATCCGCGGGACTGATGGGTTCAGTAACAGAAGGATCGAGCTGTTACCGATCACATCCAAGTTCATAACTTGGATATGATCAATTACAGGTGCATCCTACGTGTCAGAAAAACGCAGGACCCACTGGCACTAAACCAGTTAGTCCCGCAGACCTGATGGATTCAGGTCTTAGTGTTTTTTGTTTTTTTTATTGTTCGCTATGTCAAAGATGTACATAGCCTTTCAAGCAAATAAGAGTGATTTATATGCATTTATTATGCTATGGTCAGTAGCTAATGTCAGTGTTCCAGAAGCATAAATGTTCCAAAATAGGAGACTGAACCTCCAATTGAATTTAGGCTTTACCTCTTAGAATAATAAGTAACTGTGCTAAGTTTGACACCGGTGTGTGAAGCAATTTGAATCTGTTACGTCTATCCATATCTTTATATATGCTACTTCTCAATCTTGATTATACTTACTTTCTGCTTTGATTTTATTTGGCAAAATTTAAAACAGGAATTAAGCAAAAAAAAAAAAAAGGCATCCTGAAAAGGTCACACTTGTACACATAATGGATATATAATATGCAAAAGGGGAAAATGAGCAATATACATTAAAAAAAATAAAATATATAAATATAAACGTGAGCTTGCAGTTTCCTTAAATTAGATATAAGCCACAGCACATCCTGGCAAAATGACATTGAGGTTAATTTTTTAAAAGTCTAGCACAGCAGTTTCCCTGGCTCATTTTTCTTGGCATTGGGGCAGAATACATTGAGAAACATTAATACAGGTGCTACCGCTGCTAACATCTCACAAAGCATCATTGCTTGCAGTAGTGACAATGATCCTTCAGCATATTATAACGGATCTACAAATTACTCTCAAAGGCTTAGAAGGCTCTTCTCATTCTTGGCAATGGCTCAAACTGATCCAAGATGAATAATTCATGTTTCACCTCAGTAGAAAAATACATTTAATCTCTACGTCTTGTTCCAAGAAAAGATATTCCCTGATTGCGATTGACCTCTCACTTCACATAGTGGATAGCCTTAATTTAATTTTGCTTCAAGTACAGGGGGAATAAAAAAAAAAGTGAAAATGGAGAAGTACATTTCGGCTGTTGTAGAATTCTGGAATCTAAAAATGTCAGGACCACAATTGTTCATGAGCGGTGTGTGTTATGTAATCAAAATATTAACAGATAAGAACACAGAGGAGTATATGCCTACTTAGGCCCCATCCACACGACCGTATATTTAATCCATAATTACGGGCCGTAATTACTGATCCACTTAATTCTATGGGCCACGGACACCTTACAGTATTATACTGATGGGTGTCAGTGCTGAATTTTTTTTTTTATAGAACTTGTCCTATTCCTGACAGTAATTATGGCACGGACTCTCACATAGAAGCCTATGGGCGCTTCCGCAAATATGGAAGGCTACGGATGTGCATCCGTAAACTGTCCCCACAGGGGTGGGCTATCTGTGGAGCACTATATACAGGGGTGGACTATCTGTGGAGCACTATATACAGGGGTGGGCTATATGTGGAGCACTATATACAGGGGTGGGCTATATGTGGAGCACTATATACAGGGGTGGGCTATATGTGGAGCACTATATACAGGGGTGGGCTATATGTGGAGCACTATATACAGGGGTGGGCTATATGTGGAGCACTATATACAGGGGTGGGCTATATCTACAGGGGGCTATCTGTGGAGAACTATAAGGGGAGCTATTTTTGGGACACTATATACAGGGGTGGGCTATATGGGGGCACTATCTACAGGGGCTCAATGCAGGCACTATCTATAGGGGGCACAGTGTGTGTGTGTGTGTCACTATTATATTTAGGGGCGTAGTGTGTGGTATAATGAGAACTTTATCTTTGTTTATAGGTGTAGAAATGTTGGAAAAGTGAAAAGCTGAAGACATCTGAGCGGCAAACTGCAGAAATGGGCTGTGACCAGGAGAAGTCATCATAGAGGTCTGGATCAGATGGAGAAAAAGAACTAGAATCTGAGACGTCACCGGTGAGTCACTTAATATAAATGTTTATTCTGCCTCTAATCAGTAATGTAGTCACTGTATGATCTGCAGTGAGATGACGGGTGGTATGATTATATGATACGATTTATTTTTTGTGAAACAGCATATCCTTACCATTGTTCGGGCCATGCTGGGAGCTTTAGTTTTACGCCGTACATACCTATATGGCAGGGGTTGCACTAAATTGGATTGTATTTGTGCTGGTGTTGTATTTATGTACTGAGCTTTGTTCTGGTGCTGTATATATGTAATGAGCTTCGTTCTGGTGTTGTATATATGTACGGAGCTTTGTTCTGGTGCGGTATATATGTAATGAGCTTTGTTCTGGTGCGGTATATATGTAATGAGCTTTGTTCTGGTGCTGTATATATGTACTGAGCTTTGTTCTGGTGTTGTGTATAGAACTATATTGCTTGTAAAATGTACTAATGTTTTTATGCTCGGGTTACATATAAAAGAAATGTGGAAAAGAAATGACACGTCATTGATTGGTAGAGAAAACAAACATGGCGAGGGGGAAGGAGATGTCGGGAAAGAGGTTGGGGGAGCGCGAAACTGAATCTTTGCCCTGGGTGCTGGAGAACCAAGCTACGCCTCGGAGTAAAGTCTAGCTGCTGCCAAGCTGCGTTTCCATACAATACACTTTACCATCTCAGCCTTTGTTATTAGATACATTTTAATAAAGAACTATTGACATTGTGAATTATTAGCCTGTAGCATCAATTCCCCGATATATTTTTATTATGAAAGATTATGAACAGAAGCAATCCAGTAAAGGATTAAGCACATCAGTAACCCTACTTGCTACTACTGCTTTGACAATTTGTGCCCCCTAGATCTGACAGATTAGCAGACCACTGGTAGAGAAGGAATTTCCTTGACTATTTAGAGTGCTCGTTCCAGGATTATAGTGCAATGAGGAGGATTTTGTAACGGTCTATGGTACGCATGTAACCTATTGGAATAAATCCACCAAATAAAAAGGGGGGGATTTACAGTGAAGGAAATAAGTATTTGATCCCTTGCTGATTTTGTAAGTTTGCCCACTGTCAAAGACATGAACAGTCTAGAATTTTTAGGCTAGGTTAATTTTACCAGTGAGAAATAGATTATATATAAAAAAAAAAAAAACAGAAAATCACAGTCAAAATTATATATATTTATTTGCATTGTGCACAGAGAAATAAGTTTTTGATGCCCTACCAACCATTAAGAGTTCAGCCTCCTCCAGACCAGTTACACGCTCCAAATCAACTTGGTGCCTGCATTAAAGGCAGCTGTCTTACATGGTCACCTGTATAAAAGTCTCCTGACCACAGACTCAATTAATCAGTCTGACTCCAACCTCTACAACATGGGCAAGACCAAACAGCTTTCTAAGGATGTCAGGGACAAGATCATAGACCTGCACAAGGCTGGAATGGGCTACAAAACCATAATAGCTGGGTGAGAAGGAGACAATTATTGGTGCAATAGTAAGAAGATGGAAGACATACAAAATGACTGTCAATCGACATTGATCTGGGGCTCCATGCAAAATCTCACCTCGTGGGGTATCCTTGATCCTGAGGAAGGCGAGAGCTCAGCCGAAAACTACACGGGGGGAACTTGTTAATGATCTCAAGGCAGCTGGGACCACAGTCACCAAGAAAACCATTGGTAACACTTTACTCCGTAATGGATTAAAATCCTGCAGTGCCCGCAAGGTCCCCCTGCTCAAGAAGGCACATGTACAGGCCCGTCTGAAGTTTGCAAATGAACAAAGAGTGATTCTGAGAGTGATTGGGAGAAGGTTCTGTGGTCAGATGAGACTAAAATTTAGCTCTTTGGCATTAACTCAACTCGCCGTGTTTGGAGGAAGAGAAATGCTGCCTATGACCCAAAGAACACCGTCCCCACTGTCAAGCATGGAGGTGGAAACATTATGTTTTGGGGGTGTTTCTCTGCTAAGGGCACAGGACTACTTCACCGCATCAATGAGAGAATGGATGGAGCCATGTACCATCAAATCCTGAGTGACAACCTCCTTCCCTCCACCTGGACATTAAAAATGGCTCGTGGCTGGGTCTTCCAGCACGACAATGACCCGAAACATACAGCCAAGGCAACAAAGAAGCACATTAAGGTCATGGAGTGGCCTAGCCAGTCTCCAGACCTTAATCCCATCGAAAATTTATGGAGGGAGCTGAAGATCCGAGTTGCCAAGCGACAGCCTCAAAATCTTAATGATTTACAGATGATCTGCAAAGAGGAGTGGGCCAAAATTCCATCTAACATGTGTGCACACCTCATCATCAACTACAAAAAACGTCAGACTGCTGTGCTTGCCAACAAGGGTTTTACCACCAAGTATTAAGTCTTTTTTGCCAAAGGGATCAAATACTTATTTCTCTGTGCACAATGCAAATAAATATATATAATTTTGACAATGTGATTTTCTTTTTTTTTTTTTTTATATATATAATCTCTCTCTCACTGGTAAAATTAACCTAGCCTAAAAATTATAGACTGTTCATGTCTTTGACAGTGGGCAAACTTACAAAATCAGCAAGGGATCAAATACTTATTTCCTAAAGTATTTAGCTATCTACCATGGCCTTATACTGCTATGTACTACTAATACGGTTTACTGCAGCTTTATTCAACATTGTCCCGCCGTTGTGTTGTTGCTGCAGTCTAATAATTTCCCTCCACTATGTGGCACTTGTCAACAGACCAAAAAACAACAAGGATCCAATTCCTGAAAATGCAAGTGCAAGAGAGCGTCATACATGTCCTATATATGTCATATATGCAACCTACAAAGAATGGATGCTACCAAAAACAAAAGGATATAGAAAATTGTGAAAATCTTTATTGAAATGACCAATAAAAGCTAAGTAATAATACAATTAAAAAGAATCCACAAACCTACAGAGAAAAAAGGACAACTCGCTGTGTGATGCACTGGACAAGTAATAGTTACACGAGACCCCATTACTGCACAGACTGGCACAAGATAAGTAGTATATAAACGTGAAGTGGCATAAATGGATGGCTATACACTGCAAAAGATAGTCAGTGCATGAAGAAGAGCAAAAATAAATCTAATATTGAATGAATGCAAGGAGACAAAGTAGCCATGACGAATTGAGGAGTAACACAGCTCCCCGACATCTCTCCAGGCTGAGCCATAACAAAGTCTTTGCCTCTCAGCAGTGGGGAGAATTGTAAATACAGTAACTATGCTGTGCCTTCCAGTGTGGGAAGAGCTGTGAATCTGTTCTATGGCCATGTGAACCATCAACACCGGTCGAAATTGTACATTCTAAATAACAAGCATAGTTTACAAGTTTGGCACTACTCCTCCTTCGTTACATCTTTCTCCACGACACCCCTGCATGGTATATTTCCATCATCTTGCCTCACCTTCCACAGCAGCTTTTACGACTTTCCCTTTTTGCAGCACCACCCCCTGTATACTACGCAGAGCTCCTGTAATGCCAACTCCCTTCTAAGGGTATGTTCACACGGAGTGTTTTCAGCTGTTTTTCGGGCAGTAAACTTCCTGAAAAATCGGAAGCAGAACGCCTCCAAACATCTGCCAATTGATTTCAATGGGAAAAACGTCGTTCTGTTCTGACGGGCCGTCTTTTTTGCGGCAGTTTTTCAAAACGGGCGCGTAAAAAAAAGGCAGCGAAAAAGAAGTGAATGTCACTTCTTCAGCCGTTTTTGTAGCCATTTTTCATAGGGACTATAGAAAAACGGCTCCTAAAATGGCCGTATAAAAAAAAGCTGTGAAAATCGCGAGTGGCTTAAAAAATCTTCTGAAAATCAGGAGCGGTTTTCCCTTGAAAACGGCTCCGTATTTTCAGACGTTTTTGAGTTTGTGTGTGCACATACCCTTACACTTAACATGGCTTGAGCGGACACAACATGGACCTATGAAAATCAATGGGGCTATTCATTTGTCCGTTGCGTGAAACTCACTGCATGTCCTATTTTGCTGGGTTTTTGCTTACCCCACAGCCCATTAAAGTCAATAGGTGCGTGAAAAAAAAAAAAAGGACAGCACACAGACAGTCCATGTTTTTCGCGCACCAGTTGCTAAAGAAATGAGGGGGAAAAAAACACACATCCTTAAATTTTTTTTGCTGACATAAAAAACGCATGACATACGCGCATAAAAACACAGCCGGTGAGGTCATATGGAACTGCAATGCAAGAAAAGCGCTACGTTTTTACAAGCGCAAAACTGACACGTTCGTGTGAATAAGGCCTTACAGAGCAACATATGCAGCCCAAAGACGACATCCGGGCTGTTGCCGGTACCCTAAGGGTATTTTCACAATGGCATAAATGGCGTTCTGTTCCGACGGGCCATTTTTTAAGCGCCCGTTTTTTAAAAACGGCCGCGAAAAAGAATTTCATGTCACTTCTTGGGATGTTTTTGGAGCCATTTTTCATAGACTCTATAGAAAAACAGCTCCAAAAACGGCCGTTAAAAACGCAGCAAAAATTGCAAGTGGCTTAAAAAAGTCTGACAATCAGGAGCTGTTTTCCCTTGAAAACAGCTCTGTATTTTCAGAAGTTTTTTGCTAAGCGTGTGAACATACCCTTAGGCTACAGTCACACGAGTGTGACAGATTTACGCATGTAAATCTGGTCCGTGTGCGTTGCGTTATTGCATCTGTGGTTTTCACGCATCTATTGCCTTCAATGGGCGCGCAGGTGCGTGAAAACGAACCAATATTGGACATGCAGTGATTTCACGCAGCGGACCCTCGCTGCGTGAAAACTCACATGTGTTAACGGCCCCATTGAAATCAATGCACATCGCACAGATGAGTTTTACGCTCGTCTGAATGAGCCCTAAATTTAGATTGTAAAAAAGCCAAGCACCTTGCCTTACCTTATAAAAATCAATAAAACAACAAGGTGGAATATGTGCAATATGTATTAGATGATCAGATTAACCACCCTCCTCTCTAATGTAGCACATCTTTCACATTTGCCAGACAATGGCCGATTTAACCACTGCACAACTGCCAACATATGAGAAGTAAACATAAGCAAGAGGCCATGATGGGTCACAAAATGTATAATATAAGTAATGGTGGAATATTAGAGTTTTGCTGAAGGTCGGTTTCTCTTTGGCCATTGATGTAGCACTTTATGAAAAGACAGGTTTACTCATTTACATGTTCTCACTTACCTTCCTTGTACAGGAGTTGGGCCAAAGTCTTCTCCAAAGGCAACACAACAATCTTGCCCGTTTTGAAAAGACTTTTCCCGCTCACTCTTAGCATCAGCCGCTCTGTGAAAGCTGTCCAGAAGTATGAGCTCATTGAAGTCACTTGCCACAGCTTCTATGCCCACTCGCCCATTTAAGTTGGAATGATGTGTAGCATTTGTTTGAGTACTCTCCACTTCCAGTTTTCTTATACATGGGACATCATTATTGTTCTCAAGGTACATTTTACTGTTGGGAAACACTTTACTTAACTACCAAAAAAAGGAAAAGAATAAAAAACATCAGTATGCGGACACTTGAAATGATAGTTAAGAGCATAAACAAAATACAAAAACATTTCTTCATTTGACTGAGGCCCCACGCACACCACCGTAAAAAAAAACTCCGTAATTGCGGACCACAATTACGAACCCGTCCGGTTCTATTGGCTGCGAACACCTTTCTGTACCGCTATGACTAGGTGTCCGTGCCGTAGAACCATGCCGGGAATTATAGAGCATGTCCTAATTTTTTATTTTTACAGGCCGTGTTCCCATACTTTGTAAGGGAGCACAGCCCGAAAATGCAGCCCAAGGCCGTCGGCGGCCAGCCGTGCTCTCGGGCTGTGATTACGGGCACGGCCGTGTGCATGAGGTCTAATCATGTGATACATAGGTCATTACAAAAAGAGTCTTCGATAGTAAAAAAAACAAAAAAAAAACTTGAATAGTATACATTTTACCATCTTAATTATTCCCAATCAAATTTTAAGTTGCCTGATTAGTCTACAGTGCATGACAGACAACTTTTTATGCAAGTAACAACGTAGTTTGCTGGTTGTCAATAGGAGGATTCGAAGTTCAACACAATAGCCCACATCTATTATGCAGTTTATGTGACATTTTAGTGGTAAAATTTGAGATTCTCATCTTTCAACAAAAATAGAAAAGCACTTTGAAACATGCAAAGTTTAAGAAGAAATGCGCCTTTTAATAAATTTGGCGCAAATCACTCCAGGTGATTTTATTAATTAAACTAGAGGGGATAAAACAAAACACAAAAAACACAAACTTGCATTACTGAAAGAGAAGTAGTTTGTGCAAGAACAAGTTTTGGGGGACCTTCGTACATATTTAGTTCATCTAGCCATTATTATAATGCAATCAAAAAGTCTCTTAAGCCCTGAAATCGGATGGTGGTTTTCCAAAGGTGTAAACCACTCATAGCAGCCATTATAGTATTTATCAGGGGTTTTTTAAACCTGAAATCACAACTGAATTGTTATTGGATGCAGTTCTGCATAGCACTGTAGATTTATATGCCATTCAGGGTTTGCAAAAAATGGGTGACAAACTACTGTTATGGCTGCCAGTGATTGTGGTGACGTAAAGTATGTGTCTGATTTTAGGGGTGCTGTTGCAGATCCACACACACACGGACTGAGCTAGTTTTGGAGAGAACAATGAATGCCCGGCCATGACTGGATAATACGTTCTTCTGTGAGAACCGGTTCTTTTCTATAAAGGGAGAGAGATAAGTGGTGCTATTTTATTGGCACAATTTTATGGGAACTACAGTTGGTAGTATTTTTTATGTGCACTTTTGATGCCTATAATGCTGCATATACACAGCAATGCTTTGTCGGGCGCTGTGCATAGCTATTCCCCAATAGAAGCATGCTTTAAGAGAATAGCTCTGTACATACGACATCTGATGTAACTATTTTTCTCTTGGATTTTTAAAAAATACAATAAAAAAAAAAAATGACAAAAAAAAAAGTTAAAATTTAAGCATTCGGATATACAGTAAGGCCCTCATGCACGTCTACTGTAGCCTAATTTAGCTCCATACAAAACTCAGCCATAACATGGCTGAGTGCATGAGGCCTAAGTTACACTTGTTTACCTGACCCTATTAAAGGGGTTTTCCCCCCAGAGACATTTAGGACATATCCACAGGATGTGTGATAAATGTCAGATATATGCGGGTCCCACCTCTGGGACATACGCCTACCTCTAGAAAGTGGCCCCCCAAACCCTGTTCTGCCGCTCTGTTTGTATGTTTCAGGCGAAAACAGCTCCTGAATTTCAGACGTTTTGACAAGTGCACGCGTTTTTTGCGGCGTCTTTTACGGACGTAATTGGAGCTGGTTTTCATTGGAGTCAATGAAAAACGGCTCCAATTACGTCCCAAGAAGTGACATGCACTTCTTTGAGGCGGTTGTATTTCTACGCACCGTCTTTTGACAGCGGCGCATAAAAATACACCTCGTCCGAGCAGAACACCGTAAGACCCATTGAATTCAATGGGCAGATGTTTGCAGACGGTTTTGAGTGATATTTTCAGGTGTGATTCGAGACGTAAAACGCCTGAATTACATCCGTAAATAGGGCGTGTGAACATACCCTCAGAGTTCAATTTCCGTGCAGCATAACCCCAGGCTAAATTTTGCTTTACACAATGCACATTCATATAAATGGGTTGTCTGTGTAATGCAGGACAGGACCACCAGAGTGAGAGACCTTGTAACCGCTCTCCACTTTGGCCTAAAAAAAATAAAGGAGGATCCTTAAAAGGAATTTCTACGCTCTGACAACTGATGACCTATCCACCGGATAGGTCACCAATATATGAACGGTGCAGGTCCGACACCTGGACTACACACTGGCTGCGTCCGGGCTCTGGATGTTTTGAACGGTATGCAGCAGTCTGAGCCAGAAGCAGATGCCTCCGACCACTGCATAGTGGCTGTTCGGCAGAACTGCGGCTCTGCTCCTATTCACTTGAGTAGGAGCAGTACTATAGCTCGGCCGCTATTCTTTGACCGGAGCCATCTGCTTCCGGCAATATTGTTCGATGCCCGGTGGCATCCGCAGCAGCTGATCTGTGCGGGGTCCGGTTGTCAGACCCGCACCGCTCATAAACACTGTATAGGTCATCAGTATGGGTCATGAGTTGTCAGTACGTGGAAAACCCCTTTAACAGATGACCCCTCTTTATTAACTCAGCATTCCCAAATAGGGTACAACAAAATAGATTTTTAAATCTTTAAAATAAGTTCCATATCAGGACCAAACTCTCCCTCTGTTCTACAGAAGAATCATATGACTAGTACAGCTCAATCTTTCATTAAAGGCTATGTAAACCTTTGCAGAGCATTTTTTTTTAGTGTGTCAGTGTGTTTGGTGTAACTTTTTAATTAGTCCTTATTAAAAAAAAAAAAAAAACACTTTTTGAGATAAAGCTGCTCTATTGTCTATACAGGGCAGCTGTATTTAGCACTAAGACCTGAATCTGTCAGGTCTGCGGGACTGACCGGTTCAGTGTCAGCAGTTCCTGCGTGTCTGACACGCAGTAACTACCTGTTAACCATCACATCAAAGTTCATAACTTAGATGTGATAGTTTACAAGAGGATCCTGCGCGTCAGAGACACAAGACCCGCTGACACTGAACCGGTCAGGTCAGTCCGCAGGACTTACGGATTTAGGTAATAGCGAACAATACAGCTGCATACAGAGCAGCGGTATGTCAAAAAGTAAAACAAATTTTTAATAAAGACTATTTATAAAGTTGCACCAACCACACTAAAACAAACAAAAATAACCAAAAAAAAAACCTGCAAAAGGTTTTCAAAGCCTTTAATAACTCTTTTTAAGACTCAAGCACAACATTCAATAACATTATACCAGAGTGCACCCTTCTGTTTCTTTTAAGATTTGCATGCTGTGCATCGGGGACCAGTCACGCACCATGAGATAGAAGAAATAAATCAATACTTGCTTAATGATACATTCTCACTAGGACCTATAATAACACATTCACTTTCTACAGGTCTTATAAATTGAAATAAATGTCACTGACTTCTCACATCAGTAGTTTCATGGGTTTTAATGCAGGCTGCCATCGAAAATCCAGTAAAAGCATATTAAAATTATTTCTATTGGAATAAAACACCCTAAATCACACTGAACCTGCTCATTGAAGCCTGATCCTCCTCTATTAAGAAATAATCATTTAAACTACAATATTCGGTTTGCAAGCCACTGTAAAAAAGTAAAAAACACTGGGTATTATAGAGTATATTGAATACACTTTTTCCACACATTGCTATATTACTAGAGGTGAATGAACCGATTCAACAAATTTGACTTTCACCATGGTTTGTAGAGAACATTGTAACCACAACAGAAGAATAAACATTTTAATAGAAGGACATTGGGTCTCCCCACCTTCTATAAAAAATCATCATCCATACCGCCCCAGACGTTAATAGTGCCCCCTATAGACACCAAACAAAATAACTTTCCCATATGGTGGTAATGTCCACTTTTTTGCCCCCACACAATAATAGTCTTCTGCGTCCTTATAGTGTGGTCAGGCGCCCCATATAGTATATAGCCCAATATTTAATAGTTTCCTTTTGCGCCAATAGGGAAAAAACAAACCACAAACTTACCTAACCCCATTCCCACGACAAGCTGCTGGATCTACAGCCCGGCATAGGCGACTATGCATTGACATCATTGCGCCACCTGCGTCGGGACATCAAGCGGACATAGTCCTAAAACAGTCTTTGGCTTACCAGAGTAAGTGGCGGGGGTGAGAGCAAATGGCTCACTGCTCCGCCATAGTAAGCGGGCCAGGCACCCCCATCCCCTTCGGTTGCACCTTGTGGTATGTGTTGGGCCCCGAAGCAGCCGCTACGACTGTAGCTTTGCTACTGCGCACCATGCATGGACAGTAATGGCTCGGTACACTGGCACAGAGCCTGTACTACTCCTTTAACAGAGCCATACAGCTTCTGCACTGCCATACAGGAGCTGTCAGACTTAGTACTGCAATGCTTCTTGGGAAGAATATCTTCATACATACAGAGTCAGATGGAACAATTTTTTTTTTCTGCCGGATTCTGTACGAATATGAAAATATTTAGTAAAATGCCTTATTTTAAATAGCAGGTCAGTTATTCACAAACGAATTGCACAGAATGTTTCACCAGCAAAGTGAATTTAAAAATTTAGATTTTTATTTTTTTTTTGCTGCATTACCATGCACCACATAAGTAATCTACATTGTTTTAGCACAACAGAATTGCATAACCAAGAACAAAATAGAATATATAATGTACTACCAATGCATTTCTCCTCTCAGTTTACCCTAGGGCCTTATTCATGTGGTACATCTGGTGAGTTCACATGCTTGTTACCAGGCAGGATTCATCTGATCCTTTTCATGTATTTTTATACTGTAGTTGAGCACAATTCCAAAAGATTGTGCAACATTCTATTAGACGCATCTTGGGAAAAGATTTAGTAAGACTTGCGTTTCATAATCCAGTCCTAAATAGACGTGTTGGAATTAGGTTGGATTCACATATCAGTTGCATCAGGGAAGTTGTTTTTAGTAACGGATGACATTTTTGCGCACCAGTCCAGTGTCCATAACCGGGCTAAAGCCAGGAAGCAAAATGTTGTATGCAATGTTTTTCTGTCAAAGGGAGATATCTAGTGTTAAAAGAAATGCAACTGGATGCCAGAAATGATCCCATAGGAAAGCATGGGATAAGTTCTGGCATTTCCCTACTACACTGGAGGGAACAGGGCCTAAGATGTGCTAAATTTATTAAGAGGCGCATGCCTGTTAGGCCTTATTCATACGGACGTGTCCGTTTTGTGTGCGCAAAAAACGCTGCGTTTTGCGGGCGCAAAAGTTTCGTGTGTCATCAGCATATGGTGTGTGGCTGCATGATTTTCGTGCAGCCGGCATCATTATGACACTCTGGTTTTATGTTTACAAACAGAAAAGCATGAGGTGCTTTTCTGTTCTCATTCATTTATTTTACTACTGTAGTGTGAATCACGCGTGTCACCCGGAAGTGCTTTCGTGTGGCGTGCGTGATTTGCACGCACTCATTGACTTCAATGGGTGTTTGCTGCGCGAAACACGGGCAAGTATAGGACATGTCGTGAGTTTCACGCAGTGCACATACGCTGAGTCAAATTCACTGACAGTCTGAGCGGCCCCATTCATTAACATAGGTCTGCGCGATGCGCGTGAAAATCACGCGCGTGGCACGGACGTATAATACGTTCGTGTGAATAAGGCCTTAGACAGTTCAAACAGAAATTGAAATCTACACCTGCTACAAGTTGGTATAGATTTGCTCTACAATTTGCACCAATTTAAATAATAAGTAATAAATTTGGCAGTCAGGTTACGACCCTGAAAAACTGCACATTTTAGCACAAATAAGGTGTACGCCAAAGTTTACGACTTTTATTCCAGAAAAATATTCTAAAGATAAATTCCCTCTATGTGAGCAAGCTAGGGCTGAAGGCAGCATTAGCAGGAACTAGACATATGAGGAAAGTATTTGGGACTGGGTGGTTAACATACACAGTGTTTCTAAACTGCACTGCTAACAAATACAATGTTAAAAAACATCCACCATATTCTATTAATAAGCAGCAGTCTATCGGAGTGTAACGTTTTTTGAATATCCCCACCATCAGTCACTTCATTTTGACAGCAGAAATATTTACCTATAATTTTCACAAAAAATTAAGGCAAGAATCTGCTATAGAATCTTTATGTCAGCTGCACACAAACATGTTGGGGGGAGGTAAAACCTGCAACAAAAAGCAGATGGGGAAAAAAAAAAAAAAGTATACTTAACAAGATCTATGCTTCTCCATCCAGGCTGGCCTCCTGGGATGACGTTTCATCCCAGGCAGCCAGACATCAGAGTGACACATCGCCATGTCTACAGATAAGTTTTTTTTCATTTATTTTTTAACCCGTTTTCTACAGCGGACATCCAGCATGAAAAACTTCTCCACCTGGACCTGCAGGGTCCAGGACAGATACGCTGTGTACTGATATGCTATGTACTGATGCACTGTGTACTCTAAGGGTATGTGCGCACACAAACTCAAAAATGTCTGAAAATACGGAGCGGTTTTAAAAGGGAAATAGCTCTTGATTTTCAGACTTTTTTTTAAGCCACTCGCGATTTTCACGGCCGATTTTGGAGCCGTTTGTTTATAGAGTATGAAAAACTGCTCCAAAAACGGCTAAAGTAGTAACACGCACTTATTTTTCACAGCAGTTTTTTTACGCGGCAGTTTTGAAAAACAGCCGCAAAAAAAAAACAGCCCATCAGAACAGAACGCCATTTTTCCCATTCAAATCAATAGGCAGATGTTTGGAGGCGTTCTGCATCAGATTTTTCAGCCGTTTTTTGGGACGTTTGCGGCCCGAAAACACTCTGTATGAACATACCCTTAGGCACCCTCCCGTGTGAGCACACCCTACTACATAATTTAATGCTGTGCCAATTGATTTGAGAAGTTAAAAAAAAAAAAAAAAAGGGAAGTATACACAAAATATGCTTTTCCCTGTAAGGTGTTCAGGTTTAGGGGCAGGGCACACCTTAGTTCTCCATCACACTTTTTTTTTGCAAGTTTACATGTGCCACTTTTAAAGGCAATTTACTCTACATTTGTTTTTGTTTTTTTATTAAAAAAATAAATAAAATACCCCAAATATATAGAGAACTTCATATTCTATTGGATTACCAGCAAACATCTGATTGGCAACATAAAAGCTAAAATGAGACCAAAATGCAGGGTGTGATTCCAGCCCAAGGCCTCATGCACACAACTTTGCTTTTGCAGCCACAATTTATCCACATTTTTGTGGATACATCGCAGACAAATTAATTTCTACGGCCACATGCACACGATCATGGTTTATACAGATCCACGTGGGTCACAAATCCGGACCGCAAAAACTCAGAAAAGTCATTTTACAGTCCAGATTTGCAGATTTACCAAAACTGGTGAATTGTTGCAAGTCCTGACAACACACAGATGTACAACTGGTTGTTTTGCGGCCTGATGGATAGCAACGGACCCCATGGCTTTGCAGATCGCAAAGCCAATACAGTTGTGTGCGTGAGGCCTTACAGCACCACCATTTCCCCATTCACTCAATAGCTTCTTTCCCTACATACAAGATTACATGTTGTTAAATTTCATTACAAATCTGATTACTTTTCCTACCTCAAAGTCCATTTTTGCAAAGGTTCCACTGCTTATAAAGCTGTAATCTGGCTAGGTATAATACTACCTGGCCGATTCCCAGCAAAATTCACCTGGAAAAAAAAAAAAACACTTCTCCTAAAGCTAATATGGCCTTAGATGCAAATAGCCAACTGGGAACCTGTTTGCCAAACAGAAGACAATAATACAAGTTCCATAAGTAAACCATCCCCATTTACAACCACTGACTGACCAACCCTCACTCCCTACTGACATGCAAAACCACTTTTTGTGTTCCACCCCCATCACTACACCACCTGTGACCAACTTATATAACATTAGTCTAATTGGCTGCCAATGAGGCTGGATTCAAGTATAACGCTTTGATGCAGTTTATTTATACAATTTGCTAAGCAAGCCAGGTTTGGATCATAAGGGCGGATTTACAAGAGCGTGAGCGTTTTGCGTGCACAAAAAACACTGCGTTTTGTGCGCGTGACAGCTCCGTGTGTCATGTTCATATGGATGCGCGGCTGCGTGGTTTTCGCGCAGCCGCAATCATTATGACACTCCGTTTGGATGTTTGTAAACAGAAAAGCACGTGGTGATTTTCTGTTTACATTCATTCTTTTACTTCTGTTGCGCGAAAAACGCTTGTCCCACGGAAGTGCTTCCGTGGGGCATGTGTGATTTTCCCGCACCCATTGATTTCAATTGGTGCGTCATGCGCAAAATACGCCGAAATAAAGAACATAGGAATACATCAGACTAGAGATATTAATCTCATTACAGAAAATCACTGTGATAAATCGCTGTCCATAGGAATACATCAGACTAGTGGGTCGCCGTGAAGTGGCAAGTGGGCTTATACAGTTTGATCAAAATGTTTACAAAGAACCTCATGTTCATGTTTCTAAATTATGCCTAGCGGCTCAGATCAACGTATATACTGTGGATTGTGCGGTCCATGTCTAGTTTCTCACAATGCTGATATTGTATAGTCTATCCTCCTCATTTCCTTTGTTTTACTTGGCACCAGCACTCCACGCATTTGAAAAAATACCCAGTTGATTTTAATTCAGGAATGACCTCATAAGTGTTCCTGCTCTTGCTTGTGCTCTCAGTTTGGTCATTGGGGGCGCATGGCAAGGTGAGCTCATTCCATCTGTTCACTTGTTGTGGTGCCGTATGGTGGTGTCTGTTGCTGTAGTGCTGCACTTGTGGGGGGACGTGGCCCAGAGCCAAGGAGGCTTGGCACGGTCTGAAGGCATGGGTGCTTTTGGGCCCCTGGGTTGCTCCCTCTGCAGGAGCGGTGCTGCGGTGGTGGTAGCCGCCATGCGGTGCTGCAACCGCTAGAGTAGGGACCCACTTTAAAGAGGTCGCCGTGAAGTGGCAAGTGGGCTTATACAGTTTGATCAAAATGTTTACAAAGAACCTCATGTTCATGTTTCTAAATTATGCCTAGCGGCTCAGATCAACGTATATACTGTGGATTGTGCGGTCCATGTCTAGTTTCTCACAATGCTGATATTGTATAGTCTATCCTCCTAATTTCCTTTGTTTTACTTGGTACCAGCACTCCACGCATTTGAAAAAATACCCAGTTGATTTTAATTCAGGAATGACCTCATAAGTGTTCCTGCTCTTGCTTGTGCTCTCAGTTTGGCCACTGGGGGCGCATGGCAAGGTGAGCTCATTCCATCTGTTCACTTGTTGTGGTGCCGTATGGTGGTGTCTGTTGCTGTAGTGCTGCACTTGTGGGGGGACGTGGCCCAGAGCCAAGGAGGCTTGGCACGGTCTGAAGGCATGGGTGCTTTTGGGCCCCTGGGTTGCTCCCTCTGCAGGAGCGGTGCTGCGGTGGTGGTAGCCGCCATGCGGTGCTGCAACCGCTAGAGTAGGGACCCACTTTAAAGAGGTCGCCGTGAAGTGGCAAGTGGGCTTATACAGTTTGATCAAAATGTTTACAAAGAACCTCATGTTCATGTTTCTAAATTATGCCTAGCTGCTCAGATCAACGTATATACTGTGGATTGTGCGGTCCATGTCTAGTTTCTCACAATGCTGAAATATAGAACATAGGAATACATCAGACTAGAGATATTAATCTCATTACAGAAAATCACTGTGATAAATCACTGTCCATAGGAACACATCAGACTAGAGATATTTATCTCACTACAGAAAATCACTGTGATAAATCACTGTCCATAGGAATACATCAGACTAGAGATATTTATCTCACTACAGAAAATCACTGTCATATATCACTGTCCATAGGAATACATCAGACTAGAGATATTTATCTCATTACAGAAAATCACTGTGATAAATCGCTGTCCATAGGAATACATCAGACTAGAGATATTTATCTCACTACAGAAAATCACTGTGATAAATCACTGTCCATAGGAATACATAAGACTAGAGATATTTATCTCACTACAGAAAATCACTGTGATAGATCACTGTCCATAGGAATACATCAGACTAGAGATATTTATCTCACTACAGAAAATCACTGTGATAAATCACTGTCCATAGGAATACATCAGACTAGAGATATTTATCTCACTACAGAAAATCACTGTGATAAATCACTGTCCATAGGAATACATCAGACTAGAGATATTTATCTCACTACAGAAAATCACTGTGATAAATCACTGTCCATAGGAATACATCAGACTAGAGATATTTATCTCACTACAAAAAAATCGCTGTGATAAATCACTGTCCATAGGAATACATCAGACTAGAGATATTTATCTCACTACAGAAAATCACTGTCATATATCACTGTCCATAGGAATACATCAGACTAGAGATATTTATCTCATTACAGAAAATCACTGTGATAAATCGCTGTCCATAGGAATACATCAGACTAGAGATATTTATCTCACTACAGAAAATCACTGTGATAAATCATTGTCCATAGGAATACATCAGACTAGAGATATTTATCTCACTACAGAAAATCACTGTGATAAATCATTGTCCATAGGAATACATCAGACTAGAGATATTTATCTCACTACAGAAAATCACTGTGATAAATCATTGTCCATAGGAATACATCAGACTAGAGATATTTATCTCACTACAGAAAATCACTGTGATAAATCATTGTCCATAGGAATACATCAGACTAGAGATATTTATCTCACTACAGAAAATCACTGTGATAAATCATTGTCCATAGGAATACATCAGACTAGAGATATTTATCTCACTACAGAAAATCACTGTGATAAATCACTGTCCATAGGAACACATCAGACTAGACATATTTATCTCACTACAGAAAATCACTGTGATAAATCACTGTCCATAGGAACACATCAGACTAGAGATATTTATCTCACTGTATTCCTATGGACAGTGATTTATCACAGTGATTTTCTGTAGTGAGATAAATATCTCTAGTCTGATGTATTCCTATGGACAGCGATTTATCACAGTGATTTTCTGTAGAGATAAATATCTCTAGTCTGATGTATTCCTATGGACAGCGATTTATCACAGTGATTTTCTGTAGTGAGATAAATATCTCTAGTCTGATGTATTCCTATGGACAGCGATATCAGTGATTTTCTGTAGTGAGATAAATATCTCTAGTCTAATGTATTCCTATGGACAGCGATTTATCACAGTGATTTTCTGTAGTGAGATAAATATCTCTAGTCTGATGTATTCCTATGGACAGCGATTTATCACAGTGATTTTATGTAGTGAGATAAATATCTCTAGTCTGATGTATTCCTATGGACAGTGATTTATCACAGTGATTTACTGTAGTGAGATAAATATCTCTAGTCTGATGTGTTCCTATGGACAGTGATTTATCACAGTGATTTTCTGTAGTGAGATAAATATCTCTAGTCTGATGTATTCCTATGGACAGCGATTTATCACAGTGATTTTCTGTAGTGAGATAAATATCTCTAGTCTAATGTATTCCTATGGACAGCGATTTATCACAGTGATTTTCTGTAGTGAGATAAATATCTCTAGTCTGATGTATTCCCATGGACAGTGATTTATCACAGTGATTTTCTGTAGTGAGATAAATATCTCTAATCTGATGTATTCCTATGGACAGCGATTTATCACAGTGATTTTCTGTAGTGAGATAAATATCTCTAGTCTGATGTATTCCCATGGACAGTGATTTATCACAGTGATTTTCTGTAGTGAGATAAATATCTCTAGTCTGATGTATTCTTATGGACAGTGATTTATCACAGTGATTTTCTGTAGTGAGATAAATATCTCTAGTCTGATGTATTCCTATGGACAGTGATTTATCACAGTGATTTTCTGTAGTGAGATAAATATCTCTAGTCTGATGTTTTCCTATGGACAGTGATTTATCAGTGATTTTCTGTAGTGAGATAAATATCTCTAGTCTGATGTATTCCTATGGACAGTGATTTATCACAGCAATTTTCTGTAGTGAGATAAATATCTCTAGTCTGATGTATTCCTATGGACAGTGATTTATCACAGTGATTTTCTGTAGTGAGATAAATATCTCTAGTCTGATGTATTCCTATGGACAGCGATATCAGTGATTTTCTGTAGTGAGATAAATATCTCTAGTCTGATGTATTCCTATGGACAGTGATTTATCACAGTGATTTACTGTAGTGAGATAAATATCTCTAGTCTGATGTGTTCCTATGGACAGTGATTTATCACAGTGATTTTCTGTAGTGAGATAAATATCTCTAGTCTGATGTGTTCCTATGGACAGTGATTTATCACAGTGATTTTCTGTAGTGAGATAAATATCTCTAGTCTGATGTATTCCTATGGACAGTGATTTATCACAGTGATTTTCTGTGAGATAAATATCTCTAGTCTGATGTATTCCTATGGACAGTGATTTATCACAGTGATTTTCTATAATGAGATAAATATCTCTAGTCTGATGTGTTCCTATGGACAGTGATTTATCACAGTGATTTTCTGTAGTGAGATAAATATCTCTAGTCTGATGTATTCCTATGTACAGTGATTTATCACAGTGATTTTCTGTAGTGAGATAAATATCTCTAGTCTGATGTATTCCTATGGACAATGATTTATCACAGTGATTTTCTGTAGTGAGATAAATATCTCTAGTCTTATGTGTTCCTATGGACAGTGATTTATCACAGTGATTTTCTGTAGTGAGATAAATATCTCTTGTCTGATGTATTCCTATGGACAGTGATTTATCACAGTGATTTTCTGTAGTGAGATAAATATCTCTAGTCTGATGTATTCCTATGGACAGTGATTTATCACAGTGATTTTCTGTAGTGAGATAAATATCTCTAGTCTGATGTTTTCCTATGGACAGTGATTTATCAGTGATTTTCTGTAGTGAGATAAATATCTCTAGTCTGATGTATTCCTATGGACAGTGATTTATCACAGTAATTTTCTGTAGTGAGATAAATATCTCTAGTCTGATGTATTCCTATGGACAGTGATTTATCACAGTGATTTTCTGTAGTGAGATAAATATCTCCAGTCTGATGTATTCCTATGGACAGCGATATCAGTGATTTTCTGTAGTGAGATAAATATCTCTAGTCTGATGTATTCCTATGGACAGTGATTTATCACAGTGATTTACTGTAGTGAGATAAATATCTCTAGTCTGATGTGTTCCTATGGACAGTGATTTATCACAGTGATTTTCTGTAGTGAGATAAATATCTCTAGTCTTATGTGTTCCTATGGACAGTGATTTATCACAGTGATTTTCTGTAGTGAGATAAATATCTCTAGTCTGATGTATTCCTATGGACAGTGATTTATCACAGTGATTTTCTGTGAGATAAATATCTCTAGTCTGATGTATTCCTATGGACAGTGATTTATCACAGTGATTTTCTGTAATGAGATAAATATCTCTAGTCTGATGTGTTCCTATGGACAGTGATTTATCACAGTGATTTTCTGTAGTGAGATAAATATCTCTAGTCTGATGTATTCCTATGTACAGTGATTTATCACAGTGATTTTCTGTAGTGAGATAAATATCTCTAGTCTGATGTATTCCTATGGACAATGATTTATCACAGTGATTTTCTGTAGTGAGATAAATATCTCTAGTCTTATGTGTTCCTATGGACAGTGATTTATCACAGTGATTTTCTGTAATGAGATAAATATCTCTAGTCTGATGTATTCCTATGGACAGCGATTTATCACAGTGATTTTCTGTAGTGAGATAAATATCTCTAGTCTGATGTGTTCCTATGGACAGTGATTTATCACAGTGATTTTCTGTAGTGAGATAAATATCTCTAGTCTGATGTATTCCTATGGACAGCGATTTATCACAGTGATTTTCTGTAGAGATAAATATCTCTAGTCTGATGTATTCCTATGGACAGCGATTTATCACAGTGATTTTCTGTAGTGAGATAAATATCTCTAGTCTGATGTATTCCTATGGACAGCGATATCAGTGATTTTCTGTAGTGAGATAAATATCTCTAGTCTAATGTATTCCTATGGACAGCGATTTATCACAGTGATTTTCTGTAGTGAGATAAATATCTCTAGTCTGATGTATTCCTATGGACAGCGATTTATCACAGTGATTTTATGTAGTGAGATAAATATCTCTAGTCTGATGTATTCCTATGGACAGTGATTTATCACAGTGATTTACTGTAGTGAGATAAATATCTCTAGTCTGATGTGTTCCTATGGACAGTGATTTATCACAGTGATTTTCTGTAGTGAGATAAATATCTCTAGTCTGATGTATTCCTATGGACAGCGATTTATCACAGTGATTTTCTGTAGTGAGATAAATATCTCTAGTCTAATGTATTCCTATGGACAGCGATTTATCACAGTGATTTTCTGTAGTGAGATAAATATCTCTAGTCTGATGTATTCCCATGGACAGTGATTTATCACAGTGATTTTCTGTAGTGAGATAAATATCTCTAATCTGATGTATTCCTATGGACAGTGATTTATTACAGTGATTTTCTGTAGTGAGATAAATATCTCTAGTCTGATGTATTCCTATGGACAGTGATTTATCACAGTGATTTTCTGTAGTGAGATAAATATCTCTAGTCTGATGTGTTCCTATGGACAGTGATTTATCACAGTGATTTTCTGTAGTGAGATAAATATCTCTAGTCTGATGTATTCCTATGGACAGTGATTTATCACAGTGATTTTCTGTAGTGAGATAAATATCTCTAGTCTGATGTTTTCCTATGGACAGTGATTTATCACAGTGATTTTCTGTAGTGAGATAAATATCTCTAGTCTGATGTATTCTTATGGACAGTGATTTATCACAGTGATTTTCTGTAGTGAGATAAATATCTCTAGTCTGATGTATTCCTATGGACAGTGATTTATCACAGTGATTTTCTGTAGTGAGATAAATATCTCTAGTCTGATGTTTTCCTATGGACAGTGATTTATCAGTGATTTTCTGTAGTGAGATAAATATCTCTAGTCTGATGTATTCCTATGGACAGTGATTTATCACAGCAATTTTCTGTAGTGAGATAAATATCTCTAGTCTGATGTATTCCTATGGACAGTGATTTATCACAGTGATTTTCTGTAGTGAGATAAATATCTCTAGTCTGATGTATTCCTATGGACAGCGATATCAGTGATTTTCTGTAGTGAGATAAATATCTCTAGTCTGATGTATTCCTATGGACAGTGATTTATCACAGTGATTTACTGTAGTGAGATAAATATCTCTAGTCTGATGTGTTCCTATGGACAGTGATTTATCACAGTGATTTTCTGTAGTGAGATAAATATCTCTAGTCTGATGTGTTCCTATGGACAGTGATTTATCACAGTGATTTTCTGTAGTGAGATAAATATCTCTAGTCTGATGTATTCCTATGGACAGTGATTTATCACAGTGATTTTCTGTGAGATAAATATCTCTAGTCTGATGTATTCCTATGGACAGTGATTTATCACAGTGATTTTCTATAATGAGATAAATATCTCTAGTCTGATGTGTTCCTATGGACAGTGATTTATCACAGTGATTTTCTGTAGTGAGATAAATATCTCTAGTCTGATGTATTCCTATGTACAGTGATTTATCACAGTGATTTTCTGTAGTGAGATAAATATCTCTAGTCTGATGTATTCCTATGGACAATGATTTATCACAGTGATTTTCTGTAGTGAGATAAATATCTCTAGTCTTATGTGTTCCTATGGACAGTGATTTATCACAGTGATTTTCTGTAGTGAGATAAATATCTCTTGTCTGATGTATTCCTATGGACAGTGATTTATCACAGTGATTTTCTGTAGTGAGATAAATATCTCTAGTCTGATGTATTCCTATGGACAGTGATTTATCACAGTGATTTTCTGTAGTGAGATAAATATCTCTAGTCTGATGTTTTCCTATGGACAGTGATTTATCAGTGATTTTCTGTAGTGAGATAAATATCTCTAGTCTGATGTATTCCTATGGACAGTGATTTATCACAGTAATTTTCTGTAGTGAGATAAATATCTCTAGTCTGATGTATTCCTATGGACAGTGATTTATCACAGTGATTTTCTGTAGTGAGATAAATATCTCCAGTCTGATGTATTCCTATGGACAGCGATATCAGTGATTTTCTGTAGTGAGATAAATATCTCTAGTCTGATGTATTCCTATGGACAGTGATTTATCACAGTGATTTACTGTAGTGAGATAAATATCTCTAGTCTGATGTGTTCCTATGGACAGTGATTTATCACAGTGATTTTCTGTAGTGAGATAAATATCTCTAGTCTTATGTGTTCCTATGGACAGTGATTTATCACAGTGATTTTCTGTAGTGAGATAAATATCTCTAGTCTGATGTATTCCTATGGACAGTGATTTATCACAGTGATTTTCTGTGAGATAAATATCTCTAGTCTGATGTATTCCTATGGACAGTGATTTATCACAGTGATTTTCTGTAATGAGATAAATATCTCTAGTCTGATGTGTTCCTATGGACAGTGATTTATCACAGTGATTTTCTGTAGTGAGATAAATATCTCTAGTCTGATGTATTCCTATGTACAGTGATTTATCACAGTGATTTTCTGTAGTGAGATAAATATCTCTAGTCTGATGTATTCCTATGGACAATGATTTATCACAGTGATTTTCTGTAGTGAGATAAATATCTCTAGTCTTATGTGTTCCTATGGACAGTGATTTATCACAGTGATTTTCTGTAGTGAGATAAATATCTCTTGTCTGATGTATTCCTATGGACAGTGATTTATCACAGTGATTTTCTGTAGTGAGATAAATATCTCTAGTCTGATGTATTCCTATGGACAGTGATTTATCACAGTGATTTTCTGTAGTGAGATAAATATCTCTAGTCTGATGTATTCCTATGGACAGCGATTTATCACAGTGATTTTCTGTAGTGAGATAAATATCTCTAGTCTGATGTATTCCTATGGACAGTGATTTATCACAGTGATTTTCTGTAGTGAGATAAATATCTCTAGTCTGATGTATTCCTATGGACAGTGATTTATCAGTGATTTTCTGTAGTGAGATAAATATCTCTAGTCTGATGTGTTCCTATGGACAGTGATTTATCACAGTGATTTTCTGTAGTGAGATAAATATCTCTAGTCTGATGTATTCCTATGGACAGTGATTTATCAGTGATTTTCTGTAGTGAGATAAATATCTCTAGTCTGATGTATTCCTATGGACAGTGATTTATCAGTGATTTTCTGTAGTGAGATAAATATCTCTAGTCTGATGTGTTCATGTGGATAGTGATTTATCACAGTGATTTTCTGTAGTGAGATAAATATCTCTAGTCTGATGTGTTCCTATGGACAGTGATTTATCACAGTGATTTTCTGTAGTGAGATAAATATCTCTAGTCTGATGTGTTCCTATGTACAATGATTTATCAGTGATTTTCTGTAGTGAGATAAATATCTCTAGTCTGATGTATTCCTATGGACAGTGATTTATCACAGTGATTTTATGTAGTGAGATAAATATCTCTAGTCTGATGTATTCCTATGGACAGTGATATATGACAGTGATTTTCTGTAGTGAGATAAATATCTCTAGTTTGATGTGTTCCTATGGACAGCGATTTATCACAGTGATTTTCTGTAGTGAGATAAATATCTCTAGTCTGATGTATTCCTATGGACAGTGATTTATCACAGTGATTTTCTGTAGTGAGATAAATATCTCTAGTCTGATGTATTCCTATGGACTGTGATTTATCACAGTGATTTTCTGTAGTGAGATAAATATCTCTAGTCTGATGTTTTCCTATGGACAGTGATTTATCAGTGATTTTCTGTAATGAGATAAATATCTCTAGTCTGATGTATTCCTATGGACAGTGATTTATCACAGTGATTTTCTGTAGTGAGATAAATATCTCTAGTCTGATGTATTCCTATGGACAGCGATATCAGTGATTTTCTGTAGTGAGATAAATATCTCTAGTCTGATGTATTCCTATGGACAGTGATTTATCACAGTGATTTACTGTAGTGAGATAAATATCTCTAGTCTGATGTGTTCCTATGGACAGTGATTTATCACAGTGATTTTCTGTAGTGAGATAAATATCTCTAGTCTGATGTGTTCCTATGGACAGTGATTTATCACAGTGATTTTCTGTAGTGAGATAAATATCTCTAGTCTGATGTATTCCTATGGACAGTGATTTATCAGAGTGATTTTCTGTGAGATAAATATCTCTAGTCTGATGTATTCCTATGGACAGTGATTTATCACAGTGATTTTCTGTAATGAGATAAATATCTCTAGTCTGATGTGTTCCTATGGACAGTGATTTATCACAGTGATTTTCTGTAGTGAGATAAATATCTCTAGTCTGATGTATTCCTATGTACAATGATTTATCACAGTGATTTTCTGTAGTGAGATAAATATCTCTAGTCTGATGTATTCCTATGGACAATGATTTATCACAGTGATTTTCTGTAGTGAGATAAATATCTCTAGTCTTATGTGTTCCTATGGACAGTGATTTATCACAGTGATTTTCTGTAGTGAGATAAATATCTCTTGTCTGATGTATTCCTATGGACAGTGATTTATCACAGTGATTTTCTGTAGTGAGATAAATATCTCTAGTCTGATGTATTCCTATGGACAGTGATTTATCACAGTGATTTTCTGTAGTGAGATAAATATCTCTAGTCTGATGTATTCCTATGGACAGCGATTTATTACAGTGATTTTCTGTAGTGAGATAAATATCTCTAGTCTGATGTATTCCTATGGACAGTGATTTATCACAGTGATTTTCTGTAGTGAGATAAATATCTCTAGTCTGATGTATTCCTATGGACAGTGATTTATCAGTGATTTTCTGTAGTGAGATAAATATCTCTAGTCTGATGTATTCCTATGGACAGTGATTTATCAGTGATTTTCTGTAGTGAGATAAATATCTCTAGTCTGATGTGTTCATGTGGATAGTGATTTATCACAGTGATTTTCTGTAGTGAGATAAATATCTCTAGTCTGATGTGTTCCTATGGACAGTGATTTATCACAGTGATTTTCTGTAGTGAGATAAATATCTCTAGTCTTATGTGTTCCTATGGACAATGATTTATCAGTGATTTTCTGTAGTGAGATAAATATCTCTAGTCTGATGTATTCCTATGGACAGTGATTTATCACAGTGATTTTCTGTAGTGAGATAAATATCTCTAGTCTGATGTATTCCTATGGACAGTGATTTATCACAGTGATTTTCTGTAGTGAGATAAATATCTCTAGTCTGATGTATTCCTATGGACAGTGATCTATCACAGTGATTTTCTGTAGTGAGATAAATATCTCTAGTCTGATGTGTTCCTATGGACAGTGATTTATCACAGTGATTTTCTGTAGTGAGATAAATATCTCTAGTCTGATGTATTCCTATGGACAGTGATTTATCACAGTGATTTTATGTAGTGAGATAAATATCTCTAGTCTGATGTATTCCTATGGACAGTGATATATGACAGTGATTTTCTGTAGTGAGATAAATATCTCTAGTTTGATGTGTTCCTATGGACAGCGATTTATCACAGTGATTTTCTGTAGTGAGATAAATATCTCTAGTCTGATGTATTCCTATGGACAGTGATTTATCAGTGATTTTCTGTAGTGAGATAAATATCTCTAGTCTGATGTGTTCCTATGGACAGCGATTTATCACAGTGATTTTCTGTAGTGAGATAAATATCTCTAGTCTGATGTATTCCTATGGACAGTGATTTATCAGTGATTTTCTGTAGTGAGATAAATATCTCTAGTCTGATGTGTTCCTATGGACAGTGATTTATCACAGTGATTTTCTGTAGTGAGATAAATATCTCTAGTCTGATGTATTCCTATGGACAGTGATTTATCAGTGATTTTCTGTAGTGAGATAAATATCTCTAGTCTGATGTATTCCTATGGACAGTGATTTATCAGTGATTTTCTGTAGTGAGATAAATATCTCTAGTCTGATGTGTTCATGTGGATAGTGATTTATCACAGTGATTTTCTGTAGTGAGATAAATATCTCTAGTCTGATGTGTTCCTATGGACAGTGATTTATCACAGTGATTTTCTGTAGTGAGATAAATATCTCTAGTCTGATGTGTTCCTATGTACAATGATTTATCAGTGATTTTCTGTAGTGAGATAAATATCTCTAGTCTGATGTATTCCTATGGACAGTGATTTATCACAGTGATTTTATGTAGTGAGATAAATATCTCTAGTCTGATGTATTCCTATGGACAGTGATATATGGCAGTGATTTTCTGTAGTGAGATAAATATCTCTAGTTTGATGTGTTCCTATGGACAGCGATTTATCACAGTGATTTTCTGTAGTGAGATAAATATCTCTAGTCTGATGTATTCCTATGGACAGTGATTTATCACAGTGATTTTCTGTAGTGAGATAAATATCTCTAGTCTGATGTTTTCCTATGGACAGTGATTTATCAGTGATTTTCTGTAATGAGATAAATATCTCTAGTCTGATGTATTCCTATGGACAGTGATTTATCACAGTGATTTTCTGTAGTGAGATAAATATCTCTAGTCTGATGTATTCCTATGGACAGCGATATCAGTGATTTTCTGTAGTGAGATAAATATCTCTAGTCTGATGTATTCCTATGGACAGTGATTTATCACAGTGATTTACTGTAGTGAGATAAATATCTCTAGTCTGATGTGTTCCTATGGACAGTGATTTATCACAGTGATTTTCTGTAGTGAGATAAATATCTCTAGTCTGATGTGTTCCTATGGACAGTGATTTATCACAGTGATTTTCTGTAGTGAGATAAATATCTCTAGTCTGATGTATTCCTATGGACAGTGATTTATCACAGTGATTTTCTGTGAGATAAATATCTCTAGTCTGATGTATTCCTATGGACAGTGATTTATCACAGTGATTTTCTGTAATGAGATAAATATCTCTAGTCTGATGTGTTCCTATGGACAGTGATTTATCACAGTGATTTTCTGTAGTGAGATAAATATCTCTAGTCTGATGTATTCCTATGTACAGTGATTTATCACAGTGATTTTCTGTAGTGAGATAAATATCTCTAGTCTGATGTATTCCTATGGACAATGATTTATCACAGTGATTTTCTGTAGTGAGATAAATATCTCTAGTCTTATGTGTTCCTATGGACAGTGATTTATCACAGTGATTTTCTGTAGTGAGATAAATATCTCTTGTCTGATGTATTCCTATGGACAGTGATTTATCACAGTGATTTTCTGTAGTGAGATAAATATCTCTAGTCTGATGTATTCCTATGGACAGTGATTTATCACAGTGATTTTCTGTAGTGAGATAAATATCTCTAGTCTGATGTATTCCTATGTACAGTGATTTATCACAGTGATTTTCTGTAGTGAGATAAATATCTCTAGTCTGATGTATTCCTATGGACAATGATTTATCACAGTGATTTTCTGTAGTGAGATAAATATCTCTAGTCTTATGTGTTCCTATGGACAGTGATTTATCACAGTGATTTTCTGTAGTGAGATAAATATCTCTTGTCTGATGTATTCCTATGGACAGTGATTTATCACAGTGATTTTCTGTAGTGAGATAAATATCTCTAGTCTGATGTATTCCTATGGACAATGATTTATCAGTGATTTTCTGTAGTGAGATAAATATCTCTAGTCTGATGTGTTCCTATGGACAGTGATTTATCACAGTGATTTTCTGTAGTGAGATAAATATCTCTAGTCTGATGTATTCCTATGGACAGTGATTTATCAGTGATTTTCTGTAGTGAGATAAATATCTCTAGTCTGATGTATTCCTATGGACAGTGATTTATCAGTGATTTTCTGTAGTGAGATAAATATCTCTAGTCTGATGTGTTCATGTGGATAGTGATTTATCACAGTGATTTTCTGTAGTGAGATAAATATCTCTAGTCTGATGTGTTCCTATGGACAGTGATTTATCACAGTGATTTTCTGTAGTGAGATAAATATCTCTAGTCTTATGTGTTCCTATGGACAATGATTTATCAGTGATTTTCTGTAGTGAGATAAATATCTCTAGTCTGATGTATTCCTATGGACAGTGATTTATCACAGTGATTTTCTGTAGTGAGATAAATATCTCTAGTCTGATGTATTCCTATGGACAGTGATTTATCACAGTGATTTTCTGTAGTGAGATAAATATCTCTAGTCTGATGTGTTCCTATGGACAGTGATTTATCACAGTGATTTTCTGTAGTGAGATAAATATCTCTAGTCTGATGTATTCCTATGGACAGTGATTTATCACAGTGATTTTATGTAGTGAGATAAATATCTCTAGTCTGATGTATTCCTATGGACAGTGATATATGACAGTGATTTTCTGTAGTGAGATAAATATCTCTAGTCTGATGTATTCCTATGGACAGTGATTTATCACAGTGATTTTCTGTAGTGAGATAAATATCTCTAGTCTGATGTATTCCTATGGACAGTGATCTATCACAGTGATTTTCTGTAGTGAGATAAATATCTCTAGTCTGATGTGTTCCTATGGACAGTGATTTATCACAGTGATTTTATGTAGTGAGATAAATATCTCTAGTCTGATGTATTCCTATGGACAGTGATATATGACAGTGATTTTCTGTAGTGAGATAAATATCTCTAGTTTGATGTGTTCCTATGGACAGCGATTTATCACAGTGATTTTCTGTAGTGAGATAAATATCTCTAGTCTGATGTATTCCTATGGACAGTGATTTGTCACAGTGATTTTCTGTAGTGAGATAAATATCTGTAGTCTGATGTATTCCTATGGACTGTGATTTATCACAGTGATTTTCTGTAGTGAGATAAATATCTCTAGTCTGATGTTTTCCTATGGACAGTGATTTATCAGTGATTTTCTGTAGGGAGATAAATATCTCTAGTCTGATGTATTCCTATGGACAGTGATTTATCACAGTGATTTTCTGTAGTGAGATAAATATCTCTAGTCTGATGTGTTCCTATGGACAGTGATTTATCACAGTGATTTTCTGTAGTGAGATAAATATCTCTAGTCTGATGTTTTCCTATGGACAGTGATTTATCAGTGATTTTCTGTAGGGAGATAAATATCTCTAGTCTGATGTATTCCTATGGACAGTGATTTATCACAGTGATTTTCTGTAGTGAGATAAATATCTCTAGTCTGATGTATTCCTATGGACAGCGATTTATCACAGTGATTTTCTGTAGTGAGATAAATATCTCTAGTCTGATGTATTCCTATGGACAGTGATTTATCACAGTGATTTTCTGTAGTGAGATAAATATCTCTAGTCTGATGTGTTCCTATGGACAGTGATTTATCACAGTGATTTTCTGTAGTGAGATAAATATCTCTAGTCTGATGTATTCATATGGACAGTGATTTATCACAGTGATTTTCTGTAGTGAGATAAATATCTCTTGTCTGATGTGTTCCTATGGACAGTGATTTATCACAGTGATTTTCTGTAGTGAGATAAATATCTCTAGTCTGATGTATTCCTATGGACAATGATTTATCACAGTGATTTTCTGTAGTGAGATAAATATCTCTAGTCTGATGTATTCCTATGGACAGCGATATCACAGTGATTTTCTGTAGTGAGATAAATATCTCTAGTCTGATGTATTCCTATGGACAGTGATTTATCACAGTGATTTTCTGTAGTGAGATAAATATCTCTAGTCTGATGTGTTCCTATGGACAGCGATATAAGTGATTTTCTGTCTTGATATAAATATCTCTAGTCTGATGTATTCCTATGGACAGTGATTTATCAGTGATTTTCTGTAGTGAGATAAATATCTCTAGTCTGATGTGTTCCTATGGACAGTGATTTATCACAGTGATTTTCTGTAGTGAGATAAATATCTCTAGTCTGATGTATTCCTATGGACAGTGATTTATCAGTGATTTTCTGTAGTGAGATAAATATCTCTAGTCTGATGTGTTCCTGTGGATAGTGATTTATCACAGTGATTTTCTGTAGTGAGATAAATATCTCTAGTCTGATGTGTTCCTATGGACAGTGATTTATCACAGTGATTTTCTGTAGTGAGATAAATATCTCTAGTCTGATGTGTTCCTATGGACAATGATTTATCAGTGATTTTCTGTAGTGAGATAAATATCTCTAGTCTGATGTATTCCTATGGACAGTGATTTATCACAGTGATTTTATGTAGTGAGATAAATATCTCTAGTCTGATGTATTCCTATGGACAGTGATATATGACAGTGATTTTCTGTAGTGAGATAAATATCTCTAGTTTGATGTGTTCCTATGGACAGCGATTTATCACAGTGATTTTCTGTAGTGAGATAAATATCTCTAGTCTGATGTATTCCTATGGACAGTGATTTATGACAGTGATTTTCTGTAGTGAGATAAATATCTCTAGTCTGATGTATTCCTATGGACAGTGATTTATCACAGTGATTTTCTGTAGTGAGATAAATATCTCTAGTCTGATGTATTCCTATGGACAGTGATTTATCACAGTGATTTTCTGTAGTGAGATAAATATCTCTAGTCTGATGTATTCCTATGGACTGTGATTTATCACAGTGATTTTCTGTAGTGAGATAAATATCTCTAGTCTGATGTTTTCCTATGGACAGTGATTTATCAGTGATTTTCTGTAGGGAGATAAATATCTCTAGTCTGATGTATTCCTATGGACAGTGATTTATCACAGTGATTTTCTGTAGTGAGATAAATATCTCTAGTCTGATGTATTCCTATGGACAGTGATTTATCACAGTGATTTTCTGTAGTGAGATAAATATCTCTAGTCGCATGTATTCCTATGGACAGCGATATCACAGTGATTTTCTGTAGTGAGATAAATATCTCTAGTTTGATGTGTTCCTATGGACAGTGATTTATCACAGTGATTTTCTGTAGTGAGATAAATATCTCTAGTCTGATGTTTTCCTATGGACAGTGATTTATCAGTGATTTTCTGTAGGGAGATAAATATCTCTAGTCTGATGTATTCCTATGGACAGTGATTTATCACAGTGATTTTCTGTAGTGAGATAAATATCTCTAGTCTGATGTATTCCTATGGACAGCGATTTATCACAGTGATTTTCTGTAGTGAGATAAATATCTCTAGTCTGATGTGTTCCTATGGACAGTGATTTATCACAGTGATTTTCTGTAGTGAGATAAATATCTCTAGTCTGATGTATTCCTATGGACAGTGATTTATCACAGTGATTTTCTGTAGTGAGATAAATATCTCTAGTCTGATGTATTCCTATGGACAGTGATATATGACAGTGATTTTCTGTAGTGAGATAAATATCTCTAGTCTGATGTGTTCCTATGGACAGTGATTTATCAGTGATTTTCTGTAGTGAGATAAATATCTCTAGTCTGATGTATTCCTATGGACAGTGATTTATCACAGTGATTTTTTTGTAGGGAGATAAATATCTCTAGTCCGTGTTTCTGCACTTCCTGTTTTTTTGTTTTTTTAGGTCATGTTTTCTTTACAAATGTTGTGTGAAAAACGGACAGCACACGGATGTCGTTTGTGTGCTGTCTGTGTTTTTCATACATTTATAGACTTCAATGGGCAAAGTGGTCCGCAAAAACGGACTAAATTAGCACATGCAGTGATTTTCACGCAATGGACACTTGCTCCTTGAAAAAACACGGACGTGTGAATATCCCCATTGAATTGCATGGGTCAATATGCTGTCCGTTATTTAACCGGTTAAGGACTAGGCTGTTTTACAGCTAAATGACCAGAGCAAATTTTACAATTTTGCTATGCGCTTCTTTAGATGACTATAACTCTGCAGGTGAATAAAGTTCATCTTTGAATTTTACACTCTTTTTAAAGGACAGATAGGGCTTTGTTTTAGTGGCATTTGTCAGTATATATAATTTTTATTTTTTTCTCTAAAGTGGGCAAAATTGGAAAAAAATGCAAGAATTTAGCAATTGTGTCAGTTTATGCTAGCATTTTTCACACACAGTATGGACCACGGACAAAACTAATCTCCTTTCACATTCTTCCACTTCTCCCGTGCATGGGGATACCAAATATGTGTGCCTTATTCACTGTGCGGGCATGTGCCAGGGCTTGGCATAAAAGGAGGCTTTTTGGCCTTTTCGGTCCAGGAATTCTGCATTTGATTTTATAGCCGCATACTGTTTTCTGGGGGGTGTAATGCTGCTGAAACATTAGAAACACCCCATAAATTACTTCATTCACACAAGTAGACCCCACAAGGTTTCCTTCAAGGGGTTTATCATATTTTTAGACAGTCCAGTTTTCTTCTGAAAGTTTCTTGAATAAGATGGAACAAAATAAAATTAGCTTTTTTTTTAGCAAATGCGTAAGTTTATGCTAGCATTTTTCACACATAGAATGAACCACGGACAAAATTCATCCCATTTCACATTCTTCCACTTCTCCCGTGCATGGGGATACCAAATATTTGTGCTTTATTCACGGGCATGTGCCAGGGCTTGGCATAAAAGGAGGATTTTGGCCTTTTCGGTCCAGGAATTCTGCACTTGATTTTATAGCCGCATACTGTTTTCTGGGGGGCCTAATGCTGCTGAAACATTAGAAACACCCCATGAATGACTTCATTCACACAAGTAGACGCCACAAGGTTTCCTTCAAGGGGTTTATCATATTTTTAGACAGTCCAGTTTTCTTCTGAAAGTTTCTTGAATAAGATGGATCAAAATAAAATTAGCAATTTTTTAGCAAATGCGTCAGTTTATACCAGCATTTTTCACACACAGTATAGACCACGGCCAAAATTAATCTCCTTTCACATTCTGCCACTTCTCCTGTGCATGGGGATACCAAATATGTGGGCCTTATTATCACATAGAGATGTAGGAGGGCGGACGATAGAAGAAGCTTATTTCACAAATCGCTTTTTTTCAAAGCTGGTTGTAAAGGATCTGCCAGGCACTGCGGGGTTAACTCCCAGAACTAATCAGTCAGCACCTGAGAATACATCCCTGAGACTGACTCCTGCTTCCACCATTCAGGCTGGCAGGCTTAGGAGTGGGAGAGCCTATCGTAACCTGGCCAGACTCAGCTAGCTCCCGCCCTCGGTCTATTTAAGCCTGCACTTCCTGTCCCTCGGTGCTTGTTATTGCTTTGGTTTCCTTCCTTGTGGTTCCTGGCCCAGCTACAGCTCCTGCTATTTTTGATCCTGCTCCATACCGACCCTGGCTTACCGACTACTCTTCTGCTTTTCGTTTTGTACCTCGCACACTCCTGGCTTGACTCGGCTCGTTCACCACTCTGGTTGCTCACGGTGTTGCCGTGGGCAACGGCCCCTTTTCCTTGCTTGTGTTCCTTGTATGTTTGTCGTGTTTGTCGTGCACTTACTGAGCGCAGGGACCGCCGCCCAGTTGTACCCCGTCGCCTAGGGTGGGTCGTTGCAAGTAGGCAGGGACAGAGTGGCGGGTAGATTAGGGCTCACTTGTCCGTCTCCCTACCCCCTGCCGTTACATAATAACAAGCCCATACCTAGTCTACCCCTGGTCCCTGACACCACTATGGATCCCCGTGAGGCCCTGGCTCAGCAAATGCAGGGTCTCTCCCTACAGGTCCAGGCCCTGGCTCAGAGGGTCAACCAGCCTGATGCTACCCTGGTAGTTCCCCGCACCGCACCTCTTGAACCCCACCTCAAGTTGCCCGACCGGTTCTCAGGGGACCGGAGGACTTTTCTCTCCTTTCGGGAGAGTTGTAGGCTTTACTTTCGTTTAAAGCCTCATTCCTCAGGTTCTGAGAGCCAGCGGGTGGGTATAATTATGTCCCGGCTCCAGGAAGGGCCCCAAGAGTGGGCCTTCTCCTTGGCTCCTGACGCCCCTGAACTTTCCTCCGTTGATTGTTTCTTTTCTGCTCTCGGACTTATTTATGACGAGACTGACAGGACTGCCTTTGCCGAGAGTCAGCTGGTGACCTTAAGTCAGGGTAAGAGACCTGTTGAGGAGTATTGCTCTGACTTTCGGAAGTGGTGCGTAGCTTCTCGGTGGAATGACCCTGCCTTAAGGTGCCAGTTTAGGTTGGGTCTGTCGAATGCCCTGAAAGACCTGCTAGTTAGCTATCCCTCTTGTGACTCCCTAGACCAGGTTATGGCTTTAGCGATACGACTTGACCGACGTCTCAGGGAACGACAACGTGAACGTTTATGTGTTTTCTCCTCCGACTCCCCCATGATGCCTCCCGAAGCTCCGTTGCTTCGTTCCTCCCCGAAAGATTCAGAGATACCTATGCAACTCGGGGCCTCCGTGTCCCCCCAACAACGTAGAGAATTCCGCAGGAAGAATGGTCTCTGCTTCTACTGTGGGGACGACAAGCATCAAGTGAACAACTGTCCTAAGCGTAAGGTTGCAGCCAGAGAACTTCCGCGTCTAAGTGATCATCGGGGAGGTCACTTGGGCGCACAGGTATTTCCCGTAAATATGAAACGTACTAAGATCTTGCTTCCCTTTCAGGTCTCTTTTGGTGGTAGGTCTGCTACCGGCAGTGCTTTCGTGGATTCAGGGTCCTCTACTAATATCATGTCTGTGGAATTTGCTATGTCCCTTGCTATGCCTCTTATTGATTTGCCTAAACCTGTCCCGGTAGTGGGTATCGACGCCACTCCTCTTGCTAATGGTTATTTTACACAGCATACCCCTGTTTTTGAACTCCTTGTTGGCTCCATGCATTTGGAGCAATGCTCTGTACTGTTGATGCAGGGATTATCGTACGATTTGGTGCTAGGTCTTCCCTGGTTGCAGTTGCATAATCCTACGTTTGACTGGAATACTGGGGAGCTAACCAAATGGGGTAATGAATGTTGTACGTCATGTTTTTCTGTTAATTCTATTTCTCCCCCTAAGGAGGCGAATACGCTACCCAAGTTTGTTCAGGACTTCGCTGATGTTTTCTCTAGGGAGGCCTCCGAAGTGTTACCTCCTCATAGAGAATACGATTGCGCTATCGAATTGGTACCAGGAGCTAAGCTTCCTAAGGGTAGGATATTTAATCTTTCTTGTCCCGAACGTGAAGCTATGAGAGTGTATATCCAGGAATCCCTGGCCAAGGGTTACATTCGTCCCTCTTCTTCTCCGGTAGGTGCTGGCTTCTTCTTCGTGGGGAAGAAGGATGGTGGTCTTAGGCCATGCATTGACTACCGTAGCCTGAATAAGGTCACGGTTAGCAACCAGTATCCCCTTCCTTTGATTCCTGATCTCTTTAATCAGGTTCAGGGGGCCCAATGGTTTTCTAAATTGGATCTACGGGGGGCGTATAACCTTATTCGCATCAAAGAGGGGGATGAGTGGAAGACTGCGTTTAACACGCCCGAAGGCCATTTCGAATACCTCGTCATGCCCTTTGGGTTGTGTAATGCCCCTGCGGTCTTCCAGAATTTCATAAATGAGATTTTGAGAAATTACCTGGGGATTTTTCTGGTAGTGTACCTTGATGACATACTGGTGTTTTCCAAGGACTGGTCCTCCCACGTGGAGCATGTCAGGAAGGTGCTCCAGGTCCTTCGGGAAAATAAACTGTTTGCCAAAACCGAAAAATGTGTGTTTGGGGTACAGGAGATTCCATTTTTGGGTCAAATCCTCACTCCTCATGAATTCCGCATGGACCCCGCCAAGGTTCAGGCTGTGGCGGAATGGGTCCAACCTGCCTCCCTGAAGGCGTTACAGTGTTTTTTGGGGTTTGCTAATTATTACAGGAGATTTATTGCTAACCTCTCGGTCATCGCTAAGCCCCTTACGGACCTCACTCGCAAAGGTGCTGATCTCCTCCACTGGCCTCCTGAGGCTGTCCAGGCTTTTGAGGTCCTTAAGAAGTGCTTTGTCTCGGCCCCGGTGCTGGTTCAGCCCAACCAAATGGAGCCATTTATCGTGGAAGTTGATGCATCTGAGGTGGGAGTGGGGGCTGTCTTGTCCCAGGGTACCAGGTCCCTCACCCATCTCCGCCCCTGTGCCTACTTCTCCAGGAAGTTTTCGCCAACTGAAAGTAACTATGATATTGGCAACCGCGAACTCTTAGCCATTAAATGGGCATTTGAAGAGTGGCGCCACTTCCTGGAGGGGGCTAGGCACCAGGTAACGGTCCTTACCGACCACAAGAATCTGGTGTTCCTAGAATCTGCCCGGAGGCTAAACCCGAGACAAGCTCGATGGGCGTTATTTTTTACCAGATTCAATTTTTTGGTTACCTATAGGGCTGGGTCTAAAAATATTAAGGCTGATGCACTGTCGCGTAGCTTCATGGCCAGCCCTCCTTCGGAGGAAGATCCTGCTTGTATTTTGCCTCCAGGTATAATCATTTCCTCGATCGATTCTGATTTAGTCTCTGAAATTGCTGCTGATCAAGGTGCAGCTCCCGGGAACCTTCCTGAGAACAAGCTGTTTGTTCCCCTGCAATTCCGGCTAAGGGTACTTAGGGAAAATCATGACTCCGCACTATCTGGCCATCCAGGCATCCTGGGTACCAAACACCTAATTACCAGAAATTATTGGTGGCCTGGGTTGCCTAAAGACGTTAAGGCCTACGTCGCCGCTTGTGAGGTTTGTGCTAGGTCCAAGACTCCCAGGTCCCGACCAGCGGGCTTACTGCGTTCGTTGCCCATTCCCCAGAGACCTTGGACACATATCTCCATGGATTTTATCACCGATTTGCCTCCATCCCAAGGCAAGTCGGTGGTGTGGGTGGTGGTGGACCGCTTCAGTAAGATGTGCCACTTTGTGCCCCTCAAGAAACTACCCAACGCCAAAACGTTGGCTACCTTGTTTGTCAAACACATCCTGCGTCTCCATGGGGTCCCTGTCAATATTGTTTCGGACAGAGGGGTACAATTTGTTTCATTGTTTTGGAGAGCCTTCTGTATGAAGTTGGGGATTGATCTGTCCTTCTCCTCTGCCTTCCATCCTGAAACCAATGGCCAAACGGAGAGGACTAATCAGTCTCTAGAACAATACTTAAGGTGTTTTGTCTCTGACTGTCAATTTGATTGGGTCTCTTTCATTCCCCTCGCCGAATTTTCCCTTAATAACCGGGTCAGTAACTCGTCTGGGGTCTCTCCTTTTTTTTGTAATTTTGGGTTTAATCCACGGTTCTCCTCCGTTTCACCTGGTAGTTCCAACAATCCTGAGGTAGAGGTCGTTCATCGGGAACTGTGCACAGTCTGGGCCCAGGTTCAGAAAAACCTAGAGGTGTCCCAGAGCGTACAAAAAACTCAGGCTGATAAAAAACGTTCTGCTAACCCCCTGTTTATGGTCGGGGATCTGGTGTGGTTGTCGTCTAGGAACTTGTGTCTCAAGGTTCCGTCCAAGAAGTTTGCTCCCCGGTTTATTGGGCCGTATAAGGTCATTGAGGTCCTCAATCCTGTCTCCTTCCGGCTGGAGTTACCCCCGTCTTTTCGGATACACGACGTGTTTCATGCCTCCCTCCTCAAACGCTGCTCCCCGTCCTTGGCTCCCTCGAGGAGACCTCCTGCTCCCATCCTCACCCCGGAGGGGGTGGAATTCGAGGTGGCCAGGATTGTGGACAGCAAGATGGTCCAAGGCTCCCTCCAGTACCTGGTCCATTGGAGAGGATACGGGCCCGAGGAGAGGACTTGGGTACCCGCCCGGGATGTTCACGCTGGGGTATTGGTCAGGAGGTTCCACCTGCGTTTCCCCAGTAAGCCAGGTCCACTTAGAAAGGGTCCGGTGGCCCCTCATAAAAGGGGGGGTACTGTAAAGGATCTGCCAAGCACTGCGGGGTTAACTCCCAGAACTAATCAGTCAGCACCTGAGAATACATCCCTGAGACTGACTCCTGCTTCCACCATTCAGGCTGGCAGGCTTAGGAGTGGGAGAGCCTATCGTAACCTGGCCAGACTCAGCTAGCTCCCGCCCTCGGTCTATTTAAGCCTGCACTTCCTGTCCCTCGGTGCTTGTTATTGCTTTGGTTTCCTTCCTTGTGGTTCCTGGCCCAGCTACAGCTCCTGCTATTTTTGATCCTGCTCCATACCGACCCTGGCTTACCGACTACTCTTCTGCTTTTCGTTTTGTACCTCGCACACTCCTGGCTTGACTCGGCTCGTTCACCACTCTGGTTGCTCACGGTGTTGCTGTGGGCAACGGCCCCTTTTCCTTGCTTGTGTTCCTTGTATGTTTGTCGTGTTTGTCGTGCACTTACTGAGCGCAGGGACCGCCGCCCAGTTGTACCCCGTCGCCTAGGGCGGGTCGTTGCAAGTAGGCAGGGACAGAGTGGCGGGTAGATTAGGGCTCACTTGTCCGTCTCCCTACCCCCTGCCGTTACACTGGTTTTACAAAACTCAACAGAGTTTCTATAACACTTCCAAAATATCTGCTCTTGAAGCAGAAATCCAAAAATATACATCTAGGGGTATAATGGGAATTTAGTTTTTGGGGTTTTCTAAAATAAGAAATTGCAGGTTTATGCAAATGGAGCTCTCCAGCAGATGAACTTTAGAAAACATCAAACATGACATCCTCCCTCACCCTTGGAGTAAAATCAGGGGAAAAATAAAAAAGTAATGTAGGGCAAATATATTTTCAACAAATTAACTAAAATCTAATAATGCAGAACAGTGTGGTATTTTTTAAAACATGGCTCAATGCACAGGCCTGGTTGCGAGGGACATGAGGGACAGAAATATCGGGAATCTTTGCGGTGCCCGTCTTTTCTGCAGACGCGGCACTTTTTCTGGGGGTTGCTTCTGGTTGGTGTTGGGGGAATCCAACTGATGAAGTGTCTATCAGTCAGTCGCGTGACATCCTCAGACTGGGGGCATTCTCTGGTGTCCTGAACATCAAAAATGAGGCCTTCAATAATTTTCTCCTGGAAATCCAGGTATGTGTCTCTGCCTCTGTTTTTTTTTGCAGAGCACAAATGAATTGTGGATGGCCACCTGTAACAAATAAATGGCCACTTTTTTGTACTAGGTTTTTGTTTTTCCCTTTACTAAGTAGGGCTGTAAAACCTGGTCGCTTAAATCCACCCCCCCCCCCCATGTACTTGTTATATTCGGACACGCTCACTGGTTTGTGCTTGTCCGATGTTGCCCCTCTTTCCCTCACTGCCACTGTTCCTGCGGTATGAATCGTGCTTAGCACATACACGTCTTTGCGATTCCTGAACTTGACCGCCAGCAATTCCTCAGATGCATAAGCACAGGAGTCCCCCTTTACCATGCGCTTCCCCACTAATTGCTGTGGAAAACCAATTCGGTTTTTGCGCATGGTACCACATGCCCCAGTCCTTGCAGCATGCAAATGCCTAAACAGGGGCACACTGGAATAAAAATTGTCGCAGTACAGGTGGTACCCCTTGTGAAGCAGAGGCTGCATTATCTCCCACACAATTTTGCTGCTGGTGGAAAGATCAGGGGGGCATCCAGGAACATTTATTGAGCGGTCCCGCCCTTCATAAATCCTGAAGGCGGTGGTATATCCTGACCCGCTTTCGCACAGTTTATAAAGCTTAACGCCATATCTTGCCCTTTTGGCTGAAAGCTAAGTCTGCCATGGAAGTTGAGGAGGGATTCGTCCACACTTACATTCTGCTCAGGGGTGCAGAAAATAAATTATTCAGGGAATTTATTAGCGGTCTTATTTTGAACAACCGATCCCGGTTTGCATCGGTACTTGGGGGGGCCTGTGTGTTGTCGAAGTGGAGGAACCTCATTATTGTCTCATAATGAGAGCTGGGCATTACTGCAGAATATACTGGGGTGGCTTGGGCGGTTCTTGTTGACCAGTAAGACCTAATGGAGGGCTTTTTGACAATACCCATATTTAGGGTGAGCCCCAAAAAATGTTTTCATTCCTGCAAATTGGTGGGCGTCCAATCTCTGGCATGGGTGGATGAAGGTTTCTGCCTTATACAGTATATTGAGTGGCATATACATTTATTTTGTGGACAATCTGATTTAGGATGTCGTCCGTTATAAATAAATGGAAGTAATCCATTTGGACAAAATTTGTATTATCCACGGTTATGCCAGGAGTGGCAGTAAATCCGTGGATTCTAGGCCCAAAAGATGGGGAAGGTGCCCATACAAGAGCCTGGACTGGAGGGACCAGGCTGTCCCGTGCTACAGCGCTACTTGGCCCTGCGCTTTCATGTTCTGCAGTTTCAACTGCATCAGGGACAACGTCCCCTGAAGATGAACCTGAAGTGACGCTGTCATCGTCACTGCCCAAAACAGGTTCCATCTCTGACGCCATCTCTGATGCGGTCTCCGACTCAGACCACAGCATGGCGTATGCCTCCTCGGCGCTAAACAACTTCCTCGCCATAACGTCACTAACACTAACACTAACTAAACCAATTTTTTTTTATTTATAAAACACACAAACTAACTGGTATATAGATCTACACTACCGCTAACAAAAAAAATAAATCGCTATTGCTATATATATTATATATGTGGATATATATATAATTATATACTCCCTACCTGCCTATTCTAATAGAATAAAAGAAAGAAAGGTAGATAGATAGATAGATAGATAGATAGAAAAAAAGATATATGGATAGATAGATTTTTATCTATCTATACAATCTATCTATACAGAGAATGTTTTATAGTGTAACTGTATTTTTTTTCACTTTATTCTTCTGGCAGCAATTCTCTCGAGTCTCTTCTTCTCCTCAAACTGAAACAATGTTTGAGGAGAAGAAAAGAGGCAGGAGATTTACTGCCAGAAAAGTAAAAATAAAACAAATGTGGTCGCTGTGATAGGTTTTCACAGCGACCACATGTTCAGGGACCATCAAATTGGTCACTGATACTCTGCCCAGTGCCCAGAGCTGTTGGTAACAGCGTGGGCACAGGGCTGTGTGCACGCGATCGCGTGCACACTGTTTTATATGCAGAAATGTATGTGATCGCTGTGATTGGTTGTCACAGCGATAACCTGTTCAGGGGCCAAAAGATTGGCCCCTGACATTCTGCCCAGTGCCCATGGCTGTTAGCAACAGCCAGGGCACAGAGCTGTGTGCACGCGATCGCGCGTGCACAGTCTCTGAAGTGCCGCCGTAATTAGTCTATACGGCGGACTTCAGAGACCCTGACCGCTGGCCGTATATATACAGCCAGCGGTCGGGAACTAGTTAAACAGCCAGCACGCGGACATGAAATACGCTCGCTTGAATAAGGCCTAAGGGAGAGTTCAGACGGCAGTTCTTGTCATGCAGAAAAAAATCTGATTTTGAATTGCCAGTATTTTCTGACGCTTTTTTTTCGCGTTTTTTGCAGTGTTTCTGGCCTGCATTTTTTTAGCCGTTGAATCTAATGTAATTAACGCGGGAAATAACCGTCGCAAAAAATGCTCCAAACCAGTGCCGCAAGATTTTCTCCCTCCCTTTGATTTCAATGGGAAGTCAGAGGCGGAAACCACTCAAAGAAGGTGCATGAAATCAATGGGGGGGGGGGGGTTTCGTGCCGCTGATTCCATGCCAAAATGAGCACAAAAAAAGCTGGGTAAACTGCACTGTGTGAATACACCCTAAGGGCATGACCACACGTGGCAGAATTGCTCTGGAATTAAGCTGCTGCGGAAATCCGCAGAGTACACGTTTCTCCATTGCCTTCCACAGCTTTTTAGTTTGGTTCATTTACACGTTGCGGACAATTCCACTGCGTAGCATAGGCTGCAGTGCGGAATTTGGTGTCCGCAGCATACACTGACTGTTGCGGACGTGTAGCGAACTTGTTGCGGACTCTCTCTATTGACTTCAATGGAGAGTCAAAATTCCGCAATAAAGTCCGCAGATGTTATGTGTGCTTCGGAGCGTATTGGTTTTACTACCATGACATTTCTTCGTTCTGGCTGGACCTATGTATTTCTAGGTCTGAAGAGGAAACAAGTCACGACCAGATAATTGGAAAATACAAACAGTCTTTATTGAAGTTAATTTAGACACAGAGACAACATACAGACAATTAAATATATTAAAATACCATAAACCTCGAACAAGAATGGAATCCGAACAAAAAAGCAGAGCGACCCCCAGATAGTAAAATATGGTCACAATCGACTCCTATATACAGCTAAAGTGCATAAGTATAAACTATTAAAGCAAGTGCTAGGCATAATACATTTGCACAGATGGACACGTATGCATAGTGTAAATAGTAAAAAAATCTAGAATGCAGTCCTAAGTACATACAGTGAAGGAAATAAGTATTTGATCCCTTGCTGATTTTGTAAGTTTGCCCACTGTCAAAGACATGAACAGTCTAGAATTTTTAGGCTAGGTTAATTTTACCAGTGAGAGATAGATTATATTTAAAAAAAAAAACAGAAAATCACATTGTCAAAATTATATATATTTATTTGCATTGTGCACAGAGAAATAAGTATTTGATCCCTTTGGCAAACAAGACTTAATACTTGGTGGCAAAACCCTTGTTGGCAAGCACAGCAGTCAGACATTTTTAGTAGTTGATGAGGTTTGCACACATGTTAGATGGAATTTTGGCCCACTCCTCTTTGCAGATCATCTGTAAATCATTAAGATTTCGAGGCTGTCGCTTGGCAACTCGGATCTTCAGCTCCCTCCATAAGTTTTCGATGGGATTAAGGTCTGGAAACTGGCTAGGCCACTCCATGACCTTAATATGCTTCTTTTTGAGCCACTCCTTTGTTGCCTTGGCTGTATGTTTTGGGTAATTGTCGTGCTGGAAGACCCAGCCACGAGCCATTTTTAATGTCCTGGTGGAGGGAAGGAGGTTGTCACTCAGGATTTGACGGTACATGGCTCCATCCATTCTCCCATTGATGCGGTGAAGTAGTCCTGTGCCCTTAGCAGAGAAACACCCCCAAAACATAATGTTTCCACCTCCATGCTTGACAGTGGGGACGGTGTTGTTTGGGTCATAGGCAGCATTTCTCTTCCTCCAAAAACGAAGAGTTGAGTTAATGCCAAAGAGCTCAATTTTAGTCTCATCTGACCACAGCACGTTCTCCCAATCACTATCAGAATCATCCAGATGTTCATTTGCAAACTTCAGACGGGCCTGTACATGTGCCTTCTTGAGCAGGGGGACCTTGCGGGCACTGCAGGATTTTAATCCATTACGGCGTAATGTGTTACCAATGGTTTTCTTGGTGACTGTGGTCCCAGCTGCCTTGAGATCATTAACATGTCCCGTCCCCCCCCCATGTAGTTTTCGGCTGAGCTCTCACCTTCCTCAGGATCAAGGATACCCCACGAGGTGAGATTTTGCATGGAGCCCCAGATCGATGTCGATTGACAGTCATTTTGTATGTCTTCCATTTTCTTACTATTGCACCAACAGTTGTCTACTTCTCACCCAGCATCTTACTTATGGTTTTGTAGCCCATTCCAGCCTTGTGCAGGTCTATGATCTTGTCCCTGACATCCTTAGAAAGCTCTTTGGACTTGCCCATGTTGTAGAGGTTAGAGTCAGACTGATTAATTGAGTCTGTGGACAGGAGTCTTTTATACAGGTGACCATGTAAGACAGCTGTCTTTAATGCAGGCACCAAGTTGATTTGGAGCGAGTAACTGGTCTGGAGGAGGCTGAACTCTTAATGGTTGGTAGGGGATCAAATACTTATTTCTCTGTGCACAATGCAAATAAATATATATAATTTTGACAATGTGATTTTCTTTTTTTTTTTTTATATAATCTATCTCTCACTGGTAAAATTAACCTAGCCTAAAAATTCTAGACTGTTCATGACTTTGACAGTGGGCAAACTTACAAAATCAGCAAGGGATCAAATACTTATTTCCTCCACTGTATAGCACACTGAGCAATGTACCTACACCTACATGGTATAAGATGAATAGGAGATCCGGACCAGGAAGGGGGACCTCTGCTTGACCCGACGCGTGTTTCGCTCGTGCTTCGTCAGGGGTTGGTGTCCAAGCACGAGCGAAACGCGCATCGTGTCAAGCAGAGGTCCCCCTTCCTGGTCCGGATCTCCTATTCATCTTATACCATGTAGGTGTAGGTACATTGCTCAGTGTGCTATATGTACTTAGGACTGCATTCTAGATTTTTTTTACTATTTACACTATGCATACGTGTCCATCTGTGCAAATGTATTATGCCTAGCACTTGCTTTAATAGTTTATACTTATGCACTTTAGCTGTATATAGGAGTCGATTGTGACCATATTTTACTATCTGGGGGTCGCTCTGCTTTTTTGTTCGGATTCCATTCTTGTTCGAGGTTTATGGTATTTTAATATATTTAATTGTCTATGTTGTCTCTGTGTATAAATTAACTTCAATAAAGACTGTTTGTATTTTTCCAATTATCTGGTCGTGACTTGTTTCTTCTTCTGGGCTTGTTATCTAGTCACTAGGACCACTAGTATATATTGGGGTATTGTTCGGTTTGCTTATTTCTAGGTCTACAGCCAGACTGAGGAAGTCAATGGGGCTCCCGTAATTATGGGTGACTACGTGTGTGCAACCATAATTACGGGTCACTACGTGTGTGTGCACCCGTAATTACGGGTCACTACGTGTGTGTGCACCCGTAATTACGGGTCACTACGTGTGTGTGCACCCGTAATTACGGGTCACTACGTGTGTGTGCACCCGTAATTACGGGAGCGTTGCTAGGCGACGTCAGTAAATAGTCACTGTCCAGGGTGCTGAAAGAGTTAAGCGATCGGCAGTAACTGTTTCAGCACCCTGGACAGTGACTTCTGATCACAAAATACATCAACCTGTAAAAAAAGTTCATACTTACTGAGAACTCGCTGCTTCTTCCTCCAGTCCGGCCTCCCAGGATGACGTTTCAGTCCAAGTGACGGCTGCAGCCAATCACAGGCTGCAGCGGTCATATGGACTGCCGCATCATCCAGGGAGGTCGGGCTGGATGGCGAAAGAGGGACGCGTCACCAAGACAACGGCCGGGTAAGTATGAATTTCTTTTTACTTTTACTAGGGAAAGGGCTGTCCCTTCTCTCTATCCTGCACTGATAGAGAGAAGGAAAGCCCTCTTCCCCTCAATACGCAACGGCTAGTCCGCATCAATTTAATGCCCATTTTAGGCAAAGCCGCAACAGAATCTGCAACGCAGATTCTGTGCGCCATTGATGCGGACAGTGGCGGAAGAACTCCGGCACGTCTGGGCATACCCTTATGGTGCATTTAGATGAGATTCTTTGGCCACGTGGTAAAAAATGCATCACAAATCGTGGCAAAAACGCATGCTTTTTTACCACAAATTGTCACAGTTTGCAATTCAGATTCCGGCGCAAAACGTCTCATCTTAATGCACCCTAAAGGCTATGTTCACACAGGGCGAATTTGTTGCGTAAAATTACACCGTGTATATACTCTGGTCCCGCAGGGAAATCCGGCTAAAAAACCGCACCAAATTGTGGTGCAGTTTTTCGGCCGGAACGTTCACTGCAGGAAACAGCATGTAAAAAAACAGCTTATACTTACCCGTAGTCATGGTGACGCGTCCCTCTGACGTTCTGTAACTGGCCTTCTGAGATGACGTTCCATCCCATGTGACTGCTGCAACCTGTGATTTGCAGTCACATGGGATGAAACGTCATCCCTTAGTCCGGGCTGGACGCAAAAGAGGAGATATCAATGGGGAAAGCCCACAACAGAAAAGCAGCAATGTCGAAGCATAAATTTACATGCTCTAGATTTTAAAAACAAAACAAAACGCACTGCAGGTCAATTTATAAACTGTTTTTCTGTGTATGTTTTACGCGGAGAGTGGATGAGAATTGTTCAAATCCCATCCACATACCTCCCAACTTACAAGTACACTAAAGAGGGACAAATTTTGCTTCCTTTTAAGTCACGGTTCTAATCCCGCCCATACGGACCCGGTTCAGCCCACATGCTGCCACCATACTGTATGCTGCCCCATACAGTATAAACCCAACAGAGATGCCCCCATATGGTATAATGCCCACACAGATGCCCCCATACTGTATAATGCCCACACAGATTCCCCCATACGTTATAATGCCTACACAGATGCACCCATGCAGTATAATGCCACAACAAATTGCCCCATACAGCACAATACCCCATAGCTGCCCCCATATGGCATAATTCAGTCAAAAGCTACCCCCATACAGTATAATGCTCCCATTCATTATAATGCCCACACGAATGCCCCATGCAGCATAATACCCACACAGATGCCCCCATACAGCATAATGCCCCCAAAGCTGTCCGCCGTAAAGTATAATGCACCATAGCTGCCCCATACAGAATAATGCCTCATAGATGCCCCCATACAGCATAATGCCCACATTGCTGCTTCCATACAGTATAAATAGCTGTCCCTATGCAGTATAATGCCCCTATAGCTTTCCCCATACAGTATAATTCCCCTCTAGCTTTCCCCATACAGTAGAATGCCCCCATAGCTGCCCCCTTACAGTATAAAGCCCCTTTAGCTGCCACCATACAGTATAATGCCCCCACAGCTGCCAGCTTCCCCATACAGTATAATGCCCTTATAGCTTCCCCCATACAGTATAATGCCCCCATGGATGCCCCCATACAGTATAATGACTCCTTAGCTGCCACAATTACAGTATAATGCCCCCTTAGCTGCCCCCATACAGTTTAATAACCCATACAGATGTAGCCATCTTTATCTTGACTTTTAACGCATTAAATACACAGTGGCAAGATCCTTTATCTTGAATTTTTCAATGGCTATTGTTGTGTGATATCACGCTGCAGCAAGTTATCAGTCAAGATAAAGATGGCTCCATCCGTAGCTGCCCCCATACAGTATAATGCCGCATAAGCTGCTCCATACAGTAAAATGCCGCCTTAGCTGCCCCTAGTTCCAGTGCCTACATGTAAAGTGCCCATGTAGATAGTGCCATAGTGACCATGTAGCTAGTGCCACACACAGTGCCCATGTATATCCCCAGACAGAGCATCGACCAAGCTGTGGTTGGGGATTCCGCTCCAGATGGTGTTCCTGAGGTCCATATATATATATATGGACAGTGACGTCAAGGGTTCCCTCTAGGAGCGGAATCCCCGGCCAGAGCGTCGGCAATACAGCTAGCAAGGGATTCCGCTCCAGGAGTAGCCCCTGATACCACTGTCCATATATGGACAGTGAAGTGTATGGTTCGCTCTAGGAGCGAAATCCCCGGCCAGAGCGTTTCCGACGCTCCGGCCGGGGATTCCGCTCCTAGAGGGAACCTTTAAGAGTACGCAGATACAGTTGACACCTGGAGATACCACCGGCCGCCCAGGACAGCAGGACAGTGCCTGGAATACTGGACTGTACCGCAGGATCTGGGATGATTGGGAGGTATTCTCATCCACTCTGCTGCTACTGTGTTATGCTGTGGATTTTCTGGAAAGAAATACATTGTGGAAAATCCACGGTCTTTACGCTACATGTGGACATACCCTCAGGGTATGTTAACACGCAAACGCAAAATACGTCTGAAATTACGGAGCTGTTTTCAGATGAAAACAGCTCCTGAATTTCAGACGTTTTTACAAGTGTACGCGTTTTTCGCGGCGTCTTTTACGGATGTCATTGGAGCTGGTTTTCATTGGAGTCAATGAAAAACGGCTCCAATTACGTCCAAAGAAGTGTCCTGAACTTCTTTGCTGCGGGCGTAATTTTACGCGTCATCTTTTGACAGCGACACGTAGGGCAGATGTTTGCCGACGTATTGGAGCCGTCTTTTCAGGCGTAATTCGAGGCGTAAAACTCCTCCATTACGTCTGAAAAGAGGTTGTGTGCACATACCCTAAAGGGTAAAGGAGTGTGCAGGAAAGATTCTACTTCTCTCTTTTTAATTCCATCATTCCACTCCTTGTTGTGTCTTAAAAAACTGTGTTAAAAAAGCTGCATCAAAATGACACATGAGAAAGAATCCATAACACATGACTTATGGAGTGATGAGTAATTTGCATTGATTATATAATTTATTTAAATAAAGTACCAGTTTCTCCTAAGGGTCCATTCACACTTTGTGGTTGAGGTACGGTTAGAACCGCATTAAACCGCATAGAAAAAAATGCATTAACCCCTTCCTGCCGGATCACGTTACTGTACGTCATAATCTGCAGTGCATTCCCGCATTATCACGTACAGTAACGTCCAGACGATAAACTGTCACCATGTCACTTGACATGGTGACAGCAGGCAGATCACGGTGGCGAGTAGCAACAAACACTTGCTGCCCGCCGGCACAGGACCAATCAAAGTGGTCCTGTGACGTCGATGGCTGTGATTGGTCATTCAAAAATGAATGACCAATGACAGCATATGTAAACAAGACAGAGAATTCTCCTCATCGCCGACTCTGACAAGCTCATTTCTGTCAAAGAGCTTGTGAGAGTCGTCGTGTGAAGCCCTGTCAGACAGAAAAAGTTAAAATAAAGTGAATAAAGATCACTTCTAGATCTCCCCAGATCTCCCCAGATCCTCCCAGATCTCCTCAGATCTCTCCTGTCCCAGTAGTTATAAAATAATCCCCAAATCGCCCACCCATTACCCCAGTGAAAATACTGCGCCATATTACGTTAGGCGATAGCCTAAATATCCCCAGATCGTCCCCTCACTGCCCAGCGAGAGAACATTGATCCGTGTCAGCGTCCAGTCCGATACAAACAGATCGCCTCCATTCACTGTTGCCGTGCCACATACAGTCACAGTTTTACGCAGTGACCCAGTCCGTTCCATCCCGCTCCTACATTTTTGAGAGCGCCAGTTTGTTTCCAGTTAATTAAAAAAAAAATACAACAAAAAATATATAAAAATAAAAATTCTAAAAAAGAAATTTTTTTCTTAGTGACAGTTACATTTTAGGGTTACAATAAAATTAGAGCTGTTACATTGTAGTGTCCATTACTACAATATGGCACAGAAATGTTATAGCCCAGAGGAGGCGTACGCTATGCTGTGCTCAGATACAGACTCTGCTAGCGAAGATGAAATGGAGTTCGTGCTGACATCATCTTCGTCTAGCGAGTCTGATGAGCCCCCCCAGCAGCGCAGAAGAGTTGCTGGTTCTGACCCCCCCGATAGTGAGGCGATATGGATGCCTGCTACAAGTTATGCCCCCCAGGTTCCCGACTTCACCGCATCCTCGGGAATCCAAGTGGAGACCACAGGGTTTGGAGAGTTCGATTTTTTTAAATTATTTTTCTCCGCTGAATTTATACATTTAATGGTGAAACAGACTAATTTATATGCGGAACAATTTCTCACCAACAATCCCACATCCTACTATGCCAAAGACCAAAATTGGACCCCCACAAACTCTGAGGAGCTTTGCAAATTTTGGGGCCTGTTACTGAATATGGGCCTCATAAAGAAACCCAGCATTAGGAACTACTGGTCATCGAATGTCCTATATTATACCTCCCTTTATGGCACCATTATGACCAGAAGAAGATTTGAGGTCGTCCTCAAATTTCTGCATTACGCAGATAATACCCGCTGCCCACCCCCCAATGATCCAAATTATGACCGTTTATTTAAAATAAGGCCTGTCATAAATCATTTGAATTTAAAATTTGCCCAAATCTACACCCCAGATAAAAATATTGCGGTCGACGAGTCTCTCGTCAGTTTTAAGGGAAGGCTTCACTTCCGTCAATACCTCCCAAATAAAAGGGCCCGGTATGGAATAAAGCTCTATAAGATCTGTGAAAGTTCCACCGGGTACACCCATTGTTTCCGGATTTATGAGGGAAGGGATTCCAAAATTGATCCCCCAGAGTGCCCCCCTTCCCTTACTGTCAGCGGAAAAATTGTGTGGGATCTTGTACACCCACTACTTGGCCAGGGATATCATGTCTATATAGACAATTTTTATAACAGCATCCCTCTCCAAAAGTGCCTTTTGGCAAGAGCGACAGTGGCCTGTGGCACAATAAAAAAAATTCTAAGGGCCTCCCCAAAACCCTCCTGGGCCAGACTTTGCCAAAAGGGGAAAGCAAAGCAATGTGCAGTAGCAATATGTTGCTAGTGAAATATAGGGACAAGAAAGATGTCCACATTCTAACTAGCATCCATAAGGATAGCAGCATCAATGTTCCAGTTCGTGGCTCCAGCACCACAACTTCCAAGCCTGCCTGCGTACTGGATTATAACCGCTTTATGGGTGGGGTGGATCTATCTGATCAGGTCATAAAGCCGTATAGTGCCATGCGTAAAAGTAAGACCTGGTACAAGAAGCTGGAAGTCCACCTCACCCAAATGGCATTGTAGAACGCATTTGTGGTGTCCAGATACGCAGGCAATCGAAACACATTTCTCCAATTTCAGGAGACAATAATCAAGGCCCTTTTATTTGACAACCCAGAAGGCGAGGGCACTTCTTTGGGAGATTATAGTTGCCGTATAATCCCAGGCCAGCACTTTCCCTCAGTAAATCCCCCCACTGACAAGAAAACAAGACCCCAGAAAAGATGTCGGGTGTGTTCCAAAAAAGGCATTAGGAAAGACACTATCCACCAGTGTGAGACATGCCCCAAAAAGCCAAGCCTATGCATCAATGAATGCTTCAAAATTTACCATACCTCCCAAGAGTTTTAGATTATTTTATTTATACACCCGTTTATTTTACAAATTGGCCATTCTAAATTTATTTTTGAAGCAGAGTAATTTTATATCAAATAATTTTTGCCCACAAAATTTTAAAAGAAGCCCAAACAAAACTAAAAATTCTTACTGCACCCCTGGATGAATACCTAAAGTGGCTTCACGTTATAATTAGACACACCAAATAAAAAAATGTTTGAAAAACCCCTAACAAAATTCTCACTATACCCCTAGATAAATACCTACGTGGTTTCACGTTATAATTGGTCACACAAAATTAAAATATTTTTGAAAAACCCCTACAAAATTCTCACTATACCCCTAGATGAATACCTTGAAGGGTAGAGTTTTCAAAATAATGTCAGTTGGAATCACTGAAATAGCATACTTGAGATAAAAATGTAATTTTTATTTGACAGCATCATTTCATATAAATGTAATATTCCTTCAATACATATTTTTTTTAATAATTTTACTGAGTTTGCCTATTATTATAACTGATTGATGGGGCTAAAGAGATGTTGTATGACTAGTCCCTTTGAAAAAAAGAAGTGACATTATAAAGCCCTGTTCTTTCGTCCTGTGAACATGCTCAAGTTCTAATTTTTTTCCTCCAGTTCCCAAATATATTGCCCTTCAGTCCAATACAGTTCTAATTTAAATTCTCCCTGCTTTAACTGTTAACAGCTGTGGACTGACACATTTGTTGGTCATTTGCTTTGTTGGCACGACACAGTTACATACACTGGCAAATGCACTTCTACGGGTTAATATGCTGTGGAAGGCAACCATGTACCAAAAATAATAGATTTGGTAAAAAAATTACACCTAAATACCATGATTCCGGCTATGAAAACCTAGCGGTACAAACACTCATTAAACCACTAGGTGAATACCTTAGGGGTGCAGTTTTCAAAATGGGATCACTTTAGGGGGTTTCTACTGTTTTGGTCCCTCCAGGGCCTTGAAAACACGACATGGCACCGAAAACCATTCCAACAATATCTGCGCTCCAAATGGCACTTCTTCCCTTCTGAGCCCTTCTGTGGGTCTAAACAGCCGTTTATTACCACATATGGGGTATTGCCGTAATCGGGAGAAATAGCTTTACAAATGTTGGGGTGCTTTTTCTCCTTTATTCCTTTTAAAAATTAGAAAATTCTATGTTTTTTCTGAAACACAGTAGATTTTCATCTTCACAAACTAATTCTAATAAATTCAGCAAAAAACCCGTGGGGTCAAAATGTTAACTATACCCCTAGAAAAATTTCTTGAGGGGTGTAGTTTCCAAAATAGGGCCACTTTTGGGGGTTTCTACTGTTTTGGTCCCTCCAGGGCCTTGAAAACACGACATGGCACCGAAAACCATTCCAACAATATCTGCGCTCCAAATGGCAGTCCTTCCCTTATGAGCCCTGCTGTGGGTCTGAACAACAGTTTATTATCACATATGGGGTATTGCCGTAATCGGGAGAAATTGCTTTACAAATGTTGGGGGGCTTTTTCTCCTTTATTCCTTGTAAAAATTATAAAATTCTATGTTTTTTCAGAACCAAAGTAGATTTTCATTTTCAAAGACTAATTCCATTAAATTTAGCAAAAAATCTGTTGGATCAAAATGCTAACTATACCCCTAGATAAATTCCTTGAGGGGTGTAGTTTCCAAAATGGGGTCACTTTTGGGGTTTCTACTGTTTTGGTCCCTCCAGTGCGTTGCAAACGCGACATGGCACCGAAAACAATTCCAGCAAAATCTGCCTTCCAAAATCCAAATGTCGCTCCTTCCCTTCTGAGCTTTGGCGTGGGTCTAAACAGCCGTTTATTACCACATATGAGGTATTGCCGTAATTGGGACAAATTGCTTTACAAATGTTGGGGGGCTTTTTCTCCTTTATTCCTTGTAAAAATTATAAAATTCTATGTTTTTTCAGAAACAAAGTAGATTTTCATTTTCAAAGACTAATTCCATTAAATTTTGCAAAAAAACTGTTTGATCAAAATGCTAACTATACCCCTAGATAAATTCCTTGAGGGGTGCAGTTTCCAAAATGGGGTCACTTTTGGGAGTTTTCCACTGTTTTGGCACCACAAGACCTCTTCAAACTGGACATGGTGCCTAAAATATATTCTACAAAAAGGAGGCCCCAAAATCCACTAGGTGCTACTTTGCTTCTGAGGCCTTTGCTTCAGTCCATTATCACACTAGGGCCACATGTGGGATATTTCTAAAAACTGCAGAATCTGGGCAATAAATATTGAGTTGCGTTTCTTGGGTAAAACCTTCTGTGTTACAGAAAAAAATGTATTACAAATGAATTTTGGCAAAAAATATGAAATTTGTAAATTTCCCTTCTACTTTGTTTTAATTCCTGTGAAATGGTTAAAAGGGTTAAAACACTTTCTGAATGCTGTTTTGAATACTTTGAGGGGTGCAGTTTTCAAAATGGGGTGATTTATGGGGACTTTCTAATATTTAAGGCCCTCAAAGCCACTTCACAACTGAACTGGTCCCTGAAAAAATAGCCTTTTGAAATTTTCTTGAAAATGTAGGAAATTGCTGAGAAAGTTCTATGTCCTAGAAAAATAAAAGGACGTTCAAAAAACGATGCAAACATAAAGTAGACATATGGGATATGTGAAATAGTCACTATTTTGGGTGGTATAACCATCTGTTTTACAAGCAGATACATTTAAATTTAGAAAAATGCAAATTTTTGCAAATTTTCTCTAAATCTTGGTGTTTTTCACAAATAAATATTGAATTTATCGACCAAATTTTTTCACTAACATAAAGTATAATATGTCACGAGAAAACAATCTCAGAATCGCTTGGATAGGTAAAAGCATTCCGGAGTTATTACCACATAAAGAGACACATGTCAGATTTGTAAAAATGGGTCTGGTCCTGAAAGCCAAAATGAGCTCGGTCCTGAAGGGGTTAAAAAACCACATGCGTGTGTTATTGCGATTCGGTGCATTTTTCAATGTGAATGCGATAAAAAAAATGCAATCGCATTAAAAAACACACCAAATGGCGGTAAAACGCATGCGGTTTCTGGATGCATTTTTTAATGTATTTCAACCTCAATGTGTAAATGGATCCTAATGGTACATTTAGATCAGTCAGTTTCTGTCGCGGTTATTTCCACAATTTTTGTCATCGCGGCAAAAATGTGGTGTTTTACTTAAAAAATTGCATGGTTTTGCTGCAATTGTAAAAACTGCTGCAAGAACCGTGACAAAAAAAACCTACTGATAGGTGATAAATGTCATTTGTGGGGAAAACCCCTTTAACTTTCCAAGTAGACCAATACTGAACTTTGTTTTATCTTCATTCAGAATATCACAAGGAAATATAAGGCTATGTTCACACAGGGCGGATGCGCTGCATAAAAATCCACCCTGGAACCCAAAAGGAATTTTTCGGGCGGAAAGACTGCTTGAAAAATAAATGTTAATATTTACTCCGTTCTCCGTTGTCTTAGCGACGCTTTAGTCTGTTCTCCGTGCAGCCCGGCCTCGTGATATGATGCTGCAGCCCATGTGACCACTGCAGCCAGCAGTCATATGGGATTATACGTGGCTGGCCTGGGCGAAGAACAGAAGGAAGTGTTGCTATGACAACGCCTGGGGTTGTGTATTAACTTTTTTTTATTACATTTAAATTAAGAGAAGGCTACATGGTCGTTGTTTTCGTCAGTTGTTCTTTTAGTCGGTGTGCTATCCGTTTTTTTTAATGGATAGCACACTGACCCATTCACTTCTATGGCTCCATGCACCCTACCAAGTAGAACCGGGCCGCAAAACTCAGTGCAGGTTTATTCCTATCCGTGTTTTCGGATCGGTCTCGCCCATTCAAGTCTATGGCGACGTGAAAAACACAGACAGCACACGGATGGCATCCATGTTATGCGGATGAGTTGCTGGGCGACGGGGATCATGTGACCTTCTCAGGGGTTTGGGACAAGCTATTGACATCATTTCCTTTTTTTTTTTTTGCGGATTCGTGAATAAGAATGACATACGGATGCAATACGGACCATGTTTGCGGATATACGGTACGGATGCGGAGGACACACTGATGACACATGGACCGCAAAAATGGACAACGGATCTGTTGTTTACGGGCCGCAAAATACAAATGGTCATGTGCGTGTAGAATGAGAGGGGGATACCAGTTCATGTGAGAGTTGGTCAATATTTACCCTCCTTTAAACCAGATTAATACAAATAACATACTAGCCAACTGTCCCGAATTTTCCGGGACTGTCCCGAATTTACAAAGTACTGTCCCTGGACTTGTCCCGGCAACTGCTACATTCAATTGTATCTGCATCCTCAGGACGGAGATACAATTGACTACTATGGAAGAGCAGGAAACTATATGCTTCCTGCTCTGCCATTCATTCCTCCTAGAGCAAAAGTGCGTCGGCGACGCTTTGGCCGGGGATTCCGCTGCAGGAGGTGCCCCTGACGTCACTGCCCTTATATGGACAGTGAAGTCAGGGCTTTCTCTATGAGCGGAATTCCCGGCCAGGGAATCAGCAAAGCTTTTGCCGGGGATTCCGGCGCTCAAGGAGTAGCCCATGACTTAACTGACGTCAGCGGCACCTCCTGCAGCGGAATCACCAGCCTGAGCATTGCAGAAGCCTGGCCGGGGATTCATAGAGGGAGCCACAATGGCTCTATCTACAGGGAGGGGGAGAGTTATCTACAGGGGGAGTATGTAGCATTATATAAAGGGGGAGTATGTGGCACTATATACAGGGGGAGTATGTGGCACTATATACAGGGGGAGTATGTGGCACTATATACAGGGGGAGTATTTGGCACTATCTACAGGGAGGTGTGTGGCACTATCTACAGGGAGGTGTGTGGCACTATCTACAGGTGGGCTCTGTGTGGCATCTACAGGGCAGTGTGGCATAATCTACAGTGGGTCTGTGTGGCATCATCTACAGGCAGTCTGTATGGCATCATCTACAGGTGGTCTGTGTGGCATCATCTACAGGGTGTGTGTGGCATCATCTACAGGGGGTGTGTATGGCATCATCTACAGGGGGTGTGTGTGACATCATCTACAGGTGGGGTATATGACATCATCTACAGGGGGTCTGTGTGGCACTATCTACAGTGGGCATTGTGGTATTATCTACAGAGGGCACTGTGGTACTATCTACAGGGGGACCATGTGTAACTATCTACAGGGGGCACTATGGCATTATCTACAAAGAGCAGTGTGTGGCAATATATACAGTGAGCAGTGTGGAACAATATCTACTGGGGCCAGTGTGGAGCACCATCTACATGGGGCACTGAGTGTAGCACTATCTATGCTGGTTTTTACGCTACCAGTCATAGTGATAAACTGAAATATGACATGCCTGTAAACAACCAGATAACCAGAGACATTCCGGCCACCATAGTAGTTGTCAGCCAAACTAGTGCAGAAATTTTGTTAGTTTTTTTTGTATGCAGAAATTCTGGAAAGTCATGACCACTAGCCACACCCACACGCCCCATAAGACACACCCCACCAAAGACGCCACACCTTAAGTGTCCCTGGAAAAAAAATTCAAATGTTGGCAACTGTGAAATAAGGTTTAATGTCAATAGGTTTTTATTGCAATGTGTACAACATGTTTCATATGAACCAGTAGGTTAATCAGGTGCTTTTCTGATAAATGCCAACTCTTCAATCTATTTTTAATGGAAAACCTGTTTGGTACAAATAGACTGTCTGCCTATGACTATGACTGTCCCCTGTTGAAGAGCGTATTAGTGAGCCATTTCTCTTCCGCTAATGAATATAGTAAAGAAGCTTGTTCTAACTGCCACAGAAGCGAAAAATTACATTTCATATAATAAATTCATTTAAATGATGAGATGATTATATTAAAACATTATGGCCTTGTTCTAAAAAGTGCCGAATTGATTAAAATTCCTGTCTGAAAGCAGATAATGAATGTATGATTGAGAATGCTCTCAGTTTTATTCTTCCTCCGTCAACACATAAAGGGCAAAATAAAAGAAAATTACATGTTTGATATTTTTTTTCCTGCTTGCTATGAAACTGCAATGAGATGTTTCACCCGTCTATTATAGTACAAAAATGTTTTTGACAAAAGGTCAATACGATTTTATTTTTTTATCTATCGTAAAAAACAAATCTATTTAATTTTGAAGACTCTATTGGTTAACATTAATGAGGTTGAATCTGAGTGATGCCATTATTTAACAGGAAGAAATAGTATAGATATTAACACTTCTTTGTTTAAAATCTTAGATTTGGTCAAATGTTCAGCTAAACCAATAGCAACTGACAAGAACATTTCTAAGAAGACAAAATAAGCTAGGCACAGGTACAGAGATGCTTCCATACACTCAAAAATGCACACAAATATACATAAGTTCCAAAGATGCATACACTAGATACAAACTTATACATAACAGCATACAGAATAGTTCAAACACATACAGACAAGCACATACAAACATATATATATATATATATATATATATATATATATGAAGTCCCCCAAAAAATGAAGAGGCGGCACTCCAAGGAAATTGGTGAAAAAAAGTGGTGTGTTTATTCACCCCAGGCAGGCAGCATTTCGATACGTCTCTATGGGATCAAGGCTTGACAAAGATCCCATAGAGGCGGATCGAAGCGTTGCCTGCCTGGGGTAAATAAACACAACACTTTTTTTCACCAATTTCCTTGGAGTGCTGCCTCTTCATTTTTTGGGGATTTCATTAACAAGGGTTCCTAGCCTCAACCTAGGAGGCCTGCACCCACTGCTGTTCACTGTGCTGCTTTATTATTTTTCTCATATATATATATATATATATATATATATATATACATTGTACTAACACAAAAACACACACGCATACACATGACGCAAGACTCAAATTGCAAGACAAAGACAGGGTTTTTAGAAGGGGGTTTCGAATTGTGTTGGTGCCCACAACGGAGACAGCAAAATGCCCCCGATTATATGGGCATTGCTAACTTTCTACATTATTTACAGTGCATTATATAGTTTTACATGGGTGGTTTCGGGGTTACTGATAACATTCCTGCCATACTCCTGGTGGTCTAGAGTGGTTTAGTGGTTAATACCTAATACCTAATACCGCTGGTGGTTTAATGTCAAGTCGGAGTATTGATATATATTATGCATGGTGGTTATGGGAAATATCTAATATTCTTGATGGTCTTTGGTGCTTTAGTGGTTGATACTTAACCATTTATCGTTATATTCTTATTATATAACAATATTTTATCGTTTTGGATGGTGTAGGGGTTAGTGGTGGTCTAGGGCAGGAAAGTGTATCTATGATTTATGTTTAACATATAGGTCCAGAATTCAGGGCTTTCTTTTCTTGATAGAGAGCTCTATATCCTTGGTTCTCTTTAGGGCATGTCCAGACGTGGTGGAGTTTTTCCGCTGCAAGTGTTGGTGCAGATTTAGGGCAATTACGCAACGAATCTGCACCAACATTTGCATATTTGACAGGTAATTCAGAAGTTGCAGAAAAGACAGCGGACTCGCTGCAGATTTCAGTTTTTGAATTGCAAAGGGTGAAATCCGCAGTGAAATTCTTCTCCGCCACAGACAGTGCATGCTGCAGAGGGAAAATTCGCACCACAGCCTATGGTCCGCAGCGGAGTTTTCCGCAACGTCTGAACTAACTTGCCTAATAATGTATAGAAATAACTGTAAAAAAACGACTGCTGGAGAATTCCTCTGCGGACTGTCCGCAGCGGAATTCCACAGCAATTCCGCCATGTCTGGACGCGCCCTTAGACCTCCTTCAAACACAAAAAATGTAACGTGTTTTTTAAGGCGTTCCAAGTCTTATAGTAAAGCCTATGGGAAAAAATCCTGAAATAACGCCATACCCAGAGCATGCTGAGTTTGGAAAAAAATGCTACTAACCACAAAAGTGCCCCAAAAACGATACAAACCAAAACACTGTTGTGTGTAGCGTGTATAGCAAATGTTACTATAGACTTTAATGTAATATTTGGCTGCACTAAAAAACGCATTAAAAAACGCCGCAAAAAAACACCATTAGAAACACCACTAAAAACGCACAAAAATGCAGCAAAACGCTGTGTGTGAATCCAACCTTACACATCTACATATACATATAGGGGCAGATTACTAAGACTGGTGTTTCAAAAGTGCAGTGAGCGGCAAAACACGGGAAAAAGTCACAAATTAATCACTTTCTCTCTCAGCACTGAAGTTATTCATCTGGCAGATATTCTCCAAGCGTATAGATAGATAGATGGATAGATGGATAGATGGATGGATAGATAGATAGATAGATAGATAGATAGATAGATAGATAGATAGATAGATAGATAGATAGATAGATAGATAGATAGATAGATAGATAGATAGATAGATAGATAGATAGATAGATAGATAGATAGATTCACATATTGAAAGTAATTCCTACATTTCAAACCTAACAATAGACCTGTAAACCACTACTTCATCAGTGATTTTTCTTTTTGCTCCAAGGCAAGAAATATAAGACAGCATTGACGTAAACAGTGATGACCAGAAAGCCTGGCATGTATCGTTTTGTCAGATGACAAGCTTGAGACTTAAGCATGAGTTCCTAGCAAGAACAATTAAAATAACTTCAAGTAAATGAAAGGCATTTATCTAACGTACTCTGTATATTAACCATATCTAGTTACTTCTGATATTACAAATCGAAAAAATGAGCAGCAACTCCAGAGATCAAGTGAAAAAAATGGGTACTTTATTGCCCGTGCGACGTTTCAGCTCCGTCCACTCGAGCCTTTCTCAAGGCTTGAGAAAGGCTCCAGTGGACGGAGCTGAAACGTCGCACGGGCAATAAAGTACCCATTTTTTTCACTTGATCTCTGGAGTTGCTGCTCATTTTTTCGATTTGTATGTACTTGGAACTTGGTCTGTTCCTCAGAGCTTGCACCCACACGCTGCCAGTGCTGCCTAACTCTGTATATAATTACTTATGAGAGGAATGTAGCAGAATTTATTCTGTTAATGTTTAGAGCTGTTTGTCATTTGGCAAACTCATTGGGATGTATTTATAAAAACTAGTGCAAAAGTGAAGTTCAGTAGTTGTCAATAACAGCCAATGTGATTCTAAATCTTCTTAGAGGTACTTTGGAAAGTGAATGCTGCAACCATAGTAATAGATTTGGGCAACTATTCTACTTTTCAAAAACACAGCTTTTGTCCTGGCACACATTAGATTATATTGGTATTGCCATTAATACGTATATTAATACTGTCTCAACTTTACAAACACTATATAAGGATACGTATAAAACTTTATTTAACTTAACCTAAAAATGGATTCAAAATAAATGATTATGACCACCATAAAATAGAGTATATTGGAGTATCCTCAATAGTCAATCAGCAATGCTCAATATACATACACGTCCATATGTTTTTTGGCAATAATGTTGTTAGTAAAATGTTATGCCAGACTGTACATTTACTATGAAGTTGTTAATTGAAATTAAAGGAGTTTTCCAACTTTTTTTTTATTCCCTTGCGCTGATATCATGGCAACTTTTACATTTACTTAAATTATTGAAGTTGTGGTTACATGATCCTGTGATGGTGACATCAATTTCTGTAAATCCATCACATGTCCACTCTCGGAAAACCTACTATCCCAAAGTATGGCTTGTTATCAATCACGTTCCGTTCATAGAGATGGTTTACTACTCAGAAATACTGAGCTTGCGCGGCTGTAGCTCCCATGGATGCTCAGTGAGCAGGCCAGTTGTCTCACGACTCGTTCAATTAGCTACAATTAATTCCTATTCATGAGGCTTAGAAGTGTATTGTGCATGCGTTGCTTTTGGCAATCAAATTTGTTTTTTTAGAAAAAAATTGTTGTTTTTTGTTACTTTATGTGTTTGTATGGGGTGTAGTGATTACCATTGTGCAGTTGCAGTCCTTACACTGCCCTCTGCTAATAGAAGAGAAAGCAGAGCAATGGGGAAGGAAGAGGAACTAGAGGGGCAGAATTGCAAAGCAAGGGCTGCACAGAGATCAGGGAGATCATGAGATATGTAGTTTTCAGAGTATTGTTAAAACTACGGAAACCCCCCGAAGGATAAAAACAATTGGCACGCTCGGACCCAGGATAGCAGTAAAAAATGTAATAAATATTTGCACTTTAGGGTATGTGCACACACACTAATTACGTCCGTAATTGACGGACGTATTTCGGCTGCAAGTACCGGACCGAACACAGTGCGGGGAGCCGGGCTCCTAGCATCATAGTTATATACGATGCTAGGAGTCCCTGCCTCTCTGCAGGACAACTGTCCTGTACTGTAATCATGTTTTCAGTACGGGACAGTAGTTCCACGGAGAGGCAGGGACTCCTAGCATCGTACATAAGTATGATGCTAGGAGCCCGGCTCCCTGCACTGTGTTCGGTCCGGTACTTGCGGCCGAAATACGTCCGTCAATTACGGACGTAATTAGTGTGTGTGTGCACATACCCTTATAGTAGACAGATTAGCTATCTTATAATGTGAGTTCACAGAAGACCCTTCACACAGGGTTTTAAACTGCATGAGAAAAAACGCAAATAAAAATGTTAGTGCTTATAAGGCGTCCCTTTTATTTTTTATGGTGTCTTTACATGCATTTTTGGTGGCGTTTTTCATTCTAGTGTTATTTAGAACAGTACATGTCCTGTTTTCAAGTCCCATAATTGGGACATAGAGGCTGCTGGATGTGGTAAAAGCTGGAAGTTTTTATACACAATTCAAGACAAGTATTGCACTCAGTTTGTTGATAAACCTACCAGAGGGGATAATATGCTGGATCTGGTCTTATCTAATAGACCAGACACAATATCAGATGAGGAGGTCCGGGAGCACTTGGGCAATAATGACCACAATATGGTAAGTTTTAATATAATTTTCAATAAAACAATACAAAGGGGAGCAACAAAAACCTGGAATTTTAGGAAAGCAAAATTCAATCGACTGAGGGAAAGACTTAGGCTGGGTTCACACGTGGCGGAATTTCACTTAAATTCCGCTGCGGACACTCCGCAGCGTTAATCCGCAGCGGAGCCGTTTGTCCATTGACTTACACTTTAATTTAGCAGTGTTCGTTTAGACGAGGCGTAAAATTCCGCTGCGGAGCATAGGCTGCGGAGCGGAATTTGGTGTCCGCAGCATGCTCTGTCTGTTGCGGAGCAGTGGCGGACTCATGGCGGAATTTCTCCATTGACTTCAATGGAGAGTCAAAATTCCGCAATGAAGTCCGCAGATCTTATGTGTGCTGCGGAGCGTATTGGTTTTACTACCATGACATTTCTTCATTCTGGCTGGACCTATGTATTTCTAGGTCTACAGCCAGACTGAGGAAGTCAATGGGGCTCCCGTAATGACGGGAGCGTTGCTAGGAGACGTCTATAAATAGTCACTGTCCAGGGTGCTGAAAGAGTTAAGCGATCGGCAGTAACTGTTTCTGCACCCGGGACAGTGACTACCGATCTCAATATACATGTATCTGTGAAAAAATATATAAGTTCATACTTACCGAGAACTCCCTGCGTCTGTCTCCAGTCCGGCCTCCCAGGATGACGTTTCAGTCTAAGTGACGGCTGCAGCCAATCACAGGCCAAGCACAGGCTGCAGCGGTCACATGGACTGGCGCGTCATCCAGGGAGGTCGGGCTGGATGCCGAAAGAGGGACGCGTCACCAAGACAACGGCCGGTAAGTATGAAAATCGTTTACTTTCACTAGGGAAAGTGCTGTCCCTTCTCTCTATCCTGCACTGATAGGGAGAAGGGAAGCACTTTTCCCGCAGTCCGCAGCAGCTAGTCCGCATCAATGTACTGCACATTTTGTGCAGATCCGCAGCAGAATCTGCAACGCAGATTCTGTGCGGCATTGATGCGGACAGTTGCGGAGGAAATCCGCCACGTGTGGTCATGCCCTTAGTCGTGCTGACTGGGATCATGTAATAGTAAACAAGAGTACTGAAGCTAAATGGGGAGTTTTTAAAGATATATTACATGAATCGTGTAGTAAGTTTATACCCACTGGTAACAATAGGTCTAGGAGACCAATATGGATGAATAGGGAATTACTGAATATAATAAGGCAAAAAACAAAAAGCATTCAAAGGGCTCAGCAAAAACATTCCAGACTTACCAAGATCTCAATAGAAAATGTAAAAATTAAATCAAGTTACAACGACAAAAATAAATCCCAACAAAATCTGATAATATTGGCCCTCTTAAAGATGAGCATAAGAATATAATTGTAGAGGACAAATAGAGGGTTGAGATATTAACCCCTTCCCGCCGCAGCCCTTTTTCAGATTTTCATTTTAGTTTTTTCCTCCCCACCTTCCAAAAGCCATAACGTCTTTATTTTTCCGTCGATATAGTACTATGAGGGCTTAATTTTTACGGGATGCGTTGTAGTTTTTCGTAGCACCATTTGTTTTGCCATATAATGTACTAGGAAATGGGAAAAAATATATATGTGGGGTAGAAAATGAAAAAAACAGCGATTCCTACATGGTTTTTTACGCACCGTTTTTACGGAATTCATAGTGCAATTAAAACAACATGTTAACTTTATTCTGTGGGTCAATACGATTACGGCAATACCAAATATATATCGTTTTTTTAATATTTTACTACTTTTACAAGTAAAAACCTAAGTGTAAAAAAGAAAATTTATTTTGTGTCGCTAAATTCCGAGAGCCATAACTTTTTTATTTTTCCGTCGATTACATGCGACAGTTTGATCACTTTTTATGGGAGATTAGGTGACCAAAAACTTTGTAGGATACTTAAAATTCAACTTGACTATAAAATATTACAGAAAGACCTAGATTAGTTGGCAGTATGGGCAAAAACATGGCAGATGAAATTTAATGTTGATAAATGTTAAGTAATGCACCTTGGACGCAATAATAGCATTAATTCATATACATTGAATGGAATAAAACTGGGGATAACAAAACAAGTGAAGCACCTGGGTATTCTGGAAACAAATAAGCTAAGCTGCAGTACTCAATGTCAGGTAGCAGCTGCAAATATGATTTTATGGTTTAGAAAAAGAGATAAAAACCTGAGATTCAAATGTAATATTACCCCTCTATAAATCTCTTGTAAGGCCACATCTTGAATATAGAATTCAGTTTTGGACTCCACATTGTAAAAAGTATATAGGAATAACTGCAGAGGGTTCAAAGGCGGGCAACTAGATTATTTAAAGGGATGGAAGGTGTCGCTTACAATGAAAAGCTAGAAAAATTGGGCTTGTTCAGCTTGGAAAAAAGACTTCGCTCATAGCCTTCCGACAGAATAGAGCCCTGACTGACACAAGCGGAAACCATAGTCAATTACACTATTGATTCTGTCAAAATGACGTAACCCTTGCACAACGGAGACAAATAGAAACTATTGGCATCGGATCCGTCACCATTGATTTAAAAAAACCTGTGTTTTCCGCTTGTGTCAGTAAGGGCTCCGTTCTGATGTAGCTATGTCTTTTTTCAACCTATGTAACTATAGACAAGTTTATGGAAAAAATGGAAAAAAAAAGCTCCATACCCAGAACATGCAGTTTTAAAAAAAACAAAAAAACGCCACTGAACCCAAAAACACCACAAAAACTCAGCAAAACTCTTTGTGTAAATCCAGCCTAAAGGCTGACTGAAAGCAGCTTAATGCCCCCTGCACACACTGCCGACTTTGTTGCAGAAATTTCTGCAACATAAAATCAGTTCTAGTCATCTAAATGGTGTTGTTTCTGCAGCAAGCACAATTTCTGCAACAAAATCTGCCACGTGTACAGGGGCCTGAGGCTGGATTTTTGTAGAAAAACACAGTATTGCATACAAAAGAGAGGAAATGTCCTTCATTAAAGGTGTTTTCCATCAGAGACATTTATGACACAGGATATGTCATAAATGTCAGATAGATGTGGGTCCCACCTATGAGATCCGCACCTATCTCTAGAACCTGGCCCCCTAAACCCCGTTCTACTGATCTGTGTTGTGGCTGAATCGTGTGACTTCCGACCATGAATTATGGAAACTCCCATAGTAGTAAATGGCAGTTACAGGGATACAGGAATGTATACAGGAATGATGGGGTAATATGCAGGGATGATGGGGGCTATATACAGGAATGATGGGTGGCTATATACAGGGATGATGGGGGTTAGATACAGCGATGATGGGGGCTATATACAGGGATAATGGAGTTATATACAGGGATGATGGGGGTAATATACAGGGATGATGGGGGTGATATACAGGGATGATGTGATTATATGCAGGGATAATGGGGGTTATATACAGGGATGATGGTGGTATTATACAGGGATGATGGGGTTAAATACACCCCATCATCCCTGTATATAACTCCCTTTGTCCCTGTATATATCAGCCAGCCATCATCCCTATATATAACCCCCATCATTCCTGTATATAACCCCATCAACCTGTGTTTACCAGCCAGGCTGATATATACAGGTATGATGGGGGTTATATATAACCCACATCATCACTGCATATAACCCCCATCATAACTGTATATGCCAGCCTTGCTGGTATATAAAGGGATGATGGAGGTTATATATAGGAATGATGGCTGGTATATACAGAGATAATGGGGGTTATATACAGGGATGACAGCGGTTATATACAGGAATGATGGGGGTTATATACAGGGATGATGGTCATTTGGGGTTTTATACAGGGATGATGGCATATATACAGGGATAATGAGGTTATATACAGGGATGATGCGGTTATAAACAGGGATAATGGTGGTTATATAGAAGGATGATGGGATAAATATACCCCCATCACCCCTGTATATAACTCCCATCATCCCTGTATATAACTCCCATAGTCTCTGTATATATCAGCCAGCCATAATCCCTATATATAACCCCATCATCCCTGTATATAACCCCCATCATTCCTGTGTATAACTCCCATCATCCCTGTATACAGGGATTATGGGGTAATATACAGGGATGATGCGGTTATACTGCATACAGGGCTAATGGCAGTTATATACAGGGATGATGGGGTTAAATACGCCTCCATCATCTATGTATATAACGCCCATCATCCCTGTATATAACGCCCATCATCCCTGTATGTACCAGCCAGTCATCATCCCTGTATGTACCAGCCAGTCATCATCCCTATATATAACCCCCCATCATTCCTGTATATAACCCCCATCATCCCTGTATATAACCCCCATAATTCCTGTATATAACCCCCATCATCCCTGTATATAAATCCCAACATGTATACAGGGATGATGGGGGCTATATACAGTAATGATGGGGGCTATATACAGGAATGATGGGGGTTATATACAGGGATGATGGGGGTTATATACATGGATGATGGAGTTATATACAGGGATGATGGGGTTATATACAGGGATGATGGGGTTATATACAGGGATGATAGGGGTGATATAGAGAAATGATGGGGTGATAGAGAGGAATGATGGTGGTTATATACAGGGATAATGGGGTTATATACAGGGATTATGAGGGTACCTCAGATTTATCACTAACTCTTGATTTCGTAATGTGTCCATAAAAATTTTGGTCTGCCCGTGATTTTTAGCTCAGTTGTCCAGAAATTACTGAAGTGGAGGTTGGCAACCCTGCACGGGATGGGAATGTAGTAGATTTTCCGCAGCCAATTGTCATCCATATGGAACAATTTCCAGACGGAAATCAGAGCATGCTGCAGATTTACAAATACGCAGCATTCTTCTGACTTTCCAATATAAAAGAGGCCAAAACAACAACAAAATCCACAACAAAATACGAACATAACACATGCAGATATTGCTGCAGAGAAATGCTGCGGAAATGTTTGCCACAATCAATGCTTCACATTATATCCTCAGGTAAAACCGCTGAGGAAAATTCTTAATGATTTCCACAGCTATTATTGCGTTTATGCAGCAATATCCACAGCAAAACGTAGTATTTGCTGTGCATTTCTGTGACTGGTTTACGGATTTATGAGGTTACATTGAAGATTTTCCATTGTGGAAAATCTGCAACAAATCCGGCCTATGGGAACACACCCTTAGGGTAAGTCCACACGTAGAGTAAATACTGCGGATTTTCTTCAACGGACTTCATTGCGGAAAATCTGCAGCGTATTACAGCAGCAGCAAAGATGATGAGATTTTAACAAATTTCAGCCACATGAATTGACCTGCGGTGAGGTTTTCGAATCCGCAGCATATCAATATATGTTGTGGAATTACTGGTTTTCTGTTGTGCGTTTTCCCCATTGAATTCAATAGGGAGGTAAAACCCGCAACAAATAGCTGATGTTGCAATTTTTTAAGCAAAAATCGCAACTCAGAAAAAAAAAAGTATTTACTTACCCAGATCTTCCTGCTTCTGCGTCCAGCCCGGCCTCCAAGGAAGACATTTCATCCCAGAAAATCACAGACTGCAAGTCACATGGGATGAAACATCATCCAAGGAGGCCAGACTTCAGGACTTCAGAAGGACCCGTCACCATAGGCTTTTTTTTTTTTTTTTTCACTTGCTGTTTTCTGCAGCAGACACTCCGGCTGAAAAACTGCAACACAGTTTTTCGACCAAAAATCCCTGTGGGGATCAAGGCGGATACGCCGTGTATTTTAATGCGGCGTATCCGCCCTGTGTGAGCATACCCTTATACTAGTCCTTCCTTTTGAATCCACTAAATAAAAACCTCAAAAACTGCACCAAAAAGTGCATGTGTCAATCAAGCCTAAGACATGGCCAAAAAAAGTGTACCTTATTTTTTTGATGTTTGTAGCTTTTAAGTACCCTTCGATTTATTTATTTTTTTGCTAAAAAACTTTCAAAAGTAATATCCATTACATAAATCAGAGGGTTTTGAAAAAAGTCAATTAATTCCACTCATCTCTGTTGACTGGTTTCATTTTAGTTGAGCAGCATGTTGACATGGAGCTAGGATTCTACCATAATTAGTATGTGCAATCCCGCTGTGGTGCCAGTGATTTCTAAGAATCATTTTGCTCATTTTAATTAAGATATTTCCCATGCAAGTTTAATATAAACTTATATTTTTCTATTTTACTTAAGCAAGATAATTGAAGATATAATAATTGAATATCTCTTACCGTGCTTGCTGCTTTCATTCATTGATGATGGACCAAAATGTAAAGCAAAATGTAAAGCATTCCTGTTCCGCTTCATTTGTCTTTATACCTTTATTTATTATGTTAATTACCTATGCATAAGCTACGAGGAGCTTAATGATTTGTAATTGGTAATGATAGGAGAAAGTTGCGATGTAGTAAATATAACAGAATCATGGCTTGATGAAAGTCATGATTTGATAATGAATTTAAAAGGCTACGCTGTTTTTCTTGTTTAAATGGGCAAAAAGAAGCAAGCAGAAGTGTTTTTCATGCGTTTTGCGTTTTTTATTTACTGTTATTTTTTTTCTTATGTTGTTGAGTTCTACGGAGAAGCCTATGGGGAAAATATTATAGGAAATATGCCATACCTATGTATGTAGACATTTTCATATTTCACTATAAAAAACTGTGAAAATCGACACCGAAACCACTGCAAAACACCTGTTAAGCAGTGCTAAATCTGGCTGATGATCTGCTTTGAGATTGATGGTAAGGGTATGTTCACACGTAGTGTTTTCAGCAATTTTCGGGCCGCAAATGTCCCGAAAAACGGCTGAATAATCGGAAGCAGAACGCCTACAAACATCTGCCTATTGATTTCAACGGGAAATATGGTGTTCCTTTCCAACGGGGCATTTTTTTACGCCTGGTTTTCCGAAAACGGTGTGTAAAAAGACGCCCGCGAAAAAAGAAGTGCATGTCACTTCTTGGGACATTTTTGAAGCCGTTTTTCATTGACTCTATTGAAAAACAGCTCCAAAAACGGCCTTAAAAAAACGCAGCAAAAAATGTGTGTTACTCAAAAAAAATCTGAAAATCAGGAGCGGTTTTCCCTTGAAAACAGCTCCGTATTTCCAGACATTTTTGAGTTTGCGTGTGAACATACCCTAACAGTGCAACGTTTGTATGGTTAAATATAAGTGGCAGAGATGTAATAAACTTAACTGGCCACAATCCAGCAATGCTCTAAGGGGTATTCTAACCAATACATTTATCACATATTAGCTGGATAGGTAATAAATGTCATATTGGTGTGCGTCCCATTGCTAAAATAGGGGATGGTCCCCTGTTCTCCCCAGCCGCACAAACGGCGGCTAGGAAGGGCTTTGAATAAAGCAACAGTTGGGCATCCACTGGATGTTTTCTAGTACCCAATGCTCAATTTGGCCAGAGGCATCACAGTAGATAATTGTTCTTTAATTCTGGGGTTTGTTATGTGCTACTTCATAACACATGACTACCGCCATCTTGAAAACTATGAAAGGGATCTCCACTGCTATTCACGGTTTAAACTTCTGAAACAGGGGGAACAGGGGACTTTCAAATGCAGCACAGAGGTAAGTAATGGGAGTAGTAAAGGGTGCCAACGCAGCAGTTTAAGGGCATTTTGCCATTTTTTTGTAGATAGTGGTAAACACTATTAAGCTCGTTCCTCTAACCCATAAATTACCTTTCTGCTACCTAATCCTTAATAGTATGTTAACTAAAAGAAGGGGTTAAATAGAAAGGAATATAACTGGGTTTGTTTGTAGTCTGTTAGCATGGAGACACAGAGCTGCAAAGGAGCTGTAAACACAAAATATTTTTTTTAATCAAAAATAAAATGTTAAATTAATCAATTTAAAAGTTTAGTCATTTACTTTAAATGCATTTAATCAATTAAAAAAAAAATGATACTGAAGGGCATGCCCTTTAAATATTCTTGTACAGGACTGCAATACATAGTAAATAGCAGATTATTAAAGGCTATCTTACACCTTTGACATCGTTTTTCTTTTATTTTCTTTTTTTTATAAAATTATGCATCATTGTGATTGGTGCAACTTCCTAAATACATTTTATTAAAAATGTGTTTTACTTTTTGAGATACATTTGCTTTTTGTATTGTATGCAGAGCAGCTGTATCTTGCACTGTACCCGCGGGACTGACGGGTTTAGTGTCAGCGGGTCCTGGGTGTTTTGAAACGCATGATCGAGCTGTTACTGATCACATCTAAGTTCATAACTTAGATGTGATAGATACAGGTGGATCCTGCGTGTCAGAGACACGCAGTACCCGCTGTCACTGAGTCCGTCAGTCCCACGGGCCTGACGGATTCAGGTCTTAGCGAACGATACAGCTGCTCTGTATACAGAATATAAAGCAGCAGTATCTCAAAAAGTAAAATTTATTTTGAATAAAATGTATTTAGGAAGTTGCACCAATCACAATGATGAACAATTTTATTAAAAATAAAATAAAAGATTTAAAAGTTGTAGATAGTGTAATGGCAGGAAGGAGGTGAAGGGAAAGTGAGCCCTAATCTACCCACCGCCCTGTCCCTGCCTACTTGCAACGACCCGCCCTAGGCGACGAGGTACAACTGGGCGGCGGTCCCTACGCTGTCTAAGTGCACAGGAAAACAAACAGGGAACACGCAAGGGAAGGGGCAGTAGCCACGGAACGCCACGAGGAAACGGAGCGGCGAACGAACAGTCAGGACCAGGACGAAGTGAGTACACCCGAGCGGGCACGGAGACAGAAGCAAGCCAGGGGCAAAGCAAAGCAGGTCAAGCAGAACTGCAGCAAGGCAGAAGCACGGCAGAAGCAGGCTGGAGCAAGCAGCAGTGGGGCCAGGAATCCAAAAGAATTACAAGCACTGAGGGAGAGAACAGGGCAGGTAATAAAGGACAGGGGGCGGAGCTAACTCCGACAGACCAGGCCGCGATAGGCTCTCCCACTCCTCAGCCTGCCACCCTGGTTGGTGGGAGATGGTGTCAGTCGAATAGGTCTGGCCTCAGGTGTGGATTGATTAATCCCAGGAGTATACCTAGATGAAGTACCTGGCAGATCCCTAACAGTACTCCCCCTTTTATGAGGGGCCACCGGACCCTTACTAAGGGGACCCGGTTTAGTGGGGAAGAGAAGGTGGAACCTCCTGATCAATACCCCAGCGTGAACATCACGGGCAGGTACCCAAGTCCTCTCCTCCGGCCCGTATCCTCTCCAATGGACCAGGTACTGGAGGGAGCCCTGGACCATCCTACTGTCCATAATCTTGGCCACCTCGAATTCCACCCCCTCAGGGGTGAGAACGGGAACAGGAGGTATCCTCGAGGGGGACCAGGACGGGGAGCAGCGTTTAAGGAGGGAGGCATGGAAGACGTCATGTATGCGAAAGGATGGGGGGAGCTCCAGACGGAAGGATACAGGGTTGAGGACTTCAATGATCTTATAAGGTCCAATGAATCGGGGAGCAAACTTCCTGGACGGGACCTTAAGGCGCAAGTTCCTGGACGACAACCAGACCAAATCCCCGACGACAAACCGGGGGTTAGCAGAACGTCTACTATCCGCCTGAATCTTTTGTGCGCTCTGGGACGCCTCTAGGTTCTTCTGAACCTGGGCCCAGACAGTGCACAGTTCCCGATGAACATCCTCTACCTCAGGATTATTGGAACAACCAGGGGAGACGGAGGAGAACCTTGGGTTAAACCCGAAATTACAGAAAAACGGGGAGACCCCTGACGAGTTACTGACCCGGTTATTCAGGGAAAATTCAGCAAGGGGAAGGAATGAGACCCAATCGAATTGACAGTCAGAGATGAAACACCTTAAATATTGTTCCAGGGATTGGTTGGTCCTTTCCGTTTGGCCATTAGTTTCGGGATGGAAGGCGGAGGAGAAGGACAGATCAATCTCCAACTTTTTACAAAAAGCTCTCCAAAATAAGGAAACAAATTGTACCCCTCTGTCAGAAACGATATTGACTGGGGCCCCATGGAGACGCAGGATGTGTTTCACAAACAAAGAAGCTAACGTCTTGGCGTTAGGTAGCTTCTTAAGGGGCACAAAGTGGCACATCTTGCTGAAGCGGTCGACTACCACCCACACCACCGACTTGCCCTGAGATGGAGGCAAATCGGTGATAAAATCCATGGAGATATGGGTCCAAGGTCTCTGGGGAATGGGCAAGGAACGTAGTAGGCCCGCAGGTCGGGACCTAGGGGTTTTGGACCTAGCGCAAACCTCACAAGCGGCGACGTAAGCCCTAACATCTTTAGGCAACCCAGGCCACCAATAGTTTCTGGTAATGAGGTGTTTGGTGCCCAAGATGCCAGGATGACCAGATAGAGCGGAGTCATGGTTTTCCCTGAGTACCCTCAGCCGGTATTGCAGGGGAACAAACAGTTTGTCCCCAGGGACGTTCCCGGGAGCTGCACCCTGATCAGCCGCGATATCAGAAGCTAAATCAGAATCCGTGGCAGAGACGATTATACCAGGGGGTAAAATACAAGCAGGATCCTTCTCGGAAGGAGGATTGGCCATGAAACTACGTGACAGAGCATCAGCCTTAATATTCTTGGACCCAGCCCTATAGGTAACCAAGAAATTAAATCTGGTAAAGAATAGTGCCCACCGAGCTTGTCTAGGATTAAGCCTCCGGGCCGATTCTAGGAAAACCAGATTCTTGTGATCCGTAAGGACCGTTACCTGGTGTCTGGCCCCCTCCAGGAAGTGCCGCCACTCCTCAAAAGCCCATTTAATGGCTAGAAGTTCGCGGTTGCCAATATCATAGTTACTCTCCGTGGGCGAAAACTTCCTAGAGAAGTAAGCACAGGGGCGGAGATGGGTGAGGGAGCTGGTACCCTGGGACAAGACGGCCCCCACTCCCACCTCGGAAGCGTCAACCTCCACAATAAATGGCTCCTCTTGGTTGGGCTGAATCAGCACGGGGGCCGAGATAAAGCACTTATTGAGAGTCTCAAAGGCCTGGACGGCCTCAGGGGGCCAATGGAGGACATCAGCACCCTTGCGGGTAAGGTCCGTAAGAGGCTTAGCGACGACCGAGAAGTTGGCAATAAATCTCCTGTAATAGTTGGCGAACCCTAAAAAACACTGTAACGCCTTAAGGGAGGCAGGTTGGACCCATTCCGCCACAGCTTGAACCTTGGCAGGGTCCATGCGGAATTCATGAGGAGTGAGGATTTGCCCTAAAAATGGTATCTCCTGTACCCCAAAGACACATTTTTCAGTCTTAGCAAACAGATTATTCTCCCGAAGGACCTGGAGCACCTTCCTGACATGCTCCACGTGGGAGGACCAGTCCTTGGAAAACACCAGTATGTCATCAAGGTACACAACAAGAAAATTACCCAGGTACTCTCTCAGGATTTCATTAATAAAATTCTGGAAGACAGCAGGGGCATTACACAACCCAAAGGGCATGACCAGGTATTCGAAATGACCCTCGGGTGTGTTGAACGCAGTTTTCCACTCATCCCCCTCTTTGATGCGGATAAGGTTATATGCCCCCCGTAGATCGAACTTAGAAAACCATTGGGCTCCCTGAACCTGATTAAAAAGATCCGGAATCAAAGGAAGTGGGTACTGGTTCCTTACGGTGACCTTATTCAGGTTACGATAATCAATGCACGGCCTAAGACCACCATCCTTCTTCCCCACGAAGAAGAAGCCAGCACCTACAGGAGAAGTCGAGGGGCGAATGAAACCCTTGGCCAGGCATTCTTGGATATACACCCTCATAGCTTCACGTTCAGGACATGAAAGATTAAATATCCTACCCTTAGGAAGCTTGGCACCAGGCACCAAATCGATAGCGCAATCGTAATCTCTATGGGGGGGCAACACCTCGGAGGCCTCCTTAGAAAACACATCGGCGAAGTCCTGAACAAACTCAGGAAGCGTGTTTACCTCCTCCCGGGGAGAAATAGAGTTAACAGAAAGACATGACATAAGACATTCATTACCCCATTTGGTGAGATCCCCAGTATTCCAATCAAACGTGGGATTATGCAACTGCAACCAGGGAAGGCCTAAAACCAGATCAGACGATAATCCCTGCATCACCAGTACAGAGCACTGCTCCAAATGCATGGAGCCAACCAGGAGTTCAAAAACAGGAGTATGCTGAGTAAAATAACCATTAGCAAGGGGAGTTGAGTCGATTCCTACTACAGGGATAGGATAAGGTAAATCAATACAAGGCATCTTTAGAGACATAGCAAATTCCACAGACATGATATTAGCAGATGAGCCAGAATCCACGAAAGCACTGCCCGTGGCAGACCGGCCAGCAAACGAGACCTGAAAGGGAAGCAAAATTTTATTGCGTTTCACATTAACGGGAAATACCTGTGCGCCCAAGTGACCTCCCCGATGATCACTTAGGCGCGGAAGTTTTCCGGCTTCTTATTCTTGCGCCTGGGACAGGTGTTCAGTAGATGCTTGTCGTCCACACAGTAGAAGCAGAGACCATTCATTCTGCGAAACTCCCTACGTTGTCGAGGGGACATGGAGGCCCCGAGTTGCATAGGTACCTCCGAGTCCTCCGTGGGGGGGCGAGGAGACGGGACCTCGGGGGGGATCGCAGAAAAGTCAGAGGGGAGCACACTGAAGCGTTCTAGCTGACGTTCCCTGAGACGTCGGTCAAGTCGTACTGCTAGGGCCATAACCTGGTCAAGGGAGTCAGACGAGGGGTAGCTAACCAGCAGATCCTTCAGGGCGTCAGATAATCCTAACCTAAACTGGCACCTTAGGGCCGGATCGTTCCACTGAGAAGCTACGCACCACTTCCTAAAATCAGAACAGTATTCCTCAACCGGTCTCCTACCCTGACGTAAGGTCACCAGCTGACTCTCGGCTAAAGCAGTCCTGTCAGTCTCATCGTAAATGAGTCCGAGGGCAGAGAAAAAACGATCAACAGAGGAAAGTTCAGGGGCGTCAGGAGCCAAGGAGAAGGCCCACTCTTGGGGCCCTTCCTGGAGTCGGGATATGATGATACCCACCCGCTGGTTCTCGGAACCTGAGGAGTGGGGCTTTAGGCGGAAATACAGTCTGCAACTCTCCCGGAAGGAGAGAAACGTCTTACGGTCCCCTGAAAACCGGTCAGGTAACTTGAGGTCGGGTTCTAGAGGTGAGGTGAGGGGTACTACTAAAGCAGCGTCACCCTGATTGACCCTTTGGGCCAGGGCCTGGACCTGTAGGGAGAGGCCCTGCATCTGCTGGGTCAGGGTCTCAAGGGGGTCCATGATAGCGTCAGCGTAGGAGAAATGGTAGACTAGGTAAGGGCTTGTAATTATGTAATGGCAGGAAGGAGGTGAAGGGAAAGTGAGCCCTAATCTACCCACCGCCCTGTCCCTGCCTACTTGCAACGACCCGCCCTAGGCGACGAGGTACAACTGGGCGGCGGTCCCTACGCTGTCTAAGTGCACAGGAAAACAAACAGGGAACACGCAAGGGAAGGGGCAGTAGCCACGGAACGCCACGAGGAAACGGAGCGGCGAACGAACAGTCAGGACCAGGACGAAGTGAGTACACCCGAGCGGGCACGGAGACAGAAGCAAGCCAGGGGCAAAGCAAAGCAGGTCAAGCAGAACTGCAGCAAGGCAGAAGCACGGCAGAAGCAGGCTGGAGCAAGCAGCAGTGGGGCCAGGAATCCAAAAGAATTACAAGCACTGAGGGAGAGAACAGGGCAGGTAATAAAGGACAGGGGGCGGAGCTAACTCCGACAGACCAGGCCGCGATAGGCTCTCCCACTCCTGAGCCTGCCACCCTGGTTGGTGGGAGATGGTGTCAGTCGAATAGGTCTGGCCTCAGGTGTGGATTGATTAATCCCAGGAGTATACCTAGATGAAGTACCTGGCAGATCCCTAACAGATAGCCTTTCAGAAATAAGCATACAAGGTTATACTATAACCAATAACTGAAGGATCTTGTACAGAAGATTTCACACACATCCATGAAATTCCAATTAACCATGGATGATTGTGTTTTGTGTTTTCATTAAAATTGATTTAATAGCTTTAATGGTCAAATTAGCCTTTTAGAGAAAAATCCTGAAATGAGTAATGTCATGCTTCTAAGTTCATAACGTCTTTGACCTTCTATGCCATGCTTCTTAGTAAACCATTCATAATTCTGTGCAAATCACTTATTAATGCTATTAAAGAAATAAAACTATATCCAGTAAATAGAATAATGGACCGGAAATAAGAGGACGTGGATACAAAATAGCGCAAATGCTGAATGTTCATCAATATTCCCATACTAGTCATTTGTACTAAATTCTACCTCAATATTATATGCCAGGGGTGGTCAGTTTCCTGCGTTTTTGGACCAACTCTTGTTCAGTGGTCTCAATCATGAAAGCCTAGAAGGAACTAATGCAGACATTTTTCAGATGTATGACCCTTTCACTTTTATCCGCGCTAAAATTCCAAAACTTGATTGCTATTTGAAGACAATGCTGAAAGTGGAGCAATTGACCATAGCAACCAATCAGAATCCAGCCTTTATTTTTCAAAGGCCCTTTTTTAAATTAAAACTGCAAAATGATTGGTTAATATGGTTAACTGGTCCATTTTACCGATGTAGCAATATGATAAAGCTTTCCATCTGTTATGTGGAGTACAATATAATATTTTACCTGAAGTTTTATTTACTTCAGAAAGCACATATAAAGACATATGTCCTCTGTATAACACAAGAGGTATACAAAGACATAATGTACCCATAGATATCTATTATAAATCTATATGTAAAAGTCAGTGGCTTCAGCAATCATGAACTAATCAAAGCACATTTGCATAATAGCCTCACCATACTCCTCAATAAACAGTATTAGTCCATAAACGCACGTTTGTGCACAGGGAAATAGCTTTTTACAGGCTCAAACATTTATGAAATCATACTCACAGTACCGGGTTTGTACGTGAACCATCCTAAGGTTCTTTTTTACTTTATAAATTTTCCTTAAAAAAGTTCTATCTGAGAACTCGAAGTCCTTCTCCTCAAACCTCCTTCCCCCATTTTGGGGAAGACTCTGTTTCATAATGCATGTTACTCATGCATGTAACGTCTATGGCCACGGCCTGTCGTTCTGACTTACCCCCCGACGGCTGTGGCCATAGACATGTGTCTTCTCTTCAGCATCGTCCCCCAGTGAGGCACCGGCACTCACTTCCTGATATCGAGACTGTCTCCCAGAGGGTGCGCGCGCCCGCGTGTGCACGGTCTTAAAGGGCCAGTGAGCGCATAATTGCAGGAAGCCTGCAATCAAGCCCAGAATGCTACTGAACTATAAAAGGGGCTCTGCCCTCTTGTTTTTTGCCTGAGCATTGTTCGTTACCCAAAGTTTGTCTTGAAATGGTCTCCTAGAGTCTTCCTGTTCCCGAGTGTTCCCTGTTCCTGTATCTTGTATCCTGTATGCCGTGCTATCCAGATCAAGTACCGTGCTGAGCTGTTGTCGTGTTGTGCTGCATTCCACGCCTGTTCTGCTACGCCATGCATGACGTCTACCTGCCGCCTGGTCCCAGCCGAGCCTGCCTTGCTACTGTCCGAGTTGCCACAGGTACCCTTTCTGGACTATAGACTCTGTACTATACCTGTTTGGTCAGCTGCTATCCCGCTATGCGGTACGGCCCAGTGGGTCCACACCCCGCATCGTGACAATGCATAAGAAAGGGGGCAGCGTCTCATCTTGTTGTTGGACCTGGGATCGTCCTCCCCGTCTGTGATCTGTAAAATGTCCTCCAGTAGCCCTGTTATAACAAAGTTCATGCTGGTAAAGTGATCATATAGATCAGTAAGGCTTTGTATGTCCGTGAAAAAGTAACAGACCATGCCTCAGTATTGAGTCAAAAAGTTACTTTTAATTTTTTTTTTTCCCATTTAAAAAGTGTTAGTCAAAAGACTGATAAAATACATAAATAAAACAATAAATAAAATAAATAAAACCAGGAGCTCAATGTTTCGAAGGTGATCCCTGCTTCATCAGGGGTGGTAACTTTTTTAATGTAAAAAAACATTAAAAGTAACTTTTTGGCCCAATACTGAGGCCTGGTCTGTTACTTTTTCACGGACATACAAAGCCATACTGATCTATACGATCACTTCACCAGCACAACTTTTGATAAAACAGGACTACTGGAGGACTATTTACAGACCACAGACGGGGAGGACGATCCCAGGTCCAACAACTGAGGATTACATTTTACGTAATCGCGACCTGTGATACAACAGGACTACTGGAGGACTAGTTATAGACCACAGACGGGGAGGACGATCCCAGGTCCAACAAGTGAGGATCGCATTTTACCCCATGGGAGTAGAGCATTTCTATACTGCACTTTTAAAACCTATATACTACACAATGGTGCGGGCTCTCTTTGCTTAATGGAGGCATTATGGTGGGCGTAATGTATGCAGAAAGACATGGTGAAGACAGGGGAGGATGGAGGTGTCTGCATACTTCTATGCAGCTTCTATGATTAGGTCACAAAATACAGTTTGCTATACCTGCCAAAATAGATGACCATGACTGCAACTTCCTGTCTCCAATTAGAGAAAGAAGAGCAGCTCTGGAGCACAAACAGCTGCCCTGAAATGTCAATTCTGTGCAGATTTAAGAGTACAGAAATATTATTGCGAGTAAGTGCTGTAGCTACATACTGAGAAGTTTTTTTAATTATACTGATCAGATTGGGTTGGACTACAGTCTTACTAATGTAAACCTGGCATCAAATTAAAAAAAGAGTATAGTTTAAACAAGATTTTATTTTCACTGATACATAAGGAGCTAATCATATCCTGCCTTTGCTTTGATACACAGGCTCATGAAATTTTAATAAGATATATACAAGAATCTTTTCAGCCTAGTTGTATAGTTAGAGATGAGCTGTTGTGTAAAACTTCCTACCCATTAATGCGAAATTGAATACTTTCACATAAGCCAGTGCATAATTATCGCCTCCTATGTTTTGATTATCAAAGCACTTCTGAGGAACACTAACACAACCAAATTATTTGTAGTTTATATAATCAACAATGCTTGCCATTGCTTTCTCTACCCTGAGATCACGGTAATGAAAGGAATTATCATAACATTCCGACACAAAAAAAAAAAAACCTTGTATCGTGTAGCTACATTCCATATATCAGTCCTTGCTGTTGTAAGATTTGTTGGAAGTTTAGTAAATGAAGCAATTTCCTTGTGTTCAGATAGTAAAGTTTGAAGTCATTAAATTTTAAGTTTCCAATGTTTAGATATCCGCAGACTTTCCAGAGTCCCTGCAGTAATTCGCAAACCATGAATGCAAGTTCACTAACATTTCTGTGCAGTGCATAAGAAAGCTGGATTAGAGAATCTGTTTTACATAGGATGCTGCCACAAAAATAAGTAAAACAGAGAGGAAGCTATGAGAAAGCAAAAATGTCTATTCATTTTCACATATCATTTTTCCGTATGGCCCCGGCGTATACAGTGACATGTCCATAAGATATAATGGACCTTACATATGGGGGGCATGCATCAGCCTGCCTTTTTTTAACTCTATTGGCTCCAACCTGCGATTGGCTGCAGCAGACGTGTCAAGACAACACGTCATCGCTGGAAGCTGATGAACAGAGACTGGTGGGGGACTAGGAAAGTGTCACCATAAGAGGTGCCAAGTGATTGGTGGGGTGGGTGTTTTTTTTATTTTAAACTAAATCCACATGTCCGGATTCTGCGGTGGTTCTGCAGTTAAACTTAAGAAAAATCTTCAACAAATCCATTTTTATTTTTCCGTCAAAAATGTCACAGAAATATTCTGCAAAAAATCTGCTGCATGTGACTGCACCCATTCCGTGTGCATGCTGTAAATATTAGAATGTAAGTTCACTAAAAATCTCTTTTCAATTTTCTTCCCTAATGGCATCCTTGTGTTGCAGAAATTCTCATATGGGACTGTGCAGAATATTTGTAATGTATAGTAAAGAGGTTTTCTAGCCATGAGAAACTCAATAAAGCTGTCCGCTATTAAAAAAGTAATTAAATTAGCAATATACTAATCTTTTAAATTCTCTTAGTTCAACCAGCCTTCATTCATCCTCACCATTCCATGTTACAACTGTAAGGTGTTGATATAGCATCCATAGTGATATTGAGTGACATAGTATCCTCAGGGTCTCCGTAGAACTGCTATAATCCAAACACATTGGTGAATTGTTGCATTTTTTTAACTAGATCAAAGTTAAAACTAACTGTAATATTACATAGTCACTTGGGTTAAGACACAGGTCCATCAATTTCAACCTTTTTCAGATCAATTCTACATCATCCATCATTCTACATCATCCATTGAAAAATTATTTATAACCCTTTATGCCATTTGTCAAAGTGGATAAAAGTACTAGGACAACTACAAGAGCTTTAATGACATCCCATTCTAAATCCATAAGCATTAATATGGAGTTGGTCCCCGCTTTGCAGCTTAAACAACTTCCGCTCCTCTGGGAAGACTTTCTGCAAGATTTTGGAGTGTGTATGTGGAAATGGTTGCCCATTAATCCAGAAGAACATTTGTGAGGTGGACGTTGGACGAGAAGGCCTGGCTCGAAATATCCGCTCTAGTTTATGCCAAAGTAGTTTGATGGGGTTGAGGTCAGGGCTCTGTCTGGTCCAGTCAAGTTCTTGCACACCAAACTCACCCAACCATGCCTTTATGAACCTTGCTTTGTGCACTGGGGCACAGTCATGCTGAAACAAACAAAGACCTTCCCCAAACTCTTCCCACAAAGTTGGAAGCATACAATTGTCCAAAATGTCTTGGTATTAATATTTCTCTTTACTTGAACAAAGGGGCATAGGCCCTGAAAAACAACCCCATAGCATTATCACGCCTTCCTTAACCCTTCCACGACCAAGGACGAAAATGCACGTCCTGGTCGGCTACTAGTTCCCGCTCCAGGACGTGCATTTTCGTCCGCATTTCAAACTGTCACTCTGTGTAAACACAGAGTGACAGACGCGCACTGACAGCTGTCCTAGACAGCTCAGACATCAGTCTCGCCGGACAGCGGACCATCGCCGCTGCTTTCGGCAGTTAAGCCCTTAAGTGCGGCGACGGATTGCCGTCGCCGCATTTAAGTGGTTTGAAGCACATCGGCAGCCCCCACAAAGTGATCGTGGGGGCTACCGATGCTTGTCACGGCAATCGGAGGTCAGATAATGACCTCCGGGTTGCCATGTACGGAAGCCTCGGAGGAACAGCCTCTGGCCGTTCCTCCTCTGCTTCCTGTCAGTGTGACAGTCACGTCACAATGACAGTTAGAGTACATTACACTACGTGTGTAGTGTAATGTACTCTAGCAGCGATCAAAGCTGCAAGTCTAAGTGTCCCCTAGTGGGACAAGTAAAAAAAGTAAAAAAAAGTAATAAAAATGTTTTAAAAAAAGTGTAAAAATAAAAGTTATAAGTTCTATAAACACAAAATGCTTTTTTTCATATAATAAGACTTTTATTATAGAAAAAAAATTAACACGTTAAAAAAGTACACATATTTTGTATCACCGCGTTCGTAACGACCCCAACTATAAAACTGTAATGTTATTTTCCCCGCACGATGAACACCCCAAAAAAATAAATAAAAAACGACGACAGAATCACAATTTTTTTGGTCACCACCGCTCCCTAAATAAAGAATAAAAAGTGATCAAAAAGTCGCATGTTCCCAAAAATAGTACCAATAAAAACTTCTATCTGTCCTGCAAAAAACAAGCCCTTACACAGCTTTTTTGACTAAAAAATAAAAAAATTATGGCTCTCAGAATATGGTGACAGAATTTTTTTCATTTTTATAAATAAGTCATTTTATTGTGCAAACGCTAAAAAAAAGGACCAAACCTATATACATATGGTATCGCCGTAATCGTACCAACCCGCAGAATAAAGTAAAAATGTAATTTATAGCGTACGGTGAGCGCCGCAAAAAGAAAACCCTAAAAACGGTGTCAGAATTCCTGTTTTTTGCTCAGGATTGCAAAAAAATTTAACAAAAAGTGATAAAAAAAAAAATCGCATGTACCCCAAAATGGTACCAATGAAAACGACAGATTGTCACGCAACAATTAAGCCCTCACACAGCTCCGGTGGTGAAAAAATAAAAAAGTTCTGGCTTTCAGAATATGGCGATGCAAAATGTGCAGAGTGTCCAAAAGTGGATAAGATCGGGGCCATTTATCAGTGCGACACCGGGCACATATCTATGAATTATTATTTATTTACCCCATTATTATACCCTATTATTATGCCCTGATGTTCTTCGCACAGATTACACATGCCCCCCACATTATAAACTGAAATACCAGCGAAACCCAAAACAGAAAAACTACCAAGCAAAATCTGCGCTCCAAAAGCAAAATGGCGTTCCCTCCCTTCTGAGCCCTGCAGCTTGCCCAAGCAGCAGTTTGCGCCCACACATATGGCGTCGCCATACCCGAGAGAACCCGCTTAACGTTTTATGAGGTATTTGTCTTCTGTGGCACAAACTGGGCACAACATATTATGCACTAAAATGGCATATCGGTGGAAAATTGCAATTTTCACTTTGAACCATCCGCTCCAATGATCGCTGGATCGCTGGATCAAGTCCTCTAAGGCGATTGATTAATAAAATGTGTAGAAGAATTAGGGTATGTTCACACGTAGTCAACAAAAACGTCTGAAAATCCAGAGCTGTTTTCAAGGGAAAACAGACCCTGCTTTTCAGACTTTTTTTACCAACTCGCATTTTTCGCAGCGTTTTCGCAGCGTTTTCGCTGCGGTTTTTTTACGTCCGTTTTTGGAGCTGTTTTCATTGGAGTCTATGAGAAAACAGCTCCAAAAACGTCCAAAGAAGTGTCCTGCACTTCTTTTGACGAGGCTGTATTTTTACGCGTCGTCGTTTGACAGCTGTCAAACGACGACGCGTAAATAACAGGTCGTCTGCACAGTACGTCGGCAAACCCATTCAAATGAATGGGCAGATGTTTGCCGACGTATTGGAGCCGTATTTTCAGACGTAAAACGAGGCATAATATGCCTCGTATACGTCTGAAATTTGGCCGTGTGAACATACCCTTATAGTTATTAGTAGTGAGAATTTTTTTTTTAAAAGTTAAAAAAACGAAACACCTTTTCACATTTTTCTTCTAAAGTAATGTAAAAAAATTAACAAAATTGGTATCGTCCGTAAAAGTCAGAACTATTACAATATACCATTATTTAATTTGCACAGTGCACACCTTAAAAAAATGTAATAATTGAAACCGCCAAAATCGCCGTTTGTTTTTTTTGTCACCTTCGCTCTAAAAAAAAAATGTAATACAACTTTTGAATCACTTTTTATGTACCAAAAAATGGTACCAATAAAAACTGCAGCTCCTCCCGCAAGAAATAAGCCCTCACACCACTCTATTGATGGAAAAATAAAAAAGTTATGTCTCTTGGAAAGCGGGGAGTGAAAATCTAAAATATGAAAGCAAAAAATGGATCAGTCCTGAAAGGGTTAATTCATTTCTAATGAAAAAATGTATGACCACACGTGGGGTATTTCCGTACTCGGGAGAAATTGCTTTATAAAAAAAGGTTGTTTTTTCCTTCTTTATCCCTTGTGAAAATGAGAAAATTAAAAATTTTAGTGGAAAAAATTTTGATATTAATTTTCGCGCCCTAATTCTAATAAACTCTGCAAAAGACCCGTGGGGTGTAAATGCTCACTATACCCCTAGAAAAATTCCTTGAAGGTTTTTCCAAAATGGGGTCACTTTTGGGGGGTTTCCACTGTTTTGGTCCCTCCAGTGCATTGCAAATGCGACATGGCACCGAAAACCATTCCAGCAAAATCAAAAATCCAAATGGCGCTCCTTCCCTTCTGAGCCCTGCTGTTGGTCCAAACAGCAGTTTATTACCACATATGGGGTATTGTCATAATCGGGAGACATTGCTTTACAAATGTTGGGGTACATTTTCTTCGTTATTACTTGTAAATAATAAAAATTTCTATGTTGTTTCAGAAAAAAAGTACATTTTAATTTTTACAGACTAATTCCAATATATTTAGCAAAGAACTGTGGGTTCAAAATAATTACTATACACCTAAATAATTACGTTATGGGGTCTAGTTTTCGAAATGGGGTCGATTATGGGGAGTTTCTATCGTTCTGGCAGCTCAAAGCCTCTCCAAATGTACAGTGGGGCCTAAAACATTTTCAAGCAAAATATGAGTCCTGAAAGCCTCCGGTTGCTCCCTTCCTTTTGGGCCCTAATGTGTGTCCAGACAGCGCATTAGGGCCGCAATGTGGGTATTTTTGAAAACAGGAGAAACTGGGTGATAGATTTTGGGGTGTGTTTCTTCGTTTTCATGGTCGCTTTACAAAGAAATTGGTCTTCAAACTGATACTTTTATGAAAAAAAGTGAAAATATTATTTTTTCCACCTGCTATGTATTCAATTTACCAAAAAACTGTGCGGTCAAAATACTTACTATACCCCTAGGTAAATACCTTAAGAGGTCTAGTTTTCTAAATGGGGTCATTTGTGGGGGTTTCCATCACTCTGAGACCTATGAGCCTCTGAAAACCTGGCTTGCTGCAGGAAAACAAAATGTACTTCAAAATTTATAAAATGATTATTCAATTTGTAAGTCCTCTAAATTGCTGAAAATTTATTTTATTTTTTCAAAAGTGCTGCCAAAATAGAGTAAAGAGATAGAAATATATATTTAATTAAAAAAATTGTACAGTATGTGTGTACATATGTGACATATTGCAGTTAAAAATAGTAGAAAATGGTAATTTTTACAAAATTTCTTCAATTTTCAATTTTTTAATTAATTTTCGCAAATTGTATCAGTCTAGTTTTACCACTAAAATAAAGTACAACATGTGACGAAAAAACAATGTCAGAATTACATGGATATTCAAAACTTTCAGAGTTATTCTCTGATAAAGTCAGACATACCAGATTTGACAAATCTGGCTTGGTCATTAAGGTACAAACATGCCCGGTCATTAAGGAGTTAAACTTTACAGTTTGCACAATGGAGTAAGGCAGGTAACGTTATCCATCAGACTGGATGATAGAGAAGGGTGAATCATCACTGCACAAAGCACGTTTCCACTCCTCCAGAGTCCAGTGGCAGCGTATTTTACACCACTTCATCCGACGCTTGGCATTGTGCTTGGTGATGTAAGGCTTACATCCAGCTGCTTGGTCATGGAAACTTATGCCATAAAGTGCCCACGCTACAGTTTTTGTGATGATCTTATGCCAAAGGAGGTTTGGAAATTTGTAATTATAGAGTCAGTGGCGACTTTTATGCACTATGTGCCTCAGCACTCAGTGACTTACTCTGTAACTTTACGAGTTGCTGGTGTTTCTAAACGCTTCCAATTTGCCATAATACCACTCATGGCCGGCCTTAGCTACGTGCGACACGTGCGGACGCACAGGACGAGGCCGCCATCCTGTAAGGGGGGTGCCAGCAGGTGAATTTATCCCGCTCTGCAGCTACTGCTCAGGGCGCCAGCAGGTTAGGTGTCACTCACTACAGGATTCCCCGCGGCGCGACTACTGCTCCCCCACTCCCCCTCCTCGTCTTACATCCTTAGTGATGATCAGGCATGATGACATCACTCAGTACACAAGACAGGGAGGAGACTATCTTACCATGCGTTCCTGGTCTGGCTATTTGACCAGGGCTCCGCTCCAGAAGCATCAGCTGGCACAGTACACCGTAAGAAGCCTAGCAGGTCAGTCAGACTGTGGGCTTTGGTTGTATGGGGGGGTCTAAAAATGGCAAATGGGCAGAGCATTCAATGCCACCTTGGTGCCCATTTGCCACTTACTGCCCCTTTAGTGTCCTGTTCAGTGCCCCTTCGATGCCCATTTGCCATTTATAGCCCATTTACTGTTCTTCTGTGACAGAGGGTGCTAAAGGGACAGTAAATCGCAAATATGCATCATGGGGGCACTGAACATAAGTACATAAAAGGGGAAATAAGTGGAAAATGGGCACCAAGGTGGCACTGAACGACACTGTTAGTAAATGGCAGATGGGCACATTGTTCAGTTGCTCCATAGTGCACTTTTGCCATTTGTTGCCTTTTTAGACCCTGTGCACATTACGTTAAAGGGATTGAAAATAAATTCTGTTGAAGCAATAGAGGAGAAGTTAAAATAAAAAAGACCTTATGCTTACCTTTCTCCTCCCAAACGTTCCTGCGCTGGGGGCTCCCATTACCTCTCTTCACTGTTTGTATACAGAGCAGCTGCAGCAGTGATGTACTGTCGATGTGATGTCACCACTGCAGCCGCTCTGTATGCAAACCGAGAACAGAGGTGACGGGAGCCCCCAACGCAGGAACGTCTGGGAAGAGAGAGGTAAGTATGGGCTGATTTCTTATTTTAACTCTTTCAGGACTGAGACATTTTTTGCTTTTTCATTTACGTTTTTCACTACCCGCCTTCCTAGAGCCATAACTTTATTTTTATTTTTCCGTCAATAGGGTGGTGGCTATTTTTTGCGGCATGAGTTGTAGTTTCTATTGGCACCATTTAAAGTACCATATAATGTACTGGGAAACTGAAAAAAATTCTTTGTGGGCTGAAATTAGAAAAAAACTGATTCCTCCATCGTTTTTTGGGTTTCGATTTTACGGCTTTCATCGTGTGGTAAAAACGACAACTTAAAGAGGCTCTGTCACTACATTATAAGTGGCCTATCTCCTACATAAGGAGATGGGCGCTGTAATGTAGGTGACAGTAATGCTTTTTATTTAAAAAAACGATCTTTTTTCACAACGTTAGGAGCGATTTTGGTTTATGCTAATGAGCTTTCTTAATGCCCAAGTGGGCGTACTTTTACTTTCGACCAAGTGGGCGTTGTACAGAGGAGTGCATGACGCTGACCAATCGGCATCATGCACTCCTCTCCATTCATTTACACTGCACTAGCGATATAGTTATATCACTATGTGCAGCTACATACACAAACCCTAACATAACTACAATGTCCTGATAATGAATACACATGACCATCCAGCCTGGACGTCATGTGTACTCAGAATCCTGACACTTCTGACTCTTTTTTTTGTGAGGTTCCGGCAAGTGAAACCAAATCTCGCGAGATTACGGAGCTAAACGAGATTTGCTTTCACTTGCCGGAATCTCACAAAAAAAGAGTCAGACGTGTCAGAATTCTGAGTACACATGACGTCCAGGCTGGATGGTCATGTGCAGGGCCGCCATCAGGGGGGTATTAGGGGTACTGGTGTGAGGGGCCCGGCCAAACCTAATTGAAAGGGGGGCCCGGCAACTGCCGCGACTTGCCTTTGGTAGAAAAAAACGGGCCACTGCAATGGGGCCCGTTTTTTTCACCAAAAGAATGTCGTGAGCTGCCGGGCCCCCCTCTCGTCATGGGGGCCGTCAAACCGCCCGCCCGCGCGACCAAGGAAACTCCCGTGCGTGCGCACTCGCGAGTGCGCACCCACGAACACCCGCACTTGAGACCGCGCGCACCCGCGAACTAAACTCGCGCAGCCGCGGACACACATGGACACAACTTACCTGGAGCCTGGCTGGAGGTGAAGGACTGGATGTCTGGACCGAAGACATCGCCTGACGAGGACTGGAGTGGGAGCTAGCAGCTCTTCTGACACAGTGAGTAAAGTGTTTCAAAGTGCTGTTTAAAAATGGCCCTGTAAACAGAGTATTTTGCAGGCAGAAAAAAATCTGCATTCTGAGAGACATAACTTTTTTAATATTTTCGTCTAAGCGGTGTGAGGGCTTATTTTTTGCGGGACGCGCTGTAGCTTTTATTGGTACAATATTTTGGTACATGCAACTTTTTTCTAACTTTTTATTACATTTATTATTTATTTCTAAAAAATTTTTTAGAGCTAATGTGAACAAAAAACAGCGGTTTGGCAATTTACTTTTTTTTTACGGCCTTTACAGTGTGAGTTAAATAAGAAGTAATGAAAATGACCAACATTTATTCAATGGGGAGGTAAATTCTGCAACAAATAGCAGTTGTGGCCTTTTTTGCGGCAGGTTCGCAGCAATCCTGCCGCAAAAAACGCCACTCCGAGAACAAACAATATATTATACTTACCTAGGAATCTGTGTTTTATCCTCCTGGGATGACGCTTCATCTAATGTGACTGCTGCTGCAGCCAATCACAGGCCAATCAGAGGCTGTAGCGGCGGTCACATGGATGAAACGTCATCCCAGGAGGCCGACCTTTTTCGATGCAGACATTCCAGGCGAGAAAATGCCCCACAGTTTGGTGTGGTTTTTCGCCCCCAATTCCCTGCGGCGCACAGGGCGGATACGCTGCGTTCTATTACTCAGCGTATCTGCCCCGTGTGAACTCAGCCTAAGGCCTCACTCACACGAGCGTGGCGTTTTTGCGCACGCAAAAACGCGGCGTTTTACGTGCGCAAAAAACACTTAACAGCTCCGTGGGACATCAGCATATGATGCGCGGCTGCGTGGTTTTTGCGCAGCCGCCATCATTATGACACTCCATTTGGATGTTTGTAAACAGAAAAGCACGTGGTGCTTTTCTGTTTACATTCATCCTTTTGACAGCTGTTGCGCGAATCACGCAGTTCGCACGGAAGTGCTTCCGTGCGCCATGCATGGTTTTCACGCACCCATTGACTTCATGGTAAACAGTCCCATACAACTGATGGAGGTTAAAATAGCCTCAGTTCGGGGGGTACTGCGCTATTTTATGTAGTGGTGTCCAGTAAAAAAAAATGATACTGCACGTTTTTTCTGTCCATTAAATGTATGCGCCAGGAGCTTTTGCACCGCATATGATAAATGGACAGGCAGGACGTAATGTGAAAACAGCCTTACCAAAACATAGGCCTTGTTCACATTGTGCTAAAAACAGCAGAAAAATCGGAAACAGACGGGGCATTTAAAAAAAAAAATATGGCCGGAAAAAGAAGTGCATATCACTACTTTTGCTGTTTTTGGGGCCGTTTTTCATAGACTCTATAGAAAAACAGCTCCAAAAACAGCTGTTAAAAATGCAGCGAAAAACGCGACTTTGAATAAAAAACAGCTGAAAATCAGGAGCTGTTTAACCTTGAAAACAGCTCCGTATTTTGTGACTTTTTTTTTTTGTGCGTACAAACACTAGTGTTTTTGTAAAGTTCTTTTTAAACTACAGGAGCTTTTGACGCGTATTCATCGCTTTTTTTGCACGCCTTCTGCGTGTTTTTTTGCCACTCAGTCAGAACTCCCATTGACTATAGAAATTAGGTGCTATTTTGGCACATTTTCGGCCAGTTTTACGTGCAAAAGAATTGACCTGACACTTCCTTTTTTTACGCGATACATTTTTATGCGCTAACTGCGCGCTATACCATTGGTGTCAATGGGACTCTTAAACCAACCATTTTTGACGCGTTCTTCGGCGTGACAAATGCACAAACAAAAGCACCAAATTCCGACAATACTTAACAATTAAAAATGGAGTGGGGGGCACCAAAGGGCAATTCCGCACAGGGCACCCTGTAGCCTAAGGCCGGCCCTGATACCACTCACAGTTGATCTTGGAATATCTAAGAGCATAAGAACTTTCACAAACTGACTTGTTGCAACGGTGGTATCCTATTACAGATATTTGTAAGTGTATGTTCACACAACCTCTTTTCAGACGTAATGGAGGCGTTTTACGCCTCGAATTACGCCTGAAAAGACGGCTCCAATACGTCGGCAAACATCTGCCCATTGCTTGCAATGGGTCTTACGATGTTCTGTGCAGACGAGCTGTCAGGAGAAAACCGCTCCGGCATTTCAGACGTAATGGCAAGTGCAGGCGCTTTTCGCTGCGTCCATTACGGACGTAATTGGAGCTGTTTTTCCATGGTGTCAACGGAAAACGGCTCCAATTATGTCTCAAGAAGTGACAGGCACTTCTTTGACGCGGGCGACTTTTTTACGCGCCGTCTTTTGACAGCGGCGCGTAAAAAAAATGACCGCCGCCACAGAACATAGTAAAGCCCATACAAATGAATGGGCAGATGTTTGCCGACGCTTTGGTGCCGTATTTTCGGACGTAATTCGAGGTTAAAATGCCCGAATTACGTCCGTAAATAGGGTGTGTGAACGCAGCCTTAGATTATTTACTGCTATATTCTTTTTGCAGTTCCTTCCTTAGGCTGTATTCACACAATCGGGTGTCAAATCGATCGTGAAAAACAGCCATTTTTCACGGCCCATAGTGTTTTTACGACGGCCACTAACGGGCTTTATTCCGATGCAATAGCCTTTTTACGGCGCTGCATCAGAATAAATAAACAGAGCAGGGAGCTGTTAAATCTCCCTGCTCTCAGCTACCAGAGGTAGCTGAGGGCTGGGGGCATCCCTGCTCGAACGTGTAAGATCGATATCCGTATCGATCTCACCCATTTAACTCCTCAGATGCAGCGCTCAATAGCGAACGCCGCATCTGAGTTGTTTAAGAGAGAGGGAGGGAGCTCCCTCTCTCATCGCACCCGGCAATAAGATAGCCGGGTGCCGTGTCTTCTATGGCAGCCGGGGGCCTAATAAAGAACAGGCATAATACACTGAAATACAGAAGAATTGCAGTGTATTATAAATTCGATCGGACAATCGCATAGTCAAGTCCCCTAGTGGGACTAGTAAAAAAGTAAAAAAAAAGTTCAAGAAAAAGTAAAAGAAAATAAAAAAATAAATAAATATGAAAAACCCACTTTTTCCCCTTACAAACTGCTTTATTATTAAAAAACAAAATAAAGTAAAAAAAAGTTACACATATTTGGTATCACCACGTCCGTAACGGCCCCAACTATAAGCTTATTACATCATTTAACCCGCACGGTGAATTTCGTAAATAATAAAATAAAAAACAATGCAAAAATTGCTGTTTTCTTTAAATCCTGCCTTAAAAAAATTTGATAAAAAGTGATCAAAAAGTCGCATCTACTCCAAAATGGTACCAATAAAAACTACAAGTCTTCCCACAAAATAAAAGCCCTCATACAACTGCATCGCCGAAAAAATAAAAAAGTTATGGCTCTTCAAATATGGAGACACAAAAACAAATCATTTTGAAAAAAAAAGTATTTTTACTGCGTAAAAGTAGTAAAACATAAGAAAACCATATAAATTTGGTATCATTGTAATTGCAACGACCCGCTGAATAAAGTTATTGTGTTATTTATACCACACGGTAAACGGCGTAAATTTAGGAGGCAAAAAAGTGTGGCGAAATTGCTGGTTTTTTTCTATTCCCCCAAAAAAAGTTAATAAAAGTTAATCAATAAATTCTATGTACCCCAAAATGCTGCTATTAAAAATTACAACTTGTCCTGCAAAAAACCAAGACCTTATACAGCTATGTTGACGCAAAAATAAAAAAGTTATAGCTCTTGGAATGTGACGATGGAAAAACGTAAAAAATGGCTTGGTCATTAAGGTCTAAAATAGGCTGGTCATTAAGGGTTTAAATATTTGAACAACATCAGCCATCCTCCAATCTTGTGGTACTGACCCTGTTACAAGAGAGTCTAAGAACATGAGATATAACGGTCTATCAGTTACGGAGCTCAATTTTACACGTGGATGCCACCTGGCTCTCAGCCAGGTTTTTCTTATGCACACTATTTCATAACCTACGTCTTTCATTAGAACCACCAATTAATTTATTTTACTTGCAAGACTCTTTGCATTTGCTATTTGGTATACGTTTGATATTAACAGAACCTTAATTTTTCCTAGCTTCATATTTATTCCTAGTCACCTCCGCAGTTCTGGCACGGATGGAGGTGGGTGCAGCAGATAACGCCAGACGTGGCGGAGGACAGCAGGTGCCGCAGGTTGCGCTAGATGTGGCGAATCCCTCAGGACGTGGCAGATGACCAAGGACCGGGCAAAGCAACAGCAGGTGCAGTAGACACGACTCCAACTAGTAGGCACAGGAACAAGAACACAGCACAGGATACAGGAACAAGTAACAAGGCACGGGTAACAACTGGAACAGGAAACACTAAGTCACCATTTGCAAGACAGACTTGGGAATAACTAACAACACTCAGGCAAGGATCAGAAGGGCTGGGGCCTTCTTATAGACGAGGAAATCATGTGGTTGATAATGATGATTGTTTTATAGGTGCGCGCGCTGGCCCTTAAAGAGCGGGCACGAGCGCACGCACCCTACGGGACAAAGCAGACCGGAGCGGAAGTGAGTGCTGGTATCTCCTAGGAAGGAGATGGGAACCAGCGCTCACGGATCCATGGCTGCGGGCATTGGGAGGTGAGTAAACCCGACGGCCCGTGGCCATAAACGCTACAGTATCCCCCCCTCTTACGCCCATGCTTCTTAGGGCCAGAGCGAGAGAGGAATGTCTTAATGAGAGCAGGAGCACTAAGGTTCTCTTCCGGCTTCCAGGACCTATCCTCAGGACAAAACCCTCTCCAGTCCACCAAATAGAAAGTCCTTCCTCCTACCCTTTTGCAGTCCAGGATTTCCCTCACCTCAAACACATCAGAAGAACCGCTGGGAGCAACTGTGGAACTAATAGTCTTGCTGTAGCGGTTCAGGACCACTGGTTTGAGGAGGGACACATGAAAGGAGTTAGGGATTCTGAGGGTAGAAGGCAGCCGCAGCCTATAGCATACAGGTTTGTTTTTTTTGTTGCAGAATGTCGAAAGGACCAAGGAACCTGGGAGCAAATTTGTATGAAAGCATCTTCAAACTAATGTTCCGAGAGGATAGCCAGACTTTGGTACCCGGAAGATACGGAGGCAGCTCTTTTCTCTTAGTATCTGCTTTGCGCTTCATGCGACCGACTGCCAGCAAAATAGAATGACCAGGTCTGTTGCCAGATTTGCAGAAATTCCCCAAATGCAGAGTCAGCAGCAGGTACCTGAGATGTAGTTAACACTGGAAGAGGGACTCTAGGATGTTGACTGTACACAATGTGAAATAGAGTGGAAGTGGTGGACTCACTTGTGTGGTTGTTGTACGAGAACTCGGCCCATGGAAGAAGCTGTACCCAGTTATCGTGCTGTAAAGAGATGAAGTGGCTGAAATAATTCTCCATGATCTGGTTGATCCTCTCAACTTGCCCATTGGACTGGGGATGATAGGCCCAGGAGTTTACAGAGGGCTCTCCAGAACTTTGAGGTAAATTGAACCCCCCAGTCGGACACAATGTGAAGAGGCAAGCCATGCAAGCGAAAGATGTGTTGAATGAAGAGACTCGCCAGTCGGGGAGCAGAAGGTAGGCCAGTCAGCGGGATAAAATTTGCCATCTTAGAGAACCGGTCCACCACCACCCAGACAGTGTTGCATCCTGCTGAGGGGGGAAGGTCTGTGACAAAGTCCATCGCAATGTGCTGCCAGGGGGCATTGGGTACAGGCAGAGGTTGAAGCTGGCCGGCAGGCTTGAAGTGAGAAACTTTGTTAGAAGCACACACCGTGCAAGAAGAGACAAAGTCCACAACATCCTTGGGCAGCATGGCCAACCAGAAGTGACGAGCAATCAGGTCTCGGGTTTTACGGACACCAGCGTGCCCAGCCAGTTTAGAACTGTGTCCCCAGCGGAGAATTCTTCTCCTGTCTTCCAACCGAACAAACGTCCTCCCCGGAGGGATGTCTCTAACCTGCAGAGGATTAGCAGTGACAATGCAGGATGGGTCTATGATAGTCTGAAGGGACTCCACCGTGTCATCCGTCTCAAATTATCTGGACAGGGCATCGGCTCTCACATTCTTGTCAGTGGGACGGTAGTGGAGCACAAATTGGAAACGGGTGAAAAACAGCGACCACCAAAGCCTCGTTGTTCCAGGTTAACTCAGCGGCCAGGATATGGAACTGAATGGCATATTCGCCCACGGAGAGGTCTCCCTGGTGTAGAATCAACAGAGATGCAGCAGCCGAAGAAACTCTCCCAGGTTCCTCAAAAATCGGGCAGAAGGTCCGTAAGAAGCACTGCAAGTCACGGGTCGCTGGTCCCTGATGTTCCCACAGAGAATTAGCCTATACCAGAGCTTTGCCAGTAAGGAGAGAGATGATTAAGGTGATCCTGACGTCATCCGAAGAAAAGGATTCAAAAATCCCCTGCAGGACCTCGGGTCTCCGTCATAGCGTGGAGGTAGCAGCAAGAAGCATAGGGGGTTGGCACTGGTACAGACAGGAAGTGTAGCAGGAGGAACAGCAGGAATGGGTACTGTGACGACTGTGGTTGGAGCAAGTAACCGATGGGCAATGGCGTTCACCAACAGGAGGAGTTGGTCTTGCCGTGACTGGAGATCCTCCATCTCGGCCAGGATGGCTTGTGTTATCAAGGTCTCAGGTTGACCAGCGGGGTCCATGGCCTGAGCATACTGTCACGGTTTGTGGGTATGTGAATCCACTAGGCCGCACCGCCGTAGCAGGGAGGCAGCTGGCCAAACAACAGGAACCCCAGAAATACAAGGTCCTGCACAAGGGTACTTGGATAGTCCAGACAGTGGCCGCAGCTCTGGCACGGATGGAGGTGGGTGCAGCAGGTAATGCCAGACATGGTGGATGACAGCAGGTGCCGCAGGTTGCGCCAGACGTGGCGGATTCCTCTGGACATGGCAGATTACACAGGATGTGGCAGATTCCACTGGACGTGGCGGATTCCTCTGGACATGGCAGAAGACACAGGACGTGGCAAAGCAACAGCAGGTACAGTAGACACGACTCCAACTATTAGGCACAGGAACAAGAACACCGCACGGGATACAGGAACAGGTAGCAGGGCACGGGTAACAACTGGAACGAGAAACACTAAGGGACCATTTGCAAGACAGACTTACTAACAATGCTCAGGCAAGGATAAGAAGGGCTAGGGCCTTCTTATAGACCAGGAAATCATGTGGTTGATAATGATGACCTACGGGACACTGAAGACCGGAGCGGACGTGAGCACTGGCATCTCCTAGGAAGGAGATGGGGACCAGCGCTCACGGATCTATGGCTGTGGGCATCGGGAGGTGAAGAAACCCGACGGCCCGTGGCGATAAACGCTACAGTGGGTAGGAGATGCGGGGTGGGATTAGATAGCTGTAAAGGCTTCAATAACTAGCTCCTTCTTGAAGTTGAAGCTAGTGTTTGGCGCCTGGTTCACAAGGCTGCTTCGAAGATAGATGTATCTAATCTATCATGTATCCAATCTATCACAAACCATGCACTTCTAAAATTGGCTCATTTTCAGACCCTAAACTACCTTTATGGTGGACCTTTGTGGTAAAAACTGATGTTAAAAATGGATGGTAAAAACTGATGACAAATAACGACAACCGATGATACTGATGGTTTTCTTGTAAAAAATTGTGAAAAAGCCTGATGGCAACTGATACATTTTTGCAGCAGTTTTTGCATCAGTTGTAATCACTTGAGAGACAAAAAAATAATGCTGATGCAACTGATATATGTGAACGCACCTGTCCCTTACCACTGGAGGTCTTCTATTATGTTTCTCATAATATCACAATAAACAATTAAACTACCGTGAACAGGACTGTACAAATATAGGACCTTGTACAACAAATGTGACATTGGAAATATTGGACCTTGTAATAGTCCAAAACAAGCCACCTTTGTGTATAGGATATAAGAAATATATTTCAACAGAATGAACTCTGCTGTTATGACTATATACTGTGCGTGAAGAAGTTTTCCCATAAAGTGTACCTGACTGCTATATGTGTATTCTCAGTGGCAAGCTGTAAAGGATCAGTGAACTTAGTGATTTATGCCTTTAGGCTATGTTCATGTCACTTTTTTTGTGCTATGTTTAAAGGGCAAAGCTCCCGATGTATATGTTAAACGTAGGCTGTGACAGATGCCTAACAGTGGCATCCATCACCCATAGGCTATAATGGTGTCCGTTTAATGGATACTTGATGAACTCTCATGATCCGTTAAATGGATACAATTATAGCACTGTTATCCATCTGATCAACACATTCATCATCAATAGGCCATGATGTATCCATTTAATGGATGCCTGTGATGAATGCCATACGGTAGCATCCGTCACCCATAGACTACCATGTTAAATTATACCTTTAACATATACGTCTTTTCACTGGACACAGCAGGATGGAAAAGTGTAGTTGACAACATTATTCCATACCTTTTATTTGTGACAAACTTCCTAATACCAGTCAAGAGATGGCCAAAAGGACATTCTTTTGGCCTCTGTTTTACAATGGAGCCCTATGGACAAGTTTAGCATGTATGTCAGGGGCTTTCCAGATGTACACGCTAAACGTAAAATTGTTTGTTGTTTTTCCTCTTTACTGTATGTATGCTTCCTGAAATTCTGTCCCACCAAATATGCTAATTGTCCACCAAACTGTTGATCAACAATATATTTTCCGATCCTATAGCACAATATCTCATCATCATCATTAAAGACTAAACTGAGATATTTAGTGACTCTCTCTCTAAGGGCTTATACAGACGAATGGGATATACGTCCGTGCAATGCGCGTGCGCGTCGCAAGGACCTATATTATTCTATGGGGCCGTGCAGACAGGTGCGTGATTTTTACGCTGCGTGAGTCCGCAGCGCAAAAGTCACGACAGGTCCGTTCTTTGGGCGTATTTCGCGCATCACGCACCCATTGAAGTCAATGGGTGCGTGAAAATCATGCATGCCACACGGAAGCACTTCCGTGGGACAAGCGTGATTCGCGCAACAGCTGTGAAAAGGATGAATGAAAACAGAAAAGCACCACGTGCTTTTCTGTTTACAAAGATCCAAATGGAGTGTCATAATGATGGCGGCTGCGTGAAAACCACGCAGCCGCGCATCATACGGGGCTGACACACGCAGTTGTCAAGTGCCTTTTGCGCGCACAAAACACCGCATTTTTTGCGCGTGCACACGCACATGCTCGTGTGAATCCGGCCTAAAGGTGAATATGGGAATCACAACATCTACACTCAAGTCTCATCACTTCCTCATCTCAGTCCAAACAAGGCCTTGAGAGAATGGTTATAACGCAGTACGGAAAGATTCCCGGGTGGCTGTATGTTTATTAGAAAGTTTGAACATAGTTTTTCATTCCATAAAGTACTTATTTACCTTGTTTGTTTGCTTTTGAAAAGACCTTAAAAGCCCAAATGAGTCATGTTTAATATTTGCATTAATTTAATATTTCTCGCTATGAGCTCATTACTTACATTGTGACTTGTACTCCCGGCTTTGAAAAGCGTACACTTTAATTGCCTATAATTATGAGAAAATAAAAAAAATCAACTTAATGTTTCAGTTCCTGCTTTTGGGTGTCTCTGGGACTAATACATCAATAACTATATGTGGAACATACATCAATGAGCAGTAATACCTATATCTCAACTAAAGGAATTGAAAGCCTAACTAAAATCTCACACAACTGAATGTCCTGAGTTTTCATTGATGGAAGTCCAGGAGAAATGCAGACCAGCTAATGCCAGTTGTGGATACTATGTTGTCTGCAGGTTTAACAAGTGAAGAAGAGATAACTGGCATTTTACTGTTGTTTTCCTGTAGTTCACTGCGTTTGACCCAACTATTGTCTTTATTACTCTTTATCTGATAATCCGTGTACTGACCTCTGACCTGATCTTGACATTATCACCTCATACTAATTTTTGGACCTGACGTTGCCCACCTGTTACTGACCCCGAACCATTTGATCATGATATTGATTATACCTGCCATCTGTAGCCCGACTGTCTATTGGCTATTATCCTGGGACTCTCGTTGACAAAGTCCATGCCTCCTTGAAGGGGTTAAGGGTAAGGAACAGGTGAATTCATCATACTCCGCACCCCGGATTAGCCAACACCAACTCAATAAAGGTCTCCTTTATTCGACTGCCTTGCCTGTTGGCAAAATGCCTTCCTCAAGTCTGTTCCCACTATTCTATGCTACTCTGCAACATTGCCCCTCAACCATCACCTAAGTTCTAAGTACACTAACTGGGGATGGGCACCCAGGTACGCACTTGGGCTTATTGTCTAGTAGGGAGTTTTTTACTATTGTGTAGTGGTGACACTAGGGAAGTCATAGCATTACTTGGCAGATAACAACAGGGTAAAAGCCAAATTGCTTGGCTATATTTTTAATAGTTATTTTCTCTTATAATATTTATTTTGGCTGGACACCATCTGTCATATTTAAAAAGGTTTTTTGACATATAAAAGTTTGGGGACCTCTGCTCTTAACCCTAGACTTCAGACCTGTGTTATGTGTACCCCATGATTTAAACACACCACATGTCTTAGTGGTTTTCGCACTGCACTCATACTGTGCTTTTAATAGGTGAAGCACTGTGTATGATCATTATCTCGGGGATACTTTGATGTTATTTGAGTAAGCAATACTTGATATGTATGTTGAAAAACACTGCGCTAAACCATCAGTGTGCAATCTCTAGAATGTGGCTCACAATGTGGTTGATTTTTTTTTTTTTTACACTAAGTTCCCTCTGCCTTCATTAATACAGTACCTTCCTAGTTGAGAAACATAGCCCTATGTCTGTTCCTTCTCCTGGAATATCTTCATCTCCAGAATGCACCATTACCAATTTAAACAAATATGAATTTCATACTTACAATAAACTGCAGAACTTAACTGTCATTCATAACAACCCGAAACTACAAACACTCCAGGCCCTAACCTCTACTCTTCCTGACAGCGGACATTGTCTCATTTGTAAAGTGCCCACCAAGTAGTTAACTCTAGCAAACACCATCAGCCACCTTTGCATCAAACAGTAACTTTCAGTATCAAAAGCACAGGATCCAACTAAAAATATATGATATATTAATCAGCGCAGAATTTCAAATATAATCAATGACAAATTATCATTATTTATTATCTAGTTAGTGGAATAGAAACTCAACATGAACAACCCATTTAAAGAGGTTCTGTCGGTAGATGTATGCTGCTCTAGTTATATACAGTACCACTGTAGACACACATACATACATAATACATAAATCAATAGAGAAAATTATAAAAATCTAAATTTTTAACATGAGCACACTCTAATATAAGCCATTTACAATAAAACAAAATATATCTCTAGGCCTATGTACACACAATTTTGCATGACTGTGTTATTAACTATAAGCTAACTGTGCATTTAACGCATTTTTAGTCAAGTTAATTTTTGCTACAACTGTATGTTAACTGTTCTGCGTGTCTGATGCCAGAAAATTTATGTAAAGCCAGAAACTATTTGTACAGTTTAGGTGATTGAACTTGTGGTATGTATAAGCTTTAACTTTTAACCCGTTAGTGACCGGCCCATCGTGTTTCTACGTCGGTCACTAATGGGCCTTATTCCGATGCCATAGACTTTTTGCGTCGCAGCATCGGAATAAGTAAACAGAGCAGGGAGCTGTCAAATCTCCCTGCTCTCAGCTGCTAGAGGCAGCTGAGGGCTGGGAGCGTCCCTGCTCTGCCGGGTGAGATCGATATAAGTATCGATCTCACCCGTTTAACCCTTCAGATGCGGTGCGCAATAGCGTGCACTGCATCTGATTGGTTTTGGAGAGGGAGGGAGCTCCCTCTCATCCCACCAACACCCTGCGATAAGATCGCCGAGTGTCTGTGTCTCCAATGGCAGCCGGGGGTCTAATAAAGGCCTCCAGGTCTGCCTGGAGTGAATGCCTGCTAGATTATGCCGCTGGCATGACCTAGCAGATGACTGTCCATTTTAAACGGATAGGCAGTAATACACTGCAATACAAAAGTATTGCAGTGTATTATAAATGCGATCGCAGAATCGAATATTATAGTCCCTAGTGGGGCTAGTAAAAAAGTGAAAAAAAAGTTTAACAAAGTTAATTTAAAAAAAAATGTGGAAAAAAATGAAAAACCCAGCTTTTCCCCTTACATAATGCTTTACTATTAAAAAAACAAAATAAAGTTAAAAAGTTAGACATATTTAACGACCCCGACTATAAATCTATTACATTATTTAACCCGCACGGTGAACGCCGTAAAAAATGTAATAAAAAACTATGGAAAAATTGCTGTTTTCTGTGAATACTGACTTTAAAAAAATGTGATAAAAAGTGATCAAAAAGTCGCATCTACTCCAAAATGGTACCAATAAAAACTACAAGTCTTCCCGCAAAAAAAAAGCCCTCACACAACCGCATCGGCGAAAAAATAAAAACGTTATGGTTCTTCAAATATGGAGACACAAAAACAAATAATTTTGAAAAAAATGCGTTTTTACTGTGTAAAAGTAGTAAAACATACAAAAACTATACAAATTTGGTATCGTTGCAATCGTAACAACCCGCTGAATAAAGTTAGTGTTATTTATATCACACGGTAAACGGCGTAGATTTAAGACGCGAAAAAGAGTGGCGAAATTTCAGGGTTTTTTTCTATTTCCCCTCAAATAAAAGTTAATAAAAGTTAATCAATAAATAATATGTCCCCAAAATGGTGCTATTAAAAAATACAACTTATAAACAAGACTTTATATAGCTATGTCGACGCAAAAATAAAAAGGTTATAGCTCTTGGAATACGACGATGGAAAAACTTAAAAAATGGCCTGGTCATTAAGGTCTAAAATAGGCTGGTCATTAAGGGGTTAATGTCAAATATTGTTTGAAACATAAACATTTATAATTAGATGTACTATTTGTGCCATTTTTGCAGAGCTCCAAATTCCTTACATCAACACAGCTAAATAGTTAAATAAAAAATAAATTAGGCTTCCTACATCCACCAATAGGGGGAGCTTTCTGCATACAACCCTTTTGAACTCAATAATAAATCCATATGAATAACACTCCCACGGTCCCCCTAGTGGTGTTTGCAAGCAGACAGAATTTTATAGTTTAACGCTCGCTGCGTAAAGAGAAGCTGGAAATTTGGAGCTTTGTAGAAGAATAATGGCACTCTGAACTCAAAATGGTGTTAAAAAATGGATACTCACTTTAAAGTTTATAGATGTAGCAACGTTGATTTTGCCATTTTGCAAAAGCTCATTCTAATATTATGAAGAAATATTATTGGGTTGCTCATAAACCTAAGCCATTGACTTAAAGTGGTTTTGCCATTAAAAAAGTCAGCCCCATATACAGTGAATGGAGCTCTATCCACACAGGGGACTCTGGGACCCACATATTCAGGGATAGGTAAAAAATTGAGAAGAGCAAATCGATACTACACAAATGAAATTTGTTAAGAATTTCCCAAAAGCCTTGATTTTAGCAAATCCGAAACTTTTGGAATTCGTCCGCACTAATTGCTCAAAATAGCAATCGCCATTTTAAAGATTCAAAGAAGACAAAAAGACAGAGAAGAATCATATGACCTGGTGGTCTTTCAGGCAGCCCTCCCTCTAGCACAGCCAATACTGAGGGGATACAGAGAGAGGAGAGAGAGGACGTCAGATAGAGAGCGAGAGATAGTAAACACATAATACAGATAGATAGTGGATTAGTGTCAGTGAGTGTCTTTCATGGTGAGAAGAAAAGATTAGAGAATAGATAGTTAGATTTACAATAATTTGATAGGGAGATAGATTTTAGGCCTCATGCACACGACCGTATTTCTTCCCACCCGTAAATACTGGCTTAAATACGGGTCCGGTGTCACACGTATTCGACCCGTTTTGCACCAGTATTTACGGACCTGTGCCCGTAAATACGGTTCCGGTGTCACCAGTATTCCACCCGCATTTACGGGCACGTTTTCGATGCAAAATTGCACTGCACTAATCGGCAGCCCCTTCTCTCTATCAGTGCAGGATAGAGAGAAGGGGCAGCCCTTTCCGAGGTAAAAGTAAAAGAAATTCATACTTACCCGGCCATTGTCTTGGTGACGCGTCCCTCTCTTGACATCCAGCCCGACATCCCTGGATGACACTGCAGTCCATGTGACCGCTGCAGCATGTGTTTGGCCTGTAATTGGCTGCAGCGGTCATATGGGCTGAAACGTCATCCATGGGTTTCGGGCTGGATGTCGAGAGGGACGCGTCACCAAGGCCACGGCCGGGAGACCGGACTGGAGGAAGCAGGAAGTTCTCGGTAAGTATGAACGTCTTTTTTTTTTTTTACAGGTTGCTCTATATTCTGATCGGAATTCACTGTCCAGGGTGCTGAAAGAGTTACTGCCGATCAGTTAACTCTTTCAGCACCCTGGACAGTGACTATTTACTGACGTCGCCTAGCAATGCTGCCGTAATGACGGGTGCACACATGTAGCCACCCGTCATTACGGGAGCTCCATAGACTTCTATGGGCTGTCCGTGCCGTTATTACGGCCTGAAATAGGACATATCTTTTTCAACGGCACGGGCACCTTCCCGTAAGAAAACGGGAAGGTACCCATGGCCAATAGAAGTCTATGAGCCAGTTATTACGGGTCGTAATTACGACCCGTAATAACGGGAGTTTTTACTGTCGTGTGCATGAGGCCTTAGAGAGGGGTAGGTGTCAGTCAGTGTCAGTGTGTTAGTTAGACCGGCAGACATTCCCATGAGTGCTACTGCAGCTATACACTTAATTTCTTACATTCATTTATGAATCACCAATCTTCATCAGATTATTCACAAATCCTCTTCAATAACATTAATCCAGGTGCTTATAGCAATCCTTCTGAAACAGACGTCACGGACATGACGTCACGCGTTGTTTTACTTATATCTTATAGTGCCACTAAAAATTGGCCTTTTTGTTCATCAACCTGTGTCTAAATTACATTTTATTTTCAAATAGATTTTAATTGAAATTTAAATCCTGGTGTTGATAGCGTGCTGCTGCCTTCTGATATAGACGTCACGGACGTAACTTCACTCATTGTTTTACATATTGTTTTACATATATCCAATTGCGTATATCTATCTGTGTCAAGCAGTTACACAGCACCATTACACATCATCCTGTGTACAGCAGACTATTTTTTTCAAATATATAGATTTAAATTTAGATCCTGGTGCTGATAGCGTGCTGCTACCTGCTAATACAGACGTCATGGACGTAATGTCACTTATTGTTTTGTATATATCTAATTGCTAATAGTGGCACCCAAATTTTACATATTGTTCTGTGTCAAAGTTAGCAAACAATCTAAGGATTCTGCCACCAAAAAGTGTCAATTTTTGGACAGTTTATTAATTTTAAAAGCAAAGGAAAACAGACAGTGAAGTGAGTTTGTTACCACCAGCTACAATCTGTTAACCCAGAGCCTTATATGTTGCTATCAATTTGACATTATTAATGCTGTCTTGGCGTTAAAGTGCTTGAAAGTGGTTGGATACAGTCCTAGAAGACCGCAGAGTGTCATACACAACTTTTTAGGGCAATCAGGGCACTTTCGATTGGTGATGAATTTATTAAAACCGAATCAAATCGGATGGCCAGTTCGATCGAATCGGACCCAAAACGAATTTCAGGAAATTTGCTTATCTTTAGTGATAAATATTGTTTATGGGAAAACCCAAAAGGAATTCAGGTTTCTCTTACCAGAATTCCCGGTGATGGTGACATTTTACTGTCTACCCAAGATCCACCATCACACTGCTCCATTGAAGGGTCGTCCCATAGTGGCTGGAATTGACAGTATCACTCAGAATGCTAGTCTGTATGTGGATTGTATCCTCCATCCGTTTGTAGTTACACTTCCATCTTGTGTGAGGGTCACAATGGATGTCCTCAAGCAGATAGAGGATATACAACTTGATGCAGAGCTGCTTCTGGCCAGCCTGGACGTTGAGGCCCTATATAGCTCTATACCTCATACTAGGGGCTGTGAAGCGGTGGGATATTTCCTTGACTCAAGGGGAACTCAGTATTTCAATCATAACGTATTTGTTGTGAAACTTCCCAGATTCATACTTGAACACAACTCCTTTGTGTTCAATAAGAGAAATTTCCACCAGCTCAGGGGAGTGGCTATGGGTAGACCATGTGCTCCCACTTTTGCCAATCTCTACATGTGCTGGTGGGAAAAGGAGGTTGTGTTTCAGGATTCTATGGAGCAACATATCTCCAACATCTTACTGTGGGTAAGATTTATTGATGTTGTGCTGGTAATCTGGAAGGGTTCTAGATTTTAATATGCTGAGTTTGTTAAAAAATGTAATATTAATGATTTAGGCCTATTCTTTACTTCAAGATGAGAGAATCACATTTTTGGACCTAGTGATAAGCAAATCAGATTCTGGCAGGCTAAGGACGCATAGGAAACCAACTGTTACAAACACCCTGTTGAGGTGTTATAGCTGGCATCCCAAACCCCTTTGTAAGGGGATTCCTAAGGATCAGTATCTGCGTACTCAGAGAAATTGTTCAGACTTTTTTGTCTATCAAAGAGCAGCGTCAATGCTGAAATGGAGATATAGGAGCCGGAGATACCCAGAGTAGGTCCTCAGAGATGCACATCAGCATGAGGGTATTCGCTATAGGACTTATCCACTACTGTATGTCTTTCCGGGTGATCTTTCCGAATATATCACTCCAATTTAAAATAACAATTGTTTTCTATATGTCCCAGTTCTCTTAGTGTTTGAGTGAACTATCTGGTTTTCATTCATTCTCTAACTCAAAGTCGATACTTTTGTCTTGTAGTGCGCCACTACTAGCTGGCCGATTTCGGTTCCCATAGTTACCTGACGCCTTACGTCTATTGGTCAACCAAAGGGGGCGGTTCTTAGGACCAGCCCGCATCAATGGACAAGCGTCACATCGATGTGGCGCTGTCTGATTGGGCAGAGAAAGGGGCTCGTTCTGCTCTGGATGGTTGGGGCTAAAACTATATTTATCCGGCGTCTAACAGCGCGCATTGCGGTCAGACACCAGTGCCGTCACTGATATCTGCACAACAGGGGAGCTTGATAGAAACACTGAACTGTGTCTTAGCTGCCCTTGTTGTAAATCAATTTACACCTCTGATGAAACATTCGAGTGATAGAGGGATGTAGATACGTGTTAGGTGTTCTTCTAATGTTCTATTTGTTAGACTCTTGACTACTATTCCAGGCAGGGATCAATTACATTTATTTTGACTCTTGATAGCGAAGTCGTTAGTTTGTAACAAATGGGTGTACAGTGTTACAGCTGATTGCTAGTCTATCCTGGTCACTCTCTGCATGGTAGCCTGTTATCAGATATTTTGGCTAGGTTAGCCCAGGTTTTAGTCGTTTATTTAATAAAATAATTTTAAGTGTTCTTGTTCAGGCGGATTTATTTGTTGTTTATGGGAAAACCCCTTTAAAAAATTATCATGATGCACAAATCGTTACACAGCAAATTCATCTCTACTACATCTGTAGCTCCAATTTGTGACTACTCTTAGTACAAATGCTTCATGTAGCTAATGAAGTTAAATTTTATTATTGATCTGCAGCATTTTAAATCTCTTCCTACTCTGACTACATTAACAAGCACAACGATAACTTTTTTATAATCACGTTATTGGAAAATGCTACCATCTGAACGAGTAGTCTAGAGATATCTGCTGTCACTTTCCTAAAGCCAACAATGAGGCAATATCCTGAACATGTTCTCCATTAACAAGTTTGCCACTAGCCCTATGTTCTAATTTCTTTTTTTTTTTTTACTTTAGAACATTCTCATTTTTTAATTAACCACTCTTCAGTTTAACTTCAACTACAAGTGTCTTCCATTAGACATAATCTATCATTTTGTTATAATAATGTATTCAGTATGATGTTAATTAGGGGTTATAAAATGTGAAATATAATTACATTGTGTGGTTTCACCATGTTTTTAGAGAGAAGCATCAAGTCCTTGTCAATTGTTGTCAAATGTTGGCAACTATGAGCATACTGCTTTCGACAGACTATACAAAAAAAATGAGTATGAAATGGTAAAATGTCAAGGCTGTATATATTCATACATTGCTATTTGATCTGTCTTTACTTCTGTGTTGTTTTACACATATTCAATTGAAACATGAGCTTTTGTTCATGGTTTTTATAGTGCCACTTAAAAACAGAACAACCCTTGTTATATCTTCCATTTGACAAGGTAAAACAGTACAATATGTATGTATCTTACAGTAACATAAAAAGGATATTATAAGCCTGTATCCTTGACCATTGTTATTCTATTTATTAACCGCCCCTTTCTCATATCCCTTACTCTTATACTAGAGATTATTGTAATTCTATCAACATGGGTAAAACCAAAGAGCGGTCAACTTAAATAAGACAGAAGGTTGTGGACCTGTACAAATAAAGAAAGGGTTATAAAAAAATTGTTGTTAATTGAAATTTCCATTTGACAAGCTGCAGTACCATGCACAGATGCTCATATGGACGAGCCACTGTGCCTATGTAAATAATAAAGAGGAGGCAATGCTCAAAGAGGCGCCATGGCCCCTTCATTGTGCTGTTCATCTGGACTCCCGGAGTTTGGACCTTCCGCTATAAAACATTCACGGCATATCCTATAAATGTTATAGTCCTGGATAACCCCTTTAAATGTTTGTTTCTTTTTGAATACCCAACCCTGTACTTCAGCTCCAAATGGGTTGTTTTCTACTAGAGTCTGGTCCTATTAGGCAATCCTTTTAATACACTGGTGAGCTAGTCTAACCCTGGGCAGAATAGGAAGATGGCGTGAGGGATTTAAAATCCTGCAGATCAGTGATTGTTGTGGGGCAGCAGCATTGCAAAGTCATGAAGTCAGCACTGTAAACACGCCTAATCCTCCGTGATTGATATCCCCCTTGCATGTTGATGCCAGCGCTAGCGGTTCTGAAATCCCACACATGCATGAGGATTGGGGATGTCAACCACAGTGTAAATACTTCTGCTTACAGCGCTGACTCTGTAACCCTGCAACGAAGCTGCACTGACCCGATGTCTCCAGGTATGCTAGTTGCATACAGTGCGCGTTATTAAACGTATTATTCTGAAAAAAACGGCCATCTGAGGATTTTAACAAGGGCATGGTTGGAAAAGTCTTGCTGCGCCATGTTGTCAGTTTGGTGGCCAAAAAGCTGATGACAGGTTCCCTTTAAAGAGAAGTTCTGTGCAGTTAATTTAGTAGAAACCACTTGGCGCAGAAATAACAGTCCCTGAGTGGTAATTAGGTTATTGAAGGTGGTGTCCCTCCTCCTTTTTTTCCATTAATTGTCATTGTTACAGCACCCTAGGTATGTGTTTACCTGCTTACCCCTTGCCCAAAGCTTGTTCCCTCGCAGCCTCATTCTCTAAAGGTTCACTGCCACTCAGCTTAGATAATGCAGTACAAGAATATTGCATAGCTTTTCAGAAGCCACTCACTGCTTTATTTAACAATTCACTATTTGTGGTATTCCTGAGCAAAGAGATTGATTTATATCTGTTGTTGAGCTTTAGTCATTTTCTTGCTTAATAACCCTTTCTCTCACCTATTTGGACTTGAACTTTACATTTGATCTTTGCTTGTCTACTTTTAACCCAACCTTGATTGAATGCTACCACTTCTGACCTTAGATTGCGATCTGACCTTGCATGAATTGCACTATCCCTAACCACAGCTTGCACAGTACTTCACTCAGACTACAGACTACAAACTATCACCAATATAAGCCTACTACAAGATCTGCGAAGTTGATTTAGATCGTCCATAATCCGTTATGGGACATTAAAGGGATTACTCTGGTTTATCCAACAATTTGTAACAAGGAGGAGCCATGGCACCATACTTATTCTATGAATGAAATACAGTACATTGTACTAACCTTCTGTGCATTAGGCTAGCTAAAATGCAAAAAAAAAAAAGCTTCATTTTTACTTCTCACGTTATTTTCTTTTCAATTTGTTGTCTCATTTTTAACACAATGACTGGATAACCTATTTCTTACCCAAACATACCAACACAAACATAAGTTTTAGAAAAAAATATGAGCCCCTTATAACTAAATAGAAAGTAAGGTTTAGATTTTTTTAGTGAGTACTACTACCGCATTCTTCATTCTTCATGGAAAAAGTCATGTGTAACATCATGGTGACACACAAATGGTGAAATAAACAGTATGGAAGAACAACCGGTTGTAACATAAATTACTAGATGTACAGTAGATCACATTAAAATGCCTTACTGTGTTTTGGGAAACACATCTATCACATTGAGTACATTCTATTACAGGATCCAAAAACATTGATATAGGAAATAGCATCTACTAGGAACAAAAATTAACTAGTGCTATTATTCACTAAACAAAATAAAGATGGTACAGCAAAGATTAAAAAAAAGTTACAATATTACATCTAAAACTGTAACTTTGTCATATAAAGGCTGAAGATGTTCAGGTTTTGGGAGATGTTTGTAGTGTACAATTTATACTATGTTGTGTCCTAAACATTTTTCTCAATATCTGTTCATATTAGAAATTGCATTTATAGGCCCTGACATGCTTTCATACGTTTTAAATTAGTGTTATATATTGTAACATTTTTAGAAAATGTAAAACAGACTGCAGTAATGGCAATAAGATGAAGACATAATATCAAACATAGACCGGTAAATCACACTTACTGTATCTGTAGGTCCTGGGGCGAGAAGTTTTCCAATAAGGAAATCAAAGGTCTGAAGTTGACAAAAAGTAAGTAAGAAAAGTGGATTTAAGGAGAAAACATTTCCCAGTGCCTTTCAGCAATGTGAGCAGCAGGCTGGGTTGTGTTTTCTGAATGAAGCTTTGATTTAGAGAAAGTGAATAGGTCACTGAATAATTGGGATCAGCCCTGCACAACTAATATCCCTGCAGCAAGAAAGAGTGACCATCACATTTTACAGAACTCCCACAACCACACACAAGACAGGAATTCCTAGGTTTACTAGCATGTGATACAGTTCCCATGCTGCTATAGACAATGTACTCCAATGAGTAAAAGAAAATGTAATCTTGTAGCATTTACTGGGGTGAGAAAAGTACACCTCTAAAAAGTAAACTAAGAGCTTACACAGAGTGTTAGTAGCCAACTGTAATATTTACATATGAAATACTAGAGTTACAAAAGTGAACTCAAAAAGTTTTAGTAAGTTGAGCCATGGTTTTTCAAGACATGACATTTAAGTAACTGAGTGCTTTTACCTATGTTACGCTGTGATTATAGTCTTCAAAAATTGAGATGTAAAGGGGTTTTCCCACAAAAGACATTTATGACATATCCATAGGATATGTCATAAATCTCAGATAAATGCGGGTCCCACCTCTAGGACCCGCACCTAAATAGCGCCAAAACGAGCGGAAATCCGCCATTACAAGCAGCGCCATCCTTCTGGAAACTCCAGCAACCAGGGTAATCAGTGCCTGACGAAGGTCTTTTGACCGAAACGTTACGTTGCACGCACCAAACCCTTGGCATCTATCGTAATAAAAATTTCAAGAAACTTGATTTTGACGTCTGTGTGCCGAATACTTCTTCCAATATACGATTGGGTTGGGACCCTATTCGAGCACCTACCCTGATCTTGTGCATTCCGAACCTACCTCAACTAATTATTAATATTAGAACTACAAAGGAGCTGTACAGTATACACTACCGTTCAAAAGTTTGGGGTCACCCAGACAATTTTGTGTTTTCCATGAAAACTCACACTTATATTTATCAAATGAGTTGCAAAATGACTAGAAAATATAGTCAAGACATTGACAAGGTTAGAAATAATGATTTTTATTTGAAATAATAATTTTCTCCTTCAAACCTTGCTTTCATCAAAGAATGCTCCATATGCAGCAATTACAGCATTGCAGACCTTTGCCATTCTAGCTGTTAATTTGCTGAGGTAATCGGGAGAAATTTCACCCCATGCTTCCAGAAGGCCCTCCCACAAGTTGGATTGGCTTGATGGACACTTCTTGCGTACCATACGGTCAAGCTGCTCCCACAACAGCTCTATGGGGTTGAGATCTGGTGACTGCGCTGGCCACTCCATTATAGATAGAATACCAGCTGCCTGCTTCTTCCTTAAATAGTTCTTGCATAATTTGGAGGTGTACTTTGGGTCTTTGTCCTGTTGTAGGATGAAATTGGCTCCAATCAAGCGCTGTCCACAGGGTATGGCATGGCATTGCAAAATGGAGTGATAGCCTTCCTTACTCAAAATCCCTTTTACCTTGTACAAATCTCCCACTTTACCAGCACCAAAGCAACCCCAGACCATCACATTACCTCCACCATGCTTGACAGATGGCGTCAGGCACTCTTCCAGCATCTTTTCAGTTGTTCTGCATCTCACAAATGTTCTTCTGTGTGATCCAAACACCTCAAACTTCGATTCGTCTGTCCATAACACTTTTTTCCAATCTTCCTCTGTCCAATGTCTGTGTGCTTTTGCCCATATTAATCTCTTCCTTTTATTAGCCAGTCCCAGATATGGCTTTTTCTTTGCCACTCTGCCCTGAAGGCCAGCATCCCGGAGTCGCCTCTTCACTGTAGACGTTGACACTGGCGTTTTGCGGGTACTATTTAATGAAGCTGCCAGTTGAGGACCTGTGAGGCGTCTATTTCTCAAACTAGAGACTCTAATGTACTTGTCTTGTTGCTCAGTTGTGCAGCAGGGCCTCCCACTTCTCTTTCTACTCTGGTTAGAGCCTGTGTGCGCTGTTCTCTGAAGGGAGTAGTACACACCGTTGTAGGAAATCTTCAGTTTCTTGGCAATTTCTCGCATGGAATAGCCTTCATTTCTAAGAACAAGAATAGACTGTCGAGTTTCACATGAAAGCTCTCTTTTTCTAGCCTTTTTGAGAGTTTAATCGAACCCACAAATGTTATGCTCCAGATTCTCAACTAGCTCAAAGAAAGGTCAGTTTTATAGCTCCTCTAAACAGCAAAACTGTTTACAGCGGTGCTAACATAATTGCACAAGGGTTTTCAAGTGTTTTCTAATCATCCATTAGCCTTCTAACACAGTTAGGAAACACAATGTACCATTAGAACACTGGAGTGATGGTTGCTGGAAATGGGCCTCAATACACCTATAGATATTGCATTAAAAACCAGACGTTTGCAGCTAGAATAGTCATTTAGCACATTAACAATGTATAGAGTGTATTTCTGATTAATTTAATGTTATCTCCATTGAAAAAAACTGCTTTTCTTTCAAAAATAAGGAAATTTCTAAGTGACCCTAAACTTTTGAACTGTAGTGTATATTATTATACTTCGGAATAAAGCCAGAAACATGAGCTACCTGGGAAAGGTCAATGAACCGTAATACACAGTCGAGTCACATAATTATGACCACCTCCTACTTTCCACATCAGCAGCGCGCAGCCCATGAAGGAAGTGATGTGCCATGTGCTGGCTTGGTGGGTATATAAGGTGTACGATAGGCTGTCTGAACAAATATCACTCGTTGTTGCCAAGGGTAAAAGGGGCAATTTATCAGAGTTGCAAAAAGGGATGATTATTGGCTTTCAGGCAAAGGGTGGCAGTATTTTTGAAACCGCACAGTATGTCAACTATTTGCATGCTGCTGTGGTGAAAGTGTATTGTGAGTGGTTAAACGGCACCATTGGGAATAACCGACGTGCAAACTGCGGAGCACCTTGTGCCATTATGGTGAAAGGTGAACGTCGGCTACGAAGGTGCACGAGGGCCGAACGACACGCTACAGCGGAGCCAGCTTACCATGAAAATCAACCAATTCAGCGAACCCCGTATAGGGGCTCAGAAGCAGACATATGGTCACTGCTCCTATGCTAAAAAAGGTGCATCGGAAAATAAAGCTTCAATTTGCGCGCCAGTACCGGAATTGGACCACCGATGATTGGCAAAGGGTTGCCTTCTCCGATGAGTCACGTTTTCTGCTACATCGAACGGATGGACGTTGGCGTGTCAGGCGAGAAACATCAGAGAACAAACACCCTGCAAACATTGCTGGAAGAACACAAGCTGGTTAGAAATGCCCGACAGTGGTTGGAAGAGCACGCGCAAGACTTCCAAGTACTTCCTTAGCCCCCTAATTCACCAGACTTTAACCCAATTGGGCATCTGTGGGACCACCGTGATTGTCTTGTTCGCTTCATGGATCCTCCCCCACGCACCCTTTAGCAAATACGGGATGCACTGCAGTCAGCATGGCTCCAGATACCGGAGACAACCTACCAGCACCTTATGGAGTCACTCCCAGGCCGTCTAGCTGCTGTCCGTTCTGTACACGGCGGTTACTCTGGATTAGCTGGTTGTCATAATAATGTGATTTGACTGTATTTCTTTATACAGTATGTTAGTTTACCAACAAAATAATGGTTGACTAACAGGTTTATTTCACAGCACACAAAGAATACTGGTACTGCCCCTGGCCATGTGCTGTGATGCAAATATTGACTTTGTATGTTGTTTGTTCAATTATATACATTTATTTCAAGTTAACATTGTGTTTATATGTATAAGGTGTGTGGTTTTAGTGTGCCATTAATAATATGAGGGCCCTAAGTTGCTAAAAAATTTTGTGCCAATGGGCTACTGAGATGCTAATTTGCTAATGTACACCAGTGATGTGTCCAAAAGGCACTACATGCCAGTAATTATAACAGTTAGATAAGCTCATAATAATATACTAGTTACTGTATAATATCAGAAATGGGATAAAACTTATATGACTAGATATGTATTTTATACAATACAACATATAGCCATGGAAGAGAGTTAGCTATTTATAGAAAAATGTACAAGCATTTATTATATCTTTACCACAAGCTAAATTAAATTGTGTAGAGTATTTAATCTTTTCCCAATGGCTTACTTAAAAAAAAAAAGTTATGTTGTAAAGCATAAATAAGATGAAATGTACGTAATCTTTGCTGTGGTCCTACAGTACATGATATGAGTTATAGTTTATTAACTGATGCTCCGATCAGAGTGATAAAACCTAAGAACATTTTGCCAATTATGTCAGCAAAAGGGAAATATATTCCATGAAACTAACTTCCTGCAATCAGATTAGATACTTTTCTGATTTTCTTTGGTTTTCAGTGCATTATTCGTAGATACTGTGTAATATATGGCAAGACAGAAAGTTTCCAGCTCAAGAGCACCCAGGGAGACTTTTTCTTTTCTCAATTACCCCCCATCTTCATTTGCATCTGTTCTTCTGAACTGCATGTCTTGCCATTTATAGTTTACAGTGAGACTGCTGGCTTGGAATTAATTAACATTGTATAAACCTGAAGAAGTGAATTATGCAATTTACATCCTTTCATCTTTGATACACCTCCTGCTCTTTATGCTCCATATGTAAGCCTTTACCTACAGTACTTACCATTTATTGTTTTACAGCAGTAAATAGACTGCCATAAATAACTTGATGTAACATTTAAATGTAGAATTAATTTCCAAAAAAGAATACAATTTCTCTGTTGGATTGCACATTCTTTTAAAAGCGGATATAGATTTGTTTATTCAGACATAAAGGTTGAGTTACTAAATAACCAAGTAGAAATATGTTTGTTTCTTTTTATTTTTGTGTAAAATAAGGTAAATTCAACGTCAAATAAAGCTAGGGCTCCACTATATTACAGTTAGGCCTCATTTACACGAACGTAATATACGCGCGTGCGACGCGCGTGCTTTGCACGCATGTCGTACGCACCTATATTAGTCAATGGGGCAGTTTAGACGATGCGTGAATTGCGCTCAGCGCGTGTGCGCAGAAAAAAACTCACGACATGTTCTATAATCGTGCGTTTTTCGCGCACTCACGCACCCATTGAAGTCAATGGGTGCGTGAAAACCACGCATGCCGCACGGAAGCACTTCCGTGCGAACTGCGTGATTCGCGCAAGAGCTGTCAAACTCCTGAATGTAAACAGAAAAGCACCACGTGCTTTTCTGTTTACAAACATCCAAACGGAGTGTCAAAATCGAGATGAGCGCACCGAACTTCACCGGGTTCGGCCAAACTCGTTTTGACCGAAACCGGTAAAAAATGTTTGGGTACGCGACGTCAGGAGACAGTCACTGTCCACGGTGCTGAAAGCGTTAAACTGGTTCAGCACCATGGACAGTGACTTCCGCTCCGAAAATCCATGAACCTGTAAAAAAAAAAAAGACGTTCTGACTTACCGATAACTCCGGTCCGACCTCCCGGGATGACAGTTAAGTCCAAGTGACAGCTGCAGCCAATCACAGGCCAAGCACAGGCTGCAGCCAATCACAGGCTGCAGCGGTCTCATGGACTGCGGCGTCATCCTGGGAGGTGGGGCCGGATGACAAGAGTGGGACGCGTCACCAAGGCAACGGCCGGGAGCCCGGACTGGGGGAAGCAGGAAGTTCTTGGTAAGTATGAAAGTCTTTTTTTATTCACAGGTTGGTGTATATTGTGATCGGCATTCACTGTCGAGGGTGCTGAAAGAGTTACTGCCGATCAGTTAGCTCTTTCAGCACCTTGGACAGTGACGGGCGTCGACTAGCCTCATCTCTATGATGGCGGCTGCGCGAAAATCACGCAGCCGCGCATCATACACGGATGACACACGGACCTGCCAAGTGCCTTTTGCGCGCGCAAAACGCAGCGTTTTTTGCGCGCGCAAAACGCACACGCTCGTGTAAATCAGGCCTTATTGTAATTTTCAAATTCCTTTTTCCCCCATAGAGGAACATTGAGGTCACATGACGGTCTTGTGAACCCGCAATTTTACTGTGACCGTTGCGCAAACCAAATTTACTGTGTAGTGCTAGTCTAACATTCAAAAAGGAGACTTTATCCTATCAAAGGTTATTCAGTTTAGAAAAAAAAACAGCTCAGGAATGATCTAATCGAAATGTACAAAGATATGGATGGACAGCACAGATGGCGATCTAATGATCTTTTTACAACTAGGCCTATAACCATGACAAGCGGGCATTCTTTACGTCTAGAGGAAAGACGGTTTCAACATAATCACAGCGGAGCATCTTTACTACACAGTGATCCAAATTATTATGCACATTGGATTTAAGTGTCATAAACATTTAATTATTAGTTTTTCAATTAAACTCATGGATGGTATTGTGTCTTAGGGCTCTTTGGATCATTGTAATCAATCTCAGACACCTGTGATAATTAGTTTGCCAAGTGTGCCCAATCAAAGGAAAACTACTTAAGAAGGACGTCCCACATTATTAAGCAGGCCACTGGTTTCAAGCAATATGGGAAAGAAAAAGGATCTCTCTGCTGCCGAAAAGCGTGAAATAGTGCAATTCCTTGGACAAGGTATGAAAACATTGGATATATCAAGAAAACTTAAGCGTGATCATCATACTGTGAAAAGATTTGTGGCTGATTCAGAGCACAGATGGGTTCGTTCAGATAAAGGCATAATGAGGAAGGTTTCTGCCAGACAAATTAATAGGATTAGGAGAGCAGCTGCTAAAATGCCATTGCAAAGCAGCAAACGGGTATTTGAAGCCACTGGTGCCTCTGGAGTCCCGCGAACCTCAAGGTGTAGGATCCTCCAGAGGTTTGCAAGTGTGCATAAAGCTATTATTCGGCCACCCCTAAACAATGCTCACAAGCAGAAACGGTTGCAGTGGGCTCAGAAATACATGAAGACTAATTTTCAAACCGTGTTGTGCAACCCTGGATGGTCCAGATGGATGGAGTAGTGGATGGTTGGTGAATGTCCACCATGTCCAAACAAGGCTGCGACGTCAGCAAGGAGGTGGCGGAGTCATGTTTTGGGCTGGAATCATGGGGAGAGAGCTGGTAGGCCCCTTTAGGGTCCCTGACGGTGTGAAAATGACCTCTGCAAAGTACGTAGAGTTTATGACTGACCACTTTCTTCCGTGGTACAAAAAGAAGAACCGTGCCTTCCATAGCAAAATTATCTTCATGCATGACAATGCACCATCTCATGCTGCAAAGAATACCTCTGTGTCATTGGCTGCTATGGGCATAAAAGGAGAGAAACTCACGGTGTGGGCCCCCATGTTCCCCTGACCTCAACCCTATTGAGAACCTTTGGAGCATCCTCAAGCAAAATATCTATGTGGGAGGCAGTTCACATCAAAACAGAAGCTCTGCGAGGTTATTCTGACATCCTGCAAAGATATTCAAGCAGAAACTGTCCAAATACTCACAAATTCAATGGACTCAAGAATTATGAAGGTGATATCAAAGAAGGGGTCCTATGTTAACATGTAACTTGCCTGTTAAGTTTTTTTTGATTGAAAGAGCTTTTGATTTCTGTAAATATGACCTCCTGATGCTGCAAATTCAACAAATTACCATTTTAGTTCTCTTTACAACCTTTCAAATGTTTTGATCTCTGTTGTGCATAATAATTTGAAATAGTGCATTTTGAGTTTTTTACTTCTAAAAATAAATCTGTTATCATTAGGAGATTTGTTCAATAAAATTTGCATTATACTCCAACAGTTGATGGCTTGAAGATTATACTGACTGTCATTTGCATCGACTATTTAGGAAAATCAGCGAAAAATAACATTTGCATAATTATTTGGAACGCGGTGTATAAGAGCAATGAGACTATGAAATTCTCTGCCACAGGATGTTGTGATGGTTGATTCATTAAACAAGTTCAAGAAGGGCCTGAAAGTCTTTCTTGAATAATATAATACTACAAATTATGGATACTACATTTTAGAGATGGGACATTGGTTCAGGGATTTATTCTTACTGCCGAATTTGGAGTTGAGAAGGATTTGATCTAATATGGAGTAATTGACATCTGCCTCTTAGGGGCTTTTGCCTTTCCCTGGATCAGCATGGTAGGATTATAGGCTGGACTTGATGGACCTGTATATATTTTTAAACTTATTAACTATGTAAGTACACTACCGTTCAAAAGTATAGGGTCACTTAGAAATTTCCTTATTTTTGAAAGAAAAGCACAGTTTTTTTCAATGAAGATAACATTAAATTAATCAGAAATACACTCTATACATTGTTAATGTGCTAAATGACTATTCTAGCTGCAAACGTCAGTTTTTTTAATGCAATATCTACATAGGTGTATAGAAGCCCATTTCCAGCAACCATCACTCCAGTGTTCTAATGGTACATTGTGTTTGCTAACTGTGTTAGAAGGCTAATGGATGATTAGAAAACACTTGAAAACCCTTGTGCAATTATGTTAGCACCGCTGTAAACAGTTTTGCTGTTTAGAGGAGCTATAAAACTGACCTTCCTTTGAGCTAGTTGAGAATCTGGAGCATAACATTTGTGGGTTCGATTAAACTCTCAAAATGGCTAGAAAAAGAGAGCTTTCATGTGAAACTCGACAGTCTATTCTTGTTCTTAGAAATGAAGGCTATTCCATGCGAGAAATTGCCAAGAAACTGAAGATTTCCTACAACGGTGTGTACTACTCCCTTCAGAGGACAGCACAAACAGGCTCTAACCAGAGTAGAAAGAGAAGTGGGAGGCCCCGCTGCACAACTGAGCAACAAGACAAGTACATTAGAGTCTCTAGTTTGAGAAATAGATGCCTCACAGGTCCTCAACTGGCAGCTTCATTAATTAGTACCCGCAAAACGTCAGTGTCAACGTCTACAGTGAAGAGGCGACTCCGGGATGCTGGCCTTCAGGGCAGAGTGGCAAAGAAAACGCCATATCTGAGACTGGCTAATAAAAGGAAAAGATTAATATGGGCAAAAGCACACAGACATTGGACAGATGAATATTGGAAAAAAGTGTTATGGACAGACGAATCGAAGTTTGAGGTGTTTGGATCACACAGAAGAACATTTGTGAGACGCAGAACAACTGAAAAGATGCTGGAAGAGTGCCTGATGCCATCTGTTAAGCATGGTGGAGGTAATGTGATGGTCTGGGGTTGCTTTGGTGCTGGTAAAGTGGGAGATTTGTACAAGGTAAAAGGGATTTTGAATAAGGAAGGCTATCACTCCATTTTATGAGTAAAATATAAGTTTATTTAGATAACTCTCTAAAAACAGGGGTACAATCACCACCGTGACAAAAGCCCCACCGTGTGAATTTAAAAACGAATTAAACAGTAAACTACTGAGTCCTGATACCATTGCGAACCCTCTATGACTCAGTATGTTTATAACAGATATCAAACGGAATCAGCATATAACCATGGGCAAAACAGTAGTATAAACCTTGAAACACACTAGAACCCGCGATAACCGCACCTGGAAATCCCAGTGTTAAAGGATACAACAATTCACACTGTCCCCAATGCTACAATTCCTCACTAACACGACCCTACGCGTTTCTTGTACTTATCATCAGGGGTCTGTACTTGGTCACTCTGGCCGGGATGCCAGCGATATTAATTCAACAGCAGGTATTCTGCTGTACACCACGGAAGCATGCTCGCATTGATATCAGCGGCATGCCTCACTCCGGGACTCTGAGTCATAATAAACAGTAAACTCCTCCCCCCGTCCTCGGCAGCGGTCTGCAAATCAGCCAATCCCACTCACTCCCCCGGAATTCGTGACGCCTGTCCATGTGACCCCTGGCCATCAGCTGACAGCCAGGAATCAACATCGACCGCATCAGACCGAACGCGCAGGCGCAGTGGAGATCGCAGTCGCGTCACCCATGCTGCATAAGACCCTAGGTAAAGGAAGGAATCCAACGATATTTGATAAAATGGATAATTATTACGGATCAGCTCCTGCCCGCAACTGGACAGCCATAGACCACCTAACCAAAAAAGTACATATTGTATGGAAGGTTGAATAATAGTATATGTCTACCACGCTTTACAATTTGTGAAAAAATCTCTTGAAGGACCATGTCTGTCGAACCTAGGTTTATACTACTGTTTTGCCCATGGTTATATGCTGATTCCGTTTGATATCTGTTATAAACATACTGAGTCATAGAGGGTTCGCAATGGTATCAGGACTAAGTAGTTTACTGTTTAATTCGTTTTTAAATTCACACGGTGGGGCTTTTGTCACGGTGGTGATTGTACCCCTGTTTTTAGAGAGTTATCTAAATAAACTTATATTTTACTCATATATCACTTCAGTGAATCCATAAAAATGTCCTATATTGTGGGAGCACAATTTTGTTGTATCAGTTATACAGTGAATCATTAAAATTAGTACAGCTCATTATATTATATTACATCTGGGTATGGCAGCCTTTGCACTTTCTGATTTAAGTACAGAAGTATGGATGAGTGAAGCCAAAAGCGTTTTTTCTGAGTGTGAACTGGTGCATACAACGCAGGGTGCGTCCCTCAAATCCACCTTTAAAAACCTTACTAGATTACACAAGGATTACACAAGGAGCTGGTGGGAAATTCAGAGCCTGGAGAACTATCTTAAAAATAAGATAGTACCAAGAGGCCTGAGAGTCCCTATTGTCCCAGCCTCCAGATTAAAAACATCTAATATTAAAGAGAGGTGGGAACAGGAGATCACGGGTAGTTCATTGAGACTTATGCAAATCCTAGTTGAGAAAGAGATTATCCAGTTTGACCATATTAGTGTTGAACTAAAGAAAGAAATTGAGATAGTTAAAACTTTGGTTGACACCCCTGGCTTTGATAAAAAAGATAAAATCCTACAACAATCTCTAGAGAGGTTTACTAATAATCTAAAAGAGCGTAATCACTTCCAATTCCAGAGAGATCTACAGGAATTTAGGGAGAAAAAAGCTTATGACTTTGTTAACCAACATCAACAGCAGCAACAACAGTCCAATAGGGGTCTAAGAGAATCTGATCCATCGACATCTGAGAGTGAAACAACTGATTCAGAAAGAGTGGGCCCTTTCTTTGGAACTGGTGGTGGGAGACAGAAATTTAGGGGAGGTGCCAGAGGTCGGAATAGAGGTCGTGCTAGAGCTTCTTCCAATAGTGGCAGTAATTTTTTATCCAACAATCCCCCCATTTCCCGCTATATGCTGAGGGGACAAAAGGATTAGTGAAGGGAAAAGGTACGGATAGGTTACAAATTATCAATCTATCTGAATATAACCTAAGTGCATCCGAAACCATGTTATTAGAGAAAGGGCTTTCATTTGTCCCCACGGTAAAATTTGATTCATTTACTTGGATAAAGGACCTAAACCTGTTTGCCCGCAAACTGAAATGGATAAAATTTTTCAAACATCACAACCGCAAAAAATGTATAGAAATGGGCCTAGAAGAGTCTGATTTGGAAAGCCTGGAAGCCTTGGAAGGTTTGCTTGAGGAATCAAGTAGAGCCCCAGGTCTAGGCCCCTTTACTAATCTAAAAACCAAAAGCAGGAAGCTGGCACCTTTGGGAGATTTTACGAATGTGGATTTATTTGTTGACATGGTGGGAGATGAGATTAAGGCTCTAAGTCAGGATATGAGGGGCATTGACAACAATTTGTCTTGGTCTGAACGCCTAGCTCTGACTACTTTGGAGAAAAAAAGAAACATCGTTTTAAAAGCATCCGACAAGGGTGGGAACATCGTGGTTATGAGCAGGGATGACTATAAGAAAATGTGTGAAGACATATTGCTCAATCCTGACTGTTATACCATCTTAAAAGATAACCCCACAACACTGTTTAAAAAGGAGCTTTTGAGTATTTTGCGTGATGCTAAGAGCAGGTCTTTGATCAGTGCTAGTGAATTTAATTTCTTATATCCACAATTTCCCACCATGGCATGCTTTTATAGCTTGCCCAAAATCCACAAAGGGTATCCTCCCTTACGTGGTAGACCTATTGTTTCAGGCATCAACAATTTAACCCAGAACGTGAGCACATATATAGATCAGGTGTTGTGTCCGTTTGTATTGGGTCTTACATCATATGTACGTGATACTATGGATGTCCTGAAACAAATTGAGGGCATCACATTGGATCATAACACACTGTTGGCTAGTCTAGATGTAGAGGCCCTATACTCTTCTATTCCACATTTACTCGGTTGTGATGCGGTTGAATATTTCCTCAGATCTAGGGGTACTCAATATACGGCTCATAATCAGCTTGTCTTACAGTTACTACATTTTGTGCTGGAGAAGAATGTGTTCATCTTCGAAGATAGGATCTTTCACCAGCAATGTGGTACTGCAATGGGAAGTCCTACGGCTCCCACCTATGCAAATTTATTCCTTGGCTGGTGGGAGGAGACTATTGTTTTTGGGGATAGGTTTGCTAAGTGGACTTCATCGATAGGGATCTGGATCAGATATATCGATGACGTGTTACTGTTCTGGAATTCAACAGTGGAGGAATTCAATAGCTTTGTAGCAGCCCATACTATTAATGCTTTGGGGCTAAGGTTTACAAGCGAGATCAGTAATCAGGAACTGTCCTTTTTAGACCTTAAAATCACCAAAACAGCTGAAGGTACAATTTGTACTAAGGTACACCGCAAGGAAACAGCAACCAACAGTTTCCTTCAATGGAATAGCTGCCACCCTTATCCCCTCAAGCGTGGTATTCCTAAGGGCCAGTTCATGCGAGTACGCCGGAACTGTAGCTCGATGGAGGACTTCGAAAGACAGGCGCAAGAGCTCACAGGTAGACTAAAGGATAGAGGTTTTCCTATGGGAGTAATCAGGAAGGCCTATAAGGGAGCGAGAGATGCAGATAGGCAAAGTCTTCTTGTCCCTAGACAACGTAAGGAAGAGAGAGTTACGAGACTCATTGGCACGTATGATTCCAAGCAAAGTGAAATCATGCAAATCTTGAAAAGGTACTGGCGCATTCTCAGTGCTGATGTAGATTTGGCAGATCAGATCACACAGTGGCCCTCAGTTACTTTTCGCAGAGGCAAAAATATCAGAGTTGTTTTGACCCCATTATACCTAAAGGCACATGGATGGATAGACAGATACCGGGTACACATAGATGTGGCAGTTGCAAATCTTGTGATTTCATTCAGAGAGGAAACAAATTTCAAAGTGTTACCACCAAGGTGGAATATGAAATCCGAGATTTTGTTAATTGCAAAACAGCAGGGGTGGTTTATCTGATCACATGTCCATGTCCCCTGAACTATGTGGGCAAAACGATACGGCAGTTTAGGCGCCGGATTCGAGAGCATGTTGGTGACATTGTTCACTCAAGAGACACCTCCGTATCCAAACATGTACATGCCAAACACCAGGGTAAAGCAGAATGTTTGAAATTCCAGGCTATTGAACTCATAAGGCCTCCAAAACGGGGGGGGGGGGGGGACTGGGATAACCTCATTCTGCGAAAAGAAGCCCAGTGGTTTTACAAATTGTCATGTGTACAACCAGATGGTTTAAATGAGCAGACCAATTTTGCCTGCTTTATTTAAATAGGATATCAGTGCTAGGGCTTTCAATGTGTGGTCATTTTGTCATGTGGTCTCTGTCACATCTTCTTTTAGTCTAGGTTCGACAGACATGGTCCTTCAAGAGATTTTTTCACAAATTGTAAAGCGTGGTAGACATATACTATTATTCAACCTTCCATACAATATGTACTGATACAACAAAATTGTGCTCCCACAATATAGGACATTTTTATGGATTCACTGAAGTGATATATGAGTAAAATATAAGTTTATTTAGATAACTCTCTAAAAACAGGGGTACAATCACCACCGTGACAAAAGCCCCACCGTGTGAATTTAAAAACGAATTAAACAGTAAACTACTTAGTTCTGATACCATTGCGAACCCTCTATGACTCAGTATGTTTATAACAGATATCAAACGGAATCAGCATATAACCATGGACAAAACAGTAGTATAAACCTAGGTTCGACAGACATGGTCCTTCAAGAGATTTTTTCACAAATTGTAAAGCGTGGTAGACATATACTATTATTCAACCTTCCATACAATATGTACTTTTTTGGTTAGGTGGTCTATGGCTGTCCAGTTGCGGGCAGGAGCTGATCCGTAATAATTATCCATTTTATCAAATATCGTTGGATTCCTTCCTTTACCTAGGGTCTTATGCAGCATGGGTGACGCGACTGCGATCTCCACTGCGCCTGCGCGTTCGGTCTGATGCGGTCGATGTTGATTCCTGGCTGTCAGCTGATGGCCAGGGGTCACATGGACAGGCGTCACGAATTCCGGGGGAGTGAGTGGGATTGGCTGATTTGCAGACCGCTGCCGAGGACGGGGGGAGGAGTTTACTGTTTATTATGACTCAGAGTCCCGGAGTGAGGCATGCCGCTGATATCAATGCGAGCATGCTTCCGTGGTGTACAGCAGAATACCTGCTGTTGAATTAATATCGCTGGCATCCCGGCCAGAGTGACCAAGTACAGACCCCTGATGATAAGTACAAGAAACGCGTAGGGTCGTGTTAGTGAGGAATTGTAGCATTGGGGACAGTGTGAATTGTTGTATCCTTTAACACTGGGATTTCCAGGTGCGGTTATCGCGGGCTCTAGTGTGTTTCAAGGTTTATACTACTGTTTTGCCCATGGTTATATGCTGATTCCGTTTGATATCTGTTATAAACATACTGAGTCACAGAGGGTTCGCAATGGTATCAGGACTCAGTAGTTTACTGTTTAATTCGTTTTTAAATTCACACGGTGGGGCTTTTGTCACGGTGGTGATTGTACCCCTGTTTTTAGAGAGTTATCTAAATAAACTTATATTTTACTCATATATCACTTCAGTGAATCCATAAAAATTTCCTATATTGTGGGAGCACAATTTTGTTGTATCAGTTATACAGTGAATTATCACTCCATTTTGCAACGCCATGCCATACCCTGTGGACAGCGCTTGATTGGAGCCAATTTCATCCTACAACAGGACAATGACCCAAAGCACACCTCCAAATTATGCAAGAACTATTTAGGGAAGAAGCAGGCAGCTGGTATTCTATCTGTAATGGAGTGGCCAGCGCAGTCACCAGATCTCAACCCCATAGAGCTGTTGTGGGAGCAGCTTGACTGTATGGTACGCAAGAAGTGCCAATCAAGCCAATCCAACTTGTGGGAGGGTCTTCTGGAAGCATGGGGTGAAATTTCTCCCGATTACCTCAGCAAATTAACAGCTAGAATGCCAAAGGTCTGCAATGCTGTAATTGCTGCAAATGGAGCATTCTTTGACAAAAGCAAAGTTTGAAGGAGAAAATTATTATTTCAAATAAAAATCATTATTTCTAACCTTGTCAATGTCTTGACTATATTTTCTAGTTATTTTGCAACTCATTTGATAAATATAAGTGTGAGTTTTCATGGAAAACACAAAATTGTCTGGGTGACCCCAAACTTTTGAACGGTAGTGTATGTATGTAAATATAACTGTCATGGATCCACCATATGTTTCAAAGTTTGAGGCAGTGTATTATGATCTTACAATACTGTGAGTCCGTGGAGGGTAGGATGTCATGACTTTCTCATACATATGTAAACATCCTGAGATCTGATGTTATTTCTCTAGTCATATAGAAATTGATTATGGTCAGGATCGGATTACGGTTCGTAGGGGCCCATCTCACCTCTGGGACCCAAACCATATTTGAACCCCTGACACAGCCACATGTAGGAGAGGTGGTCATGCATGCACATGGCCCTCTTTATTGAAGTTTATCGCAGTTACAGAGACAACCAAGCCAGTGACTCCCCTAGACTTCGAAAGAGAGCCACATGCAGGTTGGGGTCCTATAAGGGAGTAGTTTTTATACTACCCATAAAAATAGTGACTGCCAGTAACATTACTGGAAAATGTTGGTTGAGGTGTATCAGAAGAACTGGCCAGGTTGTGGAGGTGCAATTTACGCTCCCTATAATCCAGTCCTGATTGTGTTAGAGAAAACAAAAGGGATTTCTGGTATGCAAAAATAAAGATTAATATGCTAAAAAAAATCTAATATGTGATATGCTAAGCTTATGTAAAACCTTTTTCTGATATAAAGATACAGTATATTGAACTGATATACTGTTTTGTCCCCCCACCCCCCCCCCCCCTCCCCAGACACTTATGATGATTTATTTTTATATAGGCTATTATTTATTGGATTTGATTTGCAACATATAATGCAGTTGCCGACATCTTCACCCCTCCCATACCCGGGATATTTCATCTCTAGACGCTGCACTTGGTCCTGCAAAACAATGCTAGGACATAGTGTCGCTGGGCACCTGGAGGAGAAAGGACTAGGAGAGAGGAGTAGTAAGTAAATGCCACAGTCTGGTCTGAGGTCTGAATAAATTTTTGTTCGCTCTAGTTTGAGGTCTAATTTATTTAGGGGTATCATCTGGGGTCTGGTACAAGGTCTGATTTATCTAGTGGTTCTGGTCTGGGTTCTTATTTATTTTGGGGGCTCATCTGGGGTCTGAATTAATCTTGAAATCTGGTCTGGGGTCTATATTTATATAAGGTATTGGCCTGGGGTCTGATTTAATTTTGAGATCTAGTCTGGTCTATGTATTTATTTAGTGGTCTGATCTGAGGTCTGAATTGGGGTCTATATTAACTCAAGGGTTTAATCTGAGGTATAAATTAATTTTGGAGTATGACATTAAATAATTTTGAGGTCTTGTCTGGGGGTCTGTAACAGTTTAGGGGTTCTGAATCATTCTGGGGTCTGACATAGGGTTTAATGCCTCCGCTGCCCCCATCCTACATTTTCTATTTATGTGGCTGATAGTGTGAGTAGTACTGTTGTTTGTGTCTTCTTCCATCACCCTAGATTTTATTCCTAAGAACAGAACATCACAGCAGAGGGTCAGCTAGTCATCAGTGCCTGAAGAGTAAAAAGAGTATGCCAGTGCGGACTATAGTAACATAGTTTGTAAGGATAAAAAAAAGCCCATCCAGTTCAGCCTATTATCCTGCAATGTTGATCCAGGGTAAGCAAAATTTCCTCTTCTTTAGGAAAATAAAACCCTTCTCAACTCCAAGTATGGCAATCATATTAAATCCATGAATCAACAAACCGTCTCCAAAAATGTAGTTACCATAACTTAGTAGTATTATTACACCAAATAAAGGCATCCAGGCCCATTTTGAACAGTACAGAAAGAGAACGAGTCTGACAAGAGTGAGTGGAGGAGAAGGAGAATGGACCATGTGGCTACCGGGGCTGGCCGCCGAGTTGGACAAAGATGGACTAGGAAACTACTGAGTGTTGGAGGAGGGCAGCAGCATTAGGCAGCTCAGGAAATTCCCCCCCTAGTAAAAAAAAATTCTGTCTTCCACCCTTGAAATCACTTGCAGGTCATCTTGAACAGAGCTTCTCAATTTTTTCTAATGGGGTCTCACCAATTAGAACATGATGATGACTGGGCCTCACCACCCGTGGTCGATGTCCATGCCAAAATTAAAAATATTGCTCAAATTAACTTTCATTTGTCTCCTGACCCCAGTACAACATTAAAATAATCACAAAAATAGCCAATTAATGTTGTCACCAAAGAAAAGGATGTGCAGATTATGATCACTTCTGTGAAAACTGCTTCCCCATCTGCACCTCACTAAAAATTAGGGGGTGCCTCACCGGTGAGGCCTGCCTCATTGTTTGAGAAGCACTGATCTAGACATTTTGGTTTGCTTCTTTTTTTTTTTACAAAATTAGATCACAAGTTCCGTTCTTCTTAAACAGCAGTGGTTTCCATTGATTTTAGCTAAGACTAAAGTGATTCTTTGAAATTATACTTCCTGGATAAGTTGTTGTTGCACCTTGGAAGTAATTTTGGCGGGCGAACCACTTCGTTCAAGGTTCAACACTTTTCCAAGTTTTCTTTATTTGGAGATAACGGCTTTCATTGTGGTTTAATAGAGTCTGAAACCTTAGAAATGGCTTTTTACGTTTTATAAACTGTTATGCTTCGACATTTTGTTTTCTGTTCTGGAAGTTTTATTCATTGTGGAATAATGTCCTTAAAGGTCTTTTCCCATAATCAATATTTTTCACCTATCCCCAAGAAAGATATATATCTGATCAGTGGGGGTCCGACCGCTGGGAACCCCGCTGAATACGAGAACGGGCTTACCTTGCCGTTCCTGGGAGCCCCATAGGAATGGAGCAGTAGTGCGCTTGTTTGGCCACCGATCCATTCATTTCTATGGGGCTGCTGAGCGCTATCTTAGAATAAAAATTCATAGAAATGAATGGAGCAGTGGCCGAGCATGCGCACTACCGCTGCATTCCTTTGGGGCTCCCAGGAATGGCAGGGTAAGCCCGTTCTCATGATCGATGGGGGACCCAGTGGTCCTAGAAAACCCCTTTAAGAAAAATTTAGAGATTTTACCCTTTTGGTAACATACAGTGTTTGGATTTAATAGTGATGTGAAAGATCAGTTTCCACTGTTTTGGTTCCACAAGGGCTTTTGCAGATGCGACATAGCACCCAGAAACCAATCCAGCAAAATCTGCACTCCAAAAGTCAAATGTCGCTCCTTCTGAGCCCCGCCGTGTACCCTAACAGCAGTTTATGACCACAAATGGGATATTGCTGTACTCTGGAAAAATTGCTTTATAAATGTTGGGGTTCTTTTTTTCCTTTATTTGTTGAGAAAATGATTTATTTATTTTTTAGCTGAATATACGTCTTATAGAAGAAAAGGGATTTTTTTTTTTATTTTCACTGCCCAATTCTAAGAAAGTCTATGAAACACCAGTGGGGGTCAAAATGCTCACTAGACCACTAGATTAATTCTTCACGTGGTGTAGTTTCATTAATGGAGTCACTTTTGGGTAGTTTACTGTACTGGTACCTTAGGGGCTTTGCAAAAGCGACATGGTGCCAAAAAATCAATCCAGCAAAATCTGTACTCCAAAAGTCAAATGGAGCTCCTTCTCTTCTGATTCTTGCCGTGTGCCCAAACAGCAGTTTATGACCACATATGGGGTATTTCCGTACTGTAAAGAAGTTGCTTTACAAATGTTGGGGTTCTTTTCTTCCTTTATTTGTTGAGAAAATGAAAAATTTTGTGCTAAAGCTACGACTTATTGAAGAAAATTTTTTTTTTTAATTTTTACTGCCCAATCCTAATAAAATCTGTGAAACACCTGTGGGGTCAAAATGCTCACTATACCCCTAGATGAATTCCTTAAGGGGTGTAGTTTCCTAAATGGAGTCACTTTTTCGGAGTTGTCACGGTTTTGGTCCCTCAGGGGCTTTGCAAATGCGACATGGCCTCCTCAAACCATTCCTGTTGGATTTGAACTCCAAAGCCAAATGGCGCTCTTTCCCTTATAAGCCCTGCTGTGTGTCCAAACAGCTGTTTATTACCACATGTGGGGTATTGTTGTACTCGAGAGAAATTGCTTTAAAAATGTTGCCGTTTTTTCTCCTTCAGTCCTTGTGGAAATGAGAAAAAAATAGCTAAACCTACATTTTCTTTAAAAAAAAATTTGATTTTCATTTTCACGGCCTACTTCCAATAATTTCTGCAAAATACCTGTGGGGTCAAAATGCTCACTATACACCTAGATAATTTCCCAAAGGGGTGTAGTTTCCAAAATGGGGTCACTTGGGGGGGATTTCCACTGTTTTGTCCCCTCAGGGACTTTGCAAATGCGACATGGCCTCCGCAAACCATCCCTGCTGAATTTGAGCTCCAAAAGCCAAATGGCGCTCTTTCCATTCTGAGCCCTGCCGTGTGTTCAAACAGCCGATTATGGCCACATGTGGGGCACCGTTTTACTCGGGAGAAATTGCTTTACAAATGTTGTGGCGCTTTTTCTCCTTTAGTTCTTGTGGGAATGAAAAAAAATTAGCTAAACCTACATTACAATAATTTCTGCAAAAAACCTGCGGGGTGAAAATGCTCACTATACCCCTAGATAATTTTCCTCAAGGGTGTAGCTTCCAAAATGGTCACTTGTGGGGGTTTTCCACTGTTTTGGCATCACAAGACCTCTTCAAACCTGACATGGTGCCTATTATATATTCTCATAAAAAGGAGGCCCCAAAATTCAATAGGTGCTCCTTTGCATCTGAGGCCTGTGCTTCAGTCCATAAGCACACTAGGGCCACATGTGGGATAGTTCTAAAAACTGCAGAATCTTGGCAATAAATATTGAGTTGCGTTTCTCCTGTAAAACCTTCTGTGTTACAAAAAAATGGATAAAAAATAAATTTCTGCAACAAAAAAAATTACATTTGTAAATTTCACCTCTACTTTGTTTTAATTCATGTGAAATGTCTAAAGGGTTAATAAACTTTCTAAATGCTGTTTTGAATACTTTGAGGGGTGCAGTTTTTAAAATTGGGTGACTTATTCGGAGCTTCTAATATATAAGACCCTCAAAGCCACTTCACAACTGAACTGGCCCCTGAAAATATAGCCTTTTGAAATTTTCTAGAAAATGTGAGAAATTGCAGCTAAAGTTCTAAGCCTTGTAATGTCCTAGAAAAATAAAAAGGTTTTCAAAAAACGATGGCAATCAAAAGTATATATATGGGGGATGTTAATTAGAAACTATTTTGTGTGGTATAATTGCCTTTTTTACAAGCAGATACATTTAAATTTAGAAAAATGCAAATTTTTGCAATTTTTCGGCAAATTTTGATGTTTTTCACAATTTAATGCAGAATGTATCGACCAAATTTTGCCAGTAACATAAAGTCCAATGTGTCACGAGAAAACAGTCTCAGAATCACTTGGATAGGTAAAAGCATTCCGAAGTTATTACCACATAAAGTGAAACATGTTGGATTTGAAAAATGAGGCTCTGTCAGGAAGGTCAAAAGTGGCCAAAGAGGTGCGACCTCCAATCCTCACCTCTGACCAATCAGAAATATTAGCCACTACATTTACATTGGCAGAACTAGAATCTTCAATTAAAAGCACACCGACTGGGAAGAGTCCGGTACCCGATAGCTTCCCTATTATATATTATTCTACATTTCAACACCTCCTACTCCCTTATATATTATCCATATGTAATTTAGCATTGCAGGACTGCCCTCTTACTCAATCCATGACCCATGCATACATATCCCTAATCCCAAAAGACGGCAAGGACTCCACACTTTGCTCTAATTAAAGACCCATCTCCCTCCTAAATATCGATTTAAAACTCGTAGCTAAGATGATATCCAACAGATTGACGAACTTACTCCCCAACCTGATTCACCCCAACCAGGTTGGTTTTACTAAACATAGGGAGGGTAAAGATAACCAGAGCCAGAGTTTTGAACTTATTATTTCTAGCGGAAAAACGCAAATTACCATTAGTACTCCTGGGAACAGATGCTGAGAAAGCTTTCGATCGGGTTAGCTGGGGATATATGAAAAAAGTTCTACATAAATTTTACTTCCCAAATTCTTTGATGTCGGCCATATTCGCAATGTATGACTCCCCTTCAACTTCTTTGTCTGTCAATGGCTTACTGTCTTCCTCATTTAAGATTTCCAATGGAACGAGACAGGGATGCCCAATATCGCCAATGCTATTTGTGTTGGTGATGGAAACTGGAAACTCTCCTACAAGCAATACATCATTAGCGGGCTCCAGGTGCAGGGTACGGAACACAAATTAGCGGTATATGCCGATGATCTTTTGATCCCCACATCGAACCCAGAAATAGCTCTTCCTAGAATCTCTACATTATTCACGGAGTTTGGCTCCTTATCTAATTTTAAAGTTAACCCCAGTAAGTCCCAAGCTGTATGTTAGAATATTTCAACTAGACGTCACATGAGACTCATTACAGATTCTACTTTTGACTGGAACTCGCAACATCTCATATTCCTGGGGGTTAAGATAGATAATAATTTATCACATCTATACCGATTAAATTATATTCCCTTACTTCATGCTTTACGATCCTCCATTGAAAAATTAGATATTCCGATCCTTTCATGGTTCGGTAGGAAGAACATAGTTATGTCATTGATAATGCCTAGACTCACTTATTTGCTGCAAGTCCTGCCTATCCCGGTACCCAAGACCTTTTACCACTCCCTGAGGAAATCCATTTCCCACTTCATATGGCAAGGTAAAAAAGCTAGAATTGCTCGGTCTACGTTGTCCAGGCTTTAAGCGGAAGGTGGTATAGGTCTTCCAGACCCTGGAAGATACTCTAGGGCAGGTGTCTCAAACTCGGCAGGGTAAGTTGGCCGCATATAGAAAAAATGGGAAGTTGACGGGCCGCATTACTTTCAAATTTGATACAACACAAAATTATTTTTAATAAATTACTTATTTGAACTACTATAACACTATATTACTATAATAATAATAATACTACATTACTATAAAATTAATACTACATTACTATAATAATACCGCTAGATTTAAAATTTGAGATATTTCTCAACGTGCTTATTTCAACAATCCAGTTTTCCAGTTTAAGTGTCGCTAAATGGCAGCGTTTGGCAGACACACATGTCAAGATTGGGCAGCCCCTTTTTAGATAGTGCCACTGTGCCCTCTGTAGATGCTGCCTCAGTGCCCTCTGTGGATGCTGCCGCAGTGCCCTCCGTGGATGCTGCCGTAGTGCCCTCCGTAGATGTTGCCGCAGTGCCCTCCATGGATGCTGCTGCAGTGCCCTCCGTGGATGCTGCCGCAGTGCCCTCCGTAGATGCTGCCGCTGTGCCCTCCGTAGATGCTGCCACAGTGCCCTCTGCAGATGCTGCCACAGTGCCCTCCGCAGATGCTGCCACAATGTCCTCCGCAGATGCTGCCACAGTGATGTCAGGGGCTTGCCCAGAGCTGGAGTCCCGGAGCAGAGCCGCTTCTAGCATATATGGACAGAGATGTCAGGGGCAACCCCAGAGCTGTAGTCCCGGGCAGAGCGCTAGTAGGCTCTTCTTGGGACTCCAGCTGTGGTCCTGACATCACTGGGACTCCTGCTCTAGGGAATTCCACAGAGTCCCGGAGCAGAGCCTGTACTAGCGCTCTGCTCGGGACTCCGCTCTGGGGAAGACCCTGACACACTGTCCATATATGGACAGCGATGTCAGGGAATTCCACAGAGTCCCGGAGCAGAGCCTGTACTAGCGCTCTGCTCGGGACTCCGCTCTGGGGAAGAGCCTGACACACTGTCCATATATGGACAGCGATGTCAGGGAATTCCACAGAGTCCCGGAGCAGAGCCTGTACTAGCGCTCTGCTCGGGACTCCGCTCTGGGGAAGACCCTGACACACTGTCCATATATGGACAGCGATGTCAGGGAATTCCACAGAGTCCCGGGACAGAGCCGATATTAGCGCTTTGCACGGGACGCCGGCTCTGGGGAAGCCCCTGACATCGCTGTTCATATGTGGACAGCGATGTCAGGGAATTCCAGAGTCTAGCGGCTCTGTGTCCCGCGTGCCGCAGATGACAGCCCCAGGGGCCGCATGCGGCCCGCGTGCTTGAGACCCCTGCTCTAGGGAATTGAAAGATAGTACCCCAGTACAGATGAAGACATCCACACTCTCTCTTACGAATCTGCTATCCTCTCAGGGAACCCCATTACCTCTGTCTGATTTGGCGCAACAATTACATATACCACCCATGCATCTGCCTATTCTCACATACCTGAGCATCTATATGTTAAACCATTGTAAATTACCATCTTTCAATCGCACACCCTCTTCATTTGAGACTATGCCTTCCTGCCCCTTGTATCCAACCAAGCCAATATTTTCGTTGTATAGGAGTTTGTCCTCTCCCTACGAGGTCTCCAATCCACGTTATATAGGAGTTTGACCTCTCCCTCCGAGGTCTCCATTCCAATGTTTATTCGCACATGGGAAAACCATTTGGGAAAGAAATTTACTGAAACAGAAATTTTAACAATTCTCTGTGCCCCTCACAAGGCATCTAGGTGTGTGAGGATACAGGAAAATAGCTATAAAATCTTGACGCACTGGTACAAAACCGCAGATAAGATTGCACGTTATGCAAAAGATGTTCCCAATTGTTGCTGGACATGTATGGTGGAGGAGGGCTCTTTTTACCGTATTTGGTGGTCATGTAAACAATTGCAACCGTGGTGGTTGGAGATTTTTGAGAAATGCAATTCTATATGTAATACTGACCTTTCTTCTCATCCTGAGCTGGATTTGCTTTTCATTTTTCCCAGAGACACGAAGAGACACAATTTCCTTTTGTTCGGGCAGTTGCTGAATGCAGCCAAGCTACTCATACCACGTTATTGGCTGTCAGAGAATTTGCCGCCTATAGAACAGTGGATCAACAGGGTTGATCAGTTATATAGATTTGAAGAAATCTCTCACTGGGAACTACGCACTAAACACAAATTTTTGGGAACCATAGAAGGCATTTTGCCACTTTGATTGACTGTGTTTACCCTTTTTCGCTATCCTCTGGTAGGTTATAGGTTCTAGAGTATATATCTTTGTCAATGGGTCACTATATGTTTTTTCAGGGACTGTCCTCTGCTCAGTATTTGCAAAAGGATTACTTTGTACTTTACTTTGTACCTTACTTTGTCTCTTATGTGCGGTGAATAAAATTGTATAGTGATGCATCTCTTTGTTCTCCGATTTTATCTTACATGTTTTGTTACAGTGTTTTAACGTAAAATCAATAAAAATAAATAAAATTTTAAAAAAAAAGTGGCCAAAGAGGGAAGGGGTTAAGGGTTTAATACATTATCGCAACAAACTTGACATTCCATACATTATACAGGGTGGGCCATTTATATGGATACACCTAAATAAAATGGGAATGGTTGGTGATATTAACTTCCTGTTTGTGGCACATTAGTATATGGAAGGGAGGAAACTTTTCAAGCTGGGTGTTGACCATGGCGGACATTTTGAAGTCGGCCATTTTGTAACCAACTTTCGTTTTTTCAATGGGAAGAGGGTCATGTGAAACATCAAACTTATCGAGAATTTCACAAGAAAAACAATGGTGTGCTTGGTTTTAACGTCACTTTATTCTTTCATGAGTTATTTACAAGTTTCTGACCACTTATAAAATGTGTTCAAAGTGCTGCCCATTGTGTTGGATTGTCAATGCAACCCTCTTCTCCCACTCTTCACACACTGATAGCAACACCGCAGAAGAAATGCTAGCACAGGCTTCCAGTATCCGTAGTTTCAGTTGCTGCACATCTCGTATCTTCACAGCATAGACAATTGCCTTCAGATGACCCCAAAGATAAAAGTCTAAGGGGGTCAGATCGGGAGACCTACGGGGCCATTCAACTGGCCCACGATGACCAATCCACTTTCCAGGAAACTGTTCATCTAGGAATGCTCGGACCTGACACCCATAATGTGGTGGTGCACCACCTTGCTGGAAAAACTCAGGGAACGTGCCAGCTTCAGTGCATAAAGAGGGAAACACATCATCATGTAGCAATTTCAGATATCCCGTGGCCTTGAGGTTTCCATTGATGAAGAATGGCCCCACTTTCTTTGTACCCCCATATACCACACCATACCATAAATTTTTGTGTTTGTTAACTTCACCATTCACATAAAAGTTTGCCTCATCACTGAACAAAATGTTCTGTGTAAACTGAGGGTCCTGTTCCAATTTTTGTTTTGCCCATTCTGCAAATTCAGTGCGCCGATCTGGGTCTTCCTCGTTGTAATGCTGCAGCAGCTGGAGTTTGTAAGGGTGCCATTTGTGAGTAGCTAATATCCGCCGAAGGGATGTTCGACTGATGCCACTCTCCAGTGACATGCGGCGATTGCTACGCTGTGGGCTCTTGCTGAATGAAGCTAGGACAGCCACTGATGTTTCTTCATTAGTGACAGTTTTCATGCGTCCACATTTGGGCAAATGCAACACTGAACCAGTTTCACGAAACTTGGCAAGCAGTTTTCAAACTGTAGCATGGGAGATGGGTGGTCTCGTAGGGTGTCTTGCATTGAAATCTGCTGCAATGACCCGGGTACTGCGTTCACCAGACATCAGCACAATTTCTATCCACTCCTCACGTGTTAACCTCTGCGACATGTCAATGGCTGTAAACAAAGAGAAGCTTGTAAATAACTCATGAAAGAATAAAGTAACGTTAAAACCAAGCACACCATTGTTTTTCTTGTGAAATTCTCGATAAGTTTGATGTGTCACATGACCCTCTTCCCATTGAAAAAACGAAAGTTGGATACAAAATGTCCGACTTCAAAATGGCCGCCATGGTCAACACCCAGCTTGAAAAGTTTCCCCCCTCCCATATACTAATGTGCCACAAACAGGAAGTTAATATCACCAACCATTCCCATTTTATTTAGGTGTATCCATATAAATGGCCCACCCTGTAATTTTAAATACACTGCATGGTTTTCCCTTGAGATCTTGCATTGACAAACACCTAATTCTCTAACTTAAATAAGTTGCTCATGAAGCAGATAGCAGTGAGTTTGGTGAGGGGGTATGTTTCTTTTTTTTCATATCAATAAGGGGTGTAGCTATAGGGGAGAGGTAGCAAAGGTAGCTGTCGCACCCGGACCCTGAGCCCGAGGAGGTTCAAAAGCCCCTCAGCCGCATAAGAAGACACTGATATTATAAATGATATATGGTGGATGGCCCTGTTATAGATTTTGCATTGGGGCCCAGGAGCTTCAAGTTACGCCTCTGATGTCAATTGACATCTAATGTTCCCAAATAAGTGTGCCTATGCTTAAAACTATTTGTGTTGTTGTACTTTATATATTTTATCAAATGTAATGAAAAAAATCCAACTTTCTGCTCATGTGGTTTATATGGTTATATAGTTTATAATATACTTCATCAGACACATTGCACTGTATCCTAGCGTATGTTACATTTCCAATGACGGGGACACAGCCCTAAACCAGCACAGCAACCCCTTTATTCTAAGGAATGGTGTGGGCCCCAAAAGTCATGTTTTTCCCTGCACAGTGTAAGCTTCTAGCCACTGGCTGCGTAGGGAACTGCAACAATACCCCATTAATTTGATTTCCCAGGATTGGTGGGGTTGCCGATAGTTGGATCTCCACTGATCACAAAGTGATGATATTTCCTAGTGATATGCTAAATGTAAATTTCTAGAATGTTTCTTCCTTTTTCTTGTGTTTCTACTAAAACAGACTATAGTGATCTAAGTCCAGTTCAGTAGAACCGCAGGGGGCCCAGGTATTATAAACACTTAAATGCCCCCATATAATATACACCCTTATAAAAATCGCTTAAAAAGACTCTTAGCTAGTAATAGATGTACTGAGTCCAAAATCAGAGCTCAATTTGAACAGGAACAACAAGGCTTTATAAAGCAATCCAATCAGTACTGACAGTTTCAGACCGTGTAAGGACACACCCTATTAACAAGGGAAATGGTATTGGCCAATTGTCAATTTATTCATACATTTCCAGGAGGAATAATAGAGGAACGGTACAACACGGAGTCCTAGAAAAATATGCTCCAGTATTGTTATTTTATGGGAAATACAATTTTTTACAAACACAGACAAGGGATTTTGTTTACCTATGATTATATGGAGAGATTCAGTCTCTAACTGGAATTTCTGTACTGTATTTCAAAGCTTATAGTACACTACAGTAACGTCCCAAGATACAATTATTAGACATACATTTCTCAGAATGTTTTATAAGGTCAATAATGATTTATTTTTTTCCATTCTAGAATTCCAGTGTTAACTAAGTTTAGTGTCTACATTTCACATCAGCACAAAAAAATAAAAAATGTAATACATCATTACTGCAAATAATGCTAAATATTTATTTTACATTAAAGTGCTGTGTCTTTTGTTTTTTCTATGTTAGTCCAGGCTGTACCCCTTGGGATTTGCACCCTCTCATTATTTTTTATTAGAGGTGTTTAAAAAAGATCAGCTCGTATTTACTTATCCTAAGCTTAAATGCCCCTTGAGTCTCTTATGAGATTTAATGAACAATATTTCCGAGTTATAACCAAGTATAAAATTGTACAGTGTCAAAGACCATTTCTCTAGAGAAATCACTAGGCTGCCATGAAAATCAAGTCATTGATTCTAATCCAGTGAAAGATAAGTATAATTACTGTTCATAACACTGACGATTTAATGAAAACAGAGTGAGATGTATTTTTACTTTATCTACGCTACATAATATTGAGTGAAATATTTAGTTCAAAGCTTTGCTGAATTTGTAATAGATTCTTTGGATTTGTGGGACGTAAAATGTGAAAATATGACAAGTCAAACATTTTATGACAAGTCAGCCATTATTCCTTCAGGCACTGGAGTTCTCCCATATCTACAATTCTTCACCAAGGTCACACATACCTATGTGATTACATGCAAACATTAGATGTTATCTGCCCAATGTAAGGTGTGGGAAGAGATCCCTCTTCTCAAGTTTGGACTCATTTTAGACGGACTCTATAAAGTTGGAAATGTTATGTGTTTACCGGCTTTAACCCTTTCTTTGTTTTAGCAAAATACTTTATTAATAGATGATGATTGTAAGGCCTAGTGCACACTTCAGTCTTTTTCTTCAGGATGCTAGCCGTTTTTCTGACGGCTAGCACCCTGACCCATTCATTTCAATGGGGCCAGGCACACTTCAGTTTTTTTGATGGTCCCGTTGCTCCGTTCCGACAAAAGTAGAGCATGCCCTACTTTGGTCCGAGATTCCGTGACCGTGAGGCCCATGCAAGTCAATGGGGCCGTCAAAAAAAGCTGAAGGCACACGGAAGGCATCCGTGTGCCGTCCGTGTGTGACGGAGCCGTTTCCTAGCAACAGCTGGGCGGGCAGAAGTACATTACAGATATATTACACTAATCGGCAGCCACTTGTCTCTATCCATCACTGATAGAGAGAAGAGGCTGCTGATAAAAATAAAATAAAAAGCAGTTCATATGTACCCCGGTCGTTGTCTTGGTGACGAGTCCCTTTTCTTCCTCCAGTCCGACCTTTCTGTATGACGCCGCAGTCCATGTGGCCGCTGCAGCCTGTGATTGGCTGCAGAGGCAGTCACGTGGGATGAAGCATCATCCCAGGAGGTCGGCCTTCTGACGTCATAACAGACTTGCATGACCGCCACTACAGCCTGTGATTGGCTGCAGCGGTGACATGGGATGAAATGGCATCCCAGGAGGCCGGACAGGAGGAAAATTCAGGGAGTTCTGGGTAAGTATGAACTGATTTTTTTATTTCATAAAATGTATTTTGCGAGCGCCGAGCATGGTCATTCTTCAGCGCTAGTCACTGTCCAGGGTGCTGAAAGAGGTACCGCCGATCATTGCAGCCCATTAACTCTTTCAGCACCCTGTACAGTGACTAGCGCTAAACAACCCTGCTCTTTCAGCATCCTGGACAGTACCATGCTCGGCGCTTGGAAACGGAAACACGGAGTTCACAAGGGAGTGCACACGAAATCACACGGCCGCTAAAATGGGCTCACGGACCTGTCAAAAACGGCCGTGAAAACTGTGATGGAAGTGTGCACGAGGCCTAAGGCCTCATGCACACGAACGTAAAAACGCCAGTAATTACGGGCCCATAGACTTCTATTGGCCACGGGTACCTCCCCGTATGCTTACGGGAAGGTGCCCGTGCCATTGAAAAATATAGAACATGTCCTATTTCAGGCCGTAATAACGGTACGGCAAGGCCTATAGAAGTCTATGGGGCTCCCGTAATTACGGGTGGCTACGTGTGTGCATCCGTAATTACGGGAGCGTTGCTAGGCGATATCAGGGGATGGTCACTGTCCAGGGTGCTGAAAGAGTTAAACGATCGGCAGTAACTCTTTCAGCACCCTGGACAGTGACTACCGATCACAATATAGATCAACCTGTAAAAAAAAAACCCATCACCATCACGCAATGAGCTGTGGCTAGTGTATATATAGACCCTATTTAATAAGGCTTTAGCGTAGACAGTACTGGATATAGAGAGCAGCGGGCCACCATGCATGAACAGTATATGGGCCTCTTGCTCTGAAATATCTCATCATAGATTAAACCTCTTCATTTTCATGGCCCAAATCCAATAAATTCCGCAAACAAACTTGTGGGGTTAAAATGCTCACTGCACCCCTATATGAATTTCTTGAGGAGTGTAGTTTCCAAAATTGGGTCACTTCTAGGGAGCTTCCACTGTTTTGCTCTCTGCAAATGTGACATGTTGTCCGCAACCATTTCAGCAAAATATGAGTTCCAAAAGCCAAATAACGCTCCTTCCCTTCTGAGCCTTCCCATATGTCCAAACCTCAGTTTATGACCACGTATGGGGTATATCTATACTCGAGAGAAATTGCTTTACAAATATCATGGGGCTTTTTCTTCTTTATTCCTTGTAAAAATAAAGCTGCATCTTATCAGGATAATTATATTTTTTCATTTTAACGGCCTAATTCAAATAAGATCTTTGAAACATCTGTGGTATTAAAATGCTCACTGCACCCCTAGATTAATTCCTTTATGGGTGTACTTTCCAAAATTGGGTGCTTTTGGGGGTGTTTCTTATGTCTTGGCACATCAAAGGTCCTGCACACCTAGTGGTGCCTGGAAAACATCCCAAAAAAAAAGGGGACCCAGTATTCACACAACTCTCCTTCATTTCTGAGGCCTGTATTTTAGTCAAGTAGCACACTAGGGGGCCACATACGACATATTTAAAAAAAAAAATGTAAAAAGAATTCAAATTGAATATCTGGAGAAGAAAATTAAATTTTCAAACTTCACCTTCACTTTTCTTTGAATCTTGTGAAACACATAAGGGGTTAAGAAACTTCCAAAAAACTGCTTTGAATACTTTGAGGGGAGAAGTTTTAAAAATAGAGGGGTTAGGTGGATCCTAACTTATAAACCCCTTAAAGTAATTTCAGAACTTAATTGGTCCCTAAAAAAAATGGGTTTGCAAATTTTTTTTGAAAATGTAAAAAAAATTACTGCTAAAATTATAAACCTCCTATCATCCTAAAAAGGTAAAAGGATGTTAAAAAAAAACATATCATCAAAAAGTAGACATGGTAAATGTTAATTAGGAACTATTTTGTGTGGTATTAATATCTGTCTTAGACCTTGTTCACAAATTGCAGGTTTGCTGCAGATTTTGCATGGGTTTTTTAAGCCTAAAACAGGAACGGAACCTAAAAATAAAAATAAATATATAAAGGAAGGCCTTATAGGTCTGCTCTCCTGGATCTAATTCTGTTTTTTGCTTGAAAATTTACAGTAGGCATTATCACTGTGTGCAAGGCCTAAACAAGCAGAGAAAATACAATTTTGAAAAATGCTAAGAAATAAACAATGAATGTATCCGTCAAATTTTACCACTAACATAAAATACAATGTGTCATGAGAAAACAATCTCAGAATCGCTTGGATAAGTAACAGCATTTCAAAGTTATTACAACATAAAATGACACGTCAGATCTGAAAAGCAGTGCTGGCTAAAGCTGTGTGCAGCGCCAAGGGGTTAAGAGGGGTGTTTACATACTTTTTGCATATAGTGTATGTTATACATATGATGCAGGTTGCTTCTCATCATGTTCCTTATAGAAGAATTAGTATAGCAAAAATATCCTACAATCAGTCATCAAAGCACATCAAATCTTGTAGAAAGCCGTCCCAGAAGAGTGGAGGTTGTTAGAGCTGCAAGAGAAGGCCCTACTCCATATTAACGTCCATGGTTTTGGAATGGGATGTCCAACTAGCTCACTTACTTTTAACCATATAGTGTATATGTACTGCAGCACTGTAGTCCTGGGTTTGAATTTGACTAAGGGTAACATCTGTATGGAGTTTATATGTTCTCCCGATGTTTGAATGGGTTAACTCTAGGTACTCACTTTTCCTTCCATACTCCAAAAACATACTTAAAAGTGTGATGTGGGTAAGGATAATCTCTGTACAGCGCAGCGCAAATTGTTGCCAATATGTAAGCAGCAGGGGAAAAAAATAAGCAGTTTTAATGTAGAAAGTTAAATCATCAAAACATCACACGTTTACTTCTTTAACACTTTCATGACCACGGGTCATTGATGCCCCTGTGTCCAGGTCAAATTTTTGTTTCTTATATGCAGTTCTTTAAACGATAATATCTTTGCAACCGCTTTGAATATCACAACTTGTCTTGCTTTGTTTTTTTTACAAGACTTATGAGGCTTTCATTTTCTAGATGAGTTCAATTAATTCCGTGTTTTTAACTATTATTTTGAGCAGACAAATCACTGAAAATGTGGAAAAAAACACTTTTTTGTAATTTTTTATATATTTATCTATATTATATAACTTTTTATATATATATATATATATATATACATACACTGTACAGCTCTGTAACAATTAGTCTTCTTCTCTCTTCGTCACTCTGGATAGCTTTGAGGGGAGAGTGAAGAGGGCTATAAGGCTATATACACACATTAAAAAAAAGGGGAGTTAACAACGGCTCAATTGTCAGTTTTTCATGTCTGTTTTGCATCAATGTGTCTCAAAATTTGAATCCATTTCCTGGCCGTCTGACCGTTTTTAACTGCCATTTTCCATCTGTTTTTCATGGACATTAAAAAAATGATAGAATTTTAATTGTTAGGGTTTTTTTGTCCCAACACCCTGAAAACACCACAGTGCCCATGTATATAGTGACGCAATAGCACTCTAGGTAGTATCACAGTGCCCACATAGTTCCAGTGTCAACATAAGTAGTGCCCGATGTAAATAGTGCGACAGTTCCCACTGTAGATAGTGCCCACATAGTGCCACACACAGTGCCCATGTAGATAGTGCCACAGTGTCCCCTGTAGGTAGTGACCATATAATGCTACAGTGCCAATGTAGATAGTGCCACACCCCCTGTATATAGCACCCCCCAGATCGCTGGCCGGGGATTCCGATCCTAAAGGGAGCTTAGGTGGCACTATCTACAGAGGGTTTTGTGCTACCTACAGGGGATTGTGTGTGTGGAGCTATCTACAGTGGGGGGTGTATTCCGGGCTCTCAAATCCCCGGCAGACATGGGAGTGCAGCGCTGCTCACACTAAAGCAGTACTGCACTCATTAAACCCTGTTCCAGGTTGTGAACGTCTATATACATCATAACTGCACAGGGGTGGCATCGGCAGTTGGAACGTATATAGCCGTATGGCAGTCGTGAAGGGGTTAAAGTTGTGCTGGTATATTTACATAGTGATTGGTAAGTTGATGGATGCTACATCTAAACCAGTATCTTACCCTACAATAGAAAAATACTGTTTTGCAAAAGAGTTTTGGTATTTTTAAGCAGTTATGTAACTAGAAAACATATTTAAAGCACCCCCAACGATTAGCTTTAATTTGTGTGGGGAAGCTGACTGCAAGTGTTACTGTAATGATGGGGTAGGGAGACAGACAGGTGAGCCCTAATCTACCCGCCACTCAGTCCCTGCCTACTTGCAACGGCCCGTCCTAGGCGACGGCGTACAGCTGGGCGACGGTCCCTACTCTCACTATGTGCACAACAGACAGACAGACAAGGGTACAAAGAAGCTAAGGACAAAGGGGCAGATGCCCACGGCAACACCGTGAGCTATAAGAGTAGTGAACGAGCCGAGTCAAACCAGGAGTGTACGAGCTACCAAACGCAGAGCAAGAGAATAGTCAGTAAAGCCAGGGTCAATATGAAGCAGAGGACAAATAGTACAAGCAGCAGCAGCAGAGCCAGGAAACAAGCAGAATCACAGGCAAAGGAGAAGCAGGAAATTAAGGTATAAATAGACAGAGGGCGGGAGCTAGCTCCATCTGGCCAGGCTGTGATAGGCTCTCCCACTCCTCAGCCTCCCAGCCTGAGTGGTAGAAGAAGGAGTCACTCTATCAGACTTAGGAGCAGGTGCAGACTGACTAACCATGGGCGTCGACACAGAAGCTGTGTCTGGCAGATCCTTTACAGTTACATTTTCCTGCAGCACCACCACAGGTGAAATGAAGCATTACACAGTACCTGTAATGACGGGGTAGGGAGACAGACAGGTGAGCCCTAATCTACCCGCCACTCAGTCCCTGCCTACTTGCAACGGCCCGTCGTAGGCGACGGCATACAACTGGGCGACGGTCCCTACGCTCAATAAGTGCACAACAGACAAGGGTACACAGAAGCTAAGGGAAATGGGGCAGTTGCCCACGGCAACACAGTGAGCAACAAGAGTAGTGAACTAGCCGAGTCAAACCAGGAGTGCACGAGGTACAAATCACAGAGCAGGAGCGTAGTCAGTAAAGCCAGGGTCAAAAATGGAGCAAGGTCAATAATCATAGCAGGAGCAGCAGAGCCAGGAAACAGAAAAGAATCACAGGCAAAGGAGGAGCAGTAAATGCAGGTAAAAATAGACAGAGGGCGGGAGCTAGCTCCATCTGGCCAGGCTGTGATAAGCTCTCCCACTCCTCAACCTCCCAGCCTGACTGGTAGAAGATCGTGTCACTCTCTCAGACTTAGGAGCAGGTGCAGACTGATTACCCACGGGCGTCGACACAGAAGCTGTGTCTGGCAGGTCCTTTACAGTACCCCCCCCCCCCCTTTTAAGAGGGGTCACTGGACCCTTTCTAGGTGGACCTGGCATATTGGGGAAGCGAAGATGGAACCTCCTGAGCAATACCCGTATAATCTCCAATGGACCAGGTACTGGAGGGAGCCTTGGACCATCCTGCTGTTCACAATCTTGGCCACCTCGAATTCTACCCCTTCAGGGGTGAGAACAGGGACCGGAGGTTTCCTCGAGGGAGCCAAGGACGGGGAGCAGTGTTTAAGGAGGGAGGCATGAAACATGTTGTGTACTCGAAAAGACGGGGGTAACTCCAGTCGGAAGGAGACAGGGTTAAAGACTTCAATGACCTTGTACGGCCCTATATATCGGGGAGCAAATTTTTTGGACGGGACTTTAAGGCGCAAATTTTTAGAAGATAGCCACACCAGATCCCCGACCACAAACAAGGGGTTAGCAGAACGTCTTCTATCTGCCTGAGTCTTTTGTATGCTCTGGGACGCCTCTAGGTTCTTCTGAACCTGGGCCCAGACTGTGCACAGTTCCTGATGAACGACATCTACCTCGGGATTGTTGGAACTACCAGGTAAAACGGAGGAGAACCGTGGATTAAACCCAAAATTACAGAAAAAGGGGGAGACCCCTGACGAGTTACTGACCCGGTTATTAAGGGAAAATTCGGCGAGGGGAATGAAGGAGACCCAATCATACTGACAGTCAGAGATAAAACACCTTAAATATTGTTCTAGAGACTGATTAGTCCTCTCAGTTTGGCCATTAGTTTCAGGATGGAAGGCCGAGGAGAAGGACAGATCAATCTCCAACTTTTTACAGAAGGCTCTCCAAAACAATGAAACAAATTGTACCCCTCTGTCAGAAACAATATTGAAAGGAACCCCATGGAGACGCAGGATGTGTTTGACAAACAAGGTAGCTAACGTCTTAGCATTGGGTAGTTTCTTGAGGGGCACAAAGTGGCACATCTTACTGAAACGGTCTACTACAACCCACACCACCGACTTGCCTTGAGATGGAGGTAAATCGGTGATAAAATCCATGGAGATATGGGTCCAAGGTCTTTGGGGAATGGGCAAAGAACATAGTAAGCCCGCTGGTCGGGACCTGGGAGTCTTGGACCTAGCACAAATTTCACAAGCGGCGACGTAGGCCTTAACGTCTTTAAGCAACCCAGGCCACCAATAGTTTCTGGCAATGAGATGCTTGGTACCCAGGATGCCTGGATGGCCAGATAGTGCAGAGTCATGATTTTCCCTGAGTACCCCTAGCCGGAATTGCAGGGGAACAAACAGCTTGTTCTCAGGAAGGTTCCCGGGAGCTGAACCTTGATCAGCTGCAATTTCGGAGACTAGGTCAGAATCAACAGAGGAAATGTTTATACCTGGAGGCAAAACACATGCAGGATCTTCCTCCGAAGGAGGACTGGCCATGAAGCTACGCGACAGTGCATCAGCCTTAATATTTTTAGACCCAGCCCTATAGGTGACCAAAAAGTTGAATCTAGTAAAAAATAACGCCCATCGAGCTTGTCTCGGGTTTAGCCTCCGGGCAGATTCTAAGAAAACCAGATTCTTGTGGTCGGTAAGGACCGTTACCTGGTGCCTAGCCCCCTCCAGGAAGTGGCGCCACTCTTCAAATGCCCATTTAATGGCTAAGAGCTCGCGGTTGCCAATATCATAGTTACTCTCAGTGGGCGAGAACTTCCTGGAGAAGTAGGCACAGGGACGGAGATGGGTGAGGGACCTGGTACCATGGGACAAGACAGCACCCACTCCCACCTCGGAGGCATCAACCTCCACGATGAATGGCTCCATTTGGTTAGGCTGAATCAGCACAGGGGCCGAGATAAAGCACTTCTTAAGGACCTCAAAAGCCTGGACCGCCTCTGGAGGCCAGTGGAGGAGGTCAGCACCTTTGCGAGTAAGATCCGTAAGAGGCTTAGCGATGACCGAGAAGTTATCAATAAATCTCCTGTAATAATTAGCAAACCCCAGGAAGCACTGTAACGCCTTCAGGGAGGCAGGTTGGACCCATTCAGCCACAGCCTGAACCTTGGCAGGGTCAATGCGGAATTCATGAGGAGTGAGGATTTGACCCAAAAATGGTATCTCCTGCACCCCAAACATACATTTTTCGGTTTTAGCAAACAGTTTGTTTTCCCGAAGGGCCTGGAGCACCTTCCTGACATGCTCAATGTGGGAGGACCAGTCCTTGGAAAACACAAGTATGTCATCAAGGTACACTACAAGAAATACCCCCAGGTAGTCTCTTAAAATCTCATTTATGAAATTCTGGAAGACCGCGGGAGCATTACACAACCCAAAGGGCATGACGAGGTATTCGAAAATGACCTTCGGGCGTGTTAAACGCAGTCTTCCACTCATCCCCCTCTTTGATGCGGATAAGATTATAAGCCCCCCGTAGATCAAACTTAGAGAACCATTGGGCCCCCTGAACCTGATTGAAGAGATCAGGAATCAAAGGAAGGGGATACTGGTTCCTTACAGTGACCTTATTCAAGTTTTGGTAATCAATGCACGGCCTAAGACCACCATCCTTCTTCCCTACAAAGAAGAAGCCAGCACCTAGCGGAGAAGTAGAGGGGCGAATGTAACCCTTGGCCAGGCATTCCTGGATATACTCTCTCATGGCTTCACGTTCGGGACAAGAGAGATGAAATATCCTACCCTTAGGGAGCTTAGCTCCTGGTACCAAATCGATTGCGCAATCGAATTCTCTATGAGGAGGTAACACTTCGGAGGCCTTTTTAGAAAAAACATCAGCGAAGTCCTGAATAAACTCAGGTAGAGTATTCACCTCCTCAGGGAGAGAAATAAAATTAACAGAAAAACAGGACGTCATGCATTCATTACCCCATTTGGTAAGATCCCCAGTATTCCAGTTAAACGTGGGATTATGCATCTGCAACCAGGGAAGGCCTAAAACCAAATCAGACGATAATCCCTGCATCACCAGTAAAGAGCACTGCTCCAAATGCATGGAGCCAACAAGGAGTTCAAAAACAGGGGTATGCTGTGTAAAATAACCATTAGCAAGAGGAGTGGAGTCGATACCCACTACCGGGACAGGTTTAGGCAAGTCAATCAATGGCATAGCTAGAGACATAGCAAATTCCACAGACATAATATTAGCAGAAGACCCTGAATCCACGAAGGCACTGCCGGTGGCAGACCTACCCTCAAAAGAGACCTGAAAGGGAAGCAAGATCTTATTAGGTTTCATATATACGGGAAATACCTGTGCGCCCAAATGACCTCCCCGATGGTCACTTAGGCGCGGAAGTTCTTCCAGCTGCTTATTCTTACGCCTAGGACAGTTGTTCACAAGATGCTTGTCATCCCCACAGTAGAAGCAGAGACCATTCTTCCTGCGGAACTCTCTACGTTGTTGGGGAGAGACGGAGGCCCCGAGTTGCATAGGTTTAGAGATGAGCGAACTTATGAAAAGTTCGGTTCGGCTAGTTCGCCGAATTTCACGAAAAAGTTCGATTCGGACCGAACCTGTAATTTCCGTGCGCCAAGCATGGTACTGTCCAGGGTGCTGAAAGATTTAATGGGCTGCACTAACTCTTTCAGTAACCTTGACAGTACATGCTTGGTGCACGGAAAATAAAATTTTAATGTAATAAAAAAAATAAAAAAATAAGTTCATACTTACATTCCTCCTGTCCGGCCTCCAGCGATGACGTTTCATCCATGTCGCCGCTGCAGCCAATCACAGGCTGTAGTGGCGGTCACGCACGTCAGGATGACGTCAGAAGGCCGGCCTCCAGGGATGACGCTTCATTCCACGTGACCGCCTCTGCAGCCAATCACAGGCTGCAGCGGCCTCTGCAGCCAATCACAGGCTGCACCGACCTCAGCAGCCAATCACACGCTCCTCTCCTGAAATACTCTGTGCTGCGCTGCCTTAAACTCTGTGGACAGGTCAGGATCCTGTTTCTTTTAAATGCTGCTGGGGAACCCGCTCGATCCACTATATAAGGCTGCACTACAGTGCAGCATTTAAAAGAAACAGGATCCTGACCTGTCCACAGAGTTTAAGGCAGCATAGAGTATTTCAGGAGAGGAGCGTGCAGATTCAGTGCTGCTGTGAACTCTGCTCTTACCATTACGTGGCTCTCAGTCTGTTACCTCTCCTCCACTCCTGTCCTCAATAACACCTTCACATGATTGGCAAGTCACCACGTAATGGTAAGAGCAGAGTTCACAGCAGCACAGAGTATTTCAGGAGATGAGCGTGCGGATCTTGTTCGGGGTGGTGACTTGCCAATCATGTGAAGGTGTTATTGAGGACAGGAGTGGAGGAGAGGTAACAGACTGAGCTACGTAATGGTAAGAGCAGAGTTCACAGCAGCACAGAATCTGCACGCTCCTCTCCTGAAATACTCTGTGCTGCTGTGAACTCTGCTCTTACCATTACGTAGCTCAGTCTGTTACCTCTCCTCCACTCCTGTCCTCAATAACACCTTCACATGATTGGCAAGTCACCACCCCGCACAAGATCCGCACGCTCATCTCCTGAAATACTCTGTGCTGCTGTGAACTCTGCTCTTACCATTACGTGGTGACTTGCCAATCATGTGAAGGTGTTATTGAGGACAGGAGTGGAGGAGAGGTAACAGACTGAGAGCTACGTAATGGTAAGAGCAGAGTTCACAGCAGCACTGAATCTGCACGCTCATGTCCTGAAATACTCTGTGCTGCCTTAAACTCTGTGGACAGGTCAGGATCCTGTTTCTTTTAAATGCTGTACTGTAGCGCAGCCTTATAAAGTGGATCAAGTGGGTTCCCCAGCAGCATTTAAAAGAAACAGGATCCTAACCTGTACACAGAGTTTAAGGCAGCACAGAGTATTTCAGGAGATGAGCACGGCCGGCCCCGGGCAGCCGGTCGTTTTTCCGAGCCGTGCTCCCATTATAAAGTATAGGAGCACGGCCCGTAAAATAAAAAAATAGAACTTGTTCTATCTTTTTAACGGCACGGGCACCTTCCCATGAGAAAACGGGAAGGTACCCGTGGCTAACAGAAGTCTATGGGCCCGCTATTTCGGGTCGTAATTACGACTCGTAATAACGGGTGTTTTTACGGTCGTGTGCATGAGGCCCCGTAATGACGGGTGACTACATGTGTGCACCCGTCATTACGGCAGCGTTGCTAGGCGACGTCAGTGAATAGTCACTGTCCAGGGTGCTCAAAGAGTTAACTGATCGGCAGTAACTGTTTCAGCACCCTGGACAGTGACTACCGATCACAATATACATCACCCTGTAAAAAAAAAAGACATTCATACTTACCGAGAACTTTCTGCTTCCTCCAGTCCGGTCTCCTGGCCGTTGCCTTGGTGATGCGTCCCTCTCGACATCCCTGGGTGACGTTACAGCCCATGTGACCGCTGCAGCCAATCACAGGCTGCAGAGGCCTCTGCAGCCAATCACAGGCTGCAGAGGCCTCTGCAGCCAATCACAGGCTGCCGCGTCAGAAAAGAAGGTCGGACTGGAGGAAGAAGAGGGACTCGTCACCAAGACAACGACCGGGTACGTATGAAATGCTTTTTATTTTATTTTTAATCAGCAGCCTCTTTTCTCTATCAGTGATTGATAGAGACAAGTGGCTGCCGATTTGTATAATATTTTTGACTGGGTTCGGTCAAAACGGGTTCGGCCGAACCCGGTGAAGTTCGGATTCGCTGCGAACCGAACTTTTCCTGATGTTCGGACCGAAACCGGGTTCGGTTGTCCCGGTTCGCTCATCTCTACATAGGTTCATCCGAGTTTTCCGTGGAAGAATGAGGCAACAGAACCTCGGGAGCCATCATGGGGGGGTCAGAGGGGAAGGCACAAAAATGTTCCAGTCGTCGTTCCCTGAGACGTCGGTCAAGACGTACCGCTAAAGCCATAACCTGATCTAGGGAGTCAGAAGAGGGATAGCTAACTAACAGGTCTTTCAGGGCGTTCGACAGACCCAATCTAAACTGGCACCTCAAGGCAGGGTCATTCCACCGAGAAGCTACACACCACTTCCCAAAGTCAGAACAGTACTCCTCAACGGGTCTCTTACCCTGACGTAAGGTCACCAGCTGACTCTCGGCAAAGGCAGTCTTGTCAGTCTTGTCATATATGAGCCCGAGAGCGGAAAAAAAAAAGATCAACAGAGGAAAGTTCAGGGGCGTCAGGAGCCAAGGAGAAGGCCCATTCTTGGGGCCCGTCCTGGAGCCGGGACATAATTATACCCACTCGCTGGCTCTCAGGACCTTAAGAATGGGGTTTAAACGGAAATAGAGCCTACAACTCTCCTGAAAGGAGAAAAAAGTATTCCGGTCCCCTGAGAACCAGTCAGGCAACTTGAGGTGGGGTTCAAGAGGTGAGGTGGGGGGCACTACCAGGGTAGCATCATGCTGGTTGCCCTTCTGAGCCAGGGCTTGGACCTGTAGGGAGAGGCCCTGCATTTGCTGAGCCAAGGTCTCAAGGGGGTCCATAGTTGTGTCAGGGACCAGGGTAGAAAAGGTATATGGGCCTGTGATTATGTAATGACGGGGTAGGGAGACAGACAGGTGAGCCCTAATCTACCCGCCACTCAGTCCCTGCCTACTTGCAACGGCCCATCCTAGGCGACGGCGTACAACTGGGCGACGGTCCCTACGCTCAATAACTTCACGACAGACAAACAGACAAGGGTACACAGAAGCTAAGGGAAATGGGGCAGTTGCCCACGGCAACACAGTGAGCAACAAGAGTAGTGAACGAGCCGAGTCAAACCAGGAGTGCACGAGGTACAAATCGCAGAGCAGGAGCGTAGTCAGTAAAGCCAGGGTCAAAAATGAAGCAAGGTCAATAATCATAGCAGGAGCAGCAGAGCCAGGAAACAGAAAAGAATCACAGGCCAAGGAGGAGCAGGAAATGCAGGTATAAATAGACAGAGGGCGGGAGCTAGCTCCGTCTGGCCAGGCTGTGATAGGCTCTCCCACTCCTCAGCCTCCCAGCCTAACTGGTAGAAGATCGTGTCACTCTCTCAGACTTAGGAGCAGGTGCAGACTGATTACCCATGGGCGTCGACACAGAAGCTGTGTCTGGCAGATCCTTTACAGTACCCATTGAAATCAATCGGTTGTCAATGCAATGAGCAGATGAGCGATAAATGCACTGTGTAACTTCTCTCCTCTCTGGCTAATAGATGAAATTGTTGAACAGGGGGCCCCCTATATTATTTCTGAATTCTCTAATTGGATATTTCTAAACCAGACAACCTCTTTAAGACACCGCAGGCACAAATCATATATATATATATATATATATATATATATATATATATATATATATATATATATATATATATATATATATATATATTAACAAATGGATAATAGATACAGAGATGACATAGTTAAGTTTCAGTGGAGGTATGTACAATTTACAAACAGTGCTAGATCATTAAGATTTAAACTTTTGATAGTGTGCTTGTAACTGAAAGACAGAGATTGTAGCTAGAAAGACTGCATGGTACAATTTCCTGTGACTTCAGCAGGTGATGAAGTACTCATCCAATGTGATATATATGCCACTAAATCTCATTATTGGAATCACTTCTTCCAGATCTGAGAAGTAAGTGTAACAAGAGATGATGCAGATGGTGCTTCCCAGATCGAATGTGTCTGAAGCTTGATGTATGCCTGTTCATTCAGCGGATGTTCTCTTGGAAGAAATTGCCAATGATTCTTTCTGGTCAGCAATCCTATAGCATTTTTATAGTATTCTTTTAGCTAAGCATTTTCTTTGTCTCCCTTGCAGGAAGTATTGAATAAAATGTGAGACTGCATACAGTATTTCTCATTCTTTAAGTTTAATAATCTCAGTGTAGCAGTCAGTTATGAGGATACATTTATTTTATATATCATGAATAGCTCAACATACATTTATTATAAAACGTTTAATGATTGACGGTAAGCACTTTTTTTAATGAATAGTTTAAAAGGAAGCTAAACGTTCAACAAACTTCTGACATGTCATAGTGACATGTCAGAAGTTTTGATTGGTGGGGGTTCGAGCACTGTGACCCCCACCAATCGCTAAAGCGAATCGACAGAAATGCTCACGAGTGCGCTGAGCTGCTTCGTTTCTGTTCGGCTTTTTCCGGAAAGCCGATGTATCGGAGTACGGGCTCATAGACTTTTTATTGAGCCCATACTCCGATACATTAATTTCCGGAAAAAGCCAAAGAGAAATGAAGCGGCTGAGTGCTCACACAAGCACTTCTGCCGCTTCGTTTTAGCGATTGGTGGGGGGTCTCTGTGCTCGGCCCCCTGCCAATTAAAACTTCTGACATGTCACTATGACATGTCAGAAGTTTGTTGAATGTTTAGTTCCCCTTTAAACAATAAATATTAATCCCAATTAAATGAGTAATAAAGTGATATTTTTTTAACGTTTTTATTTATTAGTTACAACTACCATAATTTGCTGATAATATTTTTTAGAGGTTGTATGAGATCAGAAACAGCACCACTCTTGTCTTTAGGCAGTGGCTGGTATTTGATAACAATTTATTTTATGCATATCATTTAACATAACTCTTGTAGCAAAACTTTGGATTTGAATTGTTAGTACTCTTTATTTTGATTTTGTATATTATATAAATTTATTATACCATAAAAGTATGGTTTTCTGTTCTCAGCTGCAGGACAGCCTTGAGAAAATCTGAGACAGAATAGTCACTAGGCAGTGTATTCATAGAAACAATTCGGTCTCAAATGACTCATTTAAAGGCACTTTGCTCAGCGCAGAGAAAGGAAAGGTACAGTAGCTTGTCAGTGTTTAAGCCATACCACTTTTACCATCTCAATTTATAAATTCAGATGGAGAACCTTTTTAAAGGAGGAAATGCTGGCTATACAGGCAATATACAGATCGATACAGAAGGGCATAACTCAGGCCATCACCAACATCACCACTGTTGTAGATGGGTTTGGAGAGTGTTTCAACCATATAGTATAAAAGATGGACGAATAATGTAATACTGATGATAGAAACGCGTCTTCCGCTTAAACAACAGCTCGCCCTAGACATTGATAAACAGACTAAACGCACAAAATTGAACTACTACAATGCATACAACAAAGCTAGCAAATTGATGGCCAATAGAGTCAGAGCTGCTTAACCCCTTAATGACCGGGCCTGAAAAGACCTTAATGACCAAGCCAGATTTGTTAAATCTGGTATGTCTGACTTTATCAGAGAATAACTCTGCGAAAGTTTTGAATATCCAAGTAATTCTGACATTGTTTTTTCGTCACATGTTGTACTTTATTTTAGTGGTAAAAGTAGACTGATACGATTTGCGGAAATTAATGAAAAAATAGAAAAATGTAAGAAATTTTGTAAAAATTATCATTTTTCCCTATTTTCAACTGCAATATGTCACATACAGTGAAGGAAATAAGTATTTGATCCCCTACCAACCATTAAGAGTTCAGCCTCCTCCAGACCTGTTACACGCTCCAAATCAACTTGGTGCCTGCATTAAAGACAGCTGTCTTAAATGGTCACCTGTATAAAAGACTCCTGTCCACAGACTCAATTAATCAGTCTGACTCTAACCTCTACAACATGGGCAAGACCAAAGAGCTTTCTAAGGATGTCAGGGACAAGATCATAGACCTGCACAAGGCTGGAATGGGCTACAAAACCATAAGTAAGACGCTGGGTGAGAAGGAGACAACTGTTGGTGCAATAGTAAGAAAATGGAAGACATACAAAATGACTGTCAATCGACATCGATCTGGGGCTCCATGCAAAATCTCACCTCGTGGGGTATTCTTGATCCAGAGGAAGGTGAGAACTCAGACGAAAACTACACGGGGGGAACTTGTTAATGATCTCAAGGCAGCTGGGACCACAGTCACCAAGAAAACCATTGGTAACACATTACGCAGTAATGGATTAAAATCCTGCAGTGCCCGCAAGGTCCCCCTGCTCAAGAAGGCACATATACAGGCCCGTCTGAAGTTTGCAAATCAACATCTGGATGATTCTGAGAGTGATTGGGAGACGGTGCTGTGGTCAGATGAGACTAAAATTGAGCTCTTTGGCATTAACTCAACTCGCCGTGTTTGGAGGAAGAGAAATGCTGCCTATGACCCAAAGAACACCGTCCCCACTTTCAAGCATGGAGGTGGAAACATTATGTTTTGGGGGTGTTTCTCTGCTAAGGGCACAGGACTACTTCACCGCATCAATGGGAGAATGGATGGAGCCATGTACCGTCAAATCCTGAGTGACAACCTCCTTCCCTCCACCAGGACATTAAAAATGGCTCGTGGCTGGGTCTTCCAGCACGACAATGACCCGAAACATACAGCCAAGGCAACAAAGGAGTGGCTCAAGAAGAAGCACATTAAGGTCATGGAGTGGCCTAGCCAGTCTCCAGACCGTAATCCCATCGAAAACTTATGGAGGGAGCTGAAGTTCCGAGTTGCCAAGCGACAGCCTCGAAATCTTAATGATTTACAGATGATCTGCAAAGAGGAGTGGGCCAAAATTCCATCTAACATGTGTGCAAACCTCATCATCAACTACAAAAAAACGTCTGACTGCTGTGCTTGCCAACAAGGGTTTTGCCACCAAGTATTAAGTCTTGTTTGCCAAAGGGATCAAATACTTATTTCTCTGTGCACAATGCAAATAAATATATATAATTTTGACAATGTGATTTTCTGTTTTTTTTTTTTAAATATAATCTATCTCTCACTGGTAAAATTAACCTAGACTAAAAATTCTAGACTGTTCATGTCTTTGATAGTGGGCAAACTTACAAAATCAGCAAGGGATCAAATACTTATTTCCTTCACTGTATGTACATACATACTGTACAATTTTTTTTATTAAATATATATTTCCATCGCTTTACTCTATTTTGGCAGCACTTTTGAAAAAAAAAATTTTTTTTGGAGCAATTTAGAAGACTTACAAGTTTAGTAATGATTTTATACATTTTGAAGTACATTTTGTTTTCCTGCACCAAGCCAGGTTTTCAGAGGCTCATAGGTGTCAGAATGGTGGAAGCCCCCACAAGTGACACCATTTTGAAAACAACACCCCTTACGGTATTTATTAAGGGGTGTTGTAAGTATTTTGACCCCTCAGTTTTTTTGTAAGAATTCATGCAAAGCAGGCGTAAAAAAATATAATTTCACTTTTTTCATAAAAGTATCACTTTGAAGACGGATTTCTTTGTAAAGCGACCATGAGAATGAAGAAATGCACCCCAAAATCTATCACCCTGTTTCTCCTGTTTTCAAAAATGCCCACATTGTGACCCTAATGCGTTGCCTGGACACACGGCAGGGCCCGAAAGGAAGGGAGCAACCGGAGGCATTCAGGTCTCATTTTTGCTTGAAAATGTTTTAGGCCCCACTGTACATTTGGAGAGGTTTTGAACTGCCAGAACGATAGAAACTCCCCATAAACGACCCCATTTAGAAAACTAGACACCTTAAGGTATTTATCTAGGGGTGTAGTGAGTATTTTGACCCCACAGTCTTTTGCTAAATTTAATGCATTTCAGGTGAAATTAAAAAAAACAAACACTTTTTATATAAAAGTATCACTTTGAAGACCGATTTCTTTGTAAAGCGACCATCAGAATGAAGAAACACACCCCAAAATCTATCACCCTGTTTCTCCTGTTTTCAAAAATGCCCACATTGTGACACTAATGCATTGCCTGGACACACGGCAGGGCCCGAAAGGAAGGGAGCAACCGGAGGCATTCAGGTCTCATATTTTGCTTGAAAATGTTTTAGGCCCCACTGTACATTTGGAGAGGTTTTGAACTACCAGAACGATAGAAACTCCACATAAACGACCCCATTTAGAAAACTAGACCCCTTAAGGTATTTATCTAGGGCTGTAGTGAGTATTTTGACCCCACAGTTTTTTGCTAAATTGAATGCATAGCAGGTGAAATAAATAAAAAAAAAACACTTTTTATATAAAGTATCAGTTTGAAGACCGATTTCTTTGTAAAGCGACCGTGAGAATGAAGAAACACCCCCCAAAATCTATCACCCTGTTTCTCCTGTTTTCAAAAATTCCCCCATTGTGACCCTAATGCGTTGCCTGGACACACGGCAGGGCCCGAAAGGGAGGTAGCACCCGAAGACTTTCAGGACACACATTTTGCTTGAAAATGTTTCAGGTCCCATTACACATTAATAGAGGCACTGAGCTGCCAAAAAGATAGAAACTCCCCATAAATGACCCCATTTAAAAACTAGACCGCTTAAGGTATTCATCTAGGTGTGTACTAAATATTTTGACCCCACAGTTTTCGCAGGAATTAATGCAAAGCAGGTGGAAAGAAAATTTTATTTCACTTTTTTTCATAAATGTGTCATTTTAAGGTCAGATTTCTTGTACAGAGGACATGAGAATAAGGAAATGCACCAGAAAATGTATCACCCTGTTTTTCCTGTGTTCAAAAATATCCCCATTGTGGCCCTAATGTGTTTCCTGGACACACGGCAGGACCCAAAAGGAAGGGAGCACCCGGAGGCTTTCAGGACACACATTTTGCTTTGAAAATGGGAGGATTCTACTTTTCTAGATTGAGAAATAGATGTCCCTAAAAGTTTCTACACCCTATGACTATGTCGTGCTAAGAAAGCAGCTGTCCTGAAATCATGTCAGTCCATAGACATTATGTATATCAACCCGCTCTGATATATAGTAAGTTAGAGTGGGAAAATGTATTAAACTGTTGGCGGAAAAAGGCAATATATCCAAAAAAAAAGGAGGAAGAATGTATTCAGCTATGTGGAAAACTAGAGCATGTTCACAGGATGAAAGAAAATTTGTAGGGCTGTAATGACTTTATTATTCAAAGTGACTGGTCATACAACGTCTCTTTAGCTCCATCAATCCCTATATAAGGGACGAATGTGCCAAGTGACGCGGTACACCATAACAAGCTCCTGCCCGGCAAGGTAGGAACCGCCATGTGCCCAAAACAACCAATCACCTGTAGAATATATAAAGGGGCAGTGTCCCACACCGTATGTATAGATACAGTAAAGGACCACTACTCCCCAAATTAATTTTGCTATTTCTAGAAGTATTGTCGGGTGTAAGAGGTCCACCAAAAACCAGAACAAAACTGTAATAAAGCCCATACTGTATTGATAAGGACAAAACAGGGAATTTATGCATAGACCAGGGTTGGAAGGACAAGCGGAACAATAATATCGTGACTCACTTCGCTGTCCTCGTTTGCTGCAGACCCGACACCGTTTTTTGGGGTATTTTTGGTTAGATGTTGAAGGGATGGGGTGTAAAAAATGTTTTTCAACAAGTCGGTGTACATCCTCTGACTCATGGACTACTCTCTGGTCTGCAGATTGAAATAGGAGATCTTCAATCACTTTCTCCTGAAATTCAAAGAATGTCGCCCTGCCCGCTGATTTTTTGTACAGGACAAATGCGTTCTGCATCGCAACCTGAATTTGTTATAGCCGATGACACACACAGGCTTTTGTCTATCTGCAGAGGCCCCACGTTCTCTAATAGTTGCTGTTGCACTTGAATGGACAGTGCTGATCATGTAGACGTCCTTGCGGTCACGAAATTTTAAAGCCAGCATCTTCTCAATTTGAAAAGTGCATGACTCCCCCTTTCGTAGTTTTTTATCCACAAGTTGACGTGGGAAACCTTTGCGATTCCTGCGTATTGTGCCACAGGCTCCGGTGTTGGCACAATGAAGGGCGCTAAACAATGGCACACTGGTATAAAAACTGTCCATGTATACATGATGCCCCTTGTGTAGGAAAGGGCCAATTAAATCCCACACAATCTTACCAGTGGTACCAATATTTGGAGGGCACCCTGGTGGATTAAATTCACTGTCTTTACCCTCGTAGATCTTAAATGCACATGTGTAGCCAGTAGTGCTTTCACATAACTTGTAGATCTTTACCCCGTATTTTGCACTTTTTGAGGGTATGAATTGACGGAATGAGAGACGCCCTTTGAAATTTGTGGGATTCCACAACCTGGCATTAGGTGACGAAGGCTTATTGGCAATGTACTGCCTGGCATACAAATTTGTTTCCTGCACAAAATGTTCCAAAACTTGGTCCGTAATAAAAATATTAAAATAATTTAGTGGTGAAAAATTACTGACATTGGGACTTATGCAAGGAGTAGCAATAAAGTCATTTATGGTGGGAGAAAATAAACTCGTGGGTTCCCACACTAAATCGGTTTGGTGGGGTTGTGCAATTTCAGGGGCTGCACTTTGAATGGACGTTGTGGCAACTGTGCCGTCTCCCATATCACTGGTGCTGGGTCTCATATCCATAGAATCCCTTGAAGCGACACTTTCGCTGTCGCTTTCAAGTAAGGCTGGGTTCACACAACCTATTTTCAGACGTAAACGAGGCGTATTATGCCTCGTTTTACGTCTGAAAATAGGGCTACAATACGTCGGTAAACATCTGCCCATTCATTTGAATGGGTTTGCCGACGTACTGTGCAGACAACCTGTCATTTACGCGTCGTCGTTTGACAGCTGTCAAACGACGACGCGTAAAAATACAGCCTCGTCAAAAGAAGTGCAGGACACTTCTTTGGACGTTTTTGGAGCCGTTTTCTCATAGACTCTAATGAAAACCGCTCCAAAAACGGACGTAAAAAACGCAGCGAAAACGCAGCGAAAACCGTGAGTTGCTCAAAAAACGTCTGAAAATCAGGGTCTGTTTTCCCTTGAAAACAGCTCCGTATTTTCAGACGTTTTTGGTCACTACGTGTGCACATACCCTAAAAGCTCAACTTCAGATGCAGAATCCGTATCTGAGCATAGCATCTGATAGGCTTCCTCAACGCTGTATCTTCTGACAGCCATAATGATAATACAGTCTAAACCGCAAATAATAAATGGAACTAGCGGTTTCAATTTTTTTTTTATCAACTAAGGCCTCATGCACACGACCGTAAAAACACCCGTTATTGCGGGTCGTAATTACGACCCGCAATAACGGGCTCATAGACTTCTGTTACCCACGGGTACCTTCGCGTTTTCTCACGGGAAGGTGCCCGTGCCGTTAAAAAAATAAAACATGTTCTATTTTTCTATTTTACGGGCCATGCTGCTATACTTTATAATGACAGCACGGCTCGCAAAAGCGGCCGGCTACACGCGGCCGGCCGTGCCCGGCCGTGCTCGTAATTACGAGTCGTAATTACGAGCACGGTTGTGTGCATGAAGCCTAATCAACTAAGAACACTAAAAGAATTAAACTTTTTTTTTTTTTTTTTTTTTTTTTTTTTTTTCAAACCTAAACCCTACGCCTAACACAAACCGTAAACCCAAGCCCAGAACAGCACCCTACGCCGTCTAAGGCCCCATGCACACGAACGTGTTTTTGCGGCCGCAATTCCCCCGAAAATCCACAGGACAATTGCGGCCCCATTCTTTTCTATGGGGCCATGCACATGACCGTAGTTTTTGCGGTCCTTGCACGGCCCGGGAGCCCGGACCGCAGAAAGAATGGGCATGTCTTATTACGGCCCTGTTCTGCGGTCCGGGCTCATTGAAAACAATGGTGGCGGCCATGTGCATGTCCCGCGATTTGCGGGCGGCCTGCGGCTGACAGTCCGCAGCCGGCCGACCCGAAAATCACGGCCATGCACACGGCTACGGTCGTGTGCATGAGGCCTAACAGTGTACACGCCATCTAACAGCGTACCCTAAAAAGAAAGTAGTTTATAGTACGATTCTTAGTATATACAGTAAATCTATTTATATTTCTATATATATATGTATATACTATACACTATAAAATACTGAAAAAAATGTTGTTTTTTTTAATAAACTGTGTATGAGGAACAAGTGATTTTGTGAGGGGACACTGACACACTTGTATCTGTTTCTCTCCACAGCTAGAACAGTGAGGAGAAACAGATACATGTTTTTACTTTTATTTTACAGTAGTGATCACTATGATTGGATCTCATAGTGATCACAAAAGATCAGGAACCAATTCTATTGGCTCCTGATCACTGCTCTAAGAACAGAGCTGCTAGCAACAGCTCGTTCTTAGAGCAGGAGCTGTCATTTAGACACTCCCGGAGGCTCTGTACGCAGTAACAGCATGTGACCGCTGTGATTGGCTGTCACAGCGTTCACATGCTGTTACGACGAAATCGGCAGGTCCTGATGGCTGCACTAAGAACCGGACCTGTTACTTACAGCCGGTTTTTAGTGCAGATGTCATCAGGGTGCCGTTAAACCCACTCTACTACAGCAACGCCAAAAGGCATCGCTGTAGACTGAGTACCTGCACCGCCTGACGTCAAAAGACGGTGGGCGGTCGTTAAGGGGTTAAATATAAGCCAGAATCGCTTACCTTTAATTCCGACCTATTGGGAAGAAAATCCTCCACCCCCTATAAATAACAGATGAATTTAATAACTAACACTGTAATCTCTATAACCTCCGATAAAAAATACAGCGAAAAACGCCGCAAGAATCGCGTGTGGCACAAAAAACGTCTGAAAATCTTATTTTGAGACGTATTTGACTCTGCGTGTGAACATACCCTAACACCCCCCAACCCTGACCTCGAACAATTCTTTTTTTCAGTCCGTTTACCTCCCAAACATAACGCCAACTTAACTAGAAACACTCAATACCCCTTTTACAGAATTGAAATTACTTTAGCAATCCAATCCCTAAAATTGGGTAAATCACCAGGGCCCGAAGGGTTCTCCAACAATTACTTTAATATTTTCCAACCTTCCATTCTATCCCACCTGCGTAACCTATTTAATTCGGCCATGACTGAAGGCAATTTTCCAGAAGAAATGCTTAAAGCCACCATAATCACTCTGCCTAAATCCGGAAAAGACCCAAACTCTCTAGCTAATTTCCATCTGATATCTCTCTTATACTCTGACTTTTAAAGATTTACACCAAAGGTCTTGTGAGTAGATTTGTAGATTTCCCCCCATCCTTCCCACAATTATTAAAAATGACCAAGTAGGTTTCACGAAGGGTAGACAAGCCCCTGATGGAACTCGCAGAATGATCAATCTCATACATAAAGCCAACTCTTGTCAGACGCCTTATTTACTACTTGCACTTGAAGCGGGAAAGGCGTTTGACAGAGTCCATTGGGGTTACAAATTTGAGGCCCTCGTAAAAAAATTGGTGTTTAAAGAACCCATTTTCTCTGCCATCACCACTCTCTATGGTCACCCTTCCACATGCATCTTAGTTAATGACATTTTCTTTAAACCTTTCAATATTACTAATGGCACCTGCCAAGGCTGCCCTGTATCCCCTCTCATATTCATTATGGTCTGGAGCAGCTAGCGGATCAATCAGAACCAACCCACTCATCAAAGGCAAAGAGGTTGGTCTTCACTCTTAGATCAACCTCTTAGCAGATGATGAAATTCTTATACTTTCCTATAGACAAAATTAGAGGCATAACAAGCCCATATACATAATTGGAAGGCGTTCTTACTGCTTCCTTCCTCACTGACATCTTTACCTACAACCACACCTCCCACAGTTAAAGAATCACTGTTGGCATGGAAACGGGTTGCCTGGTGACTTATCCCCTATGCCAATATGCAAAGCGAAATCTCCCCCTAGATGCCTTTTCTCACATTGTCCCAAACCTGCAGCTGACAACTTTATCCAAGGCAGGCATGCAACATTTTGATCTGTCTCAAGGTGATTTCATACAAGCGTTCTCCCAACTCCTGTTAAAATATCAACTTCCTGACACCAACCAGTATAAATACATGCACGTAGGTAACTTTCTTAAAGCACACCCTCAAAAACATGTGGAGATAACATCTTTGTTGCCAGACCTCCTACAGGCTTCTCCAGGACCAAGCAAAACAGGCATAAAAACCTACTAATCCCTGCTGGCTGGAGACTGGATTTTAAAGAACACATTTCCGTTCCTCAATTGGGAAACAGATCTTGCTAGTAGACTTCTGTATTTAAATGGGTCAAATGCTCAACCCAATGTGCCTCCCATTGGGAGCAATACCAAAAGCTTTTGCTGAGGTGGTACTACACTCCCCTCCAGCTATCACATATTTACCCTAGTTCCTCTACAGAATGCTGGAGAGGCTGCAGAGCCCTAACCTCCCTATTCCACATATTTTCGAAGAGCCATACCATTGCCCCCTTGTGGGTTACCAGGCTTTTGACTACAGTTTGCCCATCTCCTATAGTCTTAAGACCCGAACTGGTCCTCCTGCTCCTGGACATGGAGAAGTTCCCTACTACAACACAAACCATTTTGTGTCACATATTTCACTCTGCCTTTCTTCTGATAGCAAGACAATAAGATAATTTCTATGGTCTCTTCTAATTGCACATTTGAGAAATGTTTGGCTATTCAATAGGGGGAAATAGACAGCTTTCCAAGTGGATTTCACTATACCCCAAACTGACACATTAATCCTTTAGATATGGAGTTTAACATCATGCCTAATGCTAATCTGCCCTTTTTGGCCACACTTTGGTGACTTTATGCCAATATTATGTAGCTTAGGTGCATTTTCCCCCCACCCTGAATCCCAGGCTGCCTAGCCACTTACCCCTAATTCGTCTTCCTCCAACATTTCTTTCCCTAGTTCCTATATTTACCAAATCATTCTATTCTTACAAGATCCTGTCTATTCCCACCCATAGACGGATTCCTATTACTTTTATATTGTTAAACCTCCATCAACTATTTTGACAAGTCCAATGTTATATATTACTATTAATGTCGATATCTTATTGTACACAATGTTCATATTTTGGATATGTTTGTATCTAGTATCAGGTTTTTACAAGTCATCCGGAGCTTGAATCTGACAATGTCTGACTTACCAGAACAGAATGTATCTTTTCCTGCTTTATGGTTTGAAAACTTTCAGTAACAGTCACAGAAAAGAAAAAAAAGAGACAAAAAAGATAATCTTACATTTATTTCAATTTATACTTACATTATTGTATTTGAATGAGATATTAGTTCACTCATTCATGAAAGAATAAAATCATGCATATATTCATATATGTCCATATATTAACAATTTAGAGGCAGTTATGCAGCTACCGCCACAAGCTACTACTGGAGCACGAGATTCTTTTATAATGGGATTATGTAACATTATCATTGAATAACTGTATTTGTTTATTCCCTCCTAGTAACATGTTATAAAAGTGCCCAAGCCTCTCATAGTTCTTTCCCAAGGTGACTTAAGAGTACATGTGCTACTCATGTGCGCTGGGCACACAGGCTGCTCATTGTGCATTCTTTACAAGAGTTTCAGATTTAGAACACTGAGATGAAAAACATTTATTTAACTGAAGCTTAATGTGGCTTAAATTATTGTGCATACTTCAGAACTGTAATGTGAAGGGTAATCTCATTTCTGTTTTGGCAAAGCTTTACCACGTTAAATTATTATTTATACATACTTCAATACAATTAAATAGCTGTAAATACTAGAAACACAATCAAAAAACAATTGTACATTTTATCATCCTAATATTTTTAAACCCTTCTTGCTGCAGCCACTTTTGACCTTCCTGACAGAGCCTTATTTTTTAAATCTGACATGTCACTTTATGTGGTAATAACTTTGCAATCCTTTTACCTATCCAAGCGAATTAGAGATTGTTTTCTCATGAAACATTGTACTTTATCTTAGTGGTAAAATTTGGTCGATACATTCAGTATTTAATTGAAAAAAACACCAAAATGTAGCAAAAAAAAATCTAAAATTTGCATTTTTCTAAATTTAAATGTATCTGCTTGTAAAACAGATAGTAATAGCACACAAAATAGTTGCTAATTAACCTTTCCCATATGTCTACTTTAGATTGGCATTGTTTTATGAACATATTTTTATTTTTCTAGGATGTTCCAAGGCTTAGAACTTTAGCAGAAATGCCTCAAATTTTCAAGGAAATTTCAAAAGGTTAATTTTACAGGGACCAGTTCAGTTGTGAAGTGGCTTTGAGGGGCTTTTGCAATACAAACCCCTATAAATCACCCCATTTTAAAACTGCACCCCTCAAAGTATTCAAAACAGCATTTAGAAAGTTTCTTAACACTTTAGGAGTTTCACAAGTATTAAAGCAAAGTAGAGGTGAAGTTTACAAATTATTTTTTTTTGCAGAAATTCATATTTAATCCATTTTTTTCGGTCACACAGAAGGTTTTACAGGAGAAACGCAACTCAATATTTATTGCACAGGTTCTGCAGTTTTTAGAAATATCCCACACGTGGCCCTAGTGTCCTAATGGACTGAAGCAGCGGCCTTAGAAGCAAAGGAGCACCTAGTGGATTTTGGGCTTTCTTTTTATTAGAATATACTAGTGCTTCTCAATGAATTAGAATATCATCAAAAAGTTAATTTTTTTCAGTAATTCAATTCAAAAAGTGTCTCTCATATATTATATAGACTCATTACACACAGAGTGATCTATTTCCAGCATTTTTTTCTTTTAATGTTGATGATTATGGTTAATAGTTAATGAAAACCCAAAATTTAGTCTCTTAGAAAATTTGAATATTGGGTAAAAGTTCAAGATTGTAGACTCATGGTTTCACACGCTAATCAGCAATCAACACAAAACACTTGCAAAGGTTTCCTAAGCCTTTAAAAGAACTGGCCTGTTGCCAGAGGTGTAGCTAGGTTCTCCTGCACCTGTGGCAAAGATTCAGTTTGGCGCCCCCCCCCCAAACTCTTTCCCAACATCTCCTTCCCACTCACCATGTTTTTCACTTTTTTTTTTTATGTAACTGAAGCATAAAGCCATTTGTACATTTTACAAGCAATATAGTTCTATGTGCGGTCCTTGTTTCGCGGATCCATGATATGCAGCCGTATAAATGGCAATCGATCTGTGCTTGAGGCCCTAGGTCTCATGCCCACTTCAGTTTTTTTCATCAGGGTGCTATCCATTGTTTGAACAGATAGCACCCTGACACATTCATTTCAATGGGGATCATGCACACTTCCGTTCCCTCAAAAATAGGACAGGTCCTACTCCTGCCCGTTTTTGACGGAACAGTCTCAGCCTTTGCATTGATTTGGTCCGTGAAACAACCGACTGCACTCCGTGTGCGGTCCGTGATTCACGGAACTGTCATTAGCAGTTGTTCAATGGCCGACGGAAGTGTGCATGAGGCCATACAGTCAAATCCTTCCTCCCCACTTAAACAATTTATACAAAATCCCCTCACCCCACACATAATATTTACAGTCAAGTCCCCCCTCCCACACAAGAACAATTTATAAAGACCCGACCCCCCCCCCCACACACACACACATAACACTGACAGCTACCCCTACTTGCACATACACAGCTGTACTTATAAGTCCGGAGCTCCGTGGAGGGATCTTCATGTTGAAAGCGGTCACACGTTGCAGGCAGGAGGAGAGCTGTGTGTAAGACTGCTCCTCCCCAGCCCTCTCTTCCTCCATCCTCCCTGCCTGTCTGCTAGGTAAATAGCTGGGGCCGAACACTTCAATGGTGTTCTCCTCACAGGCACAGTGTACGGCCAGCTGTATTATATGATGTCACATGTGATGTATAAAGCAGTCGCCAGGAGCACACATGCTCTACCTGTGCAGGAGAACATCGTGCATTACATTACACAGCTGCTGCTCCTGTCCCCTGTGCTGCCCCAGCTTTTAAATAAATTTAACAGCAATGGGTGGCCATGACCCTAAACGTCTATGGGGGTACCGGCCCGGAGGTCACATGCCTCCACTCCCCTGGTCAGCGCCCCCCTTCCTTCCATTGTAGTTGCGCCCGGGGCACCTGCCCCCCTTAGCTACGCCCCTGCTGTTGCTCAGTGTTTCAAAGTCCTGTTTTCAGATAAAAGTACATTTTGCATTTCATTTGGAAATCAACGTCCCAGAGTCTGGACCGCAAGCAATACAAGTTGCTTGCGGTCCAGTGTGAAGTTTCCACAGTCAGTGATGGTTTGGGGAGCCAAGTCTCTGCTGGTGTTGGCCCACTGTGTTATATCAAGTCCAGAGTCAACGCAGCCGTCTACCAGGAAATTTTAGAGCACTTCATGTTTCCCTCTGCTGACAAGCTTTATGGAGATGCTGATTTCATTTTCCAGCAGGACTTGGCACCTGCCAAAGATACCAATACCTGGTTTAATAACCACAGTGTCACTGTGCTTGATTGGCCAGCAAACTCGCCTGACCTAAACCCCATAGAGAATCTATGGGGTATTGTCAAGAGGAGGATGAGAGACACCAGACCCAACAATGCAGGCGAGCTGAAGGGTGCCATGCAAAAGGAGCCCTGACCAAGTACTGAGTGCATATATTGTACATACTTATCAGTAGGCCAACATTTCGGTATTAAAAACCAACTTTGAAATTGGGATTATTTAACCCCTTCCCGACATTTGCCATATGGGTACGTCATGGAAAGCCATGACTTCCCGCATTTTGCCGTACCCATACGCCAAATGTTTGGCACCGGTTCAGAAGCTGAGCCGGTGCCATCATCGTTGGATCTCAGCTGTATCTTACAGCTGACATCCGACTGTAACGGCGGGGACCAAAATTAGCTTCGATCCCCGCCGTTAACCCCTTAAGTGCAGCGCTCAAACGCGAGTTCTGCACTTAAGGTGTTTGCAGCTCATCGGAACCCCAGCAATGAAATTGCCAGGGTTCCGGTGGCTGCAATGGCAACCGGAGGCCTAATACTGGCCTCCCGGTCTGCTAGCATGGAAACCGGTCAAGATCCGCCCGGCGGCGGGGCCTTATCGGCTTCCGTAGCTGCCGGCAAGATGGCCGGCACATTTGACATGTGACAAGAGGTCACATTTGCAAAGCCCCTGAGGGGACAAAACAATGAAAACGCCCAAAAAGGGACTCCATTTAGGAAACTACACCTCTTGAGGAATTCATCTAGGGGTGTAGTAAGCATTTTGACCCCACAGATGTTTCATAGAATTTATTAGAATTAGGCAGTGAAAATAAAAACAGTCCTTTTTCTTCAATAAGACGTAGCTTTAGCGAAAATTTTTTCATTTTCTCAACAAATAAAGGAAAAAAAGAACCCAAAATTTGTAAAGCAATTTCTCCCGAGTACGGCAATACCCCATATGTGGTCATAAACTGCTGTTTGGGCAAACGGCAGGGCTCAGAAGGAAAGGACCGCCATTTGGAGTGCAGATGTTGCTGGATTGGTTTCTGGGCGCCTGTGGGCCCAAAACAGTGGAAACCCCCCAGAAGTGACCCCATTTTGGAAACGACACCCCTCAATGCATTTACCAAGGGGTGTAGTAAGCATTTTAACCCTGCAGGTGTTTTGTAGAAATTAGTGTTCACTCGATGTTGCAGAGTGAAAATGGGATTTTCTTCCATAGATATGCCAATATGTGGTGCCCGGCTTGTGCCACCATAACAAGACAGCCCTCTAATTATTATGCAGTGTTTCCCGGTTTTAGAAACACCCTACATGTGGCCCTAATCTTTTGCCTGGACATATGACAGGGCTCAGGAGTGAAGAGTACCATGCGGAGTGGAGGCCTAATTTGGCGATTTACAAAGTATTGGATCACAACTGCAGAGGCTCAGATGTGAAATAATAAAAAGAAACCCCTGAGAAGTGACCCCATTATGGAAACTGCACCCCTCAAGGCATTTATTAAGGGGTACAGTGAGCATTTTCACCCCACAGGTCTTTTCCATAAATGAATGCACTGCGGATGGTGCAAATTAAACATTTATATTTTTCCCTAGATATGCCATTCAGTGGCAAATATGTCATGCCAAGCTTATGACACTGGAGACACACACCCCAAAAATTGTTAAAAGGGTTCTCCCGGGTATGACGATGCCATATATGTTGAAGGAAACTGCTGTTTGGGCACGCTGTAGGGTTCAGAGCCGAGGCAGCACCATTTGGCTTTTGGAGAGCGGATTTGGCTTGGTACTAAATTTGTTTGAGTATTGCTGGTGTTTTATAATGTGGGGGTACATGTAAGCGGGGCGGAGTATATAAGGGGCATAGTCAGGTGGTATGAAAAAAATAAAATAATCCATAGATATGTGTTACGCTGTGAAGCAATCCTTTCCGCACAGGCCAGTGTCGCACTGATAAATGGTGTCATTTCTTATCCCCCTTTTGGTCCACACTCCGCACCTTTGTAGTTTGAGGAATTTTGCTTGGAAAGTATTGTCCTGGTATAATACGGGCACCGTCGCTTCCAGCGGATATGTTTGGGCCCTCCCTTTCCTGGTTCCCTAATTTTAAGTCCTTGATAAATCGCCTCTTCAAACTGAAGAAATGTTCCCCTCGGGCACAACTGCATATTTTTTTATTTCCTGACTTATTGGAGCCATAGCTAATTTTATTTTTCATAGACGTAGCGGTATGAGGGCTGGTTTGTTGTGGGACGAGCTGTAGTTATTATTGGTACCATTTTGGGGTACATGTGACTTTTTGATCACCTTTTATCCAATTTTTTGGGATGCCAGGTAAACAAAAAAATGCAATTCTGGCACAGCTTTTTTCGTTTTTTTTATACAGCGTTCACCATGCGTTATAAATTACATGTTAACTTTATTCTGCGGGTCAGTATGATTCCGGCGATACCTAATTTATAGCACTTTTTTATGTTTTACAACTTTTTTCACAATAAAATTACTTTTGTAAAAAGAATGTATTTTTTTTCTGTCGCCAAGTTGTGAGAACCATAACGTTTTAATTTTTTTGTCGACGGAGGTGTATGAGGGCTTGTTTTTTGCGGAACGAGCTATAGTTTTTATAGGTATCATTTTTGGATACGTGCGACTTTTTGATCACTTTTTATTCTAATATTTGTAGGGCAAAGTGACTAAAAAACAGAAACTCTGGTAACATTTTTTACGTTTTTTTTTTTACGCTGTTCACCGCGTGCAATAAATAATACAATATTTTGATACCTCAGGTCGTTACGGTCGTGGCGATACCAAATACATATGGTTTATTATTATTTTTCAATAATAAAGGACTTGATAAGCGTAAAAGGGGGATTGTGTTTTATTTGATTACTTGAAACTTTTATTGTTTTCAAACTTTTATTTTTTGCACATTTTTTACACTTTTTTATACTTTTTTTTACACTTTTCTTCAAGTCCCACTAGGGGACTTGAAGGTCCAACGGTCAGATATTTTTTTTTCTAATACATTGCACTACCTATGTAGTGCAATGTATTAGATCTGTCAGTCATTCACTGACAGCAAGCCGATTAGGCTTCGCCTCCCGGCGGGGCCTAAATCGGCTTCCGTAATGGCAGAGCAGGAGACCATTGTGTCTCCTGTTGCCATAACAGCAGTCGCCAGTCCCGATTGCCTGTCAGGGCTGGCGATCTGCTAGTAACCGCTACGATGCAGCAATCGCTTTTGATTGCTGCATCGAAGGGGTTAATGGCAGGGATCGGAGCTAGCTCCGGTTCCTGCCGTTACAGGTGGATGTCAGCTGTACAGTACAGCTGACTTCCACCGCTGATGACGCCGGATCAGCTCCTGACCCGGCGCCATCTTGCCGGCAGCTACGGAAGCCGATCAGGCTCCGCCGCCGGGCGGATCTTGACCGACTTCGGTGCTAGGCAGACCGGGAGGTCAGTATTAGGCCTTCGGTTGCCATTGCAGCCACCGGAACCCCGGCAATTTCATTGCTGGGGCTCCGATGAGCTGCAAACACCTTAAGTGCAGCGATCGCGTTTGAGCGCTGCACTTAAGGGGTTAATGGCGGGGATCGAAGCTAATTTCGGTCCCCGCCGTTACAGTCGGATGTCAGCTGTAAGATACAGCTGAGATCCGGTGATGATGGCACCGACTCAGCTTCTGAGCCGGTGCCAAACATTTGACGTACATGTACGGCAATTTGCGGGAAGTCAATGCTTTCCATGACGTACATGTACGGCAAATGTCGGGAAGGGGTTAAAGAGGCTCTGTCAACAGATTTTCAAACCCCTATCTCCTATTGCAGCAGATCGGCGCTGCAATGTAGATTACAGTAACGTTTATATTTTTTCAAAAGCGAGCATTTTTGGCCAAGTTATGACCATTTTTATGTTTATGCAAATTAGCCTTTCTTAAGTACAACTGGGCGTGTTTAAAGTTATGTACAAGTGGGCGTGTATTGTGTGTGCAACATCTGGGCGTTTTTACTTGTTTTACTAGCTGGGCGTTGTGAATAGAAGTGTATGATGCTGACGAATCAGCATCATCCACTTCTCTTCATTAACACCCAGCTTCTGGCAGTGCACAGACACAGCGTGTTCTCGAGAGATCACGCTGTGACGTCACTTCCTGCCCCAGGTCCTGCATCGTGTCGGACGAGCGAGGACACATCGGCACCAGGCGACAGAGGCTACAGTTGATTCTGCAGCAGCATCGGCGTTTGCAGGTAAGTCGATGTAGCCTCTGGTGCCGATGTGTCCTCGCTCGTCCGACACGATGCAGGACCTGGGGCAGGAAGTGACGTCACAGCGTGATCTCTCGAGAACACGCTGTGTGTCTGTGCACTGCCAGAAGCTGGGTGTTAACGAAGAGAAGTGGATGATGCTGATTCATCAGCATCATACACTTCTATTCACAACGCCCAGCTAGTAAAACAAGTAAAAACGCCCAGATGTTACACACACAATACACGCCCACTTGTACATAACTTTAAACACGCCCAGTTGTACTTAAGAAAGGCTCATTTGCATAAATATAAAAATGCTCAGAACTTGGCCAAAAATGCTCGTTTTTGAAAAAAAAAAACGTTACTGTAATCTACAGGGTGGGCCATTTATATGGATACACCTAAATAAAATGGGAATGGTTGGTGATATTAACTTCCTGTTTGTGGCACATTAGTATATGGGAGGGTGGAAACTTTTCAAGCTGGGTGTTGACCATGGCAGCCATTTTGAAGTTGGCCATTTTGTATCCAACTTTAGTTTTTTCAATGGGAAGAGGGTCATGTGACACATCAAACTTATCGAGAATTTCACAAGAAAAACAATGGTGTGCTTGGTTTTAACGTTACTTTATTCTTTCATGAGTTATTTACAAGTTTCTGACCACTTATAAAATGTGTTCAAAGTGCTGCCCATTGTGTTGGATTGTCAATGCAACCCTCTTCTCCCACTCTTCACACACTGATAGCAACACCGCAGAAGAAATGCTAGCACAGGCTTCCAGTATCCGTCGTTTCAGTTGCTGCACATCTCGCTATGCTGTCTATGCTGTGAAGATAGCGTTTGGAGCGTGGATTTTGCTTGGTAGTAGTTTTGTTTGAGTATTCCAAATGATTCCGTTTATAATGTGGGGGCATATGTAAGCTGTGTGGAGTGCATCAGGGCATAAGAAGGTGGTATAATAATGGAGTCAAATAAATAAATAAATAATCCGTAGGTGTGTTTTACGATGTAAAGCAATCCTTTCTGCACAGGCCGGTGTCGCACTGATAAATGGTGTCCTTTCTTATTTCCCTTTTGGTACACACTCTGCTGGGAAATTGTTGTCCTGGTTTAATACGGGCACCCTCAATTCCAGAAGATATGTTTGAGTCCTACCCTTCCTGGTTCCCTAATTTTAGAGCCTTGATAAATTGTCTTTTGAAACGGTAGAAATGTTCCTCTCGGGCCTGCACAGCTGCATATTTTTTATTTCCTGACTTACTGGAGCCTTAACTAATTTTATATATTAATATACGTAGTGGTATGAGGGCTGCATTTTTACAGAACGAGCTGTAGTTATCATTGGTACCATTTTGGGGTACATGCGATTTTTTGATCACATTTTATCCTATTTTTTGTGAGGCAAGGTGACCAAAAAACAACAATTCTGACATAGTTTTTTTATTTTTTTTATACAGCGTTAACCGTGCATTGTAAATTACATGTTAACTTTATTCCGCGGGTCAGTACAATTCCGGCGATACCAAATTTATAGCGCTTTTTTTATGTTTTACAATTTTTTGCACGATAAAATTACTTTTGTAAAAATAATATATTTTTTCTGTTGTGAGAACCATAACTTTTTAATTTTTTCGGAGACGGATCTGTATCAGGGCTTGTTGTTTGCGAGGCAAGCTATAGTTTTTATAGGTATCTTTTTTGAATACATGTGACTTTCTGATCACTTTCTATTCCAATTTTTGTAGGGCAAAGTAACCAAAAAAACTGAAATTCTGGCATTGTTTTCTAGGGTTTGTTTTTTTACTGCGTTTTCTGTGTGGAATAAATAACATAATATTTATATAGTTCAGGCTGTAACTGATACCAAATATGTATGTTTTATTTATTTTTTTCAATAATAAAGGACTTGATAAGGGAAAAAGGGTGATTGTGTTTTATTTTATTCCTTGAAACTTTTATTATAGTTTTTTTACACTTTTTTTTTTGACACTTTTTTTTTTAGTCCCACTAGCGGACTTGAAGGTCCAACAGTCTCATTTATTTTCTAATACAGTCGTTCACTGACAGCAAGCTGATTAGGCTCCGCCTCAATGCGAGGCCTAATCGGCTTCCGTAAAGGCAGACCAGCAGGCCATTGTTAGGCCTCATCTTGCCATAGCAGCAGTCGGCAGCCCTGTGATCGCGTGTAGGGCTGCCGATTTGCTACCAACCGCTAATATGCAGTGATCGCTTTCGATAGCTGCATCTAAGGGCTTAATGTCAGGGATCAGAGCTAGATCGGGTACGTGCCATTACAGGAGGGTGTCAGCTCTAACATAGAGCTGACACCCGCAGCTGATGACACAGGCTCATCTTCTGAGCCCGCGCCATCTTTCAGTCGGCTACGGAAACCTTTTAGGCCCCGCGGGGCCTGAAAGGCTTCCATACAATGCAGACCGGGTGGCCAGTATTAGGCTTCTGGTTTCCATTGCAGCCACCGGCACCCCGGCGATTTCGTTGCTAGTTTGGCAATTAGCTGCAAACACTATAAATGCAACGATCGTGTTTGACTACTACATTTAACCCCTTCCTGCCGCAGCCCTATTTCAGATTTTCATTTTCGTTTTTTCCTCCCCACATTTCAGAAGACATAACATCTTTATTTTTCCGTCGATATAGTACTATGAGGGCTTGATTTTTGCGGAACGAGTTGTCGTTTTTCGTAGCACCATTTATTTTGCCGTATTATGTACTAGGAAATGGGAAAAAAATTATTTGTGGGGTAGAAAATGAAAAAAACAGCGATTCCTCCATAGTTTTTTGTGCGCCGTTTTTACGGAATTCGCTGTGCAATTAAAACAACATGTTAACTTTATTCTGTGGGTCAATACGATTATGGCGATACCAAATATATATAGTTTTTTCTATATTTTACTACTTTTACATGTAAAAACCTAAGTGTAAAAAAGAACATTTATTTTGCATCGCCAAATTCCGAGAGCCATACGTTTTTTTATTTTTCCATCGATTAAGTGGTATGAGGGCTTATTTTTTTGCGGGATAAGCTGTAGTTTTTAATACCATTTTGGTGTACATGCGACGGTTTGATCACTTTTTATTTCATTTTTTGTGGGAGATTAGGTGACCAAAAAATAGACATTCTGGCGTTTACATTTTTTATTTTTTACGGCATTCACCGTGCGGGTTAAATAATGATATGTTGTAACGGTTCAGACTTTTATGGACGCGGCGATACCAATTATGTTTATTTATTTATTTTTTTACTATGCTCTAGGGGGAAAATGGGAAAAGGTTTTTTTTTTTAACTTTAAATTTTTAAATTTCTTTTTTACACAAAAAAAAAACACTTTATTTAACTAATTTTTACTTTTTTTATTAGTCCCTCTAGGGGACATCAAGTAGCGGTCGTCAGATCACTTGCACGATATACTGCAATACTAATGTATTGCAGTATATCGTGATTCTGACAGGCCCCTATTAAGCCGTGCCGGAGGCAAGGCTTAATAGGTGTACAAAGATGGCGGACCTGGGGGCGTTCATTAAGCCCCCAGGCAGCCATAGCAACCATCGCCCCCCCCCCCGGTTGCGTTGCGGGGGGCACGATGAGCTGTTAGAGAGGGTCAACCCCTCTTTCTGACGATTTAAATGCTGCGGCCGGTATTGACCGCAGCATTTAACGAGCGATGCCGCTAGTTACTCTGAAGTGTCGGCTGTAACATACAGCCGACACCGGCATCGTATGGAGCGAGCTCACTGCGCGAGCCTGATCCATACTTCCCCTACCCGACTTTGGCGTATGGCTGCGTCAAATGTCGGGAAGGGGTTAAGGGGTTAATATCGGTGATCGGAGCTAATGATAGCTGTAACATAAAGCTGACACTCGGGGATGGTGGCACGGACTCGGCTTCTGAGTCTGTGTCATCCATCTATCGTAAGTATACAACAAAGTGCGGGAGGCACTAGCTTTCCATGACGTATTCTTACGACAAATGTCGGGAAAGAGTTAATCAGCTTTTAAACTAGTTTATATAGGGGAAACAGAAATGACAAAAGGGGTGAGGGGCTGTGTAACACCTTATATTATCCCCTGTATCCCAATCCAAGTTCTAGGGGTTCAGGGGTTCCACAGGACCCGCCTTAGGACAGATGGCGCCCCGTGCAAAATTATCTTTCCCCGCCCCACCCCATCATAAAAAAATGCCCCATAAGTATAATCCCCCCACACACTATATAGTGCCCCCACACAGTATAATGCCCCTTTAGTGCCCCCCATACAATATTATAATAATATTAAATAATATATCATAACTCCTTCAGGGACACAGTATTTTGTCCTCTAATTGTGCCCACACAGTATTATGCCCCCTAAGTGCCACACACAGTATACTGCCCCCTGTAGTGCTCCTACACAGCATAATGTCCACTTAGTGGCCTCCACACAGTATAATGCCCCCCTCACCTGGCTGCCACACACAGCTCCCCCTTGTAGATAGTGCTCCCTGTAGATTGTGCCACACAGCCTCCCTGTACACAGTGACATAATCCCCCACCTCCTCCTTGTAGACAGTGCAATAATCCCCAACCTCATCCTTGTAGACAGTGCCATACAGCCCCCCCCCCACCTCCCCCATGTAGACAGTACCATACAGCCCCTACCTTCCTTTGTAGACAGTGCCCCCAAACAAAAAAAATTGTACTCACCTAGGCCCCGTTCCCATGACGAACTGAGCTTCTCCACAACGCCGACGACGGGATCCTTGCATAGGCTGGCATGATCCTGTAGTCTAATACAGAGTTTCCCAACCTTTTCGTATTCGAGGCACCACTGGAAAAAAAATCAGCCCCCCACTCACTGTAAATTGACCATCAGCCCGCCACTCACAATAAAATGACCATCAGCCCGCCATTCACAGTAAAATGACCATCAACCCCCACTCACAGAAAAAGGACTATCAGCCCCCCATACACAGTAAAATTACCATCAGCCCACCATTCACAGTAAAATGACCATCAGCCCCCACTCACAGTAAAATGACCATCAGCCCACCACACTCACTAAAATGACCAACAGCCCACCACTCACAGATGCCCCCTGTAGGTAGTGCCACAGAGCCCCTTGTAGGTAGTGCCACAGAGCCCCCTTGTCGATAGTGCCACAGAGCCCCCTTGTAGATAGTGCCACACAGACCCTTGTAGATAGTGCCTCACAGCCCCATCTAGGTGGTGCCACACAGTCCCCTTGTAGGTAGTGCCACACAGCCCCCCTGTAGGTAGTGCCACACAGCCCCTTTGCACATAGGTAGGGCCACATAGCCCCCTTGTAGGTAGTGCACACAGCCCCCTTGTAGGTAGCGCCACACAGCACCCTTGTAGTTAGTGCCAGACACTCCCTTGTAGGTAGTGCCACACTGCCCCCTTGTAGATTGCACGCCTCTCTTCTTGTACATAGCGCCACTGTAGCTCCCTGAAGGAGCGGAATCCCCATGTGGCCGGGGATTCTGCTACTGAACGGTGCGCTTGATGCTCTGTCCATATATGGACAGTGGCATCAAGGGCAACTCCTGAAGAGGAATCCCTGTCCACAGCGTTGCCAACGCTGTGACTGGGGATTCCACTCATGGAGAAGCCCCTGACGTCACTGTCCATTTATGGACAGTGGGGTCAGGGGCTTCTACTGGAGTGGAATCCCCGGTCACAGCATCGGGGATTCCACTCCAGACGAAACCCCTGACATCTCTGTCCATTTATTGACAGTGAAGTCAGGGGCTTCTCCTGGAGTGGAATCCCCGATCACAGCATTGGCAATGCTGTGGACGGGGATTCCGCTTCAGAAGTTGCCCCTGATGTCACTGTCTATAAATGGACAGAGACATCAAGCGCTCTGTCCAGGAGCGGAATCCCCGGCCACACGGGGATTCCGCTCCTTCAGGGAGCTACAGTGGCGCTAGTAGATAGCAGAGCAGGGAGATACCTCCCTGCTCTGCTATAGTGTTCATTAGTATTTGCATCCTAACGATGCAGATTCTATTGAATGTGGCATCGCTACCACTGTAGCAGTCACAGCGGCTGCTAGCGGCGCCGCCGGCCATGGGGGGCGCGTCCTGACAGGTGGTACGGGCGCCCCCATGTTCGGTGTGGCAGCTAGCAGCCACTATGGCTGCTACAGCGGTAGTGATGCCACTGAGAGAAGAAGCACCCGGGCAGAAAGGCCGCTGCTGAGTCGTTGGGCCCGGGCGCTTCTGAAACACAAGCAGGGGAAGGGAGCAAGCGCAGCGCAATGGCACAGATCGCACACCCCTAAGGCGGCCCTGGTTCCAGGGTCGCACTGCCACAGTTACAGATTAATAGAGATGTCTGTTGGCTAGCAGAGTTTTGACCACTTTATAAACAGAGTCTACTGATAAATATGACACATGATGGCTTGCTACTTTTGTGCAATTCAGTTGCCCATTATAAATAGAAGCTATGCAGCCCAGATTGTGCTACTCACGTCATCATGCCGATGCTGGTTTAAGAGAGCACTTTCCACCCACTTTTCAAATCCAGCTTTATATCACTATCAACTGCTGTTGTGCAATACAAGGTGATATAAATCAGGGGCAAATATGATTCCCCTACACATTCGATTGTCGGCAAAATTTGTCTACATATTTCTAATGTGTTTTGGGCAGGTTATTAGATATAGCATCAAGGGGATTTTTACACCAAAGACATTTATGGCATATCCACAGGCAGAAACTGAATGGAGAGATCACCAAGCTGGGTGCTGATACATAGTTACATAGTTAGTACGGTTGAAAAAAGACATATGTCCATCAAGTTCAACCGAGGGATGGGAAAAAAGGGAAGGGATGAAACTAAAATTCTACACATTGACATAGGTGCTGATATTTTTTCGTTCTAGGAAATTATCTAAGCCTTTTTTAAAGCCATCTACTGTCCCTGCTGTGACCAGCTCCTGCGGTAAACTTTCCATAGATTCACAGTTCTCACAGTAAAGAAGGCTTGTCACCTCTGCAGATTGAACCTTTTTTTCTCCAGATGGAGGGAGCGCCACCTTGTCTTTTGAGGGGGTTTTACATGGAACAGATTTTCACTATATTCCTTGTATGGGCCATTCATATATTTATATAAGGTAATCATGTCGCTCCGTTAGTGGTCTCTTTTCAAGGCTAAACAGGTTTCATTCTTTAATCTTTCCTCATAAGTTAGATTCTCCATGCCCCTTATTAGTTCAGTTACTCTTCTTTGTATTTTGTAACTCCAGGGCATCCTTTCTATGAACTGGAGCCCAGAACTGAACTGCTTATCCTAGATAAGGCCGCACTAATGATTTGTAAAGTGGTAATATTATATCCATGTCTCTTTTGATACACGACAATATATTGCTGGCCTTAGAAGCAGCTGATTGACATTGCATGCTTTTATTTAGTCTATGATCTACAAGCACACCCAGATCCTTCTCAACAAGTGACTCTCCCAGTGTAGCTCCCTCTAGGACATATGATGCATGCAGGTTGTTGGTACCCAGATGCATAACTTTACAATTATCTACATTGAACCTCATTTGCCAAGTGGGTGCCCAAACACTCAGTGCGCCCAAATTAGCTTGTAATTATATTAAACTATATAAATTTGGTATCGCTGTAATCGGATCAAGCCACAGAATAAGGCCTGATTCAGACGAACGTGACGTTTTTGCGCGCGCAAAAAACGCGGCGTTTTGCCTGCGCAAAAGCCACTTGACAGCTCCGTGTGGCAGCAGCATATGATGCGCGGCTGCGTGGTTTTCGCGCAGCCGCCATCATTATGACACGCCATTTGGATGTTTGTAAACATAAAAGCACGTGGTGCTTTTCTGTTTACAATCATCCTTTTGACAGCTATTGCGCGAAACAGCCAGTTCGCACGGAAGTGCTTCCGTGCGGCATGCGTGGTTTTCACGCACCCATTGACTTCAATGGGTGAGTGATGCACGAAAAACGCTGAGATATTGAACATGTCACGCTTTTTACGCAGCGGACAAACGCTGCGCAAAAAGCACGGACTGTCTGTGCTGCCCCATATACTTCTATTGGTCCATGCGAGCCGCGTGAAAACCACGCGGCCTGCACGGACGCAATTCATGTTCGTGTGAATCGGCCCTAAAGTTAACATGTTGTTTATACTGCATTATGAACACTGTAAAAAAGAAAAAACAAAACAGTGCTAGAATTGCTGTTTTTTGGTTTCCTCGGTTTTCATTTTCACGGCCTCATTACACTAAGTTCAGCAAAAAAACTGTGGGATCAAAATGCTCACTATACCCCTTGATAAATTCCTTGAGGGTTGTAGTTTGCCAAATGGTGTCTTTTTGGGTATGTTTTTACTGTTTTGGCCCCACAAGACCTCTTCAAAACTGACATGGTACCTAAAATATATTTTAATTAAAAAAAAGGCTCCAAAATCCTCTAGTTGCTCCTTTGCTTCTGAGACCTGTGTTTCAGTCCATAAGCACACTTGGCCCACATGTAGGATATTTCTAAAAACTGCAAAATCTGGGCAATAAATATTAAGATGTGTTTCTCTGGTAAAATCCTCTGTGTTACAGAAAAAAAAGGATTAAATATGAATTTCTGCAAAAAAAATAAATTGTCAATTTCATCCCTACTTTGCTTTAATTCTTGTGAAATGCCTAAAGTGTTAAGAAACTTCCTTAATGCTGTTTTGCATACTTTGAAGGGTGCAGTTTTAAAATGGGGTGATTTATGGGGGTTTGCATTGTATGGGCCAACAAAGCCACTTCACAACTGAACTGGTCCCTGAAAAAATAGCCTTTCGAAATTTTCTTGAAAATGTGAGAAATTGCTGCTAAAGTTCTAAGCGTTGTAACGTCCTAGAAAAAGAAAAGAACGTTCAAGAAAACTATGCCAACATAAAGCAGACATATGGGATATGTGAAATAGTAACTATTTTTTGTCGTATTAAGCAGATACATTAAAATTTATAAAAGTGCTAATTTTTGCAACATTTTTGGTGTTTTTCACAAATAAATATTGATTTTATCGACTAAATTTTTTCACTAACATAATGTACAATATGTCATGAGAAAACAATCACAGAATAGTTTGGATAGGTAAAAGCATTCCAAAGTTATTACTACATAAAGTGACACGCCAGATTTGAAAAAATCGGCTTCGTCTTTAAGCCCAAAACAGGCTGTGTCCTGAAGGGGTTAATAAATAAGTTGAATAATAGTGGTCCCAGCACTGAACCCTGGGGTACGCCACTTATAACCGGGGACCATTCAGAGTAGGAATCATTGACCACAACTCTCTGGATACGGTCCTTGAGACAATTCTCAATCCAATTACAAACAATACTTTCTAAACCTAGAGTCCTTAATTTACCCATTAGACGTCTATGAGGGACAGTGTCAAATGCCTTTGCAAAGTCCAAAAACACTATATCCACAGCGGCCCCTCTGTCTAGGCTTCAATTCACCTCTTCATAAAAACAAATTAGGTTGGTTTGACAACTTCTGTCCTTAGTAAAACCGTGCTGGCTGTCACTTATAATAAAAAATGTTGTCACATACTCCTGTATATAGATAGATAGATAGATAGATAGATAGATAGATAGATAGATAGATAGATAGATAGATAGATAGATAGATAGATAGATAGATAGATAGATACTATTAAAAAAATAGGCAGCACTCCGTAGTATATGTGAAAGAAGTGGGTACTTTATTGCTCCATGTGCAACGTTTCAGCTCTGTCCTCTAGAGCCTTTCTCAAGCCTTTCTAGAGGACAGAGCTGAAACGTTGCACATGGGGCAATAAAGTACCCACTTTTTTCATATATACTACGGAGTGCTGCCTATTTTTTGAGCAGTGTATAGCTGGGACCTTGGTCTGTTGCCCAATGGCTTGCACCAACATTTTACCGATGCTGCTGGATTTGTTTGTTTTTGGATAGATAGATAGATAGATAGATAGATAGATAGATAGATAGATAGATAGATAGATAGATAGATAGATAGATAGATAGATAGATAGATAGATAATATTATCGCTATCAATAATAGTAATACAAATTTACAATTTGAACTCCAGTTTGCAAACTTTTTACCTGAAGCGACTGTACTTCGCTTTTCTCTTTGCTTTCACAAGCCATGACAAAAGAAGTGAGTCAAACGAGTTATTAGAAAAATCTATACAATATTTTCTTCCACAAGACATGCTGCCATTCTGTTAGGAGTAAGGTCAGTCCCATCACCTTTTTTCCTTTTAAAGTTCATGAAAGAACTGTTGTCAACCAGAACCGTACTGAACGGTGGTATTATGAAGCAAGAATAATTATTATCTTTAAAGATGTCTGCATGTTATATGCATATACTAAACTATAGAAAAAACTTTCATATCCTTTTTTAATTCTTTTGAAAATGTTTCATTCTGGGCAAAATGACTACAATAAAACATTGAAGAGATAACCCTTTAACTGTTATATTGGCGCTGATTTCAGCCGCTACTCTCTCAAGCAATTATGGGATTAAGGGTAGACTTTTATCAGGGGTGAATGCATTCCACTAGAGCACATTAATTATGTCAGTCCGCTCTGCAGGTTTCAGTGGTTGCACATTTGGCTGTAAATTTCAACAAAGTCCAACCATAACTCAAGTCACATTTAATATTCACATCGTTGGTGCCAGTAAACCGTGCTAAGTGGAATTGTAGCAAATGAAATAAAAAAGGTGAATGTTATTTAATATTTAATTTCAATCCTACCATGCATGGGTGGGATCCGGCTGGTTTCCCCCGATACCCCCGACCCGAACCGGTTTTTAAAATTACAGTCGTTTCGGAGAACCAGGGTGGATCGGGAACCCGGAAACCGATCCCTGCACACAATTGTATCCGCGTCCTTAGGACGTGGATACAATTGATTTATCTTGTGCTGCCTGATGAGGCAAAGGATGCCTCGCCATTCGGCGCTTTAGAGAGGATGCAGTCGGCGCGATGACGTCATCGCCTAGCTGCGTCATTCCCACTGGATAAGGCCTGGCATCACTGGAGGACAGCACGGGAACGGGGATAGGTGAGCATATAATGTTTTCTTTTACAGTAAGCAGTGTTAGTGTTGGGGTCACTATCTACAGGGGGCACTATCTACAGGAGGCAATATCTACAGGGGACTCTATAGGGAGCCCCTCTATGGGGGGCAATATCTTCATAGGACTTTATGGGGGCACTAGCTACAGGATGCTCTATGGGGAGCACTATCTACAGAGGGCTCTATGAGAGGCACTATCTACAGAGGGCTCTACAGGGGGCACTATCTACAGAGGGCTCTATGAGGGGCACTATCTACAGGGTCCTCTATTAGGGGCATTATCTACAGGGGACTATATGAGGGGTATGATCTACAAGGCGCTAGATGCAGGGGGATGGTGTGTGTGTGCGTGTGTGTGTGTGTGTGTGTGTGTGTGTGTGTGTGTGTGTGTGTGTGTGTGGTACTTTACAGTGTTTAACACAACTTTATTTATGGGCACAGTGTATGGTACTTTTATATTCAGGGGCACAGTGTATATTACTATTATATTCAGGTGCACAGTGTGAAGCACTATCATATTCAGGGGCACATTGTATAATACTATTATATTCAGTGGCATAGAGTGGGGCACCATGAGAATTGTATCTTCGTTTATAGAGGCGGAAATGGTGGAAAAGTGACCTGCCAAAGACATCTGAGCGGCAAACTCTGCAGAAATGGGTTGTGGCCGGGAGGCATCGTCAGGGAGGTCGGGACCGGATGAAATAGAAAAGAGAAAAATAATTAGTCCAATCTGAGAAGATCTCACCAGTGAGTCACTAAATGTAAATGTTTACTCTGGCTGTGACTGATCAGCACTGTAGCCACTGCATGATCTGCAGCAAGATGATGGATGTATCGTTTTTTTTTGGGTGAAACAGCAACTCCCATTATATCTGTAAAGGATCTGCCAGGCACTTCTGTGTATACGCCCATGGGTAATCAGTCTGCACCTGGTTATATGTCTCTGAGACTGACTCCATCTTCCACCACTCAGGATGGCAGGCTTAGGAGTGGGAGAGCCTATCGCAGCCTGGCCAGACGGAGCTAGTTCCGCCCTCTGTCTATTTATACCTGCCTTTCCTGTTCCTCCTTTGCTTGTGATTCTTCTCGTGTGGTTTCCTGGCCTTGCTGCAGCTCCTAGCTATTTGACCTTGCTTCATACTGATCCCGGCTTTCTGACTACTCTCCTGCTCTGCGTTTGGTACCTCGTACATTCCTGGTTTGACTCGTTCACCTCTCTTGTTGCTCACGGTGTTGCCGTGGGCAACTGCCCCATTTCCCTTTGCTTGTGTCCCATTGTCCGTTTGTCTGTCGTGCACCTACTGAGCGTAGGGACCGTCGCCCAGTTGTACCCCGTCGCCTAGGGCGGGTCGTTGCAAGTAGGCAGGGACTGAGTGGTGGGTAGATTAGGGCTCACTGTATGTTTCCCTACCCCCCTGTCATTACAATATCCTTACAATTGTTCAGGCAATACTGGGAGATGTAGTTTTATATCGTACAAACTTATATGGCAGCGGTTAAACTGAATTTGCAAATTATTTCTGTACTGAGCTGTATTTGTGCTTGTGCTGTGTATAAATATACTGAGCTTTGTTCTGGTACTGTAATATGTACTGGGCTTGGTTCTGGAGCTGTTTGTATGTACTAAACTTGGTACTGCTGCTGTATAAATGTACTGAGCTTTGTTCTGGTGTCGTATATATGTACTGAGCTAGATTCTGGTGCTGTATATATATATTGAGCTTGGTTCTGGGGCTGTATTTATGTACTGAGCTTTGTTCTGGTGTTGTATATATGTACTAAGGTAGGTTCTGGTGCTGTATATATATATTGAGCTTGGTTCTGGGGCTGTATTTATGTACTGAGCTTAGTTCTGGTGTTGTATTTATGTGTGAGCTTGGTTATGGCGTTGTATATTTGTACTGAGCTTTGTACTGGTGCTGTATATATGTATCTCGCTTGGTGCTGGAGCTGTTTTATGTACCGGGCTTGGTTCTGGTGCTGTATCTCGCTTTGTTCTGGTGCTGTATTTATGTACTGAGTTTTGTTCTGGCGCGGTATATATGTACTGGGCTTGCTTCTGGAACTGTTTGTATGCACTAAACTTGGTACTGGTGCTATATAAATGTACTGAGCTTTGTTCTGGTGTTGTATATATGTACCTAGCTAGGTTCTGGTGCTGTTTATATGTATTGAGCTTGGTTCTGGTGTTGCATTTATGTGTGAGCTTGGTTATGGTGTTGTATATTTGTACTGTGCTTTGTTCTGGTGCTCTATATACGTATTGAGCTTGGTTCTGGACCGTTATTTATGTACTGGGCTTGGTTCTGGTGCTGTATCTCACTTGGATCTGGTGCTGTATTTATGTTCTGAGTTTTGTTCTAGCGCTGTATATATTTATTGAGCTTTGTTCTTGTGAAGGATCTGCCAGGCACAGCTTCGGGGTTAACGCCCATAGATAATCAGTCTGCACCTGCTTCTATGTCTGTGAGACTGACTCATCTATGACGAGACTGACAAGACTCCGTGTCCCCCCAACAACGTAGAGATTTCCGCAGGAAGAATGGTCTCTGCTTCTACTGTGGGGATGACAAGCATCAAGTGAACAACTGTCCTAAGCGTAAAAATGCAGCCGGAGAACTTCCGCGCCTAAGTGATCATCGGGGAGGTCACTTGGGCGCACAGGTATTTCCCGTAAATATGAAACGTAATAAAATCTTGCTTCCCTTTCAGGTCTCTTTTGGTGGTAGGTCTGCTACCGGCAGTGCCTTCGTGGATTCAGGGTCTTCTGCTAATATCATGTCTGTGGAATTTGCTATGTCTCTAGCTATGCCTTTGATTGATTTGCCTAAACCTGTCCCGGTAGTGGGTATCGACTCCACTCCTCTTGCTAATAGTTATTTTACACAGCATACCCCTGTTTTTGAACTCCTTGTTGGCTCCATGCATTTGGAGCAGTGCTCTGTACTGTTAATGCAGGGATTATCGTCCGATTTGGTTTTAGGCCTTCCCTGGTTGCAGTTGCATAATCCCACGTTTAACTGGAATACTGGGGATCTTACCAAATGGGGTAATGAATACATGACGTCATGTTTTTCTGTTAATTTTATCTCTCTCCCTGAGGAGGTGAACACTCTACCTGAGTTTATTCAGGACTTCGCTGATGTTTTTTCTAAAAAGGCCTCCGAAGTGTTACCTCCTCATAGAGAATTCGATTGCGCAATCGATTTGGTACCAGGAGCTAAGCTCCCTAAGGGTAGGATATTTAATCTCTCTTGTCCCGAACGTGAAGCCATGAGAGAGTATATCCAGGAATGCCTGGCCAAGGGTTACATTCGCCCCTCTACTTCTCCGGTAGGAGCTGGCTTCTTCTTCGTAGGGAAGACGGATGGTGGTCTTAGGCCATGCATTGACTACCGAAGCTTGAATAAGGTCACTGTAAGGAACCAGTATCCCCTTCCTCTGATTCCTGATCTCTTTAATCAGGTTCAGGGGGCCCAATGGTTCTCTAAGTTTGATCTACGGGGGGGGCGTATAACCTTATCCGCATCAAAGAGGGGGATGAGTGGAAGACTGCGTTTAACACGCCCGAAGGTCATTTTGAATACCTCGTCATGCCCTTTGGGTTGTGTAATGCTCCCGCGGTCTTCCAGAATTTCATAAATGAGATTTTAAGAGACTACCTGGGGTTATTTCTTGTAGTGTACCTTGATGACATACTTGTGTTTTCCAAGGACTGGTCCTCCCACATTGAGCATGTCAGGAAGGTGCTCCAGGTCCTTCGAGAAAACAAACTGTTTGCAAAGACCGAAAAATGTGTGTTTGGGGTGCAGGAGATACCATTTTTGGGCCAAATCCTCACTCCTCATGAATTCCGCATGGACCCCGCCAAGGTCCAGGCTGTGGCGGAATGGGTCCAACCTGCCTCCCTGAAGGCGTTACAGTGCTTCCTGGGGTTCGCTAATTATTACAGGAGGTTTATTGCTAACTTCTCGGTCATCGATAAGCCTCTTACGGATCTCACTCGCAAAGGTGCTGATCTCCTCCACTGGCCTCCTGAGGCTGTCCAGGCTTTTGAGGTCCTTAAGAAGTGCTTTATCTCGGCCGTTGTGCTGATTCAGCCTAACCAAATGGAGCCATTTATCGTGGAGGTTGACGCCTCCGAGGTGGGAGTGGGGGCTGTCTTGACCCAGGGTACCAGGTCCCTCACCCATCTCCGTCCCTGTGCCTACTTCTCCAGGAAGTTCTCGCCCACTGAAAGTAACTATGATATTGGCAACCGTGAACTCTTAGCCATTAAATGGGCATTTGAAGAGTGGCACCACTTCCTGGAGGGGGCTAGGCACCAGGTAACGGTCCTTACCGACCACTAGAATCTTGTTTTCTTAGAATCTGCCCGGAGGCTAAACCCGAGACAAGCTCGATGGGCGTTATTTTTTACTAGATTCGACTTTTTGGTCACCTATAGGGCCGGGTCTTAAAATATTAAGGCTGATGCACTGTCGCGTAGCTTCATGGCCAGCCCTCCTTTGGAGGAAGATCCTGCATGTGTTTAGCCTCCAGGTATAACCATTTCCTCTGTTGATTCTGACTTAGTCTCTGAAATTGCGGCTGATCAAGGTTCAGCTCCCGGGAGCCTTCCTGAGAACAAGCTGTTTGTTCCCCTGCAATTCCGGCTAAGGGTACTTAGGGAAAATCATGACTCTGCACTATCTGGCCATCCAGGCATCCTGGGTACCAAGCACCTCATTGCCAGAAACTATTGGTGGCCTGGGTTGCCTAAAGATGTTAAGGCCTACGTCGCCGCTTGTGAAATTTGTGCTAGGTCCAAGACTCCCAGGTCCCGACCAGCGGGCTTACTATGTTCTTTGCCCATTCCCCAGAGACCTTAGACCCATATCTCCATGGATTTTATCACCGATTTGCCTCCATCTCAAGGCAAGTCGGTGGTGTGGGTTGTAGTAGACCGCTTCAGTAAGATGTGCCACTTTGTGCCCCTCAAAAAACTACCCAATGCCAAGATGTTAGCTACCTTGTTTGTCAAACACATCCTGCGTCTCCATGGGGTCCCTGTCAATATTGTTTCTGATAGAGGGGTACAATTTTTTCATTGTTTTGGAGAGCCTTCTGTAAAAAGTTGGAGATTGATCTGTCCTTCTCCTCTGCCTTCCATCCTGAAACAAATGGCCAAATTGAGAGGACTAATCAGTCTCTAGAACAATATTTAAGGTGTTTTATCTCTGACTGTCAATATGATTGGGTCTCATTCATTCCCCTCGCCGAATTTTTCCTTAATAACCGGGTCAGTAACTCGTCAGGGGTCTCCCCCTTTTTCTGTCATTTTGGGTTTAATCCACGGTTCTCCTCCGTTTCACCTGGTAGTTCCAACAATCCCGAGGTATTGATCAGGAGGTTCCATCTTCGCTTCCCCAATAAGCCAGGTCCACCTAGAAAGGGTCCAGTGGCCCCTCTTAAAAGGGGGGGTACTGTAAAGGATCTGCCAGACACAGCTTCTGTGTCGACGCCCGTGATTAATCAGTCTGCACCGGCTCCTAAGTCTTAGAGAGTGACACGATCTTCTACCAGTCAGGCTGGGAGGCTGAGGAGTGGGAGAGCCTATCACAGCCTGGCCAGACGGAGCTAGCTCCCGCCCTCTGTCTATTTATACCTGCATTTCCTGCTCCTCCTTTGCCTGTGATTCTTTTCTGTTTCCTGGCTCTGCTGCTCATGCTATGGTTATTGACCTTGCTTCATTTTTGACCCTGGCTTTACTGACTACGCTCCTGCTCTGCGATTTGTACCTCGTGCACTCCTGGTTTGACTCGGCTCGTTCACTACTCTTGTTGCTCACTGTGTTGCCGTGGGCAACTGCCCCATTTCCCTTGGCTTCTGTGTACCCTTGTCTGTTTGTCTGTCATGCACTTATTGAGCGTAGGGACCATAGCCCAGTTGTACGCCGTCGACTAGGATGGGCCTTTGAAAGTAGGCAGGGACTGAGTGGCGGGTAGATTAGGGCTCACCTGTCTGTCTCCCTACCCCGTCATTACAATACAGTTGACTCCCCTTGTTTGATGGTCAGCAGTGAGGCAGTTGCAGAGGATGTTTGACCCGGTTCCTCGAACACTGTAAGAAAAAGTCTCTAGAAACAGTGATAGATCAGAGAATTCATGGCCCTCTCGTTCCAAGATGGGGTTCGCCCATACCAGGACTTTTCCAGCGAGGAGAGAAATAATAAATGTTACTTTGGCCTCATCAGAAGGGATGAGATGGGGACATAACCTAGTGGATCATACATTGATTGATGAAGGTTGTACAGGCTCTAGGATCCCCGTCGTAGCGAGGTGGTAGAGACAGCAAAACTGTAGTCCCAGGGCAGGCAGGAGTGGTAACAGGTAGTGGAACAGCGAAAGCATCCAGAGGAGATACAGTAGGATGATCCAAATCGAATTTCTGCCTGTAGGAGCTGATCCTGGCGTGCCTGGAGGTCACGCATGTCCGTTTGCATCACCTAGATCACCGCCTTAGGTTGGCAAGCGGGATCCATGGCCTGACCATGGGGTATGTGGATCCACTAGGCTGCTCCGCCATAGCAGAGTGGCGGCTGGTAAAACAACACTCTATGCAAAAGTCTTTAGCACAAGAGTACCTGTAAGAGTCCAGACAGACACGAGGTGTAGCAGATGCGTGGGCACAGATGTTTCATGGCACAGATGATGCTTAACGTGGCAGATGACACCAGACGAGGCAGATGAAACACACACGACTCCAACAATCGGCTAAGGCTCAGGAACAAACACATCAACAGGATACAGGATATGTGAAGCAGGATACGGAAACACTGGAAGCAGGATATAACTAACAGACCATTTCCAATATGAACATGGGTAGACAACAACAAAACTCAGGCAAGGGGAGGAAGGGCAGAGCCCTTTTTATAGTCCAGGGTAATCTGGGGATTGGTTAGGGAACTTTTACCTGGTGCAAGCTCTGACCCTAGGAGAGCCTGCAGGGCAGTATGGCCGTGTTTGCTGGCATCTCCGTGGAGGGAGACACCTGCATGCGGTCAGAGGTCTGCGGTGGCGGCCCCCGGAAGGTGAGATAAGGCGGCAGTCCGCGACCGCGGCTGTTATAGTACCCCCCTTACTCCCCCTCTTCTTGGGTCCAGAGCGTGAGAGGAATTTTCTAATGAGGGTAGGGGCATTGATGTTCTGTTCTGGCTCCCAAGACCTCTCCTTAGGACCAAAACCAAAACAGGGCCTTCCCTAAACTGTTGCCACAAAGTTGGAAGGATACAATTGCCTAAAATGTAGTCTAAATGGTCTAACATTAACATTACCCGTCACTGGAAATAAGGGGCCTATACCAAACCCTAAAAAACATCTTTAGGCCTCTATTCCGTCTGCAATAAATTTAAAGTGGATATTAAAATTCTACAAATACCCCTTTAGTATTGGATAAAATTACCCCAGAACACACTGAGCCGTACGCGCTCAGCCTTTACAAAGGCACATAGAGTCCCTGTAGCTCCATATGGCTCTGTATAATGGAGTTATTCTCTCCTAGAAGCAATGCTTCTAGGGGAGAATAGCTACAAAATACTTCCTATTAAGAATTCAACATTAAAAAAACTCTATGCCTCCATATGAAATGGAAGGTGCATGGAGGTACAGTTAGGCCCCACATACATCTACATAGTATTAGACCCCACAGACATCTGCTGTATTACAGCTTCATACAACTCAGAGGCTGTACGGAGCCATAATACAGTCATGTGCATGAGCCTAAAGTTTTCATTAGACGCTTTGTCTACACAAAATTTGTTAATGAAATTTAAAATATATCTATACTCGTCTTACTTGGCTGTTAAAAAGCTATGATTTGCATGGTCTCTGGTGGTTGAATTATTTCTTTCACCAGTCCTACCCATTTTAATTACACCCTGTCCTCACTAAAGTAGTATGGTCACCAAAATGTTTTTGCACAATTAATGTTAAAATAATAAAATAAATATAGTTAGCACTATGAGAAATTTATTGTCCTTATAAAACTTATACTATGATTCCCCTAAATTTAAAGGCTCTGTACACCTTCGCAAGGCAATTTTTTTTTTATATATATAAAAAGGTCAGTCAGTGTGATACGTGCAACTTTCTAAATAGTTTTTATTGAAAATTAGTTTTAATTTTTGAGATACAGCTGCTCTGTATTCTCTATACAGAGCAGCTGTATCGTTCGCTATGACCTGAATCCGTCAGTCCTGCGAACCTGACAGGTTCAGTGTCAGCGGGTCCTGCGTATCTCTGACACACAGGTTCCACGTGTAATTGATAACATCTAAGTTAACTTAGATGTGATCGATTACAGGTGTATCCTGCGTGTCAGAGACACGCAGGACCCACTGTCACTGAACCCGTCAGTCCCGCGGAGATGACGGGAGCATGATTTAGTGAAAGATACAGCTGCTGTGTATAGAGAATACAGAGCAGCTATATCTCAAAAAGTAAAGCTAATTTTTTATATAAACGATTTAGAAAGTTGCACTAAGCACACTGACTTTCATTTTTATTAAAAAAAATTGCCTTTCAAAGGTTTACATAGCCTTTAATTTATGTATCTTAAATAAACGGCTGTTCATGAATATTTATTAGGGGTTCAGTGCCTTTAGAATATATAATTTAGTAACTTCCTCTACAAGCTGAAAGCTCAATGGTCTGCCATGGGACCTGTACAATAATCAATGTTAGTGGTCAAAGCGATCACTGTCCACCTTTAGACCGATTTCGCAAAAGATACTCCTCTAAGACTCCGTATGTAAAATTTCTTATAAACCAGCTCAACAGGACATTAAAAAATAAGAATGCTTCTTCAAGCTAATCCTCAAATGATATCATATTGTAACATGTTGATTATGACAATAAATGGTAACATATACTAATAACACATAATAATGACACATTTGTTATTTTAGTTATGCCTTTTTACATTGTTTCCAGCTATCAGTTTTAAATTTGTCCCACCCTGGCCGAAGCTTAGTTGTGCATACCTATCAACGGACATCTGTATAGAGATAGGTAATTTACATATGAGTGACACACTCCCTAGCCTGGAAAAATGTATGTCAGGAAAATAACAGCAACTTGGTGTTATAATATAGAAAATATACAGCAGTAAATAACAGAAAGCAAAACCCCTTTATAGTGTCAGTTTAAAGAATTTATCTAAATACTATAGACCTTATGTATAAAAAAAAAAAAAAAAAAAAAAACTGTTTAAATCCCTTTTTGTTTTTTTGTTCAAATATACTCTGGGAAAATTAACTCCTTCTTGCCGCCGCCATTTTTCATTTTTATTTTGTTCTTCCCGTATTCCAAAATCCATAATTTTTTTATATTTCCGTCGACATGTTTTTTGCCAGGCCAGTTGTAGTTTTTAATCGCACCAGTTAATGTATGGTTCGTAGTGAGCTGTAATTTTTATTGCTTCCATTTTGGGGTGCATATAAAATTTTCCTGTAATATATAGCCGACACCTACTAAGTCTTCCGGCTCTGATTTACAATGTCAGAAAGGGGTTAAAGCAGGAATGTTATTGCTTTCCATATGAAACACTGACAATTTTTGTTAGAACAGATTATTGTAAGAGTCCTATGTGGTAGTCCATTATTGACTGGAGGTTAACTGGAAATATCCTTTAGATACTTTGTTTTAAATTGCAAATTTGGTCGTAAGAATAGGCTTTTATAACCATGTAGAAAAATTGTGACTAATGATTAAAGTGTATGTTTTTACTGTTTCTCTGTGCTATCACTAACTATATAAGTAATATTTGTGCATTTCTAAAGTTATAACTCTCAAAATCTTTAAGGAAATATCTTAAAAGATTTAACAAACCAATTAAACAGTGCCCATCTTCTTTGTTCTTTACAAGAAGGAAATAATCCAAGGCATGTTACGTACCACCAGCAGAATGTCCTAATTAACCTTCTGATTGAGTAGAGAAGGTCATAAGACTCTATCTACCATTCTCATTATTTTCAGCCTGACAACATAATACACATGAGTACCTTAATGTATCCTTTGAGTTCATTAATGCTGATTCACTCCTGACTTAATAAACCAAGTCTTGTCCATTGTGCCGCACACTTCAAGGTTGTACTCACCATGCCGCTTACTTTAAACATGATAATTATCGTTTAGCCTCACTGCCTAATATACAGAAGGATTAAGACAGATTTTGGCATTTCAAGCTTTAACTTTTCACATTCATGAGCCCTTGCATAATGCAATGTCCACATATCATCATATTAAAAGAAATATAGGATGAAAGAAATAAGCTAGCTCCAAAATGTTTGTACAAGATTTCATTATTTTGCTTACTTTATATCTTCCCAATACTATAACGCTCTATAAAGTTTTTAAAGTGTGGAGAGAATGTTTATAAGGTTATAATGTTATAAGGTTATTTAATACCTGATAATTTTATGAGCATTATTTATCAAAAGATATAGCATTGGCACATTGTAACATAGTATAAATCTACCAATTAAATTATACGGTGGTGTTGATCCAGAGGAAGGCAAACAATCCCTATGCAGCAGTAGTCTACTTTTTTTGCTCATCTTAAAGCGTTTCCTTTTAAATTCCAGGTATGGAATAAATCTGGATCAATTACCTAACTCGAGCAATCTAATATACATTGTGGAGTATTTAAAAAAGTAATTAGGTTACCCTTAAGCTGTATTTTTTGCTAAATAAATAACATAATTTTGATAATCTATTTGGATACTAAAGTCCACCCATTCCATGTATTATTTTGGTTTCCCACCTCTTAACCTAGTCCATCTCTGCTCTTTCATGTGTACTAGTGCACAAAACACATTATTCCATGTGCGGTCTGACTACTGATTTGAATAGAGGTAAAACTATTTTCATCATCTATATCTATGGCCCTTTTGATGCATCAACAGCTGCCAAGCTCTGGTTCCTACTTTTCAGTTTTCGATCCACCAATATGCCCAAGTTCTTTTCCATGTCAGTTTTACCCAGTGTTTTCCCATTTAGTCTGTAATGGTGAAATGTATTCTTCTTTCCCAAGTGCATTAACATACATTTATCAGTGTTAAATCTCATTTTCCACTTCTCTGCTCAAGGCTCCAGCTTATCCAAATCAATCTGTAAAATTATACTGTCATCTGCGCTTATTATACAATTCAGTATCATCTAAAAAAAAAAATAGATTTTACTCCATCAACCTTTGGCAAGGTCATTAATAAATATATAAAAATAATATAAAAACTTTTAAACACTTTAACAAGTAAAATTCTATTTACATACTATCTCCTTTCACGGGTGTCTGCCAGTCTTTCTGAGACCATACCCCGACTGTATTACAACATACACAGCTCTCCGCTGCCACCTTTTTTTTTTTGCCTTTCCATCGGACATCACTCTCCCGACTTATCCAGGCCCTTGCTACCCATTAGCTTCTATCTCACCTCTTGGGAAAATACACTCCAAGACACCGCCGCCGCCCAATATTCTACTGGCAATATTCGCCGGGCACTTCTCCAAAGATGTCTCCAGACCCTACCCAGGTTTCCGCCCTCACACTTTCAGTCACTCCAGGATTCAGGTAGTCTATCCACTAGGGCCCTACTCCCAAGGGTCACCTACCGCTATCTACTCCAATGACTCTACTATGTAGTCCAGTCTTTCCCAGGACTACAATTACTAGGCCACGTTTCAGGCCTCCAGGGCTAACCAGACCCACTGTAGCCTCCTTCCAGACGCACCTGTTAGGGAACTTCTAATTTTCCCTATTAGAACCACTACAGACTTCCCCCAGGTTTGAGCACAGTACATCTTATTCCCACTGGTTCCGAGCTCCGGACTGACTATCTCACCAGCACCATGCAAACCCCCCAGATTGACCACACCAGCAAGGAAATATACTCTGCACCGAATGGCCCACTTGTACTCGCCGGGCCACCTCTATCCACAGCCTGCCGCTCTCCATTTTAGACAAAAGATGGAGTCTGATAGCTCACCCTCTAATCTGTGACTCTGATCTCCTAGTGCACTACACACAACAGCAGTCTCTACCTCCGTTCTGAACAGGCCTTTATCACCATCCAACATTCACTGCAGCATCGAGCTTTCTATTGCCCTTTGTCTGCAAGGCAAACCCGCTCTGATCACCGTATTTACAGCACAGCTATCTCTGTACTTTACAAAGTATTCCTTCACTCTCTCTCTGTTTGGGTGCCAAAACACCGCCTAATATGCCTCTCTTATGTGTCTCCTCCTACCAGACTGGTAATGCAGCGTATCGGCGTTACAGTGTTCGACTTGCCAGCACCAGACTATTCCAGGCCCTGCCAGGCCCCACTCGCAGTCTGCCTCCTCCAGGGACCTGCAAGACAAAACAACAGCATATTTACAAATCATCACATTCTGGAATCTGGATAGTTTATTTAAGGGCCAGATAACCTATTTAAAAAGCTTATCCTTCACAGTCCATAGGCTGTAGCTTGGGAAGGGGCACATAGTTCACCCTCCTTACCTGCTGGCTTTACTGTCTACCATTATATCCTACATTGTAACCTCTCCTTATATCTATACTGCTTTATAACTGCTGAATAATTACGAGCAAGGTAGACTTCAACTCTTTGGTATTGATTGTAGTTTTGATCACATTTGCTATTATTTCATATGCACACAAGTCATAACTACTTTTCCTTACCAGTAAATATTACTTGCAAGGCTATAGGCTAAGAAGCTTACTAGCCTAGTAAATATTAGTTTTGTTGTCAATGCTAGACATTAGATTGTTAAATGTTAAGGATAAGTATGTTCAGGCCCGCATATTAGAAATAAACAGAAATCATGAGGCAGATTTACTAAGACTAGTGTTTCATACAGCAGTCTTAGTTACCTGCTTTGCTGAAGTAATATGCAACAGATTTATTAAGAGGTGCACGCCTCTTAATTATTCTGTTTCATCTTCCCGCTGGCCATGTGCCGCAACTACTGCAGCCGTGCGCTATACATCTCCACCCCCCTTGGAAATAAAATAAAAATAAGCATACTCACCTCACCAATCCTCTTATCCCCTCAGGCTCCCTTAGCGTTTGGCTCAGCATGCCCAGCGTCAGGATTTTTTATAAGCCTCCGCACGCTGAAGGAGCCTGAGGGGAGCCGAAGGGGAGAAGAGGAGCGGTGAGGCCAGCATGATTTTTTTTTCATTCAATTGTCCGACAGGGAAGGAAATGGTGGGGTTGTCCAATTGGGGGGGGGGCAAGGTACGTGACCCAGCATGGGTCTCTATATGGCTATGCCCCACAGAGTGAAATCTACGCCACTTCCACTATAATTTATGCCAGTTTTATGCCATAAATTATAAGAAGAAGAAGATAAACTTCAGGACTCCGTAGATTGACAATGCAGTATTTCTTTATTCAGAACAGGGCAAATAAAGATGTGTAATGTTTTGGCCAAAAATATGGCCCTTATCAAACACTATTGCCGATGGGTCCAAATGTGGGCTGCTGAGAATATAGCAGAATTTGAATATAGGGGATAGGGGAACTTGACCAGTAGGGGCGCCACAATTTGTATTAAAGTTACAAGGCCTTTTGCCAGAAAACTGGTGTAAGAAGATCGATAAATTCCCCCCCCAATGTGTTTATAATTATTTAGCAGACATCTGACATTCACTTTTTAACCCTGACCCTGCCAAGCTTGTGATATCATTACTCATTTATATGAATGTCAATACAATAAATAAATAAAAGAAAATATAAAAAAGATTCGGCAATACCATTAAAAGTGTCAAATGTGCTTCATATGAATAAAGATGAAATTTAGAATTTTTTCTAAAATTTAATTTTGCTACAACAGCACTTGTCCACTTGATTGATGAGCATATTGATTGCAAAGTTTTGGTTCCTCAAGTCTGACAGGTGTTTTGTATTTATCATTTCAATCTAGTTAGACTTATTCACAGACTGCACATCTGTTCATGTTTAGTGCCTTCATCATCCACGTATTGTGATCTTCTTCTGCCAGCTACTGTAGAGTTTGGTAAGAAGCCCAGCAGTAAAGATCTTTCAGCCTACATTATGAGTCATTAGACATATAGTTATAATTATATGCTAGAAATTCAACATTTAAAGATGTTATCTGGGACCAAAAATTGCATTACAATAATATATTTATGTGAAACTAAGTAACTTACTAATATACTTTAATTAAAAATTCCGTACTAAATGGTGCAGTTCAAACCTTGTGAATTATTCAGGAGGTGCTGAAGCTTTTCTAATAGTGATGGCGCTCCGATACGGCCCCAGAAGACTGAGCTTTTACTTCATGTGCTGTTCGTGAACATGACCGCAAGGGGCACATTGTCTATTGCTTGAGTCCCGAGCAGAGCATCAGCTAGCGCTTTGCTCGGGACTCCACCACTGCTCCCGACATCCATATTTGGCCAATTCAGGGGTTTCCTATTGCTGGAGTCCCCGAGCAGAGCATCAGCTGATGCTCTGCCTGGGAACTCCACAATCTTCTGCCGACGTCACTGTTGCTGTCCATATATGGACAATGACGTCGGCAGCACTACTGGAGACCCCGAGCAGAGCATCAATGGATGCTCTGCCTGGGCACTCCACAACTTCTCCCCAGGTCATTGTCACTGTCCATATATGGACAATGATGTCGGCAGCAGTACGGGAGTCCCCGAGCAGAGCATCAGCTGATGCTCTTCCTTGGGACTCCACAACTTCTGCCCATGTCATTGTAACTGTCCATATATGGACAATGATGTCGGCAGAGTAGTTCTGGAGACCCCAAGCAAAGCATCTGTTGATGCTTTGCCTGGGGACTCCACAACTTCTGCCCACGTCACTGTCACTGTCCATATATGGACAATGACGTCGGCAGAGCAGTACTGGAGTCCCGGAGCAGAGCATCAGCTGATGCTCTGGCTGGGGACTCCACAACTTCTGCCCACATCACTGTAACAGTCCATATATGGACAATGTCGTCGGCAGAGTAGTACTGGAGTCCCGGAGCAGAGCATCAGCTGATGCTCTGCCTGGGGACTCCACAACTTCTGCCCATGTCATTGTAACTTTCCATATATGGACAATGACGTCGGCAGAGTAGTACTGGAGACCACAAGCAAAGCATTACTGAGTAGTACTGGAGTCCCGGAGCAGAGCATCAGCTGATGCTTTGCTCGGGGACTTCAGGACTTCTGCCCACGTCACTGTCACTGTCCATATATGTACAGTGACCGCGGCAACAGTACCGGAGTCCCGGAGCAGAGCATGCTCGGGGACTCCAGTGATAGGAAACCTCTGAATTGACCAAATATGGACGTCAGGAGAAGTGCTGGAGTCTCCGACAGAAATCTGGCATAGAATACGTAATAAATTCCACCCATTGTCTCTAACTAAACTCCTGGAATGTTGAGGTAGACCACCTATGCACAGGAATATTTCCCAGTACTCGGATTACCTGAGAAAGCCACTCACATGAATGGGGAAAAATCTTCAGGAAAGTCATATTTATTTACACCAAGATTCTCTTCTATACTTTTTAAGACAATTTAAAAATAATATAGAATTTGTTATTCAGGGATAAGCGATAGCTGTTTTTGTGGACTTTAGAAAATATTTTCAAATTGAATGTTTACCATCTTATAACCGATCTATCTTAAACTATAGTAGGAAAGTAATGTAAGATAAGAAGTGTGTGGATACCTATATCAATATATCCTTCATTTACCATCACTTACCCCGCACAACCCACTTCATCAATCCTACACTATTTATACAATCATAACATGCCCATAGTCAGACATTCTCAAACTTATCAGTTACAACACTGGGGTGAAATTTCACAGAATAAATGGTATTACAGACCAATCTGCCCCTTGTAGTGTCATACAGCCCCACCTCCCTCTTGTACACAGTGCCCCTCACCACCCCCTTGTAGACAGTGTCATACAGCACCCACCTCCCCATTGTAGAAAGTGACATAAAGCCCCCACATCCCCCTTGTAGGGAGTGACATACAGCCCCCACATCCCCTTGTAGACAATGCCATACTGCCCCCCACCTCCACCTGACAGGATCCTTGCGTAGGCCGGCTTGATCCAGAGGTGTCATCACGCCGACTGCGCAGGGATCCTGTCCCTGTGCCTTATAGGCTGTAGGCGCCGCTGTAGCCTGCTACAGAGTTTCCCAACCTTTTCGGACTTGAGCCACCCCTGGAAAAAAAAAATTCCTCAGGGCCCCCCTACCAAAAATTGTTTAGAGAAAGACAGAAAATAGCTAAAAATAAGCACTACATTCTTAGGGTATGTTCACACAGCGTTTTTTGTAAGGCAGAAAAAAATCTGCTTTTGAATTGACAGCGATATTTGATGGGGTTTTTATTGCGGTTTTTTTAAGCCGTTGAAGCGAATGCAAAAGACGCAGCAAAAAAAGCTCCAAACGAGCGCCACAGCACTTTCTTCCTACTGTTAATTTCAATTGGAGGTCAGAGGTGGAAACCACTTGAAGACCATCAGCCCCCCCCCCCCACTCACAGTGAAATAACCATCAGCCCCTCCACTCATAGTAAAATGACCATCAGCCCCTCCACTCACAGTAAAATGACCATCAGCCCCTCCACTTACAGTAAGGCTGGGTTCACACACACTATTTACGGATGAAAATGCGGCTCAAAAGCGTCGGCAAACATCTGCCCATTCATTTGAATGGGTCTTACGATGTTCTGTGCCGACGGTCATTTTTTTTACGCGCCGCTGTCAAAAGACGACGCGTAAAAAAGACGCCTGCGTCAAAGAAGTGCCTGTCACTTCTTGAGACGTAATTGGAGCCGTTTTCCCTTGACTCCATGGAAAAACAGCTCCAATTACGTCCGTAATGGACGCAGCGAAAAGCGCCTGCACATGCCATTACGGCTGAAATTCCGGAGCGGTTTTCTCATGAAAACAGCTCCGTAATTTCAGCCGTTACGGAGGCTGCCGTGTGAACATACCCTAAAATGACCATCAGCCCGTCCACTCACAGTAAAATGACCATTAGCCCCCAACTCACAGTAAAACAACCATCAGCCCCCCACTCACAGTAAAACGACCATCAGCCCCCACTCACAGTAAAATAACCATCAGCCCGCCACTCACAGTAAAATGACCATCAGCCCGCCACTCACAGATGCCCCCTGTAGATCGTACCACACAGCCCCCTTGTAGGTCGTACCACACAGCCCCCTTGTAGGTCGTGCCACACAGCCCCCTTGTAGGTCGTGCCACACAGCCCCCTGTAGGTTGTGCCACACAGCCCCCTGTAGGTAGTGCCACACAGCCCCCTTGTAGGTAGTGCCACAAATGCCCCCTTGCTGAACAGCCCTTGTAGGTAGTGCCACACAGCCCTCTTGTAGGTAGTGCCACAAGGCTCCCTTGTAGGTAGTGCCACACAGCCCTTTTGTAGTTCGTGCCGCACAGCCCCCTGTAGGTCGTGCAACACAGCCCCTTTGTAGGTAGTAGGGATGTCACGATACCTGAATTTGGACTTCGATACGATACTTCGTGTAGTATTGTGATTTCGATACCAAAACGATACTTTCCCAACAGTAATAAAAAAAATGTCTTCCATTTTCTGATGTGAAGCGCGTGGTGTGATGCTGAATTTAACCTCCATTTGCCTCACATTAATAGTAATTAACCTCATCATGTTTCAAATTGTTGTGCAGGTTATTACGGCCGCGCCAATACCGAATGTGTGTATATTTTATGTATTGAGACTTATTTTAATGTTTATTATAAAAAAACGGCGTATGTGTATTTTTTTTAAATTTAACATTACTTTGTGTTTTTACTTTATTTTTAAACTTTAATATACTGGCATATATCAGATATATGCCAGTACATTAGCCTGTGTATGTATAGTACACAGGCAGTTGTTAGGACATACCTAAGTATGCCCTAACAACAGGAAATATGGTAAGACAGCCCTGGGGTCCTTCAATAGACCCTGGGCTGTCTGCCCATATATGGTATGGCCCTCGATCGCGTCAGAGGGATTCCCTGTGACGCGATCCAGGGGCATCCCCCCTCCCCATCTCCCGCTGAATGCTGCAGTCAGCTTTGATCGCAGCATTCAGGAGAATAGCGGCGGAGATGAGCGGTTTCTCTGATCTCCGCCGTTATAGAGCGGGGCTGCGGCTGTGCAATACAGTCATTGCCCCGCTCCTGACATTAAGTGCACGCGCGGTCAGCATGAGGTAATGCGGCCGGCGCTGCCTAATGAGCGGCGGCGCAGACACCGAAGACTGAACACGGGGGTGTTTTGCAGTGCGGCCACCATGTTCTGTTTTCAGTGCCGCCGCTCATTAGTGCAGCGCTGGCCGCATCGCATCATCCTCGCGGCGCGCACTTGTCAGGACTCAGGAGCGGGGCAATTACACATTACACAGCCGCAGCCCCGCTCTCATTCATCATGTATTACTATACTTAGCTGTGTGGCTCGAACCATTTGGGGATGCACAGTATCGAAACAGTATCGAAGTTTCGATGCATTGTGCATCCCTAGTAAGTAGTGCCACAAATCCCCCCCCCCTTGCCACACAGCCCCCTTGTAGGTAGTGCCACACAGATCCCTTGTAGTGCCACACACACCCTTGTAGGTAGTGCCACACAACCCCCGTGTAGGTAGCACTCCCTTCATGTAGATAGCGCCACTGTAGCTCCCTGTGGTTGGGGATTCCGCTCCTTGACGGAGTGCTTGATGTCTCTGTCCATATATGAACAGTGACATCGGGCAACTAACTCCTGAAGCGGAATCCCTGTCCATAGCGTTGCAGACGTGGGATTCCACTCCAGGAGAGAATTGGCAAAATAGTGCGGCCATAAAGAGTATATTAATTCATGGCCGCACGATTTTGCAGATAAAGGGGCGGTTTACCCGCATGATTTTGCAAATTACAACAACTTACCCCCTATTTATTCTCTATGGGAGCGCCGGAAAAAGCAGAACACTGCACTCGGATATCTCCGGCGCTCCCATAGAGAATGAATGGAGCGGCAGTGCGCATGCCAATGTAACCGGAATACCCCTTACTGAGGTATTTGACAGCCGCTCCTACATAGTGCCAGCGCGGTTGTTGGCCGTGTTGTGACAGTGTGAGGGCCGCTCCGTGTGGTCGTACCCTAAAGAATCCTTTCTCCCCATACATAATGCTAAGTTCCCCTCCCCCATGATTCATAATAAGCTCCTACACCACAAAATAAACTATACAGAAGTCCCCCTCCCCACAAAATACATTTATAAAGAATCCCCCCACACTCCTATAGCATTTAGGGCAATGTCCCGTCACCTTCAAAATCGATCTGTAAAAAATACACACACACACACACACACACACACACACACACACACACACACACACACACAGTACCTATAACCTAGTCTCCCCTCCCCCACAAAATCGATCTTTGAAAAAAAAAACATCCTGTTACACATCACTTAAAGGAACAGTGTCATCACAATTTTTTTTTTCATATGTTAAAGATGTTAGTGCTTTATTAAAAACGTTTATATTTATTTGTGTGTTTGTGTTTTACTTTTTCTTATTTTTACACTTTTTCTTCCCTATGGGGGCTGCCATTTTTTGTTCCATTTCTGTATGTGTCGATTAACGACACATACAGACATGGAATACGGCAGCCACAGTCCCATAGGGACTGCGAACGGCTCCCGTCCCATCCACTTCTGTGTACGCCGTCTGTGTGGGAACTGCGCATGCGCCGCTCCCACACAGTCCAATTTGAAATTGGCGCCGTCGGCGCCATTTTCCTGTGGACCGGAAGTCGCGGCCGGACAGTAAGATTACTACTTCCGGTCGCGGCTTCCGGACTTGTGCACTTGGACCAGCGGCAGCAGACGGAGCGGACGGGCCGGAGGGAGCCGCGGCGGCAGGAGCAGGTAAGAGATTTCAATGTATGTTCGTGTTTGTGTACGTTTACTACTGTATGTAAACCTACTAAACTGTGTGTTAGCTCAAAAAATGGCGACACACAGTGTAGGAGGATACACTGTTCAAACCCCTCGTTTATCCCGGCACTAGCCAGGATAAAGGAGGGGGGGATGCTGAGAGCTCACTAGAGCGAGGGCTTTTTACCCAATTTTGCAATGCTGCAATTTTGGGAATAGCTCCATCTAGTGACCAGCAATGGGAAATATTATAAATTAGAATCTAATTTATAATATTTCCTGACTCGTGAAAAAAATAAAAAAAATTTGAACAATGTTTAATCACCTACACACTAAATGTTTAATTAAAAAAAACAAACATGTTTTTCTGGCAACACATTCCCTTTAAAGCTCCCTCTTTCCTCCTCCCTCACACAGCACATAAATAAACATAGATTAAGCTAAAGCTGCTGCTCTTACCTGACACCGGAGCTCCGTGGAGGAGCCTTCAGTGTGGCAGCAGCACAGAAGGAAGGAGCTGCGGGAGGCTCTGAGTCTGTGTGACACTGCAGTACAGGCTGTGCTGATTGGTGGAGCAGACAGAGGCACCTGCTGCTCCTCCAATCAGCGCTCACTTCACACAGCAGTGGAGAGGAAGGAACATTTCTCCTCTCTTCGGCTCGTACACACTGGCGCCCCCCTTACAGCATGGCGCCCGGCGCCCTGTGCGACCGCACGTGTCGCACATAGCTAAGGCCGGCCATGTTCTCAATTAACCCTTTGTGTTGTAGTTTTATGATAGATAGATAGATAGATAGATAGATAGATAGATAGATAGATAGATAGATAGATAGATAGATAGATAGATAGATAGATAGATAGATAGATAGATAGATAGATAGATCATATTATCGCTATCAATAATAGTAATACATATTTACAATTTGAACTCCAGTTTGCAAACTTGTTACCTGAAGTGACTGTACTTCGCTTTTCTCTTTGCTTTCACAAGCCATGACAAAATAAGTGAGTCAGACGAGTTATTAGAAAAGTCTATACAATATTTTCTGCCACAAGACATGCTGGCATTCTGTTAGGAGTAAGGTCTGTCCCATTACCTTTTCTCCTTTTGGGCCATGTTCAGACGTGGCAGAATTTTTCCGCTGCAAATGTTGGTGCAGATTCGGGCTCATTACGCAAAAAATCTGCACCAACATTTGCATATTTGACAGGTAATTCAGACATTGCAGATATCACAGCGGACTTGCCACAGATTTCAGTTTTTGCATTGCAAAGGCTGAAATCCGCAGTGAAATTCCACTTCTTCTCTGCAATGTAATGAGCATGCTGCGGAGGGAAAATTCTGCACCGCAGTCTAATTTCCGCACAGTTCTTTTCCGCAACGTCTGAACTAAGTTTCCTAAAAATGTATAGAAACAAATGTAAAAAACGGCTGCTGCAGAATTCCACTGCGGACTGTCCGCAGCGGAATTCAACCACAATTCCGCCACGTCTGAATGTGCCCTTAAAGTTCATGAAAGAACTGTTGTCAACCAGAACCAAACTGAACGGTGGTATTATGAAGCAAGAATAATTATTATCTTTAAATAAGTATGCATGTTATATGCATATACTAAATTAGAAAAAAAACTGTCGGCGACAGTGTGCATCGGGAACCAGGAGGCCAGCTGTCCCTGACAGCTGACACTCCACTGTATGCCGATCAGCGGCTTATTTCCGCTGATTTCGGCAATTAACCCCTTAATTGCGGTGATCGATTGGAATCACCGCATTCAGGGGTTTGTAGCACATCGGCAGACCTCACAATGAAATTGTGAGGTTTGCAGATGGCTAGCATGGCGATCGGAGGCCAAGTAATGGCCTCCGTGTCTGCCATGTACGGAAGCCTATCAGGACCAGCCTCCTGATAGACTTCCTGTCAGAGTGACAGGATGTCACTGCCGTTCACTGCTGCACACTGTCGGCGATAGTGTCTGTGACAGTGTCGGTGACAGTGTGCATCGAGAACCGGCAGGTTAGCTGTCCCTGACAGCTGACACTCCACTGTTGCCGATCAGCGGCTCATTGCCGCTGATTTCGGCAGTTAACCCGTTACATGCGGGGCTCGATTGCGATCGCATGTAGGGGATTTGTAGCACATCAGCAGCCCCCATGCAATTATGGGGGCTGCTGATGCTTGTGATGGCACCCGGGGGCCAGACAACGGCCTCCGGGTCTGCCATGTATGGAAGCGTATGAGGATCAGCCTCTGGCTGTTCCTCATAGACTAAGGCTGGGTTCACACGACCTATTTTCAGACGTAAACGAGGCGTATTATTCCTCGTTTTACGTCTGAAAATACGGCTACAATACGTCGGCAAACATCTGCCCATTCATTTGAATGGGTTTGCTGACGTACTGTGCCAACGACCTGTCATTTACACGTTGTCGTTTGACAGCTGTCAAACGACGACGCGTAAAATGACTGCCTCGGCAAAGAAGTGCAGGACACTTCTTTGCAAAGTAATTTGAGCCGTTCTTCATTGAAGTCAATGAAGAGCAGCTCAAGATTACGGGCGTCAAAGACGCCTCGCATAATGCGAGGAGGAGCTTTTACGTCTGAAACGACGCAGCTGTTTTCTCCTGAAAACAGTCTGTCTTTTCATACATAAAAGACAGTTCCCGTGTGCACATACCCTAACTGTCAGAGTGACTGTGACGTCACACTGACAGTTGGAATACGTTACACTACCTAGATAGTGTAATGTATTCTAGCAGCGATCAAAGCTGCAGGCAAAAAAAGAAAGTGTAAAAAGTAAAGAAAAAAGTAAAAAAAAAAAATGTTAATAAAAATGTTTTACAAAAGTGTAAAAATAAAAGATTTTTTTTTCCTATAATAAGTCTCTTATTATAGGGAAAAAATGAAACCATTAAAAAACAGTACACATATTTGGTATCACCGAATTCATAATGACCCAATCTATAAAACTATAATGTTATTTTTACCGCACGGTGAACGCCGCAAAAAAACAAACTAAAAACAATGCCAGAATCGCTATTTTTTGGTCACCACCCCTCCCAAAATATAGAATAAAAAGTGATCAAAAAGTCGCATGTAATCTAGTACCAATAAAAACTACAACCCGTCCCGCAATAAACAAACTCTCCCACAGCTTTTTTGACTGAAAAATAAAAAAGTTACGGCTCTCAGAATATGGTGACACAGAAAATAAATTATTTTATAAAGAAGTGATTTTATTGTGCAAACGCTACAAAACATAAAAAAAAACTATATACATATGGTATCGCCGTAATTGTACCGACCCGCAGAATAAAGTAAAATTGTCATTTATAGCACATTATGAACGCCGTAAGAAATAAAGAATTTAAAACGCCAAAATCACTGTTTTTGGTCACCAAAGCTCTAAATAAAATATAATAAAAAGTGATCAAAAAGTTGCATGTACCAAAAAATGGTACCAATAAAACTACAGCTCGTTCTGCCAAAAAGAACCCCTCACACCACTCAATTCATGGAAAAATAAAAAAGTTATGGTGTTTGGAAGGCGGGGAGTGAAAAACTAAAATGGAAAAGCAAAAAAGGATCAGTCCTGCAAAGGTTAATTAATTTCTATTAAAAAAAAATAATTATTACCACATGTGGGGTATTGTCCTACTCGGGAGAGATTGTGTTACAAATTTAGGGCGTCTTTTTCTCCTTTATCCCTTGTGAAAATGAAAAAATTCAACATTTTAGTGGACAAAAATGTTTATATTCATTTTCACGGCCTAATTCTACTAAATTCTGCAAAAAAACCTGTGTGGTATAAATGCTCACTATACCCCTGGAAAAATTCCTTGAGGGGTGTAGTTTCCCAAATGGGGTCACTTTTGGGGTGTTTCCACTGTTTTGGTCCCTCCTGTGCGTTGCAATCGCGACATGGCACTAAAAACCAATCCAGCAAAATCTGCGCTCCAAAATCCAAATGGCGTTCCCCCCCTTCTGAGCGCTGCCGTGGGTCCAAACAGCAGTTTATTACCAGATATGGGGTATTTCCGTAATCGGGAGAAGATGCTTTACAAATGTTGGGGTGCATTTTCTTCTTTATTCCTTGTAAATATTAAAAATGTCTGTTTTTTCAGAAAAAATGTAGATTTTCATTTTCACAGACTAACTCCAATAAATATAGCAAAATACCTGTGGGGTCAAAGTGCTAACTATACCCCTACATAAATTCCTTGAGGGGTCTAGTTTCCAAAATGTGGTCACTTTTGGGGAGTTTCCACTGTTTTGGTACCACAAGACCTCTTCAAACCCGACATGGTGCCTAAAATATAATCTAAAAATAAGCATGCCCCAAAATTCACTAGGTGCTCTTTTGCTTCTGAGGCCGGTGTTTCGGTCCATTAGGGCACTTGGGGCAATTGTGGGATATTCCGAAAAACTGCAGTACGTGGGCAATAAGTATTTAGTTGTATTTCTCTGGTAAAACCTTCTGTGTTACACAATTTTTTTTATTGCAAATGAATTTCGGCAAAAAAAAAGAGAAATTTGTACATTTCCCCTCTACTTTGCTTTATTTCCTGTGAAACGCCTAAAGAGTTAAGAAACTTTCTGAATGTGGTTTTTAATACTTTGAGGGGTGCAGTTTTTAACATGGGGTAATTTATTGGGGGATTCTAATATATAAGGCCCTCAAAACCACTTCACAACTGAACTGGTCCCTGTAAAAATCGCCTTTTGAATTTTTCTTGAAAATGTGAGAAATTGCTGCTAAAGTTCTAAGCCTTGTAACGTCCTAGAAAAATAAAAGGACGTTCAAAAAACTATGCAAATATAAAGTACACATATGGGAAATGGTAACTAGTGACTATTTTGTGTGGTATTACTATCTGTTTTACAAGCAGATACATTTAAATTTAGAAAAATGCACATTTCTGCAAATTTTCTCTAAATTTTGGTGTTTTTCACGTATAAATATTGCATTTATTGACCACATTTTTCTACTATCACAAAGTACAATATGTCATGAGAACACAATCTCAGAATCGCTTGGATAAGTAAAAGCATTCCAGAGTTATTACCACCTAAAGTGACACATTTCAGATTTGAAAACATTGGCTGTGCCACAAGGCCAAAACAGGCTGCGTCCTAAAGGGGTTACTCCTTTTTTAATTCTTTTGAAAAGGTTTCATTCTGGGCAAAACGACTACAACAAAACATTGAAGAGATAACAAAGATAGATATTAGTAATCCCACTTTGTTGCAATGTCTTGATTATTTCTGTCATTTTTAGTGCTATTGCATTGTTTCGTTCTTCATGAGATGATCATGCTAATTGCTGGACGACTGCGGTTATACTGTAAGCTGGTGAGAAAATATTTCACTGTATAAGCTCTCTTCTGGACATAATGATGCCAGCAAAGCAGATGGACCAGGCCAAAGATTATCCCAGCGGGTCTCATAACAGCTTTAAAGTTGATCCGTCCATGAGGAAAAAAGAAAGAGCACTCTGAGATCGCTCCTCCTGAACAAGTCACATGCAGCTATGGATTTGTTCCAGACACTCATGTGGTTTTTCTGAACTTTTTTCTTTTTTCCCCTAGTGCTGTTTAAGTGTAAAGTGCTACAATTTCAATCAGCTGTGTAAGAGGTATATTGACAAAATTCTCTTAAAGGGAACCTGGTCACTCGATTTGGAGTCACTAAATCTCCAACACAATTATGCAGCTGGGATTTAGTGTTCCAAACCTGTTGGTAAATGTTAGTAAATTAAACTACAACTTATCGAGAAGATTCCGTGTAACTTGTCTTGCAAAATCAAGCGCATGCGCATTGCGCACATGATGCCGAGTACAGTACACCTCGCTTCACTATGCATCTGGAGTGTACTATCCTCTGCTTCATGTGCACAATTGCGCATGTGCCTGATGCCACTCTTAGGCCCGATGCACACGATCGTAAAATCGTCCGTAATTGCAGACCGTAATTAAGCCGATGGACACCTTTCTGTATATTTCCAGGAAGGTGTCCGGGCCGTAGAAACCTTCCGTAAAAAATAGGACATCTTCTATTTTTTTATTTTACGGACCGTGTTCCCATACTTTATAATGGGAGCACGGCCCGCATATGCGGACGGCTGTCCGCGCCTGCAATTACGGACCGGGATTGCGGGCACGGTCGTGTGCATGGGGCCTTAGTCTCATAATGGTAAATTGTAGATAACTTAACTAAATGTTCCTGAAACAGCTTGGCAGGTTTGGAACACCCCAGCTGCATAACGGTATGCTGGCGGCTTAGTGACTCCAATCCGAGTGAGAGGTTCCCTTTAAAGGGTCCTCTGGCTTTAGAAATATATCTTAATATATCTTAATTGGTTAGATGTAGATATTATAGGTATTCTAAGTTAGTAATATGGTATATGTATATTTGGTCCTCAATTTGAAGCTGATTTCAAGGACCACAGCTGTTTTTCCTAATTTACATCCACACAGCATTGTAGAGGCCTACCACAGTGCCACAGGATCCTACAGTGGGTCCAAGCTCTGGCAATAATAAGCCCCAAGGGTCCAGCAGAAAATGGAGATCATTACTTGTTGATAGGGACAATTCTTATTGGTTGATTCACACATCTTTTTTTTTTTACGTTTTAATGACATGACCTGTGTGCACAATGCTAACAACATAGTTCATAATGTAATTAAAAGTGGGCACGTTCTGTATAGATTGACTCTAGGCCATCAGAAGTATTTTCTTGGGTTGGGCCAAAAATTTATTTTTATGACTGGGGCTAGGGCAGCAGGAAAGACATGGTCTGCGCCTTCCTCGCTTTTCCCCAACATACTGTACAAAAACTGATAAAAATTAACTATTCAATGCTGGCTATTAGCTGACTTTTACCATTAATATATTTAACTACAGGAAAAAGGCATCTCCACTGGCTCTTTGCCATTAGCCCTATGATAACCCACATAGGCAGAAGCAGTGAGTCTTTGGGTCTTGATTAGAATCAGATCTCTGACTTATCAGGGACAATGTTCTGCTGATGCCAGACTAAAATTAATGTCCCCTCATAAATTAAACCAGTACTCTAATGAGATGCATGAAGGCATATGCCAGTTGGCAAGTGGTTAAAAGTAGCATCAACTAGTAATAAGGAAAACATATACCAATTAATTATGTTTATTTAGTGCTTTCCAACATTTCAGTTTTGCTCTGCTTAAAATATTAATATGCAAATTATCAATATATAATATGATTATTGGTGATATTTTCATGACTGGAATACTCATGTGTTGATGTCTCCACTGAGACTAATGAGATCATGTCTTGCTGTATATATTAACCCCTTCCCGCAAAATCACGTACAGTTACGTCATGGGAGATGGACTGTTCCCGCATCTTGACGTAACTGTACGTCATGGGGATGAAGCTGGCTCAGGAGCTGAGCCAGCGACATCACCGCCGGGTGGCAGCTGTATATGTTACAGCTGGCACCCTGAGGTATCGGCCAGGACCGGAGCTAGCCTCCGATCCGACCGATTAACCCCTCACATGCTGCGTTGAATAGCGATCGCAGCATGTGAGGAGTTTATAGCCACCGGCGCCCCAGCAACGTGATCGCTGGGTTGCCGGTGGCTGCAAAGGCGATCGGACGGCTAATGCTTACCTCCCGGTCTGCCAGCAACGGAATCCTCCTATGCCCCGTCGTCGGCGGGGCCCAGGAGGCTTCCGGTACCATCGGCAAGATGGCGCCGGCTCAGCTTCCGGCTCAGAAGCTGAGCCGGCGTCATCAGCAGTGGGTGTCCGCTGTATGTTACAGCGGACACCCCGATCTATCGCCAGGAACCGGAGCTAGCTCCGATTCCTGGCATTAACCCCTTCGATGCAGCGATCCATTGTGATCGCTGCATCCTAGAGGTTTGTAGCAAATCGGCAGCCTTGCCACGCGATAGCAAGGCTGGCGACTGCTACCATGGCAACAGGAGCCCTAACAATGGACTCCTGTCTGCCATTACGTAAGCTGATTAGGCCCCGCCTAGAGGCGGAGCCTGATCGGCTTGCTGTCAGTGAACAACTGACAGTTCTAATACATTGCATTACATAGGTAGTGCAATGTATTAGAACATCAAACAAGCTGTTGGACCTTCAAGTCCCCTAGTGGGACTAAAGAAAAGTGTCAAAAAAGTAAAAATAAAAGTTGTAAAAAATACAATAAAAATTTCAAATAATAACACAAAACACAATCGCCCTTTTTCCCTTATCAAGTCATTTATTATTGAAAAAAATAATAAAGCCATACATATTTGGTATCGCTGCGACCGTAACGACCTGAACTATAAAAATATTATGTTATTTATTCCGCACAGTGAACGCCGTAAAAAAAATAACTAAAAAATTCTGACATAATTGCTATTTTTTGGTCACTTTGTCTTCCAAAAATTGAAATAAAAAGTGATCAAAAAGTCGCATGTACCTAAAAATGGTACCTATAAAAACTATAACTCGTCTCGCTAAAAATAAGCCCTCATACAGCTCCGCCGACGAAAAATTTAAAACCGTTATGGCTCTCACAACTTGGCGACAGAAAAAGTCCATTCTCTTTACAAAAGTTATTTTATTGTGCAAACAGTTGTAAAACATAAAAAGTGCTATAAATTAGGTATCACCGGAATCGGACTGACCCGCAGAATAAAGGTAACATGTAATTTATAACACGTGGTGAACGCTGTATAAAAAGAACTAAAAAAATATGCCAGAATTGCTGTTTTTTGGTCACCTTGCCTCCCAAAAAAAAAAGGATAACAAGTGATCAAAAAGTCGCGTGTACCCCAAAATGGTACCAATAAAAACTACAGCTCGTCCCGCAAAAAAAAAAACAGCCCTCATACCACTACGTCTATGAAAAAATAAAATTAGTTAAGGCTCCAATAAGCCAGGAAATAAAAATATGCAGTTGTGCAGCCCGAGGGGAACGTTTCTTCTGTTTCAAGTGGCGAATTATCAAGGCCCCTAAAATTAGGGATCCAGGAAGGGGAGGGCCCAAACATATCTGCTGGAAGTGAGGGCACCCGTATTATACCAGGACAACACTTTCCCAGCAAAATTCCCCAAACTTCAAAGGTGCGGAGTGCGGACCAAAAGGGGGATAAGTAAAGACCATTTATTAGTGCGACACCAGCCTGTGCAGAAAGGATTGTGTCACAGCATAACACACATCTATGGATTATTTTATTGTTTTTTTTTTACCCCACTATACCACCTGACTATGCCCCTTATATACTCCGCCCGCCTTACATGTACCCCACATTATAAACGGAAACACCAGTAAGACTCCAAACAAAACTACTACAAGCAAAATCCACGCTCCAAAAGCCAAATGGCTCTACCTCCCTTCTGAACCCTACAGTGTGCCCAAACAGCAGTTTACTTCCACATATATGGCATCGCCATACCCGGGAGAACCCTTTTAATAATTTTTGGGGTGTGTGTCTCCAGTGGCACAAGCTGGATATTGGCATATCTATTGAAAAACCATTTTCACTCTGCAACATCACGTGCACACCAATTTCTGCCAATCACCTGTGGGGTTAATATGCTCACTACACCCCTAGGTGAATACCTTGAGGGGTGTAGTTTCCAAAATGGGGTCACTTCTGGGGGGGATCCACTGTTTTGGTCCCACAGGGACTTTGCAAATGCGACATAGCGCCCAGAAACCAATCCAGCAAAATCTGTACTCCAAAAGCCAAATGGCGCTCCTTCCCTTCTGTGCCCTACTCTGTGCCTAAACAGCAGTTTATGACCACATATGTGGTATTGTCATACACAGGAGAAGTTGCTTTACAAGTGTTGTGGTGCTCTTTTACATTTATTTGTTGAGAATATGAAACATTTTCAGCTAAAACTACGTCTTATTGAAGAAAAAGGATTTTTTTTATTTTCACTGCCCAATTCTAATAAAATCTATGAAACACCTGTGGGGTCAAAATGCTCACTACACCCCTAGATGAACTCCTCAAGGGGTGTAGTTTTTGAATGGAATCACTTTTGGGGAGTTTCCACTGTACTGACACCTTAGGAGCTTTGCAAAAGTGACATGGTGTCAAGAAACCAATCCAGCAAAATCTGTGCTCCAAAAGCCAAATGGCACTCCTTCTCTTCTGATCCTTGCCGTGTGCCCAAACAGCAGTTTATGACCACAAATGGGGTATTGCCGTACTCCAGAGAAGTTGCTTTACAAATGTTGGGGTTCTTTTATTCCTTTATTTGTTGAGAAAATGAAAAATGTTGAGCTAAAGCTACGTCTTATTGGAAAAAAAGGATTTTTTTTATCTTCACTGCCCAATTCTAATAAAATCTATGAAACCCCTGTGGGTTCAAAATGCTCACTACACCCCTAGATGAATTCTTCAAGGGGTGTAGTTTCCTAAATGGAGTCACTTTTTTGGTGTTTTCACTGTTTTGGTCCCTTAGGGGCTTTGCAAATGCGACGTGGTCTCCGCAAACCATTCCTGCTAAATTTGAGCTCCAAAAGCCAAATGGCGCTCTTTCCCTTCTAAGCTCCGCCGTGTGTCCAAAAAGCCGTTTATGACCACATGCGGGGTATTGTTTTACTCGGGAGAAATTGCTTTACAAAAGTAGTGGTGCATTTTCTCCTTTTAGTCCTTGTGGAAATTAGAAAAAATTAGCTAAACCTACATTTTCTTTGAAAGAATGTAGATTTTAATTTTCACGGCCTACTTCCAATAATTTCTGCAAAAAACCTGCGGGGTCAAAATGCTCACTATACCCCTAGATAATTTCCTCAAGGGGTATAGTTTCCAAAATGGTGTCACTTTTGGGGGATTTCCACTGTTTTGGTGCCGCAAGAGCCTTTCAGATCCGACATGGAGCCTAAAATATTTTCTAATAAAAAGGAGGCCCCAAAATCCTCTAGGTGCTCCTTTGCTTCTGAGGCCGGTGCTTCAGTCCATTACCGCACTAGGGCCACATGTGGGGTATTTCTAAAAACTGCAGAATCTGGGCAATAGATATTGAGTTGCGTTTCTCTGGTAAAACTTTCTATGTTACAAAAAAATAGATGAAAAATGAATTTCTGCAAAAAAAAAAAAGAAATTTGAACATTTCACATCTACTTTGCCTTAATTCCTGTGAAACATCTAAAGGGTTAAGAAACTTTCTAAATGCTGTTTTGAATACTTTGAGGGGTGAAGTTTTTAAAATGGGGTGACTTATCGAGGGTTTCTAATATATAAGGCCCTAAAATCCACTTCACATCTGAACTGGCCCCTGTAAAAATAGCCTTTTGAAATTTTCTTGAAAATGTGAGAAATTGCTGCTAAAGTTCTAAGCCTTGTGATGTCATAGAAAAATAAAAGGATGTTCAAAAAACGATGCCAATCTAAAGTAGACATATGGGTGATGTTAATTAGCAGCAATTTTGTGTGGTATTACCATCTGTCTTACAAGCTGATACATATAAATTTAGAAAAATGCAAATTTTTGCAATTTTTCGTTACATTTTGGTGTTTTTCACAATTAAATACTTAATGTATCGAGCAAATTTTGGCAGTAACATAAAGTCCAATGTGTCACGAGAAAACAATCTCAGAATCGCTTGGATAGGTAAAAGCATTCCGGAGTTATTACCACATAAAGTGAAACATGTCAGATTTGAAAAAATTGGCTGTGTCCTGAAGGCCAAAACAGGCTGTGTCTTGAAGGGGTTAAGTATATATTTATTATGTGCTTTATATAGTTATATAGTCATACAAACCACAACCATGAATAATTCTTGGCCAGCAGTGATAGCTCAACCTAATGTGATGCTTCATGCAATTCAAATGTTATTAGTTGTCAAAATATATCTGCATGATATACTATTGTGGTTCAATAATACAGGACATATATCTCTATAAAGTCAGAGTAATGATCCAGACTCACGAATAGCAGTCACATGGCTAAAATGTGATGAGGGATTAAGCTCTGCATCAGACTTCTCCCTTTTAGACTCAACTGGAGCAGACTGCAGATATAAAGAAGGACGATAAATAGAGGGGAATAGAATGAAATGAAATCTGCTCTATAAATACAGCATTGGAAATGCTCAGACTCTAGAGCCAGGTGTATGCATTAATAATAAAAGAATTATTTTCTGAAGAATTTATTCAGGAGTAAAGGGTATCATTTTTATTTGATGTCTAAATAGAGTATTGATATGATTTATTTATTTTTTTCAAATGTACATGTACTCTTACTGCCATTGACATTTCATACCAAATCAGGTGTTGGGAAAATGTCTAACAAAGGTTCTGAAAATATAAAAAGGGCAAGTTGTGTATTTATCAAGCACTGTGATGTTCAGTAAACTTCAGGTCGCTATAGAAAAAGGGAGGCCAAAACGATTGCACCACTTTCCAAGATGTAAACTAAAGGATGCTTAAGTGAGAGAAAGACATATATAGATATATAGGAAAAAGCATAGGCTTACATGTTGGGCCCAACTCGCTGACATTGCTGCTCCAGCGCTGGACCCAGGAAAGGTAAGTATAATAATTGCTTTGCTTTTTTATGTATCACAAATTTTTTTTTGTGTTTGTGTTTTTTTACAGGTTCCGTTGTTGGACTACTTTGGATTCAACACAAGCACAAGACATAATCAAAATACAGAAAACCTATATATGTCTCAATTGCACGTGCCATGCGACAAATTAATATTAGTTATGTGTTTGTCCAAAAATAAATACTTTATTACTCCATTAATATGGATACCCCCCAGAACTCAAACAAATATACATACAAACTATTAAAACATACTTAAAATAGTAACTTTGATCCCATCAAAAATATACCAACATAGCCATATAAGTATAATGATGTATGGTATACAACAGGTGAAACAGAGATACAGAGAAAACATACAATATGCCCCTGTCCAAATTTCCCCTAACACAATCCACAATCTATACAGTGATATATGAGTGGCTCTGTGCACATTAAATAATGACCATGGGATCGTCTCCATTACCTGTGGCTGGCATGATGGCTGTCAATGATCTCAGAGAGAAACACCTCGATGCGCGTTTCGCACCCTTGATCAGGAGATGATGTAGTGTACTGGAATTAGGTTTAAATAGTAGTTCTGTGTATTGATGACCAATGGCGCATAGCGGTTCATAAGACCGGCTCAAGTGTGTCTTTCGCGTCAGGAGCGTCAGTGCAGTGGGAGAATCTCTCCATCATCTGCACTTCCGCCCTTACTCTGACAACTTCTGGCACAACATGTGAATGGTCAATCAAGCACATGCGCACATCACCCTATGTGTCAGAAATAGTTTCCAAGTAACCACCGAATATATTATTTGTACACAACATACTTACTTTTCAATCCTGGACGACATACACAGAATGACCGTGTAGGTATCAAACAGCACTCAAAGTATGTATCATACGAACAATACAAATATTAGATGGTCCAAGCATACAATAGTGAATACACACCATCACGCAATTATATACGCACCCGCTGGGAAGACTGGGTGGGGGAGACCACCACCAATGCCCCACACCGGCGGTGGAAATTCCCCACCCGGACGCTCACGGTACCACACATGGATTATATATATATATAATTTTTTATGTATCTTTATTTGAGGTATAGGTCACGTCGTACCACATTATTACTTACTTATCAATTGTGATTTTTATTTTGTATCATAATTTTTATGTCTTCAATTTTCTCATTTTTCTGCCTGTATAAGTATTTACAAATATAATTGTGTGATATTCCTGGTCGGGAAGTGCTTGGTGGAACTCCACCGCCCGCATTGCATGTGGGTGGTGGTCTTTGCCGATCACGCTCTGACCTCACGCATACTTAAATGTGTGTGAGTATTTATATCTATGCATTGGCAATATATGACGAATTTGTGTAATGTACCATGTGCGGTACCGTGGGGGTCCGGGTGGGGAATTTTCACCGCCGATGTGGGGCATTGGTGGTGGTCTCGCCATCCGGTCTTCCCCCGCGGGTGCGTATATAATTGCGTGATGGTGTGTGTTCACTATTGTATGCTTGGAGCATCTGATATTTGTATTGTCCGTATGATACATACTTTGTGTGCTATTTGATAGCCACATGGTCATTCTGTGTATGGCGTCCAGGTTTGGAATGTAAGTATGTTGTGTACAAATTTCTATCATAAACTCCATTGTGACTTGGACTGATGGCTGTTGGTAAATCTTGAGCTTATTGTAAATTCTTTTTTAATCAGTTTTCAGAATATTTTAAATAATATATTTGGTGGTTACTTGGAAACTATTTCTGACACATAGGGTGATGTGCGCATGCGCTTGATTGACCATTCACATGTTGTGCCGGAAGTTGTCAGAGTAAGGGCGGAAGTGCAGATGATGGAGAGAGTCTCCCACTGCACTGACGCTCCTGACGCGAAAGACACACGTGGGCCGGTCTTATGAACCGCTATGCGCCATTCGTCATCAATACACAGAACTACTATTTAAACCTAATTCCAGTACACTATATCATCTCCTGATGAAGGGTGCGAAACGCGCATCGAGGTGTTTCTCTCTGAGATCATTGACAGCCATCATGCCAGCCACAGGTAATGGAGACTATCCCATGTTCATTATTTAATATGTGCACTGAGCCACTCCTATATCACTGTATAGATTGTGGATTGTGCTAGGGGGAATTTGGACAGGGGCATATTGTATGTTTTCTCTGTATGTCTGTTTCACCTGTTGTATACCATACATCATTATACCTATATGGCTATGTTGGCATCATTTTGATGGTCCCAGAGTTACTATTTTAAGTAGGTTTTAATAATTTGTATGTATATTTGTTTGGGTTCTGGGGTGTATCCATATTTATGGGGTAATAAAATATTTATTTATGGACAAACAAATGTCTAAGATTAATTTGTCGCACGGTACGTGCAATTGAGACATACATAGGTTTTCTTTACTTTGGATTCAAGGATTACTTCAATGACGGCATTTTTTTTATTCCCAATAAAAGGGTTAATGAGAATTGTGTGGGCGTTTTTTATTTCAATAAAATATTTTTTCTATGTCCTTGCATTTTTTTAAACTTTATTACTACCGCCTTAGTAATGGCTGCTGGCTGATTGACAGGATAAAGGTGAGACTTAATGTTAGCCGGTGAAAAGGCTATCACTAACCCCCATTATTACTCGAGTACCCACCGCCATCAGAGGTACTGGAAGAGCAGGGTGCAATCCAGTACCCAACAATCTGTGGTGACGGGCGGGCACTGGGGCGGCCACAGGCTGGTATATATTAGAAGTTTAAAAAAAACTCTAAACTAATGTACAAAATAATAAAAATGCAATATACCATTATTTAACTCGCACGGTGAATGCCGTAAAAATCTAAACATTGAAACGCCCAAAATCGCTGTTTTTTGGTCACCTTAGCTCTCAAAAAAATACATTAAAAAGTGATCAAAAAGTTGTATGTACCAAAAGATTATACCAATAAAAACTACGTCTCGTCCCGCAAAAAATAAGCCCTCACAACGCTCAATCTATGAAAAATTAAAAAAGTTATGGCTCTCAGAATGTGGTGAAACAAAACTATTTTTTTAACAAATAGTTTTTTTCTTTGTAAAAGTAGTAAAATATAAAGAAAACAATTTAAATTTGGCATCACCATAATTGTATTGAGCCGCAGAATAAAGTCAAGTTGTCATTTTTACCGCACGGTAAAAAGCCGTAAAAGCGAAAACAATGGCGGAATCACAGTTTTTTCCAATTTCAGCCAACAGAGAATTATTTTTTCAGTTTCCCAGTACATTATATGGCACTTTAAATAGATTGGCAATAGAAACAATAGAAAAATATGGCTCAGTCCAGGAAGGGTTAAGCTTTATTTGCATAAAACTGGAAAACCCCTTTAAAGTGACTCAGGTCTCATGACAGAGGCACTTTTTACTTTATATTAGAGAACTTCATCATCAGCAATGCCCTCATGGCATAAATTGCATTTGTATTATGCACATGGATGGAGAATTAGGGTATGTTCACACGAGGGCGTCCGTAACGGCTGAAATTACGGGGATGTTTCAGCCTGAAAACATCCCCGTAATTTCAGCCGTAACGGCATGTGCAGGCGCTTGAACGCTGCGTCAATTACGGACGTAATTGGCGCTGCTATTCATTGGAGTCAATGAATAACGGCTCCAATTACGGCCAAAGAAGTGACAGGTCACTTCTTTGATGCGGGCGTCTATTTACGAGCCGTCATTTGACAGCAGCGCGTAAATTACGCCTCGTGTGAACAGACAAACGTCTGCCCATTGCTTTCAATGGGCAGATGTTTGTCAGCGCTATTGAGGCGCTATTTTCGGACGTAATTCGGGGCAAAAACGCCCGAATTATGTCCGTAAATAGGCCGTGTGAACATACCCTTAACTTTCCCAGTCAGCCCCTACTCCATTTTTTAAAGGCTATGTAAACCTTTGAATGGCATTGTATTTAATAAAAATGTCAGTCAGTGTGAGTGGTGCAGCTTTATAAATAGTTTTTATTAAAAATTATTTTTACTTTTTGAGATAAAGATACTTTGTATTCTCTATACAGAGCAGTTGTATTGTTCGCTAAATCCTGCTCCAGTCATGTCTGCGGGACTGACAGGTTCAGTGGAATCGGGTCTTGAGTGTCTCTGACACACAGGATCCACCTGTAATCTATCACATCTAAGTTCATAACAGGTGTATCCTGTATGTCAGAGACATGCAGGACCCGCTGTCACTAAACTTGTCAGGTCCGTGGGACTGACGGATTTAGGTCATAGCGAAAGCTTCAGCTGCTCTGTATACAGAATACAGAGCAACTGTATTTAAAAAAGTTAAAATTATTTTTAGTAAAAACAATTTATAAAGTTGCACCAATCACACTGATTGACCGTTTTATTTAAACAAAAATGCCATTCGATGGTTTACATGTAATGTCTGCCACTATTAACCCCTTAGTTACATAAAGCCCACTCCTATGTTGGATGTGCGTTACACCAATATGGCATGGGCTCAGGAGCTGAGCCAGCGCCATCTGTGGCAGGTAATGACTGTTTCAAACAGCTGACACCCGTCTGTCAATAGCAAACGTGCAGCATCTGAGTGGTTAGGGTATGCTCACACGGCCTATTTTCTGCAGTTTTTCCGAAAAACGGCCGAAAAGTCGGAGGCAGAACACCTCCAAACATTTGCCCATTGATTTCAATGGGAAAACGGTGTTCTGTTCCGACGGAGCGTTTATCGCGGCGTTTTTTACGCATAAAAAAACGGCCACGAAGAAGAAGTGCAGGTCACTACTTGGGCCATAAAAAACACAACGAAAATCGCGAGTGGCTTAAAAAACGTCTGAAAATCAGGAGCTGTTTTCCTTGAAAGCAGCTCCGTATTTTCAGACGTTTTTGACTCAGCGTGAGAACATAGCCTTATTCAGACGAACTGGATATACGTCTGTGCAACGCACGTGATTTTCACGCGCGTCGCACGGACCTATATTAGTCTATGGGGCAGTGCAGACAGTTGCGTGATTTTTACGCAGCGTGAGTCCGCTGCGAAAAGGTCACGACATGTCCGTTCTTTGGGCATATTTCGCGCATCACGCACCCATTGAAGTCAATGGGTGCGTGAAAATTACGCACACCACATGGAAGCACTTCCGTGGGACGAGCGTGATTCGCGCAACAGCTGTCAAACTATGAATGTAAACAGAAAAGCACCACATGCTTTTCTGTTTACAAGCATCTAAACGGAGTGTCATAATGATGGCGGCTGCGCAAATAGCACGCAGCCGCACATCACACGGAGCTGACACACGGAGCTGGAGACAAGGCTTAATAGTAGAGCACAGATAAAGGCAATGCACTGCAATACCACTCCATCGACGGAAAAATAAAAAAGTTATGGCTTTCAGAATACAGCAACACAAAACTATTTTCTTTTTAACAAGTTCCCTTTTCATTATAAAAGTAGTAAATCTGGGGAAAAAAACTATATATAATCGTATTTACTCGCAGAATAAAGTTATCACGTCGTTTTTACCGCATGGTGAACACCGTAATAACAAAACCCAAAAAACTATGGATGAATAGCTGTTTTTTTCCAATTCCACCCCACAAAGAAAATGTTTCCAGTTTCCCAGTACATTATATGGTACAATAAATGATGCCGTGAAAAGCTACAACTCGTCCCACAAAAAAAAAAAAGCTCTCATACGGCTAAAGATTTATTGATGGAAAAATAAAAAAAGTTATGGCTTTTGGAAGGTGGGGAGGAAAAAGCATAAATGAAAATCCGAAAAATAGCTGTGGTGTGAAGGGGTTAAAAGGAACTGCTACTGAGAAAGACTACTTTAAACTTAGGGCAAATAATATATGCCTTAACCCCTTCCCGACCACCCCACGTAGATTAAGAGCTGGTCCTTGTGCCTGCAGCCCCTTAATCTACATGTGATCCTAAGGGTATGTGCACACGATGACTGCAAATACGTCCGTAAATTACGGAGCTGTTTTGTGAAAAACAGCCTCAGAATTTGAGGCGTTTTCGAGGCGTATTTTGGAGCGTTTTCATGTTGATGCGTATTTTGGAGCGTTTTTTTGACACGTAAATGAGTTGGTATTCAAGTCGTTTTACAGACGTATTTTCAGCCATTTTTTGAGGCGTTAACAGGCGTAATTTGGGGCGTTAAGAGGCATTTCAAGAACCAGCCCACTAGGGGCTGTACTTCTGGCCCAGGCGTACAAAAAGCCTGGGCGAAACCTGCAATTTCCCTTTTTGACATAGCACTAGTTACTGAGGCAATTCTGCATTGGAAATGAGTTCCCACAGTACAGCAGGCCCATCCCAGCAGGGACAGCATGTGGTGCAAAGGCGCATCAAAGTGCGGCGACGCCACATGGCCGCCCTGATGCAAATAGTCCACAATGTAATTAGACGTAAAAGAATTTGTGAGGTAAGTGGCTTAAGTGGCTACATTTATGGAGTATGTTGTCAATGTTTGTATTTGTTGCCATGATCCTTATAATGGACATTTGGTCACACTTTATGTTTCACAGGAGCATGAACGTGGCCGCAGGTATTGGGTGCACCCCATAAATGTTCTTCGAAACGAAATGGGTCACATTGGGCACCTTTATCAGGAATTAAGACGGTGAGTTTTTGTGTGGATGCTTGAAGCTAACGTACCTTGATGATGTTTCTTCTCTTTTTCATGTGTACTTTAGCAGGTATTGTGGCAATTTCTCGCGCACTGTGTGTTGCATCAGCCTACAAATGTTGCATCACACAGTGTGTTTTAGTTTCTCCTGTGAAATGTGTAACTAATTAGCGTAAATTTGTTGACTAACAACTGTGTTAATTGTAACCTCTGACACAATGCAACTTTAAATTGAGAAGACATATTGACGTTACAAATTGGGGTTACATCGTGTTCATTTGGGGAGCATTAATGTATGTATGTTGCACATGCTATGTTAGTCCATGTGGCTTTTAATGGGCCCTTTGTAAACCCCATTTGGTCGGAAACTTTATACCTTTTGGGTCTGTGGATGTCTTATAATATGTATGTCTCTACAGGTATCCCCCAAAATTTTATGATTTTTGTCGGATGACAATACCAGCATTTGACGCTTTGGAGGAGATTCTGTCCGTCCATCTGAGGAGGCAGGATACGATTATGCGCACGGCCATTAGTCCTGTGGAGAGGCTCCTGATCACGTTGCGGTGTGTTAGGAGGGTCTTCAATGAGAGGCTGAGCCGGGCACGACGCTTCGTGGAGTGCACCTTTAGGATCATGGTTAGTTAGCGGAGGGTCTTCACCTGTGCCCTTCAGTTGGATGCCTCCAAAGTTGATGGGGTCATTAAATCTGCCTGTGTTCTCCACAACTATGTTAGGGATCACGAGCGAGGTGAAGTGGAGGTGGAGACACAGACAGCGTTCCGTGACACCCATATCAACTGGGGCTTAGGAAGACCATCCAACCGTGGAGTACAGGTGAGAGATTCCTTCACGGACTACTTCATGAGTCCCGAAGGTGCAGTGCCCCGGCAGGATTCCAGCCACAGTGTTCAGCAGCTGATCGCGGACTAGGCCCAAGTCGATATGTTGGTTCCAGGAGGAATTAGTGCCTAAAATGCAAAATGTACATCCTTACCCCCTTTGTATGCACTATGTGTGGTATATAGTTTGCCATGTCTTGTGTTGGTGTGGGAAAAAAACATTTTTGTTTGTCACGTTGTATACTTTGACCACAAACTAAAAAGAACATTCACACCCAAAAATGTATGTGTTGTCTCAATTTTTCCTTGGACGTTACTTTGTAGTGTTTCTTCTAGGCTCCCTTTTTTGAGAACAAAACACATGTGACATGTTTCAGAGGGTAAAAACTTTTTACTGTGTACTTCACATGAAGTAAATGGCAAATAACAAAGGTAACACGTTACCACAAACACCATCTCCTGTTTGAAAGGCAGGGATGTTCCGTATCAATATGAACAAGAGTCTTCAAACAGATATTAACATAACCTCCACCCAGACAAAAGGACTATTACATGTGGGAAAATCGGGGAGGAGAATCATAGGTTGAGGCAGGGGGAAAAGGTGGGGGGGGGGGTAATTTTGCTGATAAGCAGTTGTGCTGTATTGGGAGGGTGGGTAAGGGTAGAAGGATTGGACAAAGCGGGAACAAGCAGAGGGATTGGAATGGGAGGGTGGGGGGTTTGGTGGCTCGGTCTGGGTGGAGGCATTTTGCCAGGTGGGGCTGTGGGCCATATGTGGACGCCCCTGCCTAAGGTCCGCTGACCTATTGAGGTGCCCAATTAAGTCCTCAACCCGGGGGCATGTTGACAGCAAACTCGAAGACTGCCATCGCCGCTCGAAAATAGGTAATGACGTCCTGGCCTACTTCGGGTGGCAGCCGACGGCAACGAGAGGCTATGCAATAGCCCAAAAAATCAAACTCGTCGTCGCCGTCGACCCTCCGGATAAAGGACATGGCATCTGACTCGACCTCGAGTTGCCTGTCCATTGTCCAGAGGGTTCTTTGAGTTCGCTGTCGGGTGGAAGGTGGGCGGGTGGGGGGTGCCAGACATGTTGCGGTTGCCACTGGCAAAGGGGTAGCAGCAGCTGTTTCCAAGGTGTCGTCCGACACGTCAGCTCCTGTGCCCACCCATGAAGGACCAGCGTCATCGTCTGAGTGGCCCTCCGCTTCTCCAGATGGCCGATGTGGGGTAGATGGAGTGGGTTCCCTTTCCCTCTGCTGCTGTTCCTCGTGTTCAGCAGGGTGCCCTTCCTTTGGAGCTGCTAAGTTTCCAGCAGATCTAGGGTAAAGTAACAAAAAAATAATAATGGCTGTTGTGACCGCAACTAACATGTGTATTTGCGTGAGAACTATTTGCCAACAACAACATATCCAAAAATCGCACATATAATATGAAACACATTCCTTCAACAAACACCTAGGGGAGAAGTACCTGCTAATTCTACTTTGCGAGCATGACAACTTGCATGACGCATGTAGTTGTCCAATAAATATTGCTTGCAATGGTTAGCAACCCACAATCCTCCCCTCCTTCATGACACTGGCAGGGTTGTGATTCAATGTAAACAGGGGGAACCTGAGTTTTTTTGAATCACATCAATGCGTAGGTTACAGTGAGCAAGCCATTTAGGGGGTCACATGAACATGTATGCTCTCTAAAATGTAGCAACTTATCTGGACATCTCCACACACACCCACATTGCATATTACGAAGAGGCAGTCTCAACGTCGCTATCATGAGGAAACCATAAAATGACAAACAACATTTGTCTTTGGGATTAGGAAGTACACATTCCAAAATGGTCTGGCATGATTTAACCTGGCCAAAATGACAGCAATATATATTCTGTAAAGGTATGACTACTGTAACGTCTATGGCCACGGCCCGTCGATCGGTCGTTAACCCCGACGGCCGTGGCCATGGACAGCTTACCTGCCTGCAGCGTCGTCCCCCAGTCAGGCGCCGGCACTCTCTTCCGGGTTCCGAGTGTCTCCGGCGGGTGCGCGCGCCCGCGCGTGCACGGCCTTAAAGGGCCAGTGCGCGCGTTTTGCAAAAAACTGCAATCTGGCCCAGGATGCCCTGGGCTATAAAAAGGGCTCTGCCCTCTTACCCTTTGCCAGAGCGTTGTTAGTTTTCCCGTTGTTCGTCTTGCTTATGGTCTCCCAGCCTCCCAGTGTACCTTGCTCCTGTATTCCGTATCCCGTATCCTGTTTCCGTGCTACCTAGTGCTATTGCCGTGCTGCGCTACCTACCGTGCTGTGCTACAGTCTACGCTACCCTGCTACGCCTCACCGAACGACTTCCCACCGCCTGGTTCTGGACGTGTCCGCCTCGCCACTGCCTACGATTGCCTCAGGTACTCTCGCTGAACCATTGAACTGTGTACTTTCCGGTTTGGCCAGCTGCCATCCCCGCTACGCGGTACGGCCCAGTGGGTCCACACCCCGCATCGTGACAGTACGCTCTGGCCATGGACCCCGCTGGCCAATTCAAGGGCTTGACACCCTCCCAAGCTATGTAGGCGGATCTGCTGGATCTCCGAGCTAGGCAGGACCAGCTCCTCGTGGCCGTGGACTCTATGGCGCAGCAGCTAGGGACGCTAGTTGCCTCCATTCCTGCTTCTATGCAAGTTCCTCAAGCCAACCCTACTGTTGCTCCTCCTGGCAGTTCCTGTACGGACCCTCGGTTCTCGCTGCCATTGCCCTCTCGGTTCGATGGAGACGCCAGTGCTTGTCGGGGGTTCCTGAACCAATGCCACATTCATTTTACCCTGCACTCTCGGGCATTTCCGTCAGATGGAGCCAAGATCACATTTATCATCTCCCTCCTGACCGGCAAGGCCCTGGCATGGGCTAACCCTATCTGGGAACGTCAGGGACCCGAGACCCGAGACTTCCAGGAGTTCGCACGAATATTCCGAACCGTTTTTGAGGAACCAGGACAAGTCTCATCAGCCGCCACCGCCATCTTCAACCTTCGCCAAGAGGACAACTCCGTGGGCAAGTATACTATTCAGTTCCGGACTCTGGCAGGAGAGCTATCCTGGAACAATGAGGCATTTGTGGCATCCTATTGGCATGGCCTGTCGCCCGAGATCAAGGACGAACTGGCTGCTCGAGACCTGCCTCCCGCGTTGGACGACTTGATTCTGCTTGCCACTCGGGTTAACATAAGGCTGAGGGAGAGATCCCATGAGGTTCGTCAGGAGCGCCGGCGTCCTAGACTGGCGCCCAACTTTCAGCAACCCCTCTTGCCTGCTTCTATCGCTTTGCCCGATGTTCCGATGCAAGTTGACCGACTAAAATTATCGGTCCAGGAGAAACAGCGCAGGCGCTCCTCTGGACTGTGCTTATATTGCGGCCTCGCTGGCCACGTCGTGAGTCTGTGCCCTCACAAGCCAAAAAAACCCAGCGCCTAGGCTTGGTTGGAGAGACAACCCTGGGCGTCAACACATTGAAGCAAGAACTCTCCTCCAAACTATTTATCCCTGTAACCATTATTGCTGGCGAGAGGTCTCATCAGGTCTCCGCATATCTGGACTCCGGCTCTGCAGCCAACTTCATCTGCCAGGATCTTGTGGATCTCCTACAGTTGCCCACTATCCCGCTTGAAAGGCTGCTGATCGTTGCCTCGGTGGATGGACTGCCATTGCCAGACCCAGTTGTGTCCGTAACCAAGCCGTTGAAACTCCAAGTGGGAGCCCTTCATGCTGAGATCATCTCTCTGTTCGTCCTGTCCAAGGCCGTCAACCCCGTGCTGCTGGGGTTGCCTTGGCTTCGTCTGCACGCCCCCGTCTTGCATTGGAACTCTGGAGAGGTTCTCCAGTGGGGCCCGAAGTGTCTTGACCGCTCCTCTTCAGTCGTTGGAAGGTTTGCCCCTCTGTTTCTCCATGTTCGGCGATGTCTTCAATAAAAAGGAGGCCGAGACCTTGCCGCCACACCGGGCATATGACTGCCCAATCGACCTGGTTCCAGAATAGTCTCCTCCTCGTGGTAGAGTGTATCCTCTCTCCTTGCCAGAGACCCAGTCCATGTCGGCTTACATCAAGGAGAACCTGGAGAGGGGTTTCATTCGTAAATCTTCATCCCCGGCCGGAGCAGGGTTCTTCTTTGTTAAAAAGAAAGATGGATCATTACGACCTTGCATTGACTACCGAGGCCTAAACCAGATCACTGTGAAGAACAGGTATCCTCTGCCTTTAATTTCTGAACTGTTTGATCGCATATGGGGGGCAAAAATTTTTTCTAAACTGGACCTGCGGGGGGCCTATAATCTGATCCGGATTCGTCGAGGTGACGAGTGGAAGACTGCCTTTAATACTCGTGATGGGCATTACGAATACTTAGTCATGCCCTTCGGCCTGTGTAACGCTCCCGCAGTATTCCAAAAATTTGTCAATGACATTTTTCGTGATCTCCTGTATGTTTGTGTTGTGGTATATCTCGATGACATTCTGATTTTTTCCCCAGACCCAGTAACTCATCAAAGTCATGTCCGCCAGGTGTTGCTCCGTCTAAGAGAGAATCGACTTTACGCCAAATTGGAGAAGTGTGTGTTCGAGAAGAAGTCTCTATCCTTCCTGGGCTATATTATCTCAGATCAGGGTCTCAAGATGGATCCCCAGAAGGTAAAGACCGTCCTGTAGTGGCCACGCCCCCAAGGCTTAAGGGCCATCCAACGCTTTCTAGGATTCGCCAACTTCTACCGACTCTTCATCCCCAACTTCTCATCTTTGACAGCACCTATCTCCACCCTCACTAAGAAAAGTATGAATGCCAAGATGTGGACTCCGGAGGCTGAAGCCGCATTTGAATCCTTAAAGAAAGCCTTCACATCTGCCTCCATTCTGCACCATCCGGACGTATCCTTAAAGTTTCCGTTAGAGGTGGACGCCTCCTCGGTGGGTGCTGGTGCACTGTTGTTCCAGAAAAGACCGAAAGGCAAGGCCGTGGTATGCGGCTACTATTCCAAGCTGTTTTCTCCCGCAGAGCGTAACTACTCGATTGGGGACCGGGAGTTACTGGCCATCAAACTGGCTCTGCAGGAGTGGAGACACCTACTGGAAGGCGCGGTTCACCCTATCCTGATCTTCACGGATCACAAGAATTTGACCTACATACAGACGGCCCAGCGGTTGAATCCTCGTCAAGCCAGGTGGTCGTTGTTCTTTGCTCGGTTCCGGTTCGAACTCCACTACCGTCCCGCCGACAAGAATGTGAGGGCTGATGCCTTGTCTAGATCTTTCGAAACCGAGGACGCCATGGAATCTCCACAGAATATCATTGACCCATCCTGTATCTTCTCTGTGAATCCCCTGCAAGTCAGAGACATTCCTCCGGGTAGGACTTTTGTGCGTCTGGTTGACCGAGGAAGAATTCTTCGCTGGGGTCACAACTCTAAGCTGGCAGGTCACGCGGGTGCTCGTAAGACCCAAGATTTAATCACCCGTCCGTTCTGGTGGCCCACTCTGCCCAAAGATGTCATGGACTTTGTCTCCTCTTGCACAGTCTGTGCAGCAAATAAAGTTGCTCACTCCAGACCTGCGGGCCTGCTCCAACCACTGCCTGTGCCCGTTGCCCCGTGGCAACATGTCGCTATGGACTTCGTCTCGGATCTTCCTCCTTCTGCGAGTTGCAGTGTGATCTGGGTGGTGGTGGATCGCCGTCTGCTACGCGGTTGGCTGACCTCTTTATACAGCACATATTCCGTCTGCACGGATTGCCCCTGCATATTGTCTCGGACAGAGGTGTCCAGTTCACCTCGAAGTTTTGGAGAGCACTCTGCGGGCTCCTTGATGTGAAATTGGACTTCTCTTCGGCCTATCATCCCCAGTCCAACGGGCAAGTCGAGAGAGTTAACCAGATTAGGGAGAACTACCTACGTCACTTTGTGTCCAGGCACCATGATGATTGGGTGCAGTTGCTCCCGTGGGCAGAGTTCTCCTATAACAACCACACCAGTGAGTCGACCACATCCAGTCCATTTTTCATCGTCTACGGCCAACATCCTCGTATACCTCTTCCTGTTTCTACAATGTCCCAGGTGCCTGCAGCCGACTCCACCTTCAGTGACTTTCTACAGATATGGCAACAGACCCGATCTTCTATCCTCTTGGCGGTGGACCGCATGAAGAGAAAGGCAGCTACAAGAGGACGGGTTCCTCCACAGTTCCTTCCAGGGACTAAAGTCTGGCTGTCTTCTAGGAATATCCGGCTGAAGGTGCCGTCATGCAAATTTGCCCCGAGGTTCCTTGGTCCCTTTGAAGTCCTGCTACAAATTAACCTGGTATCCTACAAGCTGCGGCTCCCCCCCACTCTCAGGATTCCTAACTCCTTTCACGTCTCCCTGCTAAAACCGGTGGTCCTGAACCGCTACTCCAGGACTCCTAGTCCCACAGTGGTTCCTGGCGGCCCATCTGGGACTTTCGAGGTAAAGGAGATTCTGGCTACCAAGAAGGTGGGAGGAAGGACATTTTATTTGGTGGACTGGAGGGGGTTCGGCCCAGAAGAAAGGTCTTGGGAGCCAGAGGAGAACATCGATGCCCCTGTCCTTGAGAGGAAGTTTCTCTCTCGCTCTGGTCCCAAGAAGAGGGGGCGTATGAGGGGGGATACTGTAACGTCTATGGCCACGGCCCGTCGATCGGTCGTTAACCCCGACGGCCGTGGCCATGGACAGCTTACCTGCCTGCAGCGTCGTCCCCCAGTCAGGCGCCGGCACTCTCTTCCGAGTTCCGAGTGTCTCCGGCGGGTGCGCGCGCCCGCGCGTGCACGGCCTTAAAGGGCCAGTGCGCGCGTTTTGCAAAAACTGCAATCTGGCCCAGGATGCCCTGGGCTATAAAAAGGGCTCTGCCCTCTTGCCCTTTGCCAGAGCGTTGTTAGTTTTCCCGTTGTTCGTCTTGCTTATGGTCTCCCAGCCTCCCAGTGTACCTTGCTCCTGTATTCCGTATCCCGTATCCTGTTTCCGTGCTACCTAGTGCTATTGCCGTGCTGCGCTACCTACCGTGCTGTGCTACAGTCTACGCTACCCTGCTACGCCTCACCGAACGACTTCCCACCGCCTGGTTCTGGACGTGTCCGCCTCGCCACTGCCTACGATTGCCTCAGGTACTCTCGCTGAACCATTGAACTGTGTACTTTCCGGTTTGGCCAGCTGCCATCCCCGCTACGCGGTACGGCCCAGTGGGTCCACACCCCGCATCGTGACAGCTACAAATGACCAGCATGTGTTGTTAGTGAATTGTCAGCCCTTCCTAAGGAAATGTACCCAAACTTACTGGCGTAGTGCCCTGTTGGGCAGGAGGAACAGCAGCTGCTGATGGTAAGGACACTGCGATGCTTGTGAGGGAGAGGACCCACTCCTCTCAGCCTTACGAATCTGCCTTTAGAACAGGTCCCGCACACTCTTCCACCGATTCTGAAGATCTTTTTCTGTGAAATAATAGGAAAAAAAACACTCAATACCAAAACATGATAGTATACCTTTCTGGAATTGGCACTTGATTTGGGTGTTTGTTTTGAAACACAAATGTGCCGGAAACACCACACTGCTAAGATGCGTCTGTATGCATGTACATTTTGGTTGCTCCTCAGAGGCGTCCCAGACTGTCATCACTAAAACATTGTTCCGCACATACACAGCATTTGCCGTTCAAACGCCACAACCTCATTAAGGTCTAAGAACCTATGCGTAGATATTATGAACACTCACCAATAACCCCCTGCTCGGTGTTTGCGCGAGCCATCCAGTCCGGGTACAGCGCTTGACAAATCTCCTCCCAGGAATCATGTCGGAGGCCTCTGTTGCTGTACCCTGAATTGCTTTTATCCCATATATTGGGAGGCGCCTGCACCTTTAAGAAAAAAACAGAGATCAATTAGCAGAACTATTACCAAACTAATTGAGTAACCACAAACAAGTGTAAGCAAAGGCCCGTTTTGCCTCCTCAGGTTTTCTTGAGTGTACTTACAGAAACCAGAAACACAAACATGCTAAGCTAGTGATTTTGAATCCTTACACCACAAACACGTTAAGAACATGTAAACCTACTAAGGTTAGTTTGTGTTGTAAAGTGCGTAATGGTGTCTGCGAGGGTTGTACATGCAAGGAAACGCAAGGAAAGTGCAATTGTGTGGGGTTTACACGATGCTGTGCTCCAAACACAGAACAAACGAATGCACGTCATCACTTTAAATAATCACAACCAGAGAGTGGGCATTTGTGACACACTTTAACACACCATAAAGTAGTCCCAAATATGCAGGCAAAAGTCCACATACAATTTACATGCACAGTTAACAAAAGTCAATACAGATATAGAGTGTTTAAATACATACAATCACCACATGAAAACACACAGTGGCAAGTTAAAAACTGCTGCACATACGCCGTGAGGTGTGAGTGTGCAAAATGCCATATGTACATCTTGCAAACAACATGCATGCTTCTAAAACATTGGATACATTGCATAGTGGCAGGTAAATTGCAATAACGTATAGGAATAGACGCACATGTAAGGAACACATTACCTCACATTAATAAAACTGTCTAGACACATGTTTGCTCTGGCATACTGTCTGCAGCTTTACCCAAACCATTTTAGCCCTAAAAACATGGACACTCAAAAACAAACATAATTTGTGCTTTAATCTGGACCTTACCTCGCTTATAAGGGCATCCACATCGATGTTCATCCTGTTGTAGGCTCTGGGTAGCATGTTGAACCTCCTGCTTCTTCCTTTTTAAAATACCTTGTTTCACCCCTAAACTGGCCTTTCAAAATGGCCGGTTAGGCAACACCCCTTGGGGTAGTGTTGGCCAGGTTTCATGCGTATTGTGAGGTGTATTTTGAGGTGTAAACGCCTCAAAATACGCTCCAAATGTGTGTCAAACGCCTGGACACTGTTTTTTCAAACTTCCAGTGACTTCAATGGGCTTGTGATCCGTCAATTCTGCCTGAAGAAGTGCCCTGCACTTCTTTTTACGAGGCGTAATTTTACGCGTCGTAAATTCCTGACGACACGTAAAATTACGCCTCGTGGGAATAGTACAGCGTAAAACCCATAGAAAGTCATGGGCAGATGTTTGGCTACGTTTTGGAGACGTCTTTTCAGGCGTAATTCGAGGCTTAAAACGCCTCGTTTACGCCTGAAAATAGGTTGTGTGAACCCAGCCTAACAGAACACACAGACACTCCCCGCAGCCCGGCATCTCCCAGTACAGGCTGCTACTAGCAGCCTTAGTACTGGGGGAAAACATCGGGTCGGATCACAGCGGTGATCCAAACCGATTAACCCCTTAATTGCGGCAGTCAACAGCGACCGCCGCATTTAAGTTGTTATAGCAACATCGGCACCCTGCTACGCGATTGCAAGGGTCGATTGTTGCGGGGGGCGATTGCTATGGCAACCGGAAGCCTTACAAAGGCTTTGGGTCTGCCATCTATTGAAGGCGATTACGTCCTGCCTGAGGCAGGACCTAATATGCCTACTGTCAGTGTGAAACTGACAGGTATAATACCCTGCAATACATAAGTATTGCAGGGTATTATAACAACAATCCAACAATTGGATCTTCAAGTCCCTAGTGGGACTAAAAAAAAAAGTAAAAAAAGTTACAAAACATGTACAAAAGTAAAATGTCAAAATAATACAATTTAAAAATCGCCTTTTTTCCCTTATAAAGTCCTTTATTATTAGAAAAAAATATATAAACTATGCATAATTGTTATCGCCGCGTCCGTAACGGCCTGAACTATAAACATATAATGTAATTTATCCTGCACGGTGACCGCCATAAAAAAAAAACCCCAAAAAAACTATACCGGAATCGCTATTTTTGGTCACATCAGCTCCCAAATAATTGCATAAATAGGGATCAAAAAGTCGCATGTACCCAAAAATTGTTCCGATAAAAACGACAGTTTGTTCCGCAAAAAACAAGCCTTCACACAGCTCTCCTGATAGAAAAATAAAAAAAATTGTGGCTCTTAGAATATGTAGACACAAAAGCAAAATAATTTTTTTAAAACCGTGATTTTATCGTGCAAACACTGTAAAACATAAAAAACTATATACATATGGTATCGCTGAAATCGCATCGAGCCACAGAATAAATGAAATATGTCATTTATAGCGCACGGTGAGCGCCGTAAAAAAAAAGAATAAAAAACAATAGAAGTTTTGACGGCCTAATTACAATAAATTCAGCAAAAAACCTATGGGATCAAAATGCTCACTATACCCCTAGACAAATGCTGTAGTTTCCCAAATGGGGTCACTTCTGGGGGATGTCCACTGTTTTGGTCCCTCAGGGGCTTTGCAAATGCGACATGACACTTGAAAACAAATTGAGTAAACTTGAGCTCCAAAAGCCAAATAGCGCTTCTTCCCTTGTGAGCCCTGCCGTGTGTCCAAACATCCGTTTATTACCACATATGGGGTATTGCCGTAATCATGAGAAATTGCTTTACAAATCTTGGGGCGCTTTTTTATCTTTATTGCTTGTAAAAATGTATCATTTCTAAGTTTTATTGAAAAAACTTTAGATTTTCATTTTTACGGACTAATTCTACGAAATTCAGCAAAAAAAATGTGGGGTTAAAATGCTCACTATACCCCTTGATGAATTCCTTGAGGGGTGTAGTTTGCCAAATGGTGTCTTTTTGTGGGTGTTTCCACTGTTTTGGCACTACAAGACCTCTTCAAACCTGACATGGTGCCTGAAATATATTCTAATAAAAAGGAGGCCCCAAAATCCACTAGGTGCTCCTTTGCTTCTCCTTTGCTCTCTAAAATGTAGCAACTTATCTGGACATCTCCACACACACCCACATTGCATATTACGAAGAGGCAGTCTCAACGTCGCTATCATGAGGAAACCATAAAATGACAAACAACATTTGTCTTTGGGATTAGGAAGTACACATTCCAAAATGGTCTGGCATGATTTAACCTGGCCAAAATGACAGCAATATATATTCTGTAAAGGTATGACTACTGTAACGTCTATGGCCACGGCCCGTCGATCGGTCGTTAACCCCGACGGCCGTGGCCATGGACAGCTTACCTGCCTGCAGCGTCGTCCCCCAGTCAGGCGCCGGCACTCTCTTCCGGGTTCCGAGTGTCTCCGGCGGGTGCGCGCGCCCGCGCGTGCACGGCCTTAAAGGGCCAGTGCGCGCGTTTTGCAAAAAACTGCAATCTGGCCCAGGATGCCCTGGGCTATAAAAAGGGCTCTGCCCTCTTACCCTTTGCCAGAGCGTTGTTAGTTTTCCCGTTGTTCGTCTTGCTTATGGTCTCCCAGCCTCCCAGTGTACCTTGCTCCTGTATTCCGTATCCCGTATCCTGTTTCCGTGCTACCTAGTGCTATTGCCGTGCTGCGCTACCTACCGTGCTGTGCTACAGTCTACGCTACCCTGCTACGCCTCACCGAACGACTTCCCACCGCCTGGTTCTGGACGTGTCCGCCTCGCCACTGCCTACGATTGCCTCAGGTACTCTCGCTGAACCATTGAACTGTGTACTTTCCGGTTTGGCCAGCTGCCATCCCCGCTACGCGGTACGGCCCAGTGGGTCCACACCCCGCATCGTGACAGTACGCTCTGGCCATGGACCCCGCTGGCCAATTCAAGGGCTTGACACCCTCCCAAGCTATGTAGGCGGATCTGCTGGATCTCCGAGCTAGGCAGGACCAGCTCCTCGTGGCCGTGGACTCTATGGCGCAGCAGCTAGGGACGCTAGTTGCCTCCATTCCTGCTTCTATGCAAGTTCCTCAAGCCAACCCTACTGTTGCTCCTCCTGGCAGTTCCTGTACGGACCCTCGGTTCTCGCTGCCATTGCCCTCTCGGTTCGATGGAGACGCCAGTGCTTGTCGGGGGTTCCTGAACCAATGCCACATTCATTTTACCCTGCACTCTCGGGCATTTCCGTCAGATGGAGCCAAGATCACATTTATCATCTCCCTCCTGACCGGCAAGGCCCTGGCATGGGCTAACCCTATCTGGGAACGTCAGGGACCCGAGACCCGAGACTTCCAGGAGTTCGCACGAATATTCCGAACCGTTTTTGAGGAACCAGGACAAGTCTCATCAGCCGCCACCGCCATCTTCAACCTTCGCCAAGAGGACAACTCCGTGGGCAAGTATACTATTCAGTTCCGGACTCTGGCAGGAGAGCTATCCTGGAACAATGAGGCATTTGTGGCATCCTATTGGCATGGCCTGTCGCCCGAGATCAAGGACGAACTGGCTGCTCGAGACCTGCCTCCCGCGTTGGACGACTTGATTCTGCTTGCCACTCGGGTTAACATAAGGCTGAGGGAGAGATCCCATGAGGTTCGTCAGGAGCGCCGGCGTCCTAGACTGGCGCCCAACTTTCAGCAACCCCTCTTGCCTGCTTCTATCGCTTTGCCCGATGTTCCGATGCAAGTTGACCGACTAAAATTATCGGTCCAGGAGAAACAGCGCAGGCGCTCCTCTGGACTGTGCTTATATTGCGGCCTCGCTGGCCACGTCGTGAGTCTGTGCCCTCACAAGCCAAAAAAACCCAGCGCCTAGGCTTGGTTGGAGAGACAACCCTGGGCGTCAACACATTGAAGCAAGAACTCTCCTCCAAACTATTTATCCCTGTAACCATTATTGCTGGCGAGAGGTCTCATCAGGTCTCCGCATATCTGGACTCCGGCTCTGCAGCCAACTTCATCTGCCAGGATCTTGTGGATCTCCTACAGTTGCCCACTATCCCGCTTGAAAGGCTGCTGATCGTTGCCTCGGTGGATGGACTGCCATTGCCAGACCCAGTTGTGTCCGTAACCAAGCCGTTGAAACTCCAAGTGGGAGCCCTTCATGCTGAGATCATCTCTCTGTTCGTCCTGTCCAAGGCCGTCAACCCCGTGCTGCTGGGGTTGCCTTGGCTTCGTCTGCACGCCCCCGTCTTGCATTGGAACTCTGGAGAGGTTCTCCAGTGGGGCCCGAAGTGTCTTGACCGCTCCTCTTCAGTCGTTGGAAGGTTTGCCCCTCTGTTTCTCCATGTTCGGCGATGTCTTCAATAAAAAGGAGGCCGAGACCTTGCCGCCACAAAAGGCTGTGTGATGGTGATATTCCTTCTTCCTGTGATGTCATTTTCACCCCTGTAAAAAAAACTGTGTTTCCGCAGCAAATTACACAGTACATTAGAAAAACACAGGAAATCAGTCTATTTTCCGCAGCAATAATTGACATGCTGCGGAACTAAAATTGCACACTGCAGGTGAATTTCTGGACTGAATTTTTCTGCAGCGTGTGGATGACATTTGTTAAATAACACCCACTTTGCTGTTACTGTATTTCTGCTAAGTACTTTACGTCCACTATTCCGGACGCAACATAGGCAGCAATTTCGTTACTTGTGGACAAGCCCTACTTAGTACTGATGAGTTGGCGTCATCCGGGTGACCACCATTATTTGGGGTAAGAGAAATGTTTGTCCACAGTATACTTTGAGATTTTCATGTTAAAACAAACTGTTTATGCACGATCACACTTTATTGTCATATGAACTAGTGTGTCATCTCTCTGCTACTAGATTAAAGGGAATGTGTTGCGAGTTTTTTTTTTTGTTTTTTTTTTAATTGAACAGTTAGTGTAAAAATGATTAAACAGTGTTCTAATGTTTTACTTTTTTTCACTAGTCAGGAAATATTATAAATTAGATTCTAATTTATAATATTTCCCAGTGCTGGTCACTAGATGGAGCAATTCCCAAAATTGCAGCATTGCAAGTGGTAAAGCAACCACATTGCTTTATGCTGCAAAATTTGGGAAAACTCACTCGCTCTAGTGAGCTCTCAGAATCCCCCCTCCTTTATCCTGGCTAGTGCCGGGAGAAACGAGGGGATTGAACGGTCAAACCTCCTACACTTTGTGTCGCCATTTTTTGAGCTAACACACAGTGTAGTAGGTTAACATACACTAGTAAACACACAGTAAAACACGAACATACAGAGAAATAACTTACCTGCTCCAGTCGCCGCCGCTCCCTCCGGTCCGTCCGCTCCGTCTGCTACCGCCGCTCCAAGTGCACAAGTCCGGAAGCCGCGACCGGAAGTAGTAACCTTACTGTCCGGCCGCGACTTCCGGTCTACAGGAAAATGGCGCCGGACGGCGCGCAGTTCAACTTGGACTGTGTGGGAGCGGCGCATGCGCCGTTCCCACACAGACAGCGTATAGCATAGTGAATAGAATGGGCCCCGTTCGCATTCACTATGGGACCGTAGCTGCCGTATTCCATGTCTGTATGTGTCGTTAATCGACACATACAGAAATGGAAAAAAAATGGCAACCCCCATAGGGAAGAAAAAGTGTAAAAATAAAAAAAAATAAAACACAAACATACAAATAAATATAAAAGTTTTTAATAAAACACTAAAACCAAACTGATGTAAAAAAAAAATTTTCGTGACACTGTTCCTTTAATGTACCAGTTATTCAATTATGTCCCCGTGATGTTTACAATATTCCCACTGTGGCTGACTTTTTAATGTAATGTTTGATTTACAATAAAGATATTTAGTTTTATATATATATATATATATATATATATATATATTGTGAGACAGCGACAGGTAAAGTCATACATGATCGCATATGGGGGGCAAAAATTTTTTCTAAACTGGACCTGCGGGGGGCCTATAATCTGATCCGGATTCGTCGAGGTGACGAGTGGAAGACTGCCTTTAATACTCGTGATGGGCATTACGAATACTTAGTCATGCCCTTCGGCCTGTGTAACGCTCCCGCAGTATTCCAAAAATTTGTCAATGACATTTTTCGTGATCTCCTGTATGTTTGTGTTGTGGTATATCTCGATGACATTCTGATTTTTTCCCCAGACCCAGTAACTCATCAAAGTCATGTCCGCCAGGTGTTGCTCCGTCTAAGAGAGAATCGACTTTACGCCAAATTGGAGAAGTGTGTGTTCGAGAAGAAGTCTCTATCCTTCCTGGGCTATATTATCTCAGATCAGGGTCTCAAGATGGATCCCCAGAAGGTAAAGACCGTCCTGTAGTGGCCACGCCCCCAAGGCTTAAGGGCCATCCAACGCTTTCTAGGATTCGCCAACTTCTACCGACTCTTCATCCCCAACTTCTCATCTTTGACAGCACCTATCTCCACCCTCACTAAGAAAAGTATGAATGCCAAGATGTGGACTCCGGAGGCTGAAGCCGCATTTGAATCCTTAAAGAAAGCCTTCACATCTGCCTCCATTCTGCACCATCCGGACGTATCCTTAAAGTTTCCGTTAGAGGTGGACGCCTCCTCGGTGGGTGCTGGTGCACTGTTGTTCCAGAAAAGACCGAAAGGCAAGGCCGTGGTATGCGGCTACTATTCCAAGCTGTTTTCTCCCGCAGAGCGTAACTACTCGATTGGGGACCGGGAGTTACTGGCCATCAAACTGGCTCTGCAGGAGTGGAGACACCTACTGGAAGGCGCGGTTCACCCTATCCTGATCTTCACGGATCACAAGAATTTGACCTACATACAGACGGCCCAGCGGTTGAATCCTCGTCAAGCCAGGTGGTCGTTGTTCTTTGCTCGGTTCCGGTTCGAACTCCACTACCGTCCCGCCGACAAGAATGTGAGGGCTGATGCCTTGTCTAGATCTTTCGAAACCGAGGACGCCATGGAATCTCCACAGAATATCATTGACCCATCCTGTATCTTCTCTGTGAATCCCCTGCAAGTCAGAGACATTCCTCCGGGTAGGACTTTTGTGCGTCTGGTTGACCGAGGAAGAATTCTTCGCTGGGGTCACAACTCTAAGCTGGCAGGTCACGCGGGTGCTCGTAAGACCCAAGATTTAATCACCCGTCCGTTCTGGTGGCCCACTCTGCCCAAAGATGTCATGGACTTTGTCTCCTCTTGCACAGTCTGTGCAGCAAATAAAGTTGCTCACTCCAGACCTGCGGGCCTGCTCCAACCACTGCCTGTGCCCGTTGCCCCGTGGCAACATGTCGCTATGGACTTCGTCTCGGATCTTCCTCCTTCTGCGAGTTGCAGTGTGATCTGGGTGGTGGTGGATCGCCGTCTGCTACGCGGTTGGCTGACCTCTTTATACAGCACATATTCCGTCTGCACGGATTGCCCCTGCATATTGTCTCGGACAGAGGTGTCCAGTTCACCTCGAAGTTTTGGAGAGCACTCTGCGGGCTCCTTGATGTGAAATTGGACTTCTCTTCGGCCTATCATCCCCAGTCCAACGGGCAAGTCGAGAGAGTTAACCAGATTAGGGAGAACTACCTACGTCACTTTGTGTCCAGGCACCATGATGATTGGGTGCAGTTGCTCCCGTGGGCAGAGTTCTCCTATAACAACCACACCAGTGAGTCGACCACATCCAGTCCATTTTTCATCGTCTACGGCCAACATCCTCGTATACCTCTTCCTGTTTCTACAATGTCCCAGGTGCCTGCAGCCGACTCCACCTTCAGTGACTTTCTACAGATATGGCAACAGACCCGATCTTCTATCCTCTTGGCGGTGGACCGCATGAAGAGAAAGGCAGCTACAAGAGGACGGGTTCCTCCACAGTTCCTTCCAGGGACTAAAGTCTGGCTGTCTTCTAGGAATATCCGGCTGAAGGTGCCGTCATGCAAATTTGCCCCGAGGTTCCTTGGTCCCTTTGAAGTCCTGCTACAAATTAACCTGGTATCCTACAAGCTGCGGCTCCCCCCCACTCTCAGGATTCCTAACTCCTTTCACGTCTCCCTGCTAAAACCGGTGGTCCTGAACCGCTACTCCAGGACTCCTAGTCCCACAGTGGTTCCTGGCGGCCCATCTGGGACTTTCGAGGTAAAGGAGATTCTGGCTACCAAGAAGGTGGGAGGAAGGACATTTTATTTGGTGGACTGGAGGGGGTTCGGCCCAGAAGAAAGGTCTTGGGAGCCAGAGGAGAACATCGATGCCCCTGTCCTTGAGAGGAAGTTTCTCTCTCGCTCTGGTCCCAAGAAGAGGGGGCGTATGAGGGGGGATACTGTAACGTCTATGGCCACGGCCCGTCGATCGGTCGTTAACCCCGACGGCCGTGGCCATGGACAGCTTACCTGCCTGCAGCGTCGTCCCCCAGTCAGGCGCCGGCACTCTCTTCCGAGTTCCGAGTGTCTCCGGCGGGTGCGCGCGCCCGCGCGTGCACGGCCTTAAAGGGCCAGTGCGCGCGTTTTGCAAAAACTGCAATCTGGCCCAGGATGCCCTGGGCTATAAAAAGGGCTCTGCCCTCTTGCCCTTTGCCAGAGCGTTGTTAGTTTTCCCGTTGTTCGTCTTGCTTATGGTCTCCCAGCCTCCCAGTGTACCTTGCTCCTGTATTCCGTATCCCGTTTCCGTGCTACCTAGTGCTATTGCCGTGCTGCGCTACCTACCGTGCTGTGCTACAGTCTACGCTACCCTGCTACGCCTCACCGAACGACTTCCCACCGCCTGGTTCTGGACGTGTCCGCCTCGCCACTGCCTACGATTGCCTCAGGTACTCTCGCTGAACCATTGAACTGTGTACTTTCCGGTTTGGCCAGCTGCCATCCCCGCTACGCGGTACGGCCCAGTGGGTCCACACCCCGCATCGTGACAGCTACAAATGACCAGCATGTGTTGTTAGTGAATTGTCAGCCCTTCCTAAGGAAATGTACCCAAACTTACTGGCGTAGTGCCCTGTTGGGCAGGAGGAACAGCAGCTGCTGATGGTAAGGACACTGCGATGCTTGTGAGGGAGAGGACCCACTCCTCTCAGCCTTACGAATCTGCCTTTAGAACAGGTCCCGCACACTCTTCCACCGATTCTGAAGATCTTTTTCTGTGAAATAATAGGAAAAAAAACACTCAATACCAAAACATGATAGTATACCTTTCTGGAATTGGCACTTGATTTGGGTGTTTGTTTTGAAACACAAATGTGCCGGAAACACCACACTGCTAAGATGCGTCTGTATGCATGTACATTTTGGTTGCTCCTCAGAGGCGTCCCAGACTGTCATCACTAAAACATTGTTCCGCACATACACAGCATTTGCCGTTCAAACGCCACAACCTCATTAAGGTCTAAGAACCTATGCGTAGATATTATGAACACTCACCAATAACCCCCTGCTCGGTGTTTGCGCGAGCCATCCAGTCCGGGTACAGCGCTTGACAAATCTCCTCCCAGGAATCATGTCGGAGGCCTCTGTTGCTGTACCCTGAATTGCTTTTATCCCATATATTGGGAGGCGCCTGCACCTTTAAGAAAAAAACAGAGATCAATTAGCAGAACTATTACCAAACTAATTGAGTAACCACAAACAAGTGTAAGCAAAGGCCCGTTTTGCCTCCTCAGGTTTTCTTGAGTGTACTTACAGAAACCAGAAACACAAACATGCTAAGCTAGTGATTTTGAATCCTTACACCACAAACACGTTAAGAACATGTAAACCTACTAAGGTTAGTTTGTGTTGTAAAGTGCGTAATGGTGTCTGCGAGGGTTGTACATGCAAGGAAACGCAAGGAAAGTGCAATTGTGTGGGGTTTACACGATGCTGTGCTCCAAACACAGAACAAACGAATGCACGTCATCACTTTAAATAATCACAACCAGAGAGTGGGCATTTGTGACACACTTTAACACACCATAAAGTAGTCCCAAATATGCAGGCAAAAGTCCACATACAATTTACATGCACAGTTAACAAAAGTCAATACAGATATAGAGTGTTTAAATACATACAATCACCACATGAAAACACACAGTGGCAAGTTAAAAACTGCTGCACATACGCCGTGAGGTGTGAGTGTGCAAAATGCCATATGTACATCTTGCAAACAACATGCATGCTTCTAAAACATTGGATACATTGCATAGTGGCAGGTAAATTGCAATAACGTATAGGAATAGACGCACATGTAAGGAACACATTACCTCACATTAATAAAACTGTCTAGACACATGTTTGCTCTGGCATACTGTCTGCAGCTTTACCCAAACCATTTTAGCCCTAAAAACATGGACACTCAAAAACAAACATAATTTGTGCTTTAATCTGGACCTTACCTCGCTTATAAGGGCATCCACATCGATGTTCATCCTGTTGTAGGCTCTGGGTAGCATGTTGAACCTCCTGCTTCTTCCTTTTTAAAATACCTTGTTTCACCCCTAAACTGGCCTTTCAAAATGGCCGGTTAGGCAACACCCCTTGGGGTAGTGTTGGCCAGGTTTCATGCGTATTGTGAGGTGTATTTTGAGGTGTAAACGCCTCAAAATACGCTCCAAATGTGTGTCAAACGCCTGGACACTGTTTTTTCAAACTTCCAGTGACTTCAATGGGCTTGTGATCCGTCAATTCTGCCTGAAGAAGTGCCCTGCACTTCTTTTTACGAGGCGTAATTTTACGCGTCGTAAATTCCTGACGACACGTAAAATTACGCCTCGTGGGAATAGTACAGCGTAAAACCCATAGAAAGTCATGGGCAGATGTTTGGCTACGTTTTGGAGACGTCTTTTCAGGCGTAATTCGAGGCTTAAAACGCCTCGTTTACGCCTGAAAATAGGTTGTGTGAACCCAGCCTAACAGAACACACAGACACTCCCCGCAGCCCGGCATCTCCCAGTACAGGCTGCTACTAGCAGCCTTAGTACTGGGGGAAAACATCGGGTCGGATCACAGCGGTGATCCAAACCGATTAACCCCTTAATTGCGGCAGTCAACAGCGACCGCCGCATTTAAGTTGTTATAGCAACATCGGCACCCTGCTACGCGATTGCAAGGGTCGATTGTTGCGGGGGGCGATTGCTATGGCAACCGGAAGCCTTACAAAGGCTTTGGGTCTGCCATCTATTGAAGGCGATTACGTCCTGCCTGAGGCAGGACCTAATATGCCTACTGTCAGTGTGAAACTGACAGGTATAATACCCTGCAATACATAAGTATTGCAGGGTATTATAACAACAATCCAACAATTGGATCTTCAAGTCCCTAGTGGGACTAAAAAAAAAAGTAAAAAAAGTTACAAAACATGTACAAAAGTAAAATGTCAAAATAATACAATTTAAAAATCGCCTTTTTTCCCTTATAAAGTCCTTTATTATTAGAAAAAAATATATAAACTATGCATAATTGTTATCGCCGCGTCCGTAACGGCCTGAACTATAAACATATAATGTAATTTATCCTGCACGGTGACCGCCATAAAAAAAAAACCCCAAAAAAACTATACCGGAATCGCTATTTTTGGTCACATCAGCTCCCAAATAATTGCATAAATAGGGATCAAAAAGTCGCATGTACCCAAAAATTGTTCCGATAAAAACGACAGTTTGTTCCGCAAAAAACAAGCCTTCACACAGCTCTCCTGATAGAAAAATAAAAAAAATTGTGGCTCTTAGAATATGTAGACACAAAAGCAAAATAATTTTTTTAAAACCGTGATTTTATCGTGCAAACACTGTAAAACATAAAAAACTATATACATATGGTATCGCTGAAATCGCATCGAGCCACAGAATAAATGAAATATGTCATTTATAGCGCACGGTGAGCGCCGTAAAAAAAAAGAATAAAAAACAATAGAAGTTTTGACGGCCTAATTACAATAAATTCAGCAAAAAACCTATGGGATCAAAATGCTCACTATACCCCTAGACAAATGCTGTAGTTTCCCAAATGGGGTCACTTCTGGGGGATGTCCACTGTTTTGGTCCCTCAGGGGCTTTGCAAATGCGACATGACACTTGAAAACAAATTGAGTAAACTTGAGCTCCAAAAGCCAAATAGCGCTTCTTCCCTTGTGAGCCCTGCCGTGTGTCCAAACATCCGTTTATTACCACATATGGGGTATTGCCGTAATCATGAGAAATTGCTTTACAAATCTTGGGGCGCTTTTTTATCTTTATTGCTTGTAAAAATGTATCATTTCTAAGTTTTATTGAAAAAACTTTAGATTTTCATTTTTACGGACTAATTCTACGAAATTCAGCAAAAAAAATGTGGGGTTAAAATGCTCACTATACCCCTTGATGAATTCCTTGAGGGGTGTAGTTTGCCAAATGGTGTCTTTTTGTGGGTGTTTCCACTGTTTTGGCACTACAAGACCTCTTCAAACCTGACATGGTGCCTGAAATATATTCTAATAAAAAGGAGGCCCCAAAATCCACTAGGTGCTCCTTTGCTTCTGAGGCCAGTGTTTCAGTCCATTAGCGCACTAGGGCCACATGTGGGATATTTATAAAAACTGCAGATTCTGGGTAATAAATATTGAGTTGTGTTTCTCTGGTAAAAACTTTTGTGTTATAGAAAAAAATGGATTAAAATGGATTTTACGACAAAAAAAAGAAATTTGTAAATTTCCCCTCGACTTTGCTTTAAGTCCTGTGAAACACCTAAAGGGTTAAGAAACTTTCTAAATGCTGTATTAAATACTTTGAGGGGTGTCGTTTTTAAAATTGGGTGACTTATGGGGGTTTCTAATATATAAGGCCCTCAAAGCCACTTCAGAACTGAACTGGTACCTATAAAAATAGGTTTTGGAAATTTTCTTGAAAATGTGAGAAATTGCTGCTAAAGTTCTAAGCCTTGTAACGTCCTAGAAAAATAAAATAATGTTCAAAAAACAAGAATCACAGGCAAAGGAGGAACAGGAAAGGCAGGTATAAATAGACAGTGGGCGGGAGCTAGCTCCGTCTGGCCAGGCTGTGATAGGCTCTCCCACTCCTAAGCCTGCCATCCTGAGTGGTGGAAGATGGAGTCAGTCTCACAGACATAGGAGCAGGTGCAGACTGATTACCCACGGGCGTCGACACAGAAACTGTCTGGCAGATCCTTTATATAAGCAATGAATTTATTGACAAAATTTTTCCACTAGCATAAAGTACAATATGTCACGAGAAAACAATCTCGGAATCGCTTACATAGGCAAAAGCATTCTAGAGTTATTACCACATAAATTTACACATGTCAGATTTGAAAACATGGGGCTGGTCCTGAAGGCCAAAATGAGCTCGGTCCTGAAAGGGTTAAGAAAAACAAGCCGGTGGAAAGAAGCACAACAAAATCCTATATACAGAACCACGAATAAGTGCACTATGTATGTTAATATAGCGCCATGTGCAGGACCGCGTGACTGTATTCAAAGCCATTTACAAACTGGCGAGTCATGTATGTGGCAACATGGTCCTCCTCTGCCAGTGAGATCAGCAGTGCGGTAAATTAACATACAGGGAAATATACATAAAGTGACTCATAAAAGGTATAAAAATAAAATATCCTAGTGGGCAGATGTGTAACCTCAAAATTCAGGGGCAGTGCTATTTATAATACTGATGTCTTCTTATGTGGCAGAGGGGCCATTGGCCCCCTCAGGCTCCTGGATCCTGGTTCGACTAATACCTCTGGGAATGATTAGGGCATGACCAGAAGTGGCGGAATTGCTCTGGAATTCCGCTGCGGACACGTTTCTCCATTGATTTCCACAGCTTTTTAGTTGGGTTCGTTTACACGTTGCGGACAATTCCGCTGCGGAGCATAGGCTGCGGTGCGGAATTTGGTGTCCGCAGCATACACTGACTCAGGGGCGTAACTAGGAAAGACTGGGCCCCATAGCAAACTTTTGACTGGGGCCCCCCCTCCCCTGGGGGGTCACACAACCCCCCCTTGTAGATAGTGCCTTTTTTACAGCCCCCCCTGTAGATAACGCCATACAGCCCCCCCTGTACATAACGCCATACAGCCCCCCTGTACATAACGCCATACAGCCCCCCTGTACATAACGCCATACAGCCCCCCTGTAGATAACGCCATACATCCCCCTGTAGATAACGCCATACAGCCCCCCGTAGATAACGCCATACAGCCCCCCTGTAGATAACGCCATACAGCCCCCTCTGTAGATAGCGCCATACATCCCCCTGTAGAAAACGCTATACAGCCCCCTTGTAGATAATGCCATACAGCCCCCCTGTAGAGAACTCCATGCAGCCCCCTCTGTAGATAGCGCCATACATCCCCCTGTAGATAACGCCATACAGCCCCACTGTAGACAGCGCCATACATCCCCCTGTAGATAACGCCATACAGCCCCCCTGTAGATAACGCCATACAGCCCCCCTGTAAAGAACTCCATACAGCCCATTCTATAGAGAACGCCATACAGCCCCCCTGTAGATAACGCCATACAGCCCCCTTTGTAGATATCTACAGAGGGGGCTGTATTGCGTTATCTACAGAGGGGGCTGTATGGAGTTCTCTACAGGGGGGCTGTATGGCGTTATCTACAGGGGGGCTGTATGGCGTTATCTACAGGGGGGCTGTATGGCGTTATCTATAGGGGGATGTATGTCGCTGTCTACAGGGGGGGCTGTATAGCGTTACCTACAGGGGGGCTGTATAGTGTTACCTACAGACGGGGCTGTATAGCGTTACCTACAGGGGGGGCTGTATAGCGTTACCTACAGAGGGGGCAGTATGGCGTTACCTACAGGGGGGGCTGTATGGCGTTACCTACAGGGGGGCTGTATAGCGTTACCTACAGGGGGCTGTATAGTGTTACCTACAGGAGGGGGCTGTATAGCGTTACCTTCAGGGGAGGCTGTATGGCGTTACCTACAGGGGGAGCTGTATAGCGTTACCTACAGGGGGGCTGTATAGCGTTACCTACAAGGGGGCTGTATAGCGTTACCTACAGGGGGAACTCTGTATGGCGTTATCTACAGGGGGGACTCTGTATGGCGTTCTCTATAGTGGGGGCTGTATGGCATTATCTACAGAGGGGGCTGTATGGTGCTAACGCCATACAGCTCCCCCTGTAGGTAATGCTATACAGCCCCCCTGTAGGTAACGCTATATAGCCCCCCCCTGTAGGTAACGCCATGCAGCCCCAACCCACCAAAAAAATCTGACCTACAGTGTGTCCTACAAAAGACATGTATCCCCTATCCACAGAATAGGGGATACATGTGTGATCGCTGGCAGCGATAGGGAGAACGGGGGACCGAAAGTCCCCCAAGTTCTCCATGACTAACCTCTGACTTCCGGTGTCTGAGCAGCTCAATAAAAATGAAAGGAGTGCTGGTCACGCATGAGCACAAGCGCGACCGGCGCTCCATTCATTTCTACGGAGATGCCGACACAGACCCCGGAAGTCCGAGGTTTGTGATGGAGAACTTCAGGGGACTTTCAGTCCCCCGTTCTCCCTATCATTGCCAGCGATCACACATGTATCCTCTATCCTGTGGATAGGGGATACATGTCTTTTGTTTAATGGCAGAGCGGGGAGATACCTCCCTGCTCTGCCGTAGTGTTCAGTGGTGTCGCGCTGTAGCAGCCATAGCGGCTGCTAGCGGAGCCTCCGGCCATGGTGGGGGCCCGTGCTGGTGGGCGACACAGGCCCCCTCATGCCGCGGGCCCCGTAGCAGCCACTACGGCTGCTACGGCGGTAGTTACGCCACTGCACTGACTGTTGCGGACGTGTTGCGGACTCATTCCGGAATTTCTCCATTGACTTCAATGGAGAGTCAAAATTCCGCAATGAAGTCCGCAGATGTTATGTGTGCTGCGCAGCGTGTTGGTTTTAGTAACATGACATTTCGTCATTCTGGCTGGACCTAGGTATTTCTAGGTCTACAGCCAGACTGATGCACCATGCACACTAACGTAAAAACGGCCGTAATCACGGGCCGTTATTACGGCACAGGCAGGCCCATAGAAGTCAATGGGGCTCCTGTAATTACGGGTGACTACATGTGTGCAACCGTAATTACGGGAGCGTTGCTAGGCGACGTCGGTAAATAGTCACTGTCCAGGGTGCTGAAAGAGTTAAACGATCGGAGGTAACTGTTTCAGCACCCTGGACAGTGACTTCCGATCACAATATACATCAACCTGTAAAAAAAAATAGAAGTTCCTACTTACCGAGAACTCCCTGCTTCATCCTCCAGCCCGACCTCCCGGGATGACGTTTCAGTCCAAGTGACGGCTGCAGCCAATCACAGGCTGCAGCGGTCACATGGACTGTCGCGTCATCCAGGGAGGTCGAGCTGGATGTCGAAAGAGGGACGCGTCACCAAGACAACGGCCGGGTAAGTATGAATTTCTTTTACTTTTACTAGGGAAAGGGCTGTCCCTTCTCTCTATCCTGCACCGATAGAGAGAAGGGAAGCCCTCTTCCCCTCAATACGCAACGACTAGTCCGCATCAATTTAATGCCCATTTTAGGCAAAGCATTAACAGAATCTGCAACGCAGATTATGTGCGGCATTGATGCGGACAGTGTATGCAGAACTCCGCCACGTCTGGTCATACCCTTAGGCACATTGCATCAGCCCATCTTTAGGGCCCATGATACTTATAATGCGCAACTGAACATGTGAAACTTTCCTTTCCAGCTGTGATTTTGGGAATTCTTAGCACTGCATTGACATTGTTTTCTTCACTTGATTTACATAGTTACATAGTTAGGCCCCATGCACACGACCATGCCCATGCCCATAATCACGGTCCATGATTACGGGCAAGGCCGGCCGTGCACAGCCACCCGCATTTGCGGTCCGTACTCCCATATAAAGTATTGGAGCACGGTCAGTAAAAAGCAAAATATAGGACATGTCCTATCTTTTACCGTCGCTTTCTATGGTATGGACACCTTCCCGTAAATACACTGGAAGGTGTCCTTCGGCCATAGAAATTAATGGGTACATAATTACGGACTAATTCCACGGTTGTGTGCATGGGGCCTTACATAGTAACAAAGTTTGAAAAAAGACATAGCTCCATCAAGTGCAACCTTTCTCAATAAATTACACGCCATTCGTTGCTTGATTAATTATAACCCTCAATGCCATTTATAAGTAAATATAAGTTTTTTAAAATGCTGACCTAGTATCTGACATTACTACTTATACCTAAAAAAAAACCTTTCCTATACTAATGTCTGACATATGATAAAAGAGCCAACTCAGAAGTGAATAGGTTAGAATCTCCATTAATCATACATGCTTATATATACCATCAGGAGGCCTCAGCAAGGCTGATAATGATACATTAGATAATGATGCATTAGAAGTGAGTGGGATTTTAACCTACGTTTGACTCTGCCTCTGTGATATTGTTCATCAGGTACTAAATATATAAATAACAGGTTACTTCATTCCACGACCTTTGCTATTTTATTCCAGAGAGGGCAAATAATTACAAAATCGTATATTCCTCTATTTCAGCCCTATGGCTATCATTAATTTCTAAATGCAAGAGCTCCCAAGGAAATCCAGCTTGTGTCATTTTCAAGTTTTAGATGTTTTTTCGAATAAGATGAAAAAGAAAGCGATAACTCAATGGGCTGTGAATCTACCTGTGGAGAACTGTGCTTCAGCATAGAAATCGAAAGTATAGTATAAGTTCTAAAATATACGGTATTCGCTAAAAAAATCCACTTTTCTTTTTATAGTTTGCCAAGACTGTTAGAATCTACATATATGACAAAACAGGAATGTCTGGTGTACTTGGATTGTTCTCCAAATTCGTGATAAGCTGCGTGCTGTTTATTGATTTTGTATTTAAGATGTTACCATGTCTCAGCAACCCACTACAGGATATAAACTCATACCGGAGATATGACAGAGGATGGCTTTGTCTAAGTCATTAAGAATTATGTTGCTTTTAGTGCTTAAAAAACAAAGACAGCAAATAAATATAGATTTGCAAAGGGGATTTGTAAAAAAGCAACACAAATAAAGCACTAGTATGTACAATGCCTTAGCAACTCTAGATAATACCATAACTGCTGTTACACCCCTCCAAATAAATACACACACACACGCTGCGTGACAATGGAAAATATTATGGCCACAGCATCTACTGTATTAGGATGCAGCCAATTTTGACAGAATTAGTACCCTTCGAGTGGTGCTATAAAGGCATCTCACCAAACAACCAGAACGCTACGGGCTTGTCCACACCGTCCATTACGGATTTGCTGCTGAAAATTTCCGCAGCATTTATGCATCAACTAGCAGAAAATGCGCACCATTTCATGCGGTTTTTTTACTGCGGAAAATAGGGCCGATTTTTTCTCCATTTTTTTTATGCGTTTTTTTTTGTTTTTTTCAAAAGGCTGTGTGATGGTGATATTCCTTCTTCCTGTGATGTCATTTTCACCCCTGTAAAAAAAACTGTGTTTCCGCAGCAAATTACACAGTACATTAGAAAAACACAGGAAATCAGTCTATTTTCCGCAGCAATAATTGACATGCTGCGGAACTAAAATTGCACACTGCAGGTGAATTTCTGGACTGAATTTTTCTGCAGCGTGTGGATGACATTTGTTAAATAACACCCACTTTGCTGTTACTGTATTTCTGCTAAGTACTTTACGTCCACTATTCCGGACGCAACATAGGCAGCAATTTCGTTACTTGTGGACAAGCCCTACTTAGTACTGATGAGTTGGCGTCATCCGGGTGACCACCATTATTTGGGGTAAGAGAAATGTTTGTCCACAGTATACTTTGAGATTTTCATGTTAAAACAAACTGTTTATGCACGATCACACTTTATTGTCATATGAACTAGTGTGTCATCTCTCTGCTACTAGATTAAAGGGAATGTGTTGTGAGTTTTTTTTTTTGTTTTTTTTTTAATTGAACAGTTAGTGTAAAAATGATTAAACAGTGTTCTAATGTTTTACTTTTTTTCACTAGTCAGGAAATATTATAAATTAGATTCTAATTTATAATATTTCCCAGTGCTGGTCACTAGATGGAGCAATTCCCAAAATTGCAGCATTGCAAGTGGTAAAGCAACCACATTGCTTTATGCTGCAAAATTTGGGAAAACTCACTCGCTCTAGTGAGCTCTCAGAATCCCCCCTCCTTTATCCTGGCTAGTGCCGGGAGAAACGAGGGGATTGAACGGTCAAACCTCCTACACTTTGTGTCGCCATTTTTTGAGCTAACACACAGTGTAGTAGGTTAACATACACTAGTAAACACACAGTAAAACACGAACATACAGAGAAATAACTTACCTGCTCCAGTCGCCGCCGCTCCCTCCGGTCCGTCCGCTCCGTCTGCTACCGCCGCTCCAAGTGCACAAGTCCGGAAGCCGTGACCGGAAGTAGTAACCTTACTGTCCGGCCGCGACTTCCGGTCTACAGGAAAATGGCGCCGGACGGCGCGCAGTTCAACTTGGACTGTGTGGGAGCGGCGCATGCGCCGTTCCCACACAGACAGCGTATAGCATAGTGAATAGAATGGGCCCCGTTCGCATTCACTATGGGACCGTAGCTGCCGTATTCCATGTCTGTATGTGTCGTTAATCGACACATACAGAAATGGAAAAAAAATGGCAACCCCCATAGGGAAGAAAAAGTGTAAAAATAAAAAAAAATAAAACACAAACATACAAATAAATATAAAAGTTTTTAATAAAACACTAAAACCAAACTGATGTAAAAAAAAAATTTTCGTGGCACTGTTCCTTTAATGTACCAGTTATTCAATTATGTCCCCGTGATGTTTACAATATTCCCACTGTGGCTGACTTTTTAATGTAATGTTTGATTTACAATAAAGATATTTAGTTTTATATATATATATATATATATATATATATATATATATATATATTGTGAGACAGCGACAGGTGAAGTCATTGAGGGAAGGTACATTTCCCCTAGAATCCGGTCATATGTATCCTAGGCTCCAGGGAATGAGTAGTTTTTGCAATAGAAAGCTCTAGCTTTCCAATCTCGGCTTAAGGAAAAGCCGGAAAAAGGGCCTGGAGTTGGATTGGGGAAGAGCAGGGCGGGTTCCCCAATCCCTAGTCCATCTCTGTTTGTAGGACAAGGCTGCTGCTCAATTAGCTGCACCTGCAGCCTGTATATAAAAAGGTGCAGACACAGTGTGTGTCAGTCTCACCCCTGACTCAGACCGGAGACTACTAAGTCTGGAGTAGCCTGTATTCTATGTGAGTAAAGACCTGTGTTACTTTGTGTCCAGTGCCTGGTAGGAAGGCACTTGGTATAGTTAGATAATATCTTGTTTAGTTAGTGCTCAGACGAGCAGAATTTATTTTGTATTTTGCCTTGTTGTACAAGAGGCTGTTTCTTTGACAAGAATAAAACACAGGCAAAGCCCTGTTATGAACTTTAATGCACGGTGTCCCTGTCTCTGGCTACTAAGAAACCGCTGTACCAACCTCTCCTAAAGCTAAACCCCCACATATGGTGGAGAATGCGGGTACGGTCTTAAAGAGACATACACCTATTTAAAAGGACTTTTGCTGCTCCAAGTGGAAAATCGTTGCTAGGGGCAACAACACAATTTTTTTTCTCCCCGAGAGTGCTTGGAAGTGTATGTCTTGGGTAAAGGCGGCAACAGGGCTAGAAAAAGAGACTGTTAAAATGGATGAAATACTTAAACAGCTGATTCAGGCTAATATCAACCAGGGGAAGATAAGCACAGCTTTGCAAGAAGCCAGCACGACTCAGCGAATGGTGCATGAGGAAGCCATGCGTGCACAGGCTGAAACCAATATTCTGCTGGGTGAAGCCCACAGACTGGTCTTAAAAGAACAGCAGCAAATTAATCGCCATTTGCAAGACCAAATTCAGGCCTCAGTGGAGAGGTCAGCGGGGCCTCATGGTTTGCGCCAAACCACTCATGCAGTGGTACAGACATCTCTGCAGAAGATGACACCCACCGACGACGTTGAGGCCTATCTCATGGTGTTTGAGCGAGTGGCAGAACGAGAGAAGTTATCTTCAGATCAGTGGGCAGCAGTGGTGGCACCTTTCCTAACCGGAGAGCCGCAAAAGGCGTACTTTGATCTCAATGAGCAGGATGCCAAGGATTACTCCAAGCTGAAGGGTGAGATCCTTGCCCGTCTGGGTGTTAATATGAATGTGCGTGCTCGACGGGTGCACAACTGGACTTTTGTGGAACACCTACCTGCCTGATCACAAATGTATGATCTTGTCCATCTTGCAAGGAAATGGCTACAGCCAGAGGAATCAACCCCTGCGCAGATCGTGGAGAGAGTGGTGCTTGACAAATACATACGCTCCTTACCACCGAAAGTTCAGCGTTGGGTCGGTCAAGGAGATCCTACAGATGCGGAACAGCTGGTGAACCTGATTGAAAGGTACAGAGCTACTCAGGATCTACTCCAAGAAGTACCGCCTGGATGTCCTAACCCCAGGAACAGCAAATCGTGCGGAGCACCCGGTAAGACTGTTCCATTTACTAGAGGGGTGAGAAATGTCTTTAAGGGAGGTGGCTCAGAAGGGGAGCAGACGGAGGGAAGAAATCCCAGAGAGACACTGAAGGCCAGACCAGGGTCTCAAGTTGGGGACCGGGGCCGCATACAGTGCTGGCAGTGTTATGGACCTGGGCATATTGCTGCCAATTGTCCCCTGACTACTGAGCCAATGGAGTGTGATGCAGCAAGGCGAATATCCTTGTTTGCACGTCCTGTTTGTTCTGCTGAGACGGTTTACGAGACTGAACAACAAATGTGTGTCGTAAAAGTGGAAGGGTGTACTGTGAGTGCCTTGCTGGATTCTGGGAGTCTGGTTACCCTGGTGCATGCCAGCCTGATAGACCCTGGAACATTCAGAGGACATAGTATAGGGGTCCTGTGCATTCATGGGGACACTAAAGAATACCCCACCGCTTTGGTCACTCTAGAGACTTCCTGTGGAACCGCTTGCCATGAAGTGGGTGTGGTCAAGTCCTTGATGCACAGTGTGATCCTGGGGAGAGACTTCCCAGTGTTCTGGGACTTGTGGAGGAAGAAAGATGTAACCTCTACTGTAAATGTTAATGATGGTATTAATGTGTGCGCTGTGATTAGCCCAGAACCCTTTAACGAGGATGCTGAGGTGCCAGCAGTAGGGGTGACCACTGAGCCTGATAAATTTCCTCTGCCTGTTTTTGCTGGTGAAACAGATGAGCAGGAGGAAATTTCTGATATACCAGAGTTAAATGTATCACGTAACAATTTTGGGACTGCTCAACTTAGCGATCCCATATTGGTAAAAGCCAGGGAAAATACTAAGGTATTAAATGGAGTGCCTCAACATCCAGGGGCTGATAAGGTGTTTCCACACATGGCGGTTAACCAGGATTTGCTGTATCGGATAGATAACGTACGTGGGGAGGTTGTTGAACAGCTGGTGATACCCCAACCGTATCGTAGAACGGTGTTTGACCTGGCTCATAAACACGTGCTGTGTGGACATCTAGGTTGCGAAAAGACCAGAGAGCGTATCTTACAACGTTTCTTCTGGCCGGGGGTATATAAGGAAGTTCAGAGGTATTGCGAGTCCTGCCCGGAGTGTCAGATAACGGCTCCTATGCCACATTTTAGGAGTCCGCTGGTGCCTTTGCCTATCATTGGGATCCCTTTTGAAAGAATTGCCATGGATCTGGTCGGCCCTTTAGTCAAATCCTCTAGAGGACATCAATATATCCTAGTGGTGTTGGACTATGCCACACGCTACCCTGAGGCAGTCCCTTTGCGAAATTCCTCTTCAAAAGCCATTGCAAGAGAGTTGTTTTACATGTTTTTCCGTACTGGTTTACCTAAGGAAATCCGTACCGATCAGGGAACTCCCTTTATGTCCAAAATCACCAAGGAATTATGTAAACTGCTGAAAATTAAACACCTGCGTACCTCTATATATCACCCGCAAACTGATGGTCTTGTCGAAAGATTCAATAAGACATTAAAAGGCATGTTGAGGAAGGTGGTTAGTAAGGATGGGAAAGATTGGGACTGTCTTCTGCCCTATTTGATGTTCGCTGTACGTGAAGTTCCTCAATCATCCACAGGGTTTTCTCCTTTTGAACTTGTATATGGAAGACAACCCCGTGGTCTCCTGGACATAGCCAAGGAAACCTGGGAGGAAGAGTCCACACCTTATAGGAGTGTAATTGAGCATGTCACGTTGATGCAAGACCAAATCGCTGCGGTCATGCCGATAGTTAAGGAACACTTGGAGCAAGCTCAGGATGCTCAGAGCAGGGTGTATAACCAAACTGCTAAAGTTAGAAATTTTAACTCTGGTGATCGAGTGTTGGTCTTAGTGCCAACCGTAGAAAGCAAATTTCTTGCTAGATGGCAAGGGCCGTGTGAGATAATTGAAAAGGTGGGGGATGTAAATTATAAAGTTTACCAACCAGGTAAAAGGAAGACAGTGCAGTTATACCATGTAAACTTAATTAAGCCATGGAAAGAAAGAGAGACCCTCGTGGCAGTAATTACCCCCTATAGTCTTAACCCAGCTGTGTATGTGTCAGAATCCCTCGCAAAGCCACAGAAACAGGAGACAAAAGAGTTTGTGCAGAGAAACACAGACGTGTTTTCAGAACTGCCAGGACAGACTAGTATAATAAAACATGACATTGTGACCGAGCCTCAGGTTCGGGTCCACTTGAAACCCTACAGAGTCCCTGAAGCTCGTAGACAAGCCATATCTGAGGAATGTCAAGAAAATGCTAGACCTTGGGATTATTGAAGAGTCAAAAAGTGAATGGTCAAGTCCCATTGTATTGATTCCGAAACCAGATGGGTCATTACGTTTCTGTAACGACTTCCGCAAGCTAAATGAGATGTCAAAGTTTGACGCATACCCAATGCCAAGAGTTGACGAGTTAATAGAGAGACTGGGCCATTCAAGGTATTTTTCAACACTTGATTTAGCCAAAGGCTATTGGCAAGTACCCCTCACGGAGGGCGCCAAAGAGAAAACTGCGTTCATCACCCCGGATGGTCTGTTTCAATATACTTGTTTACCATTTGGGCTACATGGGGCTCCAGCGACCTTTCAAAGGTTAATGGACATAGTCCTCAAACCCCATCGTCGGTATGCTTCGGCATATCTGGACGACATTATAATCTTTAGTGATGACTGGGAAAGCCACTTACCAAAAGTACAAGCAGTACTAAACTCCCTCAGAGCCGCGGGGTTAACAGCAAACCCAAAGAAATGTTCCTTAGGCTTGGAGGAAGCACGGTATCTGGGGTACATAATTGGGAGAGGGGTGATAAAGCCACAGGTCAACAAAGTTGAGGCTATCCAAAACTGGCCCCAGCCCTCAACCAAAAAGCAGGTCAGAGCTTTTCTAGGAATTGTAGGTTATTACCGCAGGTTAATTCCAAACTTTGCCAGCACAGCAGCGCCCCTGACAGATCTTACCAAGGGAAGTAAGTCTGTCATGGTCAAGTGGGACACGAAGGCTGAAAGCACCTTTCAAGAGTTGAAACTGGCCCTGTGTAACCAACCAGTCTTAGTCACTCCTGACTTCAAAAATAAGTTTGTTGTCCAAACTGATGCTTCTGATGTGGGGCTCGGAGCAGTTCTGTCACAAGAGGTGGGTGGTGAGGAACATCCTGTGACCTATTTGAGCAGAAAGCTTACCCCGGCTGAGAAAAACTATAGCATAGTTGAACGGGAGTGCTTGGCAATTAAGTGGGCACTTGAGTCCCTGAGATATTATTTATTGGGTCGTCGGTTTAGGTTGGTTACAGACCACTCTCCTCTTACGTGGATGTGTCAAGCTAAAGAGAGAAATGCAAGAGTTACACGGTGGTTTCTTACTTTGCAGAACTTCAAATATACTGTGGAACACAGAGCAGGAAAACTGCAGGGCAATGCTGACGCTTTGTCTAGGACACACTGCCTTGTAGCTAAATGTGTCCGATCCCATGGGCTCGAACAGAGGAAGAGGGTATGTGAGACAGTGACAGGTAAAGTCATTGAGGGAAGGTACATTTCCCCTAGAATCCTTTCATATGTATCCTAGGCTCCAGGGAATGAGTAGTTTTTGCAATAGAAAGCTCTAGCTTTCCAATCTCGGCTTAAGGAAAAGCCGGAAAAAGGGCCTGGAGTTGGATTGGGGAAGAGCAGGGCGGGTTCCCCAATCCCTAGTCCATCTCTGTTTGTAGGACAAGGCTGCTGCTCAATTAGCTGCACCTGCAGCCTGTATATAAAAAGGTGCAGACACAGTGTGTGTCAGTCTCACCCCTGACTCAGACCGGAGACTACTAAGTCTGGAGTAGCCTGTATTCTATGTGAGTAAAGACCTGTGTTACTTTGTGTCCAGTGCATGGTAGGAAGACACTTGGTATAGTTAGATAATATCTTGTTTAGTTAGTGCTCAGACGAGCAAGATTTATTTTGTATTTTGCCTTGTTGTACAAGAGGCTGTTTCTTTGACAAGAATAAAACACAGGCAAAGCCCGTTATGAACTTTAATGCACGGTGTCCCTGTCTCTGGCTACTAAGAAACCGCTGTACCAACCTCTCCTGATGCTAAACCCCCACAATATATATATATATATATATATATATATATATATATATATATATATATATATATATATATATATATATATATATATATATATATATACTCCCTGTGGCTTTAATGCACTTTTTTATATATAATTTGAGTGTTCTAATATAAAGTGGGGCCTTAGTAGTCTTCTTACAATACAGTGCAGGTATCTTTTAGAATGTGTTTCAGTATATAGATATATGTGTGTATCCACTTGCTGTTTTGTTTATATAATTTTTTAGTACTGATTAGGCTCAACAACTCTGAAACAGGGCTGTCTATAGATGGATGTCTCTGGTTTGACTATTTACCCAAGTCATGCTTATAGGCTCTATGAAGGGTTGGACATTGATTAATATAGTAGTCACCTGTAGGTGGCACGAGAGAGATTTCTTCCTTCTGGAGGAGAGCTATTTTGCACATTTGTTCCCAGTGAGCATTGCCCTTAAGACTCCTTACCTGCTGGATGTCTACAAGAAAAATCAGTACCTTCCAAGAAAGACTCCACAAAAAGCCTTTATATCATCGGCGAAAAAGGGTACGCCAAAGAACAAGGATAGGCTGCTTTGGGTCCAGGCTGTGGTAGGAATCAAGTACCTATCAGGTATTTTTACTGCGCCCACACACTAGTCTGAATAATCCCTTTATGGTTTCATAAAAACCTTTCTCCCCACTAAACTTTCTTGAAACTCTGCAAGACCTTGCCTCTTCCTACAACCCTTTGTCATCCTCCACTCTGGCTGTGCCTATTTCTCTCTAACTATACACATAGTAAATTTGTTGTATGTAAACATGGAGATACATAGATATGCATAGGAGTTGCAGGCAATATGGTAGTCTGTTTTTGAAAGACTATTTGCTTCATTTTGCTTATTTAAGTTGCACTGCTGCAATAAAAAAAATATTTTAAGATATAAAGTCATTCTCAATTCAGAACTGTTATTTTTGTGAAATAGCAATATGATTGGCTACATAGTACTAACTGCTTCAATCTCTTCTTGTCATTGAAGTAATAAAATCTAAGATACAATTTAACAAGTAAACATTTTATAGCAATCTATCAGCAAAATCAAACTTCATTTCAAATGAAACCCAGCTTCTCAACTACCTCTAGCCAGACACATTTTCAGTATTCAGAGAGCTAAATCTAATTTCTAGGCAAAGATTCCCACCCACACACTTAGAAATAAATGTGGTTCTTACTCACAGATATAACTTCAATTATTCACTTTAAAGCAAATTGTCAGGGATCTGCAAATGTCAATGGAAAGCATCATCCCAAAATAGTCTATTGCTAAATAACAAATGGGATTTCTGTAATGCATTTCAAGTAAAACATATTGCAAAAGCCTAGAACATGATAGATAGATAGATAGATAGATAGATAGATAGATAGATAGATAGATAGATAGATAGATAGATAGATAGATAGATAGATAGATAGATAGATAGATAGATAGACTTCACTGTCTACCATTATATCCTACATGGTTACCTCTACTTATTGTCACAATCTTTGGGTATGTGGACCCACTAAGCCGAACCGCCGTGGAGGGGTAGCAGCTGGCCAAACAACTGTGTAGCAAGTCAATATAAAGTCCGAGCAAAAGGGTACCTGCAACAGTGCAGACCGTAGCAACGGCTTAGGCACACACGGGACCTTGGTGGCAGGTGATGCAAAATGTGGCAGATGACACCAGCCTTGTCCAAAACACGACTCCAAAACTAGAGATGAAACAGGAACAAATATGTCATGCCCATGGCCGTGGGCCGTCAGGTTCGCTCACCTCCTGACGGCTGCAGCCATGGATCTGCAAGTGCTGGCCCCATCTCCTCATGAGACGCCAGAGCTCACTTCCGCTCACCTCGGCCGGGTCCCGTAGGGTGCGTGCGCACGCTCGTACTCGCTATTAAAGGGGCAGCGCACGCATCGGACTTTAATGTATAATTAGCCCATGAGTACCCTGGACTATAAGAAAAGCCCAGCCCCTTCCTCCCATGCCTGAGGATTGTTGTTGTACCCAAAGTTTGTCTATGCAAATGGTCTCCTAGTGTCTTCCAGTTCCCAGTGTTTCCCGTACCTGTATCCTATATCCCGTGTTATCCTGGTCAAGTGCCTTGCTGAGCTGTAGTCATGCTGTACAACACCACACCTGACATCTGCCTGCTGCCTAGCCCCAGCCGAGCCTGCCTTGCTACTGTCCGAGCTGCCACAGGTACCCTATACGAACTATAGACTGTGACCTGTGCCATGTTGGCCAGCTGCCATACCATCAAGGCGGTACGGCCAAGTGGGTCCACGAACCTAACGTGACAAAATACAGCATGGGATACGGGATACAGGTAGCAGGGCATGGGAACACAGGGAACAGGATACAACTAAGGGACCATTTGAAAGACTAACAGAGGAATGCAAACAACGCTCAGGCAAAGAGTGAAAGGGCAGGGGCCCTTTTATAGTTCATGGTGCTTAGGGCTAATTAAAACCATATTTTCATGTGCGTGCGCTGTCCCTACAGAACACTTCAGAGCGAAGCGGAAGTGAGTGCTGGTGTCTCCTGGGGAGGAGATGCAGACCAGCACTCACAGATCCATGGCCACGGCCGTCGAGGGGTGAGTCAGAATGATGGGTCATGGACGTTATACTATATCTATCCTCCTTCAAAACTGCTGAATGTTTTATAGAAATCTAGACTTTAACTCCTTTATTATAATTATTGATTATTGTTTTGAACACATTTGCTTCTTATTACTATGAACATTGTAATTTTTTCCATATCCTTCCCACTTGATAGCTATAATTTCATATACATACATACCTGACTACTTTTGCTTACTAGTAAATATTACCTGCATTAAGAGAGTGCCCTGCTTGCCTAGTTAACAGTTAGTTTCATAGGTCAATGACAGACATTAGATTCTTAAGTATGTTGAGGCCCCCAATTTGGAAATGAACAAATATACAGGGTGGGCCATTTATATGGATACACCTAAATAAAATGAGAATGGTTGGTGATATTAACTTCCTGTTTGTGGAACATTAGTATATGGGAGGGGGGAAACTTTTCAAGCTAGGTGTTGACCATGGCGGCGATTTTGAAGTCGGACATTTTGTATCCAACTTTAGTTTTTTCAATGGGAAGAGGGTCATGTGACACATCAAACTTATCGAGAATTTCACAAGAAAAACAATGGTGTGCTTGGCTTTAACGTTACTTTATTCTTTCATTAGTTATTTACAAGTTATGGGTGACATTATGGGTGTCAGATAAGAGCATTCCTAGATGAACAGTTTCCTGGAAAGTGGATTGGTCGTCGTGGGCCAGTTGAATGGCCCCCTAGGTCTCCCGATCTGACCCCCTTAGACTTTTATCTTTGGGGTCATCTGAAGGCAATTGTCTATGCTGTGAAGATACGAGATGTGCAGCAACTGAAACTACGGATACTGAAAGCCTGTGCTAGCATTTCTTCTGCTGTGTTGCTATCAGTGTGTGAAGAGTGGGAGAAGAGGGTTGCATTGACAATCCAACACAATGGGCAGCACTTTGAACACATTTTATAAGTGGTCAGAAACTTGTAAATAACTCATGAAAGAATAAATTAACGTTAAAACCAAGCACTCCATTGTTTTTCTTGTGAAATTCTCAATAAGTTTGATGTGTCACACGACCCTCTTCCCATTGAAAAAACTAAGTTGGATACAAAATGTCCGACTTCAAAATGGCCGCCATGGTCAAAACCCAGCTTGAAAAGTTTCCCCCCTCCCATATACTAATGTGCCACAAACAGGAAGTTAATATCACCAACCATTCCCATTTTATTTAGGTGTATCCATATAAATGGCCCACCCTGTAGTGTAAGGTGTTTACAATTATCTGAATGTATAATATGTACTATATATATATATATATATATATATATATATATATATATACACACACAGATAGCAGAAAAAGAAATGGCGACAGCCCACTGCCCACTGCGAACACTAATGCCACCTAAGCCACTAAATATAAATATGCATTACTGCTTAATCTACTTACAAATAGGGAGGTTCTTAGTGCACATTTTGATCAAAAAGTGTTTGCCCACCTGCCACGACAAGGCGACCACTGTAAGGTGGGAACCTACTCTGCACATACACCCAGAACTGGGACTAAGCCTACATATATATCTGGGGATGGTAGGAACCAGCACTAAACTAATTAAAATCAGCCAGGACAGAATGGGAGGAGTGCAAGAACAGAAATGGAGGCAGTCACTAACCCCACATATATAAATCACATAAACACAGCAAAAATTTGAACAGCACATTCCAACAAAATGATACAAAACGTGTATGCAGGTGCAAGAACACCTGTGACTGCAAATATACAGCAGAAAAAGAAATGGCGACAGCACACTGCGAACACTAATGCCACCTAAGCCACTAAATATAAATAAATATGCATTACTGCTAAATCTACTTACAAATAGGGAGTTTCTTAGTGCACATTTTGATCAAAAAGTGTTTGCCCACCTGCCACGACAAGGCAACCTCTGTAAGGTGGGGACCTACTCTGCACATACACCCAGAACTGGGACTAAGCCTACATATATATCTGGGGATGGTAAGAACCAGCACTAAACTAATTAAAATCAGCCAGGGCAGAATGGGAGGAGTGCAAGAACAAAAATGGAGCCAGCCACTAACCCCACATATAAAAAAGATATAGAAAAAGAAATGGTGACAGCACACTGCGAACACTAATGCCACTTAAGCCACTAAATATAAATAAATATGCATTACTGCTAAATCTACTTGTTCTTGCATCTGCATACACATTTTGAATCATTTGGTTGGAATGTGCTGTTCAAATTTTTGTTGTGTTTATGTGATTCATATATGTGGGGTTAGTGACTGCCACCACTTTTGTTCTTGCACTCCTCCCATTCTGCCCTGGCTGATTTTAATTAGTTTAGTGCTGGTTCCTACCATCCCCAGATATATATGTAGGCTTAGTCCCAGTTCTGGGTGTATGTGCAGTGTAGGTCCCACCTTACAGAAGTCACCTTGTCGTGGCAGGTGGGCAAACACTTTTTGATCAAAATGTGCACTAAGAACCTCCCTATTTGTAAGTAGATTTAGCAGTAATGCATATTTATTTATATTTAGTGGCTTAGGTGGCATTAGTGTTCGCAATGTGCTGTCGCCATTTCTTTTTCTGCTGTATATTTGCAGTCACAGGTGTTCTTGCACCTGCATACACGTATTGTATCATTTTGTTGGAATGTGCTGTTCAAATTTTTGTTGTGTTTATGTGATTTATATACATACATACATACATACATACATACATACATACAAATACAAAAATGGCGCAGTTTTGCCGCGATTATATAAAAATCGCGGCAAAACCGCGTGATTTGTGCCGCAATTATGAAAATTGCATAAAAAAAGGATACATGAAAAGTGCTGTTAGGCTATATTCTCACAGTGCGGTCAAATCACGTTTTTGCCGCGATTTTGCAAAAATTGTGGCAAAAAAATGGGATTTCACCGCACTGTGTAACTAGACTAAGGTCTTATTCAGACGGCCGCGTTCGGTCCGTGACATATGGAGCGTGTATCGGCCGTATTTCCCAGGCTGACCACAATTCATAGAGCCGGACTCCTAGCATCATAGTTATCAGTGTTGCTGGGAGTCCCTGCCTCTCCGCGGGAATACTGCCCCATATTTTAATGATGCTTTCAGTACGGGACCGGGGACAGCATCCCCACGGGAAGGGAGGGACTATGATCATAGATAACTGTGATGCTAGAAACCCGGCTCCCTGAACTGTGGTTGGTCCGGGAAATATGGCCGATACACGGTCCTTATATCACAGACCGAACATGGACATCTGAATAAGGCCACTTGCTTGCCTCCTATTTTTGGTGCGGATTGCGCACTGAAAATTCAATACAAATTACAATATAAGGCCTTATTCACACAAATGTGTTATACGTACGTGCTACTAGCGTGATTTTCACGGGCGTCGCACGGACTTATGTTAGTGAATGGGGCCGTTCAGACTGTCAGTGAATTTCACGCAGCGTGTGTGCGCTACGTAAAACTCACGACATGTCCTATACTTTGCCCGTGTTTCGCGCAGCACGCACCCATTGAAGTCATTGGGTGCGTGCAAATTGCGCACGGCACACGGAAACACTTCCGGGTGACACGCGTGATTCGCGCTACAGCTGGTAAAGAAGAGAAGGGAAACATAAAAGCCCCACCTTCTTTACTGTGTTGTAACATCAAAACAGAGTGTCATAATGATGCCGGCTGCGTGAAAATCACGCAGCCACGCACCGTATACAGATGCCACACCGAACTTTTGCTCGCGCAAAACGCAGCGTTTTTTGCGCGTGCAAAACGGACACGTTCGTGTGAATAAGGCCTAAGGCGATATTCAGACCAACGTGTGTGAAATCAGATGTGAAGAACGGCCGATTTGCAGCCGTGCGGGACCCGTTTTCACAGACTTAAGTCTATTGAGGGATCCGTGAAAACGCACAAAAATAGGACATGTCCTATTTTTTTACAGGCCCTTCACATGGTCTGTTAGCGCAACGACCATGTGAATAACCCCATAGAAATACACGCAGCCGTGTGACGGCCATTAAAAAAACATTCTTCACACGGACGATTAACACGTTAGTCTGAATAAGCCCCAACTCATGTGAATGGGGTTTGTCAGAACCTCACGCACGTGCAGCATTTCACCCCACAAATAATTTATTTTCAGCTTCCCAGTACATTATGCGGTACAATAAATGGTGCCATGAAAAACTACAACTTGTACCGCAAAAAACAAGCCCTCAAGTAAAAAAAATGATAACTTTTGGAAGGTGGAGAGGAAAAAACAAAAGTTAAAATCCAAAAAATGGCTGAGAAGGGAAGGGGTTAAATAAGCTGCATGCCTATTAGGGTCTGTTCACACAATTAGCAAAAACAGTCTGAAAATACGGAGATATTCAAGCGAAAACCGCTGATTTTCATAAGTTTTTAAGCAAACTCGTGTTTTTCGCGGTGTTTTTTACGGTAGTTTTTGGAGCTGTTTTTCTATAGAGTCAATGAAAAATGGCTCCAGAAACGTCTGAAGAAGTGACCTGCACTTCTTTTTCACGGCCGTTTTTTTTTACGCGGCCGTTGTAAAAAGAACGGCCCATCGGAACACAACGCCGTTTTTTTCTCATTTAAATCAATGGGCAGATGTTTGGAGGCGTCCTGCTTCTGATATTTCAGACGTTTACGGACAGAAAAGCGGCAGAAAATAAGCTGTGTGAACATACCCTAATGTTGCAGAGTTGTAACGTATTTCATCCTTTACAATGTAAAGGGTTAATTTGCTGTAAATCCCCAGCAAATTCTGTAACGCACACACTGAGGAATTTGGTGCACAAAATCCGTATCAAAACCGCAGGTAATTCCGCAGGTAAAATCTGCACCTAATAGTGCGTTTTTTTATAAGTTTTTAGGTGCGGTTTTTACTTTTTGATGCGGAAATAGGTGCAGGTTTTATGCTGCAGATATTTTATTATTTTTTAAACTAGTCAGAAACAATTCGCAAGCGGAAACGCAAGATAAAGTGACATGTAGCATATTTTCAAATACGCACCGCAGGTCAGTTTTTGTGCAGAAAATGCGACATGTTGATGAGATTTCTTGATCTCATTTACTTTTCTGGTACTGTATTACACTGCGGATTTGCCGCACGAAAATACCCGCAACAAATTTGCACGTAATAAGAATCGTGTGCATTTGGCCTAACAGAGATTTTTTTTAACTCCCACTAAGGCCCCGTTCACACATGTTGGATTTGATACGGATTCCGATGACATGTCGATGATTCTGCATTCCATGCATATGAGGTTTCCGCAACCCAGTTCACATGCTGTGAAAAATTTTCCACGTGTATTTTTGTCCGCACCATGAAAATAAATCCACCACAGCAATAAGTAGCGTGCGACATATATTACATGGAAAAGCCGAGGATGAGCAGCTCTGAATGACAATGGGACTTAGGCCTTGTTCACACAGCTTTGTGCAGGCAGAAACATCTGCCTTGAAATTCCTTCAGGCTTTCTCTGCCTCCCATTGATGTCAATGGGAGGTCAGAGACGGAAATGCCTGAAGAAAGAGCATGTCGCTTCTTTCTCTCGCGGGAAAAAAACACCTTCGCCTCCGCTGAAAAAAATGTGGCAAAAAACTCTGTGTGAACAGGGCCTTATTCTCGTGCGGATCTGCTACACGCTTGTAGCATCTGTGCCAGGAATCAAAGGGAAAGCCTCCGATTTTTGCTGTGGAAAAACACATTGAACTTTAATGGCAACGTAAGAGCGGAGCATTAGTTCTCCTTACTTCCTCACAAGCGCTGCCCCCTCCCTTCCCCCTTCACATCGTGTTGTTGCCCTAAGTTTATCGTGTAGTCAGGAAATCTCCTACCTTACAGTATAAACAACGTAAACGATAATTCACAGGGCTCCATTATGTCCTTTTAGCCTCTGTCGGGCTGGTAAACGTCGGTTTACCTTATTTTTGAAGGATGAAATGGCGTAGTAGACTTTGTTATTCCGGAGTCCCCAGGCAGCATCACGAGTGCTCTACCCGTGGACTTTGTCCCTGGGAAAGCTCCTGACATCACTGTCCATATGTGTAAAGTGACATCAGATGTCTCTAGGGCCGGAATCCCTGGCCAGAGCATTGTCGACGCTCCGGCCGTGTACTCAGGCTTTGCAAAGCTTCGGACGTCACTTTATGTATGTGGACATCCCTGGGCAGAGCGCTAGTAGAAGGCTCCAGCTCTGTTCATGGGCAGTGACTTCAGGAGTTTCCCCTGGGCCATTCCCCAGGTGACGTATCCCACTGTATGCCATACAGTCGGATACGTTTTAGCTAAATAGATCAAAATCTGGAGCATTAACCGGTCACTGTCGGCTCCATGGTTTCCTTCACTGTAATTTTAAACCTACAAAGAACCTCAAAACAGGGTAAAGCGAAAAGGAGAATCCCCAATATGACTCTGAAACAACCTACAAAGCGCGAAAGCGCAAGGGACATAGCATCCCAATAGAATATGAAGATAACTACCATGAATAGTAAAAAATATACATCTTTATTATTACATAATGATACATGGTATTACAATAATAAATACAACAAGAGTAAGGCGGGATTCGAACGACCGGGTCCCGCCCGAGCCCGAGTATTGGCCGGTAAAATCGGCCATTTTTCCCGGCTGTTTTGCATTATTTTTGCATCCGTTCCGGGCCGGGCAGATCTGGACAGTGACATCAGCGGCAACTCCTGAAGGGGAATCCCCATGTGTTCGGGGATTCCGCTTCAGGAGTTTCCCCTGATGTCACTGCACAGATATGGACAGAGACATCAAGCGCTCTGTCAAGGAGCGGAATCCCCGAACACACGGGGATTCCGCTCCTTCAGGGAGCTAAAATGGAGCTAGCACATAGCAGAGCGGGGAGATACCTCCCTGCTCTGCTATAGTGGCGTTGCTACAGTAGTAGTAGCAGCAGCAGCTGCTAGCGGCGCCATGGAAGGTGTCACCGGGCCAGGGCGCTTTTAAAACAAGCAGGGGAAGGGAGCCAGCGTAGCGCTCCCTCCACCTGCTGTACACCCCGGCCCTGCCACACAGTGTACAGCCATTCGTCCGAATGGCATAAACTCCTCCTCCTCACATGCACTCTGCCTTGTGAGGAGGAGGCGATAGAGCGCAAGCGACGGAAAACCCGGCCATCACTCGGGACACATTCCGGTGATGGCCGTGTATTACCCGGCCCCATAGACTTCTATGGGAACCGGGCGGCCGGGTACCCGGCCGAAAATAGAGCACGTCCTATTTTTTGACAGCCAGTTTTCCCGGCCGTCAAAAAATCGGTCGTGTGAATAGCCCCATTAGGGGTCTATTATTCCTAATGCAGCCGGGTGCCGGCCGATTTATGAACGGCCGGCACCCGGCCGGGAAACCCGGTCGTGTGAATGAGGCCTAACGGATCATATATCAGGAGAAATAGCAATCAGGTACAGATGACAACATACCATGAGGGGAAACAAGAGACAACCAGCCTCCTGACGAAGCCGGTCGCAGGCGAAACGTGCGTCGAGGCGTTCCTGTGCCATCTTTCCACGTCCCGTGCTGCCATCATGTCCACAGGTATATCCGTTTTCACACTACCTTTTTTGGCATATATCTGTAACTTTTGCCTGTATCTGCGCCAGTGATCTGTAGCGGGCACTTGCTATGCACATTTTGCAACGGGCAGCATTTCTTTTATAGATGTAGCCTCATATACATATATTTTGTATATCCTATTGGCATTATATTATACTTGTGCGCATGGCATGTCTAGTATTGGGACGTGTTTCAGAGTTTGGTTGTCTCTTGTTTCCCTCATGGTATGTTGTTCCTTCACTGTAATTGACATCGGCAACAAAATCAGTTAATGCGTATAACGTACAAACGTGAGCGCCACAATTTCCGTTGCTCACCCCGGTAATGGAGGGGGGGCCCCAGACATCTTGGCTGTATGGGGCCCAGAAATTCCTGATGACGGCCCTGCTCATGTGCCAACCTCAGGTAGCTGATAAGGAAGTTACATATGACAGCACACTTGCTGCTCTAATGTAACTAGAAGAGGGAAGCACAGTTTAAACGTCTGCTGCATTTTGGATATTGTTCCTGGCACTGCTGTGGAGAGTGGCCAATGTGGCTGACACTGCATAGGAAAAGAGCTATGTGTTCAGTGACTTGGGTAGTACAACATAGTTGCAAACAGTCCCAAATTTGCGGGGACTGTCCAGAATTTACAGAGACAATCCCAGCAAATTAGTGTCCCATACCATGTCCCGGTAACAACTGGTGATTGCCGTATTCAATTGTATCTGCGTTCTCAGGACGCAGATACAATTGAATACCATGGCAGAGAAGGGAGCCTACTCCCTGCTCTGCCATTCATTAGGTTATAGGCCACGTTAGGCCTGCAGCCTATAAAATTCTGGGACAGGAACCCTGCGCATACCGGCGGGATGACGTCACTGGATTGCGCCGGCCTATGCAATGATCCCGTCTCGGCGCCTCATAGGCTACAGGACTGAGGAGACTGTGTAGCTCCGATCTTTGTGGGCACGGGGCTAGGTGACTGTAAGCATTTTTTATTTGTTTGGATGGCACCCAGGCACTATCTGCAGTGGGTCTGTGTGGCACTATCTATAAAGGGGAAAGTGTGTCACTATCTTTAAAGGGGGGAGTATGTGTCACTATCCACAAAGGGAGGAGTGTGTGGCACTATCTATAAAGGGTTAGAGTGTGGCACTATCTACAAAGGTGGGAGTGTGTGGCCCTATAAAGGGGGGTGTGGCTCTATCTATAAACGGGGGAGTGCATGGCACTACCTTCAAAGGGGGAGGGTGTGGCACTATCTACAAAGAGGGGTGTGTGGTACTATCTACAAAGGGGGGAGTGTGTGGCACTATCAATAAAGGGGGAGTATGGCACTACCTACAAGAGGGGTGTGTGGCACTATCTACAGGGGGTGTGGCACTATCTACAGGGGGTAGGTGGCACTATCTACAGGGGGGTGTGGCACTATCTACAGGCATCTGTGCGTGGCACTATCTACAGGGGTTGTGTGTGGCACTATCTACAGAGGGCTGTGTGGCACTATCTACAGGGAGCACTGTGGCATTATCTACAGGAAGCAGTGTGTGGCAATATCAATGTGTGGCAATATACAGGGGGCAGTATGGGGCACCATCTACAAGGGGCACTGAGTGTGGTACTATCTACGCTGGTTTTTACGCTACCAGTAGAGGTCAGCACATATCACCTAGCCCTAGTGATAAAGTGAGATACCACGTGCCTGTATACAGCCAGATAACCAGAGAGATATACTGGCCACCACAGTAGTTGTCAGCCAAACTAGTGCATACATTTTTGTTCATTTATTTGTATACAGAAATTTTGGGACAAAAGCCACGCCCCATTATCCACGCCCACCAAAGAAACCACGCCCCATAAGACACACCCACCAAATAAGACACAACCTAAGTATCCCTGGAAAAGAATTTCAAATGCTGGCAGCCATGGTACAGTGCAGGGGCGTAGCTAAAGGCTCATGGGCCCCGATGCAAAAGTTCTTATTGGCCCCCCCCCCCGCAAACTTCTCATGGCCGACGGTCCGCAGCTTTCAGCTGCATCGCTGGTTCTCCTAAGTGACCCAACAATGCGTACTAGCAACCAGGGGCGTCATTAAGGGCTTAAAATGTCAGGGGAAATAGCCCCAATACATATGTGCCCCCCCCCCCCCAAAAAAAATGTATGTGTGTATATGAGACAGCATAGCATATTTATAGCACTACGACCCTATCAACTATAGATAGGATTAGATACAGTGGCTCAGCAGACAGTATGACACATGATAGGATTAGATACAGTGGCTCAGCAGACAGTATCACACATGATAGAATTAGATACAATGGCTCAGCAGACAGTATCACACATGATAGGATTAGATACAATGGCTCAGCAGACAGTATCACACATGATAGGATTAGATATAGGGCCCAGCAGATAGTATCACAAATGATAGGATTAGATACAGTGGCTCAGCAGACAGTATCACACGACAGGATTAGATACAGTGGCTCAGCAGACAGTATCACACATGATAGGATTAGATACAGTGGCTCAGCAGACAGTATCACACATGATTGGATTAGATATAGAGCCCAGCAGACAGTATCACACATGATAGGATTAGATACAGGACTCAGCTCGCTGACATTGCAGCTCCAGCGCTGGACCCAGGAAAGGTAAGAATAATAATTTTGCTTCTTTATGTGTTACTGATTATTTTTGTGTGTTTGTGTTTTTTTACAGGTTCGGTTGTTGGACTTCGGATTCGAGGACTTCAATGACAGCGTCTTTTTTATTGTCAATAAAATGGTTAATGGGAATTGTGTTTTTTTATTTCAATAAAATATTTTTTCTATGTGCTTGTATCTTTTTAAACTTTATTATCACCGCCTTAGTAATGGCCGCTGGCTGATTGGCAACCTCCATTACTAAGGCCAACACTAACCCCCATTATTACCCCGGTACCCACCGCCACCAGGGGTACTGGGAAGAGCCGGGTACGAACCAGTACCCGACCATCTGTAGTGACGGGCAGGCACCGGGGCGGCCGCAGGCTGGTAGTATTGGGGGGGGGGGGCCCACATCGTTCTTTCCAATTATTATTTATTTTTATTTTTTTAAATGACGTAGGGTCCCCCCCATTTTTCATAACCAGCCAGATACAATAAAGCAGCAGCAGCCTAGCATCACCAGGGTGGGAAAGGCCACTGTTTTTGGCCTTTCCCCTCCTGATAATACCAGCCTGCGGCTGCCCCAGTTACCGACCATCACTACAGATGGTCAAGTACTGGATGGTACCTGGCTCTTCCCAGCACCCCTGGTGGCGGTGGGTACCGGGGTAATAATGGGGGTTAGTGTTAGCCTCTGCACCGGCTAACACTAAGCCCCGCCTTAGCAATGGACGCTGTCAATCAGCCGGCGGCCATTACTAAGGCGGTAGTAATATAGTTTAAAAAAAAACACAAAGTCATAGAAAAAATATTTTATTGAAATAAAAAAAACCCACACAACCCTCATTAACCATTTTATTGATAATAAAAAAAGCCGTCATCGAAGTAGTCCTGGAATCTGACATAGTCCAACGACCGAACCTGTAAGAAAACACAAAAAAAACGATTAGTAACACATGTGTTAGGCTTAGATACAGGGCCCATGTGTGATACGGTCTGTGGGATCCTGTATCTAAGCCTGCCACAAGGTAGGCTTAGATACAGAGTCCAGCAGACAGTAATGTTATACAGTATAAGATTACTGTGTGCTGGGGCCCTGTATCTAAACCTACAGTGTGGTAGGCTTATATACAGAGCCCATCAGACAGGATCACACATGGGCCATGTATCTAAGCCTACCATGTGATTGACTTAGATACAGGGCCCAGGAGACAGCATCACACAATCTGTGATACTGTCTCATGGGCCCTCTAAGCCTGCTACATCGTAGGCTTTAAGGGGTTGTCCAGTCCTAAACGTTGATGGCCTATCCTCAGGATAGGCCATCAATAGCTGATGTGTCGGGGTCCGTCTCCCGGGACCCGCCAATCAGCTGTTTTGAAGGGGCCAGAGCACTCGTACGAGAGCTGCTTCCCCTTCGTTTCACTTACTCGCTCACACTGTGAATAGCCGACACCGATTCACAGTGTGACCGGAATGAAGTGACCGGAATGAAGGGGAAGCAGCTCTCGTATGAGCGCTGCGGCCCCTTCAAAACAGCTGATTGGCGGGTCCCGGGAGTCGGACCCCACCAGTTAGCTTTAGCAGTCAGGGCTACTAATCTTACCTTCCTCTTCAGCCGCGGCGGAGGTCCTGTCCTCTCGAAGTTGTGGCGGCGCATAGCGCTGTGATGTCATGCGCTGCGCACAGCGCTTGATGGCAGGACCTCCGCTGCGATCCGGAACCAGGAAGGTAAGTACAGTCTGTTACTATAGTAACAGGGGCCCGCGGCCCGAGTTACTATAGTAACTTTTTATTGATGTGGTGCGGGGGGCCGTGGGCCCCCGTGGCTTCGGGGCCCGGTCGCAATTGCGACCGCTGCGACCCCTATAGCTACGCCACTGGTACAGTGTCTAGAAGTTTTATAATACACCTCAGCTGCTGTAAAACCTGTTTTAAAGAGAGAGTATTTCTTGTCATTCATCAGTGTTTGGCATGAAACATCTGCTTCTTCTTTAAAAAGATTTCATGCAGTAGCTGAAGAGTGTATTATAAGAAATAATGTAACCTCTATTATACATTATTACGTATATTCTATGTCCTGTGACTGCAGTCCATATGCTACGGGCTTCTATTTGGGTCTGTTTTTCAAGTAGCAGGGAACTTAAATTTCCCCACAGCCTACAGGCTGCGATAATATACTGTAGTATGTTGGATGCCTATCATGAGAAAATTGAGCTTTCTCAAATATATGATTTAATTGCGGAAGGATATTTAAAGTACTACTACTTCAGAGAGTACGGTAACTCTTATATATTCTTCGCAGCATAGTGACAGATGTGAGGTTATTTGCACAGCGTCTACTTGAAGCGTGTCTAGATAATCACTGTTTAATGATATATCATTATTTCTGCTTCACTTCACCAATATTTGCTCCTGCAAATATTATGAAAAGGTCAGCAACACAGATGTTTTGGTTCCTTAATTCATGGCATAAGACGCTATAATGTGGTGCAGTGAAGGCATTAAGTCAATATTAATTTGTTGTATAATGTACAAAGACATATAAATGCATGTAATAAAGATTGTAGTAATAAATCTCACAGCTTTTAGCTGTTAAAAGGATTCTTCAGTATTGAGGCTTCTGTCTACATTCCCAAAGGAAATAATCTCCCTAGGATAAAAACCTATACAGATTTGAAGGCACCTTCATAGGGAATAGTGAAAAACTTTCCACATCATCAACCTGGTATTAAGTTTAAAAAGTATTACTTTTTCTCACAGGACCAGTTGGTGTTGGATAACGTTTTTCCTTTTCTTACAATTATTATTTTCATTGCTTATAAAGCACCAATATATTCTGCAGCGATGCACAGAAATTGTCCTCATAAACATTACTTTCTGTCCCCAATGGGGCTCACAATCGAATTTTCATTTCTCACACTTACAGAAGGGTCAATTTCATAGGAAGTAAATTGACCTATCATTATATTTTTCTAGTGTGGGAGAAAATCAGAGTATCCAGAGGAAACCGATAAAAAAACTGGAAGAACATACAAACTCCATGAAGATGTGGCCCTTGGTCACATTCAGACCCAGGAACGCAGTACTGCAGGAAACTAGTACTAACCCCTGAGCCAACAATGCCTCCATGCTGCCCATATTACTGAGATTATCATGTAAGAATTGTATTTTGTGTTTACTTTGGTTGTCTTTATCTTATATTAACCCCTTAATGACCGCCGATAAGCCTTTTTACGGCGGTCATTAGTGGGCTTTATTCTAGAGCGCCGCCATTCTACGTCGCTGCTGTAGAATAAAGTAAACAGAGCAGGGAGCCGTGAAATCTCCCTGCTCTCAGCTGCCAGAGGCAGCTGAGGGCTGGGGGCGTCCCTGCTGTGCCGGGTGAGATCGATATTAGTATCGATCTCACCCGTTTAACCCTTCAGATGCGGTGCACAATAGCGAGCACCGCATCTGAATGGTTTTGGAGAGAGGGAGGGAGCTCCCTCTCATCTCACTGACACCCGGCGATAAAATCGCTGAGTGTCTGTGTCTTCTATGGCAGCCGGGGGTCTAATAAAGACCCCCAGGTCTGCCTGGAGCGAATGCCTGCTAGATCATGCCGCAGGCATGACCTAGCAGATGCCTGTCCGTTTTAAACGGACAGGCATTAATACACTGCAATACAAAAGTATTGCAGTGTATTATAATAGCGATCGGAGGATAGTGAAGTCCCCTAGTGGGACTAGTAAAAAAGTAAAAAAATGTAATAAAGTTAATTAAAACAAAAAAGTGAAACAAAAAAAATGAAAAACCCACTTTTTCCCCTTACAAAATGCTTTACTATTAAAAAAAACTACAATAAAGCAAAAAAGTTACACATATTTGGTATCGCCGCGTCTGTAACAACCCCGACTATAAAGCTGTTACATTATTTAACCCGCACTGTGAACGCCGTAAAAAATAAAATAAAAAACAATGGAAAAATTGCTGTTTTCTGTTAATCCTGACTTTAAAAAAATGTGATAAAAAGTGATCAAAAAGTCGCATCTACTCTCAAATGGTACCAATAAAAACTGCAAGTCGTCCCGCAAAAAACAAGACCTTATACAGCTATGCCGACGCAAAAATAAAAAAGTTACAGCTCTTCGAATGTGACAATGGAAAAATGTAAAAAATGGCTTGGACATTAGGGCCCAGAATGCAAGCAGGGGGAAGGGGTTAAAATTTACTTGAATATCTGAAAGATTTTAACATGACAAATATGCAAATATTGAAGCTATGTGTGCCAGGATGACATTTTGGCGTGATATCTGCATCAGTATTCAGGATTTACTTGTGGTACAATTACCTTATTGAATATTTAAACAGTTTGTAAGAAAACGAGAACATAATTTAGTGACTGAATTATAGAGGATTGAGTAAGCTTACACTGATGTCTAGCTCAATTGATATAGCAAATGAATATTGATTGTTTTCCCAGAAAAAAAACTAACAACCTATAGACAAACATATGTACATTAGCCCGTTCCTCAGAGGAATGCTCTTAATTGCTCCAGATTGTGGCCCTTGGGGAAATATAACATTTTCAATGATTGAAGGTACAACAAAGTAACATATAGGACTGCATTATAAGGATATGATTAGATACAGTAGATTTATGCAAAAGTTCATGCTCTTGTTGCTGAGTAAACCATTCAAGCAATTAATAATGTTAATAATGGGCCAGATGTCTAGATTCTGATGTACAGCAGATATAAAAAAATGGCGACAGCACCCTGCAACACTAATGCCACCTAAACCACTAAATATAAATAGATATGCACTAAAGCTCAATCTACCTACAAATAGGGAGGTTCTTAGTGCACATTTTGATCAAAAAGTGTTAGCCCACCTGCCACGACAAGGCGACCTCTGTAAGGTGGGAACCTACGCTGCACATACACCCAGAACTGGGACTAAGCCTACATATATACCTGGGGATGGTAGGATCCAGCATTGAACTGATTAAAATCACCCAGGGCAGAGTGGGAGGAGTGCAAGAACAACAAGTGGAGGCAGTCACTAACCCCACATATATGGATACCATAAACACAACAAGAATTGAACAGCACATTCCAACTAAATGATACAAAATACGCAGGTGCAAGAACACCTGTGACTGCAGATATACAGCAGATATAAAAAAATGGCGACAGCACCCTGCAACACTAATGCCACCTAAACCACTAAATATAAATAGATATGCACTAAAGCTCAATCTACCTACAAATAGGGAGGTTCTTAGTGCACATTTTGATCAAAAAGTGTTAGCCCACCTGCCACGACAAGGCGACCTCTGTAAGGTGGGAACCTACGCTGCACATACACCCAGAACTGGGACTAAGCCTACATATATACCTGGGGATGGTAGGATCCAGCATTGAACTGATTAAAATCACCCAGGGCAGAGTGGGAGGAGTGCAAGAACAACAAGTGGAGGCAGTCACTAGCCCCACATATATGGATACCATAAACACAACAAGAATTGAACAGCACATTCCAACTAAATGATACAAAATACGCAGGTGCAAGAACACCTGTGACTGCAGATATACAGCAGATATAAAAAAATGGCGACAGCACCCTGCAACACTAATGCCACCTAAACCACTAAATATAAATAGATATGCACTAAAGCTCAATCTACCTACAAATAGGGAGGTTCTTAGTGCACATTTTGATCAAAAAGTGTTAGCCCACCTGCCACGACAAGGCGACCTCTGTTTAGGTGGCATTAGTGTTGCAGGGTGCTGTCGCCATTTTTTTATATCTGCTGTATATCTGCAGTCACAGGTGTTCTTGCACCTGCGTATTTTGTATCATTTAGTTGGAATGTGCTGTTCAATTCTTGTTGTGTTTATGGTATCCATATATGTAGATTCTGATGTAGGCAGCTAATACTTTATAAAATAGCATACTTATGACATGTTTTTAAAACTAATTTAAATGCTATATTGATTCAAGGAGAATGGATGTTATAGAAGTAACGTAATAAATAGATAAAGCTAAAATTAAAAAAAGGTTTAAACAACCTCCATTATGTAGTATTAACTGTTTTCAGAAGTCCATCTAAATGGAAAAAATTAACATTGCAGAGCCAAGGGGCACTCAAATGCAGAGGAGGTGTGGTGCCCACCTTAGAGCTCTCAAGTACTTACTTACACCTGTCCAATGGCTTCAGATGAAAGCAGGAGTGTGCTTTAAAAGGAGATGTTATGATGGCTGCAATTCAACCAGGCACAGTGTATTTTAGTTTAGGTAGCCACCTTATATACTTACGTCGACTAGTGGACACTGTGATATAGAGAAATCTTTAGGCAGTTTGTTTTTCTTTATGGCCGGCTAAGGGTTGTTGTTGGCCCCGGGAATTAGCAGCAGAGGCTTCAAGTTTGTATCTAACACGTCTGATTTCATAGACTTTCGTACCTATTTTTCAATATACTTTTTTTGATAGAGTGTTGGAAGGAACCTCCTAATCACTCTGATTTCTTGTGGATGTGATATTGGACAAATAATTTTTTAGATGTACAAAATACATTTGCGGTAAAAGTTTTCAGAACTTACAAATCTTTGAACCTTCTTCACATTCTTTGGAGTAGGTCAGTTTTATATAGCTTGGATCTTACCAAGGTCCATGCGTAACTCATCATCAGAAATTATGTACTCCAGAAACTGAATCTCTGTTTTCTTAAATTCCCACTTTTCTAGAAGTCATGCGATCCTGCTTACAATGTTCTTCAAGGTTCTAAGAAAATATTAACCACTTAATCTTAAGTCCACTCCACACACAGCATGTATCAACTTTATGTTACAGCCGACACCTCAAAGTAATTTCTGGAATCGGGGATAACTTATTGGAGAAAATTGGAGCCATTTAACCACTTAAATGCCTCGGTCTATAGCGTTGGGGATGTGAAACAGCGTGGCTATTTTGCGTCCTCCCGCTGGGGGTGGTGCTTAGTTCATAAAAGGCAGCTATTCCCACCTAAAAGGGTTCAGTGTGTGGCTATGGCCCATGGAAAGAAAAGGTGTTGCTGCATGGTGCCTGAGGGAGTCAGTGTTACATGAGGGACCTAAGTATTAGAGAGGGTCTTAAGCTGTGGTGGCTGAACGGGCAGGAGCCTCCCCGCATGTTTCAAGCAAGCAAGCAAATTTGGCCTTTATTACCCTGCACACATTGGCCTTACACCATCTGGGCCTACATTACACCTGGACAAAATGATAAGCCTCTCGCAGTTTAAGTTCAGTAAAGATCTTGGCTGACTCTCTCAAGTAATTCTGGAATAAGTGGAAGAGGATAAAGATTTTTGACAGTTACTTGACTAAGTTCCCTATAGTCAATGAAAGGACATAAAGTTGAATGGCGTATGAATCCCTTGGCTAAATTCTCCTTGACATATTTATCAGGCAAATGATAAGTATGACAATCATAAGGACAATGAAGAGGTAGTTGGCATTCTTCTTTTCACAAACATCTTTCAATTCTTTACATGGTTCAGGAAGTTTTTCTTTGTTAGTAATTGATTCAGAAACACTCATCCAAGAGAAAATAGGATTCTTCAGCTGATAATTTAGTTGACAGTTTTCTGAAGTAAAAGTTAGACCTCTTAACTTCCAATTTATTGAGGGATTATAGATGCCAAGTGTCACGATCTGTGGATATGTGGTCCCACTAGGCCGCGCCGCAGTAGTGGAGTAGCAGCTGGCCAAACAACAGTGTACCAAGTCTATACAAAAGTCCAAGCACAAGGGTACTTGCAATAGTCCAGACACTAGCAGCAGCTTAGTCACAGATGGTACTTTCACGACAGGTAATGCAAAACGTGGTAGGAGGTACCAGGCGCATGTGCTGGCATCTCCGGGGAGGGAGACGTTGGCAGGATGAGATGGGTCTGCAGTACCCCTCCCTTACGCCCACTCTTCTTGGGTCCAGAGCAAGAGAGGAATTTCTTAATGAGGGTAGGGGCAAAATGATTTTCTTCTGGCTCCCAGGACCTCTCCTCAGGACCAGACCCTCTCCAATCCACTAAATAGAAAGTCCTTCCTCCTAGACTCTTACAACCCAGGATCTCCTTTACTTTGAACACATTGGAAGAACCGCTGGTATGCAACGCAGGACTAGGAATCTTACTTGAGCGGTTCAGCACCACAGGCTTCAGGAGGGACACATGAAAGGAGTTGGGGATTTTGAGGGTAGGAGGCAGCCGAAGCTTATGGGAGACAGGTTTAATCTGTTGTAGGACCGAGGAACCTGGGAGCAAATTTGTACGAAGGAACCTTCAGGGGAATATTTCTTGAGGACAGCCAGACTTTGGTACCCATAAGAAACTGAGGCGGCTCTCCTCTTCTTGTATACACTTTTCGCTTCATGCGATCGGCTGCCAGCAGAATAGAGGACTGGTTCTGCTGCCAGATTTGTAGAAAGTCCCCAAATGCAGAGCCAGCTGCATGTACCTGAGATGTAGTCGAAACAGGAAGAGGGATTCGTGGATGTTGACCGTAGACAATGTGGAACGGTGTGGAAGTAATGGACTCACTTGTGTGATTGTTTTATGAGAACTCGGCTAATGGAAGAAGCTGTACCCAGTCATCAGGCTGCATAGAAATAAAGTGATGAAGATAATTCTCCATGATCTGGTTAATCCTCTCGACTTGACCATTGGACTGGGTGTGGTAGGCTGAGGAAAAGTCCAATTTCCCATCCAGGAGTTTACAGAGGGCTGTCCAGAATTTTGAGGTGAACTGAACCCCCCGATCAGATACGATATGAAGGGGCAAGCCATTCAAGCGGAAGATGTGCTGAATGAAATTTGCCAGTCGAGGAATAGAAGGTAGGCCGGTCAGGGGGATAAAATGTTCCATCTTCGAGAACCGGTCCACCACCTCCCAGACAGTATTGCATCCTGCTGAGGGAGGAAGGTCTGTGACAAAGTCCATTGCAATGTGCTGCCAGGGGGCATTGGGTACAGGCAGAGGTTAGAGCCGACCGGCAGGCATGGAGTGAGCAACTTTGTTTGCAGCACACACAGTGCAGGAAGAGACAAAGTCCACATTATCTTTAGGCAGTGCGGGCCACCAAAAATGACGAGCTATCAGGTCTCGAGTCTTACGACCATCGGCGTGCCCAGCCAGTTTGGAGCTGTGTTCCCAGTGAAGAATTCTTCTCCTGTCTGCCAACTGAACAAAAGTCCTCCTCGGAGAGCTGTCTCTAACTTGCAGAGGATTGGCAGTGACAATTCAGGACGGGTCTATGATACATTGAGGAGTCTCCACTCTCCTCTGTTTCAAATGACCTGGACAGGGTATCGGACCTCACATTTTTTGTCAGCGGGACGGTAGTGGAGCACAAATTGGAAACGGGTGAAAAACAGTGACCACCTGTCTTGACGGGGGTTTATCCGTTGAGCCGACTGGAGATAGGTAAGGTTCTTGTGCTCAGTGTATATCAGGATGGGGTGAGCTGCGCACTCAAGCAGACTGTAAAGGATCTGCAAGACACAGCTTCTGTGTCGACGCCCGTGGGTAATCAGTCTGCACCTGCTCCTAAGTCTGAGAGAGTGACACGATCTTCTACCAGTCAGGCTGGGAGGCTGAGGAGTGGGAGAGCCTATTACAGCCTGGCCAGACGGAGCTAGCTCCCGCCCTCTGTCTATTTATACCTGCATCTCCTTCTCCTCCTTTGCCTGTGATTCTTTTCTGTTTCCTGGCTCTGCTGCTCCTGCTATGATTATTGACCTTGCTTCTTTTTTGACCCTGGCTTTACTGACTACGCTCCTGCTCTGCGATTTGTACCTCGTGCACTCCTGGTTTGACTCGGCTTGTTCACTACTCTTGTTGCTCACTGTGTTGCCGTGGGGAACTGCCCCATTTCCCTTAGCTTCTGTGTACCCTTGTCTGTTTGTCTGTCGTGCACTTATTGAGCGTAGGGACCGTCGCCCAGTTGTACGCCATCGCCTAGGACGGGCCGTTGCAAGTAGGCAGGGACTGAGTGGTGGTTAGGTTAGGGCTCACCTGTCTGTCTCCCTACCCCATCATTACACAGATGTCCCCAGTCCTCCAGAGCCAATTTGATGGCCAAATACTCCCGATCCCCAATAGAGTAATTTCGCTCTGCGGAGGAAAAAAGTCTCGAGTAATAGTCACATACTACTGCCTTGCCTTTGAAGTTTCTCTGGAACCTCTGGAACAGAAGTGCACCTGCATCAACAGAAGAAGCGTCCACATCCAATGAGAACTGCCAAGACACATCAGGATGATGGAGGATCGAAGCTGAAGTGAAGGCACTCTTGAGGCTATTAAATGCTGATTCTGCCTCTGGAGTCCACACCTTGGCATTCATATACTTCTTGGTAAGGGTAGAGATGGGAGCCGTCAGTGAAGAGAAGTTTGGGATAAACTGCCGGTAGAAGTTAGCGAATCTCGAAAAATGCTGTATGAACCGCAGGCCCTGAGGATGTGGCCATTTCAGGATAGACTTTATTTTCTCAGGATCCATCTTGAGACCCTGATCCGGGATGATGTAACCCAGGAACTGTAAAGAATTTTTTCAAAAGTGCACTTCTCCAGCTTGGCATACAGACGATTCTCCTTTAATCGCAGCAGGACTTGACGGACATGCCTACGATGTGTCATCAGATCTGGGGAGAAGATCAAAATGTCATCGAGATAGACAACTACACAGACATAGAGGAGATCTCCGAAGATATCATTCCCAAATTCCTGGAAGACCGTGGGAGCATTACACAGCCCGAAGTATTAATTTTGCCTGTCTCGAGTGTTAAATGCCGTCTTCCACTCGTCAACTTGACGTATTCAGATTAATTTATAGGCACCACGTAAGAAGACCTTGGCTGCTCGTGTACGATCAAATAATTCCGAGATCAGTGGCAAAGGGTATTTATTTTTGACCGTGATCTAGTTGAGACCACAGTAGTCAGTGCAGGGTCGAAGAGATCCGTCTTTTTTCTTTACAAAGAAGAACCTGGTGCCGGCCGGGGAGAAGGATTTTCATATGAAAACCCTCTCCAGACTCTCCTTGATATAGGCCAACATGGATTGAGTCCCTGGCAAGGAAAGAGGGTATACCCATCCACGGGGAGGTGAAGCATTAGGAACCAGTTCAATCAGAGAGTCGTACGCCCAGCATCTCAGCCTCCTTCTTGCCGAAGACATTTGAAATCTGTGCAAAATTAGTGGGTGATCCTGTTAAGGACTGAGACATAGGAGTCAGGACAGGATGGATCTGTAACAGGCAGTGGTGGAGACATTTGGAGCCCCATTGGAGAACTTCTACGGAATTCCAGTTCGGTATCGGGGCATGAAGCCGGAGTCAAGGCAGACCCAGCAACACAGGATTGACACCTTTGGGCAAGATGAGGAATACAATTTGCTCAGTGTCAAGGGCTCCAACTTGGAACTTCAGTGGCATAGTCTCAGACACAATAGGAATGGGCAAAGGAAGTCCAGTCCCCGAGGCAACAGCCAGGGGTGTCACCAAGGGAACCGTTGGCAACTGGAGCTGATCCACTATGTCCTGTTGGAATAAAGTTTGCCGCGGACCCGGACTCCAGGTAGACAGAGACCCGGTGCATCTTCTCACCGGACACTATGGTCATGGGAATGGACAATTTGGTAGAGAGTTTACTATTTAGTCCTTTTCTACCTAGGTTTGTCTCTCCAACCAATCTTAGGCGCTGGAATTTTTTGGGCTTTTGGGGACACAGACGCACAAAATGGCTTCCGGGGCTGCAATACAGACAGAATCCCAGAGGGCGTCTGCGTTGTTTCTCTTGACAACTTGAGACGGTCTATTTGCATAGGCTCCACTGGTGGAACAGCTGATGAGGACAGCAGGGGTTTCTGAAATGTGGGAGCCAGCCTAGGAAATCTTCTGATCCGGTGAACCCCTTCAGACCGTTCCTGGATCCTCATATCAATCTGTGTGGCTAGGAGAATGAGGTCATCTTGGGTAGAAGGCGGATTTCGAGTGGCAAGCTAGTCTTTGATATCGGAGGATAGACCCTGCCAGAATGTAGCCACAAAGGCTTCGTTGTTCTAGGTCAGCTGTGCCGCCAGGGTATGGAATAGAATGGCATACTCGCCCATGGAGGCGTCTCCTTGGCGAAGGGTCAGCAGGGATGCAGCTGCAGAAGAGGCTCGCCCAGGTTCCTCAAATACTGTGCAGAAAGTCAGTAGGAAACACTGTAAGTCACGGGTCTCTGTTTCCTGACGTTCCCAGATGGGGTTCACCCATGCCAGGGCCTTGCCAGTAAACAGAGAGACTATGTAGGCGATCTTTGCTTCATCAGAAGAAAATGCTTTGGCATGTAGACTAAAGTGGATCTGACATTGGTTGAGAAATCCCCTGCAGGTCCTCGCGTCTCTGTCGTAGCAAGGAGTTAGTGGCAAAGAGAATCGGGAATCGGTACTGCCAGGAGGTGTAGTAGGAGGAACAGCAGGAGCAATATGAGCAGGTGCTGTGAAGACTGCAGATTGCGTATCCAGTCGATGTGTAATAGCGCTCACCGACTGGAGGAGTTGGTCCTTCTGCATGACTTGTCGTCAAGGGTTTGGGTTGACCAGCGGGGTCCATAGCCTGAGCGTACTGACACAATCTGTGGGTATGTGGACCCACTAGGTCGCACCGCCATAGCGGAGTAGCAGCTGGCCAAACAGCAGTGTACCAAGTCTGTACAAAAGTCCAAGCATAAGAGTACCTGCAATAGTCCAGACAGTAGCAGCAGCTTAGGCACAGATGGTACTTTCACAACAGGTGATCCAAAAAGTGGCAGGAGGTACCAGGCGTGGCAGATGACACCAGATGTGGTGTAAGATAGCAGGCGTAGCAGACGGCACAACACGACTCCAACACTAGAGAGGGCACAGGAACAAACACAGCACGGAATAAAGAATACAGGTAGCAGGGCACGGGAACACTGGGAACAAGATACGACTAAGGGACCATTTGCAAGACTAAAATAGGAATACAAACAACACTCATGCAAGGGGTAAAAGGGCAGGGCCCTTTGTATAGTCCAGGATGATCTGGGGATAATTAGTTAATTGTTTACATGTGCTCGCGCTGGCCCTTTAAGGCTGGGAACGAGCTCGCGCACGCATCCTAGTGGGCACTTCATGGCAGGACGGCCGCATGTGCTGGCGTCTCCGGGGAGGGAGACGTCGGCAGGATGAGAGGTGTCTGCGATCCACGATCTCGGCTGTTACACCAAGCCATGTAATTCCCAATATGACTGAAAATTTTGGTGAGGAGGTTAAGTGTAAATATATCTTCTCACGATGATCAGTATTTATTAATTGGACCAAACCTTAAAGGGGACATGTCAACAGTCACCATTTCCAACTGAGAAAATCTTGGACTGTGATCCATATTATTTTTAATATAAACTTAATGTCCATGAAATTTCCTGCTGCCCCGTAATCCATCATTGCTGTAGTAGCTAACTTGCAAGAGCCATAAGAAAGCTGAATGGGTAAAATTACATGGAGACGGTTAATAATCATATTGTCAGTACTTGCTAATATGGACAACAGGGGCTGGGTCACAAAAAAAAGTAAATCACAATGAGAACATAGTGAAGAATTCTGCCTGAGTTTAGTCACTGCAATTGACCTTTGAGGTGTATTAGGACAGTCAAGAACATATTGTCCAGAATTTCCACAACAAAGACATTTGGGTAGATTTATTATATCATTTGAGACGAAAAGTTGCAAATTTTGTCGACCACCTGCTTTGCGCCAAAATTTGGACTGTTTTTATTTGCCGCTGCTCTCGTCACTTTTCAGAAAAGTTAGCAAAAGGGGTTGGGGCCATTGACCCCACAAATTGACTATAATTGATGTCAGAAATTTGTGTCAATTATAGCGGAAATATATACCAGCTCATAGCGCACGACTCTTAATAAATGAATAAACATTAGTCTAACAAGTCAACTAGGTAAAGTGGCTAGGTGTTTCTTAAGTACAACATAACACCTCCAAAAGTCAAGAAATAGAAACTCCAAAAATATCAACATATACACAAAAGAGAACCAGGAGCCATATACTATTATGGTATGAAAATTAAAAATGTAATTCTTTATTGATACACGTGAATAAACAATATAAAAATACAGAGGATTCAAAACTGGATTTGACTGTATATGAGCCACTATAAAATATACAGGTAACCAAATGATAGCATTACTGATGCAACAGGATCACACAAAGTTGAAGAGGAAATGTTAACTGTTGTAACAAATCAATATGAAACAATGCCCTCTCAGGGACAAGTGGATAGCCTATTACATGTCAGAAATGAGAAATATTGTTTATGCTAGTGTGAAATATACAAAGCAGAGTTGTGAATGGCATATCCACAGAAAAAGGAGGTATACGCTAATGTGTGAAATACACAATTACATCTAGGTGGAGAAATCTAAAATGATCTGCCGATCGTGCAGTTCCCCAACTGAACGTGCTAGCGGACAGAGTCCCATCAAAGCATCAAAAGCAAAGTGCCTTACCAATAAAGAGAAATGAAGTGGCTCGAAGAAGTGCCCGGACGCGCGTTTCGCGTGTAGTTTTGTGAAGGGTTAATGACAGTGTGTTCAAATCAAACTTTGTTGTGATGACATGTGGTACATCCTAGACCAATCATGACCAATCATGACCTGCTGGGTCAAATGCGCATGCGCGTGACTTCTCGAAATGACGCGAGAATACGTAACAAACTATCAGGCGCATGCGCCGCTCCCCTATGCATCACTAGGGAAACAGCGCAGGCGCAGAGCGTCAAGGAGACACCTCAGAGCGGAGACTGGGCAGATCGCTTCACAGCGCATGCGCATCCCCGGGTATATATGGATAATGGGATGAATAGTTTGAATATCAAAAGTGTATTTATATATATATATATATATATATATATATATATATATGTATATCTCGCGAGGGTAAACAGCTACATTATCAATCCACCCCCTAAAATACCCCCTTCTTCAGTAGATAGATATACAAATCACTACAACAAAAGCCATATAGTAAGAAATGTGTAAACCATAAATATTTCACAGAATGTGAGAAAAAACAGTATATATTATTTCAACAAACCGCTGCTAAGAAAAGTGTAAGTCTAAACAGTGCAGTTAAATACATATGCGGTGAGCACAGAATGTGATCACGAAAAAAGCATAAATAAATACCAATGGTGTTACATACAATACAAGTATTTAAAGAGCCACTGAATGCAACAGATGCACCAAAGAAACGTGATACCGTTTTCACAATCATGATATCTCTTCAAACACATGTAAAGTTAAAAAAGAGCTGCATGTGCAGCAATGTTTAAGTTGTGAACACATCTACAATAAAAGAAAAAAGAAAAACTCACAAATCAGAATAAAAGTGAAAAAAAGAAAAAGTACAATGTGAAAAAGAGATCATAAGAGGGGCGCCTCTTGAAAAAGAGAGCAATAACACTGACAGACTATATCATAAATACAAAATGATGATATTATTCAAATCTTGCATCCCTTTAATTCATGGATGGGGGAGGTAGTAACAATGATAACTTAACAGGAACCCAAGATGAAGCCCTGATAGAATTACAATCCTATGATGATGTTGCCTATAATGCTGCAGAAAAGGGTGGGAACGTCATGATCTGGCCCATTGACAAATATGAAAAGGAACGATTCCGTCAACTGAAAGATAAAGAAACATATACTAAATTGTCATATAATCCAGTGGGTGCTTTTTCAGTTGAATTAAACAAGATCCTTAATGTGGCCTATGAAAAGGGGATAATCCCCCCAAAAATTCTAGATGGTTTGACCCTAAGATGCCGACATTATATTTTCTCCCAAAGGTCCACAAAAACTGGGCAGATCCCCCGGGACATCCCATTGTGTCGGGTTTGGGAGGGCTTTGTCATCCAGTCTGTAAATTTATTGACTACTATTTGAAACCTATGGTTGAATGCTCACCCTCCTTTGTGAAGGATACCACAGATGTGTTAACGAGAATTGATGGGATCTTTTTGGGATCCTGATGTGTTTCTGGTTACCGCCGATGTAGAACCCCTCTATACTAGTATCCGACACAAAGATGGTGTCGATGTGGTTCGCCTCTTCCTGGGGATGAGCAACTGGGACAGCTACGTTTGCGAACTTATAGTGGAACACTTACAATACATTCTGACTCATAATTTTTTTTTTTTTTAGGGCTGTGTTCTACCTACAAAAACAAGGCACTGCCATGGGGGCGGCGTGCCCGCCATCTTATGCGTACCTGTTTCTCGGGCTATGGGAGAGGCAGGTTTTCCATGGCGATGGCGCCTGCGCCACCGACCATGTGCAGTGCTGGTTAAGATACATTGATGATCTATTTATAATTTGACAGGGTACCGAAACACAGCTGCTGCATTTTATGCAGCAGCTAAACACCAACGATCTCAACATTAAATTGACCTATACTTTTGACAAACGTAAAGTGGACTTTCTGAATGTTGCTATTGAGGTGGAAGAGAGGGGAGGTTTACAAACAGATGTCTTTATGAAAGACGTCTGTGAACTCCCTGCTCCATGCCACATCGGCACATGTCCAGTCCACGATTAGGGCTGTCCCAGTTGGTCAATTTCTCAGGATGAGGTGAATCTGTTCATCTGAAACCAAATTTGAAAGCCAATCGAGGGATCTAGAGAATAGATTTTTAGAGAGAGGATGTTCTGAGCTTGGTGAATTAAGTGGCTTGTGATATAAGTGGAGTTATAAAACCGGATTGTGTTGCTGAGTTCCAGTGTGTGAATCTGTGGGAGATAACTGAACTGAATTGAGTGCTTTGAAATAGAAACTAGCAAAAACTGACACAATTTAAAAACCTTTTTTCTTTGCAGCTTCTTTCCTGCTGATCAGCTGACAAGGGGGAGGGGTTCACTGGTCACAGGTGGTATAAATTAGCCTGCAAAACTAAGTCTGAAATAGCTCTGTTCTGAGCTTGGTGAATTAAGTGGCTTGTGATATAAGTGGAGTTATAAAACCGGAGTTAAAGCCCCTGTAAGTACTCTTCTTTTACGTTAACAATTATTCACAGTTTTTTTTGTAACTGGGAGAATGGACAGCAAGATTGGAGGTTTTCTTCAGTGCACAGTTTGCCATATGTATGCACGACTGGTGCCGGTGTTCCAGGTTGAATACCTCTATGGCAGATGTGAGCATGTTGGTCAACTGGAAGCTCGCATTAGAGATCTGGAGGAGCAGAATTCAACACTGAGGGTGATCGACAATCTTGAGCGGAGCATGCTGCTCACGGAGCACGCAGTTAGTGGGGTAGAACTGGAGGGTGAAGACATGGGTCTGCAGGATCAGGCAAGTAGCTGGGTTAATGTAGTTAGGGGCAGTAGAAAGGGGTCCACGAAAAGGAAGGCCAATCCTATTTCTGATATTCCAAGTAAAATTGCCAAGTTGGGTGATGATGCGAGGGTGTCGGTTTCAGAAATGGCAGCCCTAGTGGATACTGATCTCCCTAACAGCCGGGAGAACAGCCCAGCTAGTAGTCGGCGGGATGGTAATGCAGGTAAGGCGAGACAATTGATAGTTGTAGGGGATTCTATAATCAGGAAGATGGATAGAATAATTTGTCGCCAAGACCGCCTCAACCGAATGGTTTGCTGTCTCCCTGGTGCCAGGGTTCGGCATGTGGTGGAACGGGTGGACAAATTGCTGAGAGGGGCTGGTGATGATCCAGCTGTTGTGGTCCATGTAGGTACCAACGACAGAATAAATGGTAGGTGGAGGAGCCTTAAGAATAATTTTAAAGAACAAGGCTACAAGCTGAAGGGAAGGACCTCCAAAGTAGTATTCTCAGGAATACTGCCTGTGCCATGCGCATCACAGGAAAGACAGTGGGAGCTTAGGGAGTTAAATGCATGGCTGAAGTCTTGGTGTAGCAGAGAAGGCTTTGGATTCCTAGAGCACTGGGCTGACTTTTCATTGGGGTACAAACTGTATTCTGCAGATAATTTGCGCCTAAATGGAAGGGGGTCCGCTGTGCTGGGGGAGAGAATTCTAGCTGGGGAGGCGGAGTATTTAAACTAGGGCTGAGGAGGGAGGCCAATGTAGAAAATAAAGGGGTAGTCAGGTTAGAGAGGGGTTAGACTATATCGTTGTGAGGAGAAATAGACTGTGGGGAAAGGACTAGGCAACAGAATAAGGAGATCCTTTCGTTACAAAACAGCAATGAAAATGAAAATAAAAATGCCCAAATAATGTCAAATAATCACATTTAAAGGCAAGTTAAAGTGTATATACACAAATGCCAGAAGTCTAGGAATCAAAATGGAGGAGCTGGAGGCCTTGGTACTGGAAGAAAATATAGATATAGTTGGTGTTGCTGAAACATGGCTAGACTCTTCACATGACTGGGCTGTAAATCTACAGGGTTTCACACTGTTTCGGAAAGGCAGGGTGAATAGGAAAGTCGGTGGTGTATGTCTGTATGTGAGAAGTGATATAAAGGTGAGTGTGGAAGAGACATTAGATTAAACCTTGTGGGTGAAATTACAAAGAGAGGTAAAGACTGAAAAAATTACTTTTGGTGTAATCTATAGACCCCCCCAATATAATTGAGGAGATGGAAGTTCAGCTATATAAACAGATGGAGCGGGCTGCACATGCAAGTACTGTAGTGATAATGGGAGATTTTAACTACCGGGATAATAATTGGTGTCATGGTTCGGCTTCAACTGCAAAGGGGAGACATTTCTTCAACCTGTTGCAGGAAAATTTTATGGGCCAGTTTGTGGAAGACCCAACTAGAGGTGAAGCTCTGTTGGATCTGATCATTTCTAATAATGCAGAGATTGTTGGGGACGTCAATGTTCGTGAAAACCTCGGTAACAGTGATCATAATATAGTTATATTTTACATATACTGTAAAAAACAAACACAGGCTGGGAGAGCAAAAACACTTAATTTTAAGAAGGCCAATTTCCCCAGGATGAGGGCTGCAATTCAGGATATAGACTGGGAAGAACTAATGTCAAATAATGGTACACATGATAAATGGGATATTTTCAAATCTACTTTGGGTAATTATAGTGCAAAATTTATTCCTATAGGTAACAAGTATAAACGACTAAAATTAAACCCCACATGGCTTACACCTTCTGTAAAAAGGGCAATACATGACAAAAAAAGGGCATTTGAAAAAAACAAATCTGAGGGTACAGCTGTAGCCTTTGTAAATTATAAAGGGCATAATAAAATTTGTAAAAAGGTAATAAAATTAGCAAAAATACAAAATAAAAGACAAGTGGCCAAGGATAGAAAAAAAATCCCCAAAAGTTCTTCAAGTATATAAATGCAAAAAAGCCAAGCTCTGAACATGTTGGACCCGTAGATAGTGGTAATGGGGAGTAGGTCGCAGGGGATCAAGAGAAGGCAGAGTTACTAAATTGGTTCTTCAGCTCTGTATATACAACAGAAGAAAGAGCAGCTGATGTAGCCGGTGCCAGTGCTGTTAATATATCAGTTGATATACTGAATTGGCTGAATGTAGATATGGTCCAAGCTAAATTAAATAAATGTCCACAAGGACTCCCTAGAGTTCTTAAGGAGCTTAGTTCAGTTATTTCTGTCCCCCTCTTCATAATATTTAGAGATTCTCTAGTGACTGGTATAGTGCCAAGGGACTGGCGCAGGGCAAATGTGGTGCATATATTCAAAAAGGGCTCTAGGTCTTCCCCGGGTAATTATAGACCAGTAAGCTTAACATCCATTGTGGGGAAAATGTTTGAGGGGCTATTGAGGGACTATATACAGAATTATGTGACAATAAATAGTACTATAAGTGACAGTCAGCATTGTTTAACTAAGGACAGAAGCTGTCAAACCAACCTGATTTGTTTTTATGAAGAGGTGAGCAGTAGCCTAGACAGAGGGGCCGCTGTGGCTATAGTATTTTTGGACTTTGCAAAGGCATTTGACACTGTTCCTCATAGACGTCTAATGGGTAAATTAAGGACTATAGGTTTAGAAAGTATCGTTTGTAATTGGATTGAGAATTGGCTCAAGGACCGTATCCAGAGAGTTGTGGTAAATGATTCCTACTCTGAATGGTCCCCGGGTTCAGTGCTGGAACCACTGTTATTCAACTTATTTTTTAATGATATAGAGGATGGGATTAATAGCACTATTTCTATTTTTGCAGATGACACCAAGCTATGTAGTAATGTTCAGTCTATGGAAGATGTTCGTGAATTGCAAGCGGATTTAAACAAGTGGGCGTCCACTTGGCATATGAGGTTTAATGTAAATAAATGTAAAGTTATGCACCTGGGTATGAACAACCTGAATGCATCATATGTCCTAGGGGGAGCTACACTGGGGGGGGTCACTTGTTGAGAAGGATCTGGATGTACTTGTAAGTCATAAACTAAATAACAGCATGCAATGTCAATCAGCTGCTTCTAAGGCCAGCAAGATATTGTCGTGTATTAAAAGAGGCATGGACTCGCGCGATAGGGATGTAATATTACCACTTTACAAAGCATTAGTGAGGCCTCATCTAGAATATGCAGTTCAGTTCTGGGCTCCAGTTCATAGAAAGGATGCCCTGGAGTTAGAAAAAATACAAAGAAGAGCAACGAAGCTAATAAGGGGCATGGAGAATCTAAATTATGAGGAAAGATTAAAAGAACTAAAACTATTTAGCCTTGAAAAAAGACGACTAAGGGGGGACATGATTAACTTATATAAATATATGAATGGCACATACAAAAAATATGGTGAAATCCTGTTCCATGTAAAACCCCCTCAAAAAACAAAGGGGCACTTCCTCCGTCTGGAGAAAAAAAGGTTCAACCTGCAGAGGCGACAAGCCTTCTTTACTGTGAGAACTGTGAATCTATGGAATAGCCTACCACAAGAGCTGGTCACAGCAGGGACTAAAAATGGCTTTAAAAAAGGCTTAGATAATTTCCTAGAACAAAAAATTATAAGCTCTTATGTGTAGAAATTTTTTACTTCCCCCTTTCCCATCTCTTGGTTGAACTTGATGGACATGTGTCTTTTTTCAACCGTACGAACTATGAAACTATGTATCAAATAAGGGTATAGATGTGCAAAGGCTACTGAACGCAAATCTTTACTACATTCATCAAAGAACAAACAATTGGATCACAATCCCACTAGATTTATTTTGACCATTAACAGTTAGTGGCATCCAATGAGAGCTCTCTTAAATAGACATTGGCCCATATTACAGACAGAATCCACCTTGGCTCTGACCTTGTAAAAAAAAACCTTAATGACAGCAAGGAGAAGTAGGAATCTTAAGGACTTCCTGGTTAAAAGCCACTATATACCCAAAAAATGAAACCCTTTTTCTTCAAGAGGTCCAACCTGGGGCTGTTATGCATGTGGTGAGAGCGTGGCATGTGCTAACATAAAACGGGCAATCACTTTTGAATCAATGAGTGATGGGCGGCAATTTAAAGTACAGCAATACATATCCTGCAATACCACTTTTGTGATTTATTATGCAATGTGTGGGAGCTCAAAAGTTTACGTAGGATTGACATCTCGACAACTACGAATTAGAATTAGGGAGCATGTGCGGGATATCATTGCTGCAAAGGAGGTGAAGGATTTAAGTCTGCTCAAAACGAATCCCAAACATTTCAAACTACATCATGGATGTGACCCCAGAACCTTTAAAGCATGGGGGATTGACAGAATACACTGTGGAGTCAGAGGAGGGGATGCATGGAAGTTATTAGCTCAGAAAGAGTGTATATGGATAATAACCCTTGGCACAATGGTTCATAATGGCCTCAATGAAAAACTGAGTTTGGCGGCTTTTTTGTAGTCTTTCTGCCTTTTTAACCATGTCTGTATTAATTTATGTTTGTGTTCAGTTTGTATTTTTAGATATTGCCCTACTGGCTTATTGATCTATTGGCGTTGGATGTTGTGCTCTCAGATATATACCCCAACAAGACCTTGATATTTCAAACTACCTCCCCCATCCATGGATTAAAGGGATGCAAGATTTGAATATCGTCATTTTGTATTTATGATATAGTCTGTCAGTGTTAGGGTATGTTCACACCACAACGCCAAATACGTCTGAAATTATGGAGCTGTTTGCAGGAGAAAACAGCTCCTGAATTTCAGAAGTTTTTACAAGTGCACGCATTTTTCGCGGCGTCTTTTACGGACGTAATTGGAGCTAATTTTCATTGGAGTCGATGAAAAACGGCTCCAATTACGTCCCAAGAAGTGTCCTGCACTTCTTTGATGCGGCCGTAATTTTACGCGCCGTCTTTTGACAGCGATGTATAAAATGACAGCTCGTCTGCACAGAACATCGTAAGACCCATTGCAAGCAATGGGCAGATGTTTGCCGACGTATTTGAGCCGTCTTTTCAGGCGTAATTCGAGGCGTAAAACGTCTCCATTACGCCTGAAAACAGGTCGTGTTCACATACCCTTATTGCTCTCTTTTTCGAGAGGCCCTCCTCTTATGATCTCTTTTTCACTTTATACTGATTTGTGAGTTTTTCTTCTATTATAGATGTGTTCACAACTTAAACATTGCTGCACATGCTCTTTTTTACTTTACATGTGTTTGGAGAGATATCATGATTGTGAAAACGGTATCACATTTTTTTGGTGCTCCATCTGTCGCATTCAGTGGCTCTTTAAATACCTGTATCGTCTTATATGTGTAACATCATTGGTATTTATTTATGCTTTTTTCGTGATCACGTTCTGTGCTCACCGCATATATGGAAAAATTAAACGAGGTGAATTACAAAATTCGTCAGCCAGGGAAAAGGAAGCCTGAGCAAGTGTACCATATAAATTTAATAAAACCATGGAAAGACAGACACTCTCTTGCTGCAGGAACTTTGTCTCAACCTGAGCATATAGGCTCGAAGAAGCCATTGCTGCCAGAGGTAACCATACCGGACACCCTGGCAAATACTCAAAAGGTAGAGGTGCAAAGTTTCCTAATTAGAAATAAGGATTTTTTTTCTGAGATCCCAGGTCGCACCAGTCTAATTAAACATGACATCATTACTGAACCAGGTAAAAAGGTTAAGTTGAGACCTTACAGAATATCAGAGGCAAGGAGAGTGGTTATTACAGAGGAGGTAAGGAAAATGTTGGACCTGGGAGTAATTGAGGAATCCCATAGTCAATGGTCTAGCCCAATAGTCCTCATTCCAAAACCAGGTGGCAGTTGGAGGTTTTGCAATGACTTCCGTAAACTCAATTCTATTTCTAAATTTGATGCTTACCCGATGCCGCGGGTTGACGAACTAATTGATAGACTAGGAATGCCATGATATATAACAACCCTAGACTTAACTAAAGGGTACTGGCAAATACCTCTTTCTGAAGACGCTAAGGAAAAAACAGCTTTTGCCACGCCTGATGGGTTGTTTCATTATGTTGTCCTGCCCTTTGGTTTACATGGGGCACCAGCAACTTTTCAGAGAATTATGGATACAATTTTAAGACCCCACATGCGGTATGCAGCAGCATACCTTGATGACATCATCATCCAAAGTCCAGATTGGGAATCCCATTTACCTAGAGTACAGGCAGTTGTTGATTCCCTTGCCGAGGCGGGATTTACTGCCAATCCAAAAAAATGTACAATTGGATTGTAGGAAGCCAAGTATCTGGGGTATACAATTGGCTGTGGTTTGGTGAAGCCCCAAGTAAATAAAATTGAAGCCATCCAAGGTTGGCCTCACCCTGTAAACAAAAAGCAAGTTCGTGCTTTCCTGGGGATCACAGGCTACTATAGAAGATTTATACCAAACTTTGCTTCACTGGCAGCCCCTTTGACAGACCTGACTAAAGGGAAAGACTCCGCAAGTGTCAAGTGGACACCAGAGGCTGAACAATCATTTCAGGCTCTTAAAAATTTTTGTGTGCTCAGCCGGTATTGATTACCCCAGATTTTAAAAGGGAATTTATTCTACAAACGGATGCATCTGATGTGGGTCTGGGGGCTGTACTGTCGCAGGTTCGAAATGGGGAAGAACATCCCATACTATATCTGAGTAGGAAGCTGAACGACCATGAGAAAAAATATGCTATAGTTGAGAAAGAGTGCCTTGCTATTAAATGGGCACTGGAGGCACTCCGCTATTACCTTCTTGGTCGTCACTTTGAATTAATCACAGATCATGCCCCCCTTAAGTGGATGTGTGAAAACAAAGAGAAAAATAGGAGGGTCACAAGATGGATCTTGGCCTTACAGGAATATAGATTTACTGTAAAACACAGGCCAGGGAGTCAAATGGGAAATGCAGATGCATTGCTGTGTGACCAGATGTGTTGCAGCCACTAGTCTGAAACAGCGGGGGAGGAAAAGTGACAGACCATGTGGAGAGGTTGTGGATGGGGTCTATATTTCCCCAAGATTTCTGTCTTTTGCTATCTAAAAACAACCAGGGAATAAATTCAGCAGAGAATGTGGTTCTCCCTCTGCAATAGGTTTATCTAAAACCTGGAAAAGGGCCTGGTTGTTGGAGTGGGGAGAGATGGGTGGGTCCCCACTCCATCCACACAGTCCTGGTCTTGGGCTGTCTAGCTATTAATCAGGGATCAGGTGTGATAGCTCTTTAAAAAGGCTGCAGTTCAGTCACACTCTCTCTCTCAGCCTGGGGAGAGGAGCTTGTGCGAGCAAACAGACTGCATTTGTAATGATGGGGGTAAGGAAACAGACAAGTGAGCCCTAATCTACCCGCCACTCAGTCCCTGCCTACTTGAAACGACACGCCCTAAGCGACGGGGTACAACTGGGCGACGGTCCCTACGCTCAATAAGTGCCCGACAGACAAACAGACAAGGGTACACAGAAGCAAGGGAAAAGGGGCAGTTGCCCACGGCAACACCGTGAGCAACAAGAGTGGTGAACGAGCCGAGTCAAACCAGGAGTGTACGAGGTACCAAACAGAGCAGGAGAGTAGTCAGTAAGCCAGGGTCAATATGAAGCAGGGTCAAATGGTTCAAGAAGATGCAGCAGGGCCAGGAAACAAAACAAGAATCACAAGCAAGGAGGAACAGGAAAGGCAGGTATAAATAGACAGAGGGCGGGAGCTAGCTCCGTCTGGCCAGGCTGTGATAGGCTCCCCCACTCCTAAGCCTGCCATCCTGAGTGGTCAGTGGCGTAACTACCGCGGTAGCAGCAGTAGCGGCTGCTACGGGGCCCGGGGCTTGAGGGGGCCCGGTGGCGCCGCTAGCAGCCGTTATGGCTACTACAGCGGTAGCGTCGCTACTGTGGGGCCCGCGACGCCGAGCCTTACACAGGCCATCTCATGCCTGTAGGTGTCGCTAGCACCGGAGGGGGCCCCAGTGCTAGCAGCAGCCAAATACATGAATGGCCGGGCATGTTCCGTGCCTGACCATCCAGTGCCTTACAATGACACTGATTGGCTAGCGGCGCGATGACATCATCGCGCCGCTTCCATGCTTGGAAGGCGCTGATTGGCGGGGCAAGTCATTCTGCCCCGCCAATCAGCGTCATTGGAGGACGCTCGTTCAACTCCTGCAGACATGCTCAGAAGAGAGCATGTCTGCATCGCCAGTGAACAGCGTGGGAACCGGAGAATGTGAGTATGTCAAGTTTTTGTTTTTTTTCCCCTCATAAAAATGTGAATGGCATTATCTATGAGGGGGGGGGGGTCATCTTTATGTGGGCTATTATATATAGGGGGTCTATATGTGGGGCAGTAGCTACAGGGGGGGTCTATATGTGGGGGTGTGGGCCATTATATACAGGGGGCTCTATATGTGGGCCATTATATACAGGGGGGTCTATATGTGGGGGTGTGGGCCACTATATACAGGGGGCTCTATATGTGGGGGTGTGGGCCACTATATACAGGGGGCTCTATATGTGGGGGTGTGGGCCACTATATACAGGGGGCTCTATATGTGGGGGTGTGGGCCACTATATACAGGGGGCTCTATATGTGGGCCATTATATACAGGGGGCTCTATATGTGGGCCACTATATACAGGGGGGGTCCATATGTGGCCCACTATATACAGGGGGGTCTATATGTGGGCCACTATATACAGGGGGGTCTATATGTGGGACACTATATACAGGGGTGGGTTACCTGTGGGGCACTAGCAACAGGGTGGCTATATGTAGTGCACAGTCTACAGGGGTGGGCTATATGTGGGACACTATATACAGGGGGAGCTATATGTGAGACACTATATACAGAGGTGGGCTATACGTGGAGCACTAACTATAGGGTAAGCTATATGTAGGGCAGCACGGTGGCTCAGTGGTTAGCACTATTGCCTTGCAGCTCTGGAGTCCATATGTGGGCACTATCTACAGGGGCTTCTATGTAGGTCACTATCTACAGGGGGCACGGTGTGTGTGTGTGACAGTTATATTTAGATGTGTTGAGAATTTTAACTTTGTTTACAGGTGCAGAAATGTTTTAAAAGTGAGAAGCTGAAGACATCTAAACGGAAAACTGCAGAAATGGGTCATGGCCGGGAGAAATCCATCATAGATGTCTGAACCGGAGGGAGAAGAAAAGAACTAGAATCTGAGACGTCACCGGTGAGTCACTTAATGTAAATGTTTATTCTGCCTCTAATCATTATTGTAGTCACTGTATGATCTGCAGCGAGATGATGGTGATAGGATTTTTTTTGTGAAACCGCATCTCCCAGCATATCCTTACCATTGTTCCGGCCATGCTGGGAGCTGTAGTTTTACGCCGTACAAACTTATACGCAGTGGCGTAACTACCGCTATAGCAGCCGTAGCGACTTCTACAGGGCCTTCAGCATGAGGGGGCCCGTGCCACCCGCCGGCACGGCCCCCTCCCATGGCCGCAGGCTCCGCTAGCAGCCGCTATGGCTGCTACAGCGCGACGCCACTGAAGGGGTTGTTCCTACATAAGACATGTATCCCCTATCCACAGGATAGGGGATACATGTGTGATCGCTGGCAGCGATGAGGAGAACGGGGGACCGAAAGTCCCCCCTAAGTTCTCCATGACAAACCTCGGACTTCCGGGGTCTGTGTCGGCAGCTCCGTAGAAATGAATGGAGCGCCGGTCGCGCTTGTGCGCATGCGTGACCAGCGCTCCTTTCATTTTTATTGAACTGCGCAGACGCCGGAAGTCCGAGGTTAGTCATGGAGAACTTCGGGGGACTTTCGGTCCCCCGTTCTCCTTATCGCTGCCAGTGATCACACATGTATCCCCTATCCTGTGGATAGGGGATGCATGTCTTTTGTAGGACAAACTATAGGACGTTTTTTTTTGGGGGGGGGGGGCTATATAGCGTTATCTACAGGGGGGGCTGTATGGCGTTATCTACAGGGGGGCTGTATGGCGTTATCTACAGGGGGGCTGTATGGCGTTATCTACAGAGGGAGTCTGTATGGCGTTATCTACAGGGGGGCTGTATGGCGTTATCTGCAGGGGCTGTGTATGGTGCTATCTATAGGGGGGCGCTGTGTGGTGGAATCTATAGGGAGGCACTATCTACAAGGGGGGGGGGGTTGTGTGATACCCAGCAGAGGGGGGGGCCCCAGTCAAAAGTTTGCTATGGGGCCCAGTCTTTCCTAGTTACGCCCCTGTGAGTGGTGGAAGATGGAGTCAGTCTCACAGACATAGAAGCAGGTGCAGACTGATTACCTATGGGCGTGGATACAGAAGCTGTGCCTGGCAGATCCTTAACAGTACCACCCCTTTTATGAGGGGCCACCGGACCCTTTCTAGATGGACCTGGTTTATTGGGGAAACGAAGGTGGAACCTCCTGACCAATACCCCAGCGTGAACATCCCGGGCGGGTACCCAAGTCCTCTCCTCAGGCCTGTATCCTTTCCAATGGACCAGGTACTGGAGGGAGCCTTGGACCATCTTGCTGTCCACAATCTTGGCCACCTCGAATTCTACCCCCTCAGGGGTGAGAACGGGGACAGGAGGTTTCCTCGAGGGAGCCAAGGACGGGGAGCAGCGTTTAAGGAGGGAGGCATGAAACACGTCGTGTACTCGAAAAGATGGGGGCAACTCCAGTCGGAAGGAGACCGGATTGAGGACTTCAATGACCTTGTACGGCCCTATAAACCGGGGAGCAAACTTCTTGGACGGGACTTTAAGGCGCAAGTTCTTAGACGATAGCCACACCAGATCCGCGACCATAAACAAGGGGTTAGCAGAACGTCTTCTATCTGCCTGAGTTTTTTGTATGCTCTGGGACGCCTCTCGGTTCTTCTGAACCTGGGCCCAGACTGTGCACAGTTCCCGATGAACGACCTCTACCTCGGGATTGTTGGAACTACCAGGTGAAACGGAGGAGAACCGTGGATTAAACCCAAAATTACAGAAAAAGGGGGAGACCCCTGACGAGTTAATGACCCGGTTATTAAGGGAAAATTCGGCGAGGGGAATGAATGAGACCCAATCATATTGACAGTCAGAGATAAAACACCTTAAATATTGTTCTAGAGACTGATTAGTCCTCTCGGTTTGGCCATTAGTTTCAGGATAGAAGGCAGAGGAGAAGGACAGATCAATCTCCAACTTTTTACAGAAGGCTCTCCAAAACAAAGAAACAAATTGTACCCCTCTGTCAGAAACAATATTGACAGGGACCCCATGGAGACGCAGGATGTGTTTGACAGACAAGGTAGCTAACGTCTTAGCATTGGGTAGATTTTTGAGGGGCACAAAGTGGCACATCTTACTGAAGCGGTCTACTACAACCCACACCACCGACTTGCCTTGAGATGGAGGCAAATCGGTGATAAAATCCATGGAGATATGAGTCCAAGGTCTCTGGGGAATGGGCAAAGAACGTAGTAAGCCCGCTGGTCGGGACCTGGGAGTCTTGGACCTAGCACAAACCTCACAAGCGGCGACGTAGGCCTTAACATCTTTAGGCAACCCAGGCAACCAATAGTTTCTGGCAATGAGGTGCTTGGTACCCAGGATGCCTTGATGACCAGATAGTGCGGAGTCAAGATTTTCCCTAAGTACCCTTAGCCGGAATTGCAGGGGAACAAACACATTTTCTCAGGAAGGTTCCTGGGAGCTGACCCTTGATCAGCAGCAATTTCAGAGACTAAATCAGAATCAATAGAGGAAATGATTATACCTGGAGGCAAAATACAAGCAGGATCTTCCTCCGAAGGAGGGCTGGACATGAAGCTACGCGACAGTGCATCAGCCTTAATATTTTTAGACCCAGCCCTATAGGTAACCAAAAAATTTAATCTGGTAAAAAATAACACCCATCGAGCTTGTCTCGGGTTTAGCCTCTGGGCAGATTCTAGGAAAACCAGATTCTTGTGGTCGGTAAGGACCGTTACCTGGTGCCTAGGCCCCTCCAGGAAGTGGCGCCACTCTTCAAATGCCCATTTAATGGCTAAGAGTTCGCGTTTGCCAATATCATAGTTACTCTCAGTGGGCGAAAACTTCCTGGAGAAGTAGGCACAGGGACGGAGATGGGTGAGGGTCCTGGTACCCTGGGACAAGACAGCCCCCACTCCCACCTCGGACGCGTCAACCTCCACGATAAATGGCTCCATTTGGTTGGGCTGAACCAGCACCGGGGCCGAGATAAAGCCTGGACAGCCTCAGGAGGTCAGCGGAGGATATCAGCACCCTTGCGTGTGAGGTCCGTAAGAGGCTTAGCGATGACCGAGATGTTAGCAAGAAAATCTCCTGTAATAATTAGCGAACCCCAAGAAGCACTGTAACGCCTTCAGGGAGGCAGGTTGGACCCATTCCGCCACAGCCTGGACCTTGGCGGGGTCCATGCGGAATTCATGAGGAGTGAGGATTTGACCCAAAAATGGTATCTCCTGCACTCCAAACACACATTTTTCGGTCTTCGCAAACAGTTTGTTTTCCCGAAGGACCTGGAGCACCTTCCTGACATGCTCAATGTGGGAGGACCAGTCCTTGGAAAACACAAGTATGTCATCAAGGTAGACTACAAGAAATACCCCCAGGTAATCTCTTAAAATCTCATTTATGAAATTCTGGACAACCGCGGGAGCATTACACAACCCAAAGGGCATAATGAGGTATTTGAAATGTCCTTCGGGCGTGTTAAACGCAGTCTTCCACTCATCCCCCTCTTTGATGCGGATAAGGTTATACGCCCCCCGTAGATCAAACTTAGAAAACCATTGGGCCCCCTGAACCTGATTGAAGAGATCAGGAATCAAAGGAAGGGGATACTGGTTCCTTACCGTGACCTTATTCAAGTTACGGTAGTCAATGCATGGCCTAAGACCACCATCCTTCTTCCCTACAAAGAAGAAGCCAGCACCTACCGGAGACGTAGAGGGGCGAATGTAACCCTTGGCCAGGCATTCCTGGATATACTCCCTCATGGCTTCACGTTCGGGACAAGAGAGATTAAATATCCTACCCTTAGGGAGCTTAGCTCCTGGTACCAAATCGATAGCGCAATCGTATTCTCTATGAGGAGGTAACACTTCAGAGGCCTCCTTAGAGAAAACATCAGCGAAGTCCTGAACAAACTCAGGTAGCGTGTTCACCTCCTCAGGGGGAGAAATAGAATTAACAGAAAAACATGACGTCAAGCATTCATTACCCCATTTGGTAAGATCCCCAGTATTCCAGTCAAACGTGGGATTATGCAACTGCAACCAGGGAAGGCCTAAAACCAAATCGGATGATAATCCCTGCATCAACAGTACAGATCACTGCTCCAAATGCATGGAGCCAACAAGGAGTTCAAAAACAGGGGTATGCTGTGTAAAATAACCATTAGCAAGAGGAGTGAAGTCGATACCCACTACCGGGACAGGTTTAGGCAAATCAATCAAAGGCATAGCTAGAGACATAGCAAATTCCACAGACATGATATTAGCAGACGACCCTGAATCCACGAAGGCACTGCCGGTAGCAGACCTACCACCAAAAGAGACCTGAAAGGGAAGCAAGATTTTATTACGTTTCATATTTACGGGAAATACCTGTGCGCCCAAGTGATCTCCCCGATGATCACTTAGGCGCGGTAGTTTTCCAGCTGCTTATTCTTACGCCTAGGACAGGTGTTCACTTGATGCTTGTCATCCCCACAATAGAAGCAGAGACCATTCTTCCTGCGGAACTCTCTACGTTGTTGGGGGGACACGGAGGCCCCGAGTTGCATAGGTACCTCCGAGTCTTCCGTGGAAGAACGAAGCAACGGAACCTCGGGAGGCATCATGGGGGAGTCAGAGGAGAAAACACAAAAACTTTCACGTTGTCGTTCCCTGAGACGTCGGTCAAGTCGTACCGCTAAAGCCATAACCTGGTCTAGGGAGTCAGAAGAGGGATAGCTAACTAGCAGGTCTTTCAGGGCGTTCGACAGACCCAACCTAAACTGGCACCTTAAGGCAGGGTCATTCCACCGAGAAGCTACGCACCACTTCCTAAAGTCAGAGCAATACTCCTCAACAGGTCTCTTACCCTGACAAAAGGTCACCAGCTGACTCTCGGCAAAGGCAGTCCTGTCAGTCTCGTCATAAATGAGTCCGAGAGCAGAAAAGAAAAGATCAACCGAGGAAAGTTCAGGGGCGTCAGGAGCCAAGGAGAAGGCCCATTCTTGGGGCCCTTCCTGGTGCCGGGACATAATTATACCCACCCGCTGGCTCTCAGAACCTGAGGAGTGGGGCTTTAAACGAAAATAGAGCCTAAAACTCTCCCGAAAGGAGAGAAAAGTCTTCCGGTCCCCTGAGAACTGGTCAGGCAACTTGAGGTGGGGTTCAAGAGGTGAGGTGAGGGGCACTACCATGGTAGCATCAGGCTGGTTGACCCTCTGAGCCAGGGCCTGGACCTGTAGCGAGAGACCCTGCATTTGCTGAACCAGGGTCTCAAGGGGGTCCATAGTAGTGTGAGGGACCAGGGTAGAGTAGGTATATGGGCTTGTGATTATGTAATGATGGGGGTAAGGAAACAGACAAGTGAGCCCTAATCTACCCGCCACTCAGTCCCTGCCTACTTGCAACGACCCGCACTAAGCGACGGGGTACAACTGAGCGACGGTCCCTACGCTCAATAAGTGCCCGACAGACAAACAGACAAGGGTACACAGAAGCAAGGGAAAAGGGGCAGTTGCCCACGGCAACACCGTGAGCAACAAGAGTGGTGAACGAGCCGAGTCAAACCAGGAGTGTACGAGATACCAAACGCAGAGCAGGAGTGTAGTGAACAAGCCGAGTCAAACCAGGAGTGTACGAGGTACCAAACGCAGAGCAGGAGAGTAGTCAGTAAGCCAGGGTCAATATGAAGCAGGGTCAAATGGTTCAAGAAGCTGCAGCAGGGCCAGGAAACAAAACAAGAATCACAAGCAAGGAGGAACAGGAAAGGCAGGTATAAATAGACAGAGGGCGGGCACTAGCTCCGTCTGGCCAGGCTGTGATAGGCTCTCCCACTCCTAAGCCTGCCATCCTGAGTGGTGGAAGATGGAGTCAGTCTCACAGACATAGAAGCAGGTGCAGACTGATTACCTATGGGCGTGGATACAGAAGCTGTGCCTGGCAGATCCTTAACAGCATTCATAACAGGTTGTATGGTCTGCATAGTTTATGGTTCCAGGCATTAGGCCTGCACTGTGTTAGTTAGGATACCTACTGTATAGTTAGTGCCGGACTGGTATAGAGTTTTCTTTTGTTTGTTTTCTTTTAAATTTCATGTACAAACCTGTAAATAAAACTGGCTGAGGCCAGTAGTACCACATCTTCGCTGTGCGGACTGAAATTTACTGGCGTGTTGATACCGAGTGCCCGTCTACCCCAGGAGACGACTGTCCCGCTACCTAATTCCCTTACACTCCTTTTTCTATGGATATTCCTTTCATAACTCTGCTTTGTATATTTCAAACTAGCATGAACAATATTTCTCATTTCTGACATGTAATAGGGTATCCACTTGTCCCTGAGAGGGCATTGTTTCATATTGATGTGTTACAACAGTTAACATTTCCTCTTCAAATTTGTGTGATCCTGTTGCATCAGTAATGCTATCATTTGGTTACCTTTATAATGGCTCATATACAGTCAAATCCAGTTTTGGATCCTCTGTATTTTTATATTGTCTATTCACGTATATTAATAAAGAATTACATTTTACATTTTTGGGGGCGTGGCTACCAGCCTATGGAGTAAGATGTGTGCTCCTGTAGCTCTGCAGCTCCTGGGCTAATTACCGGCTCACACCAGCAAGAAAACTACCGTTTGAGACCTTGTTCCTACCTGGATGGTTTCCTGACTACTTGGATATATGGGCAGACTGAAAAAGAAGCCCGTGACTGCTAAACTCACCGAGTTTTTTCCAGCATCAAGGACCCAAGATGGAGCTGACTCACCGGCTCCATTACAGCAGAGGATTTCTGGCTCCAGCCAGAGGAGCTCAGGCACTCCACGTGGGTCTGTTCCTGCTTCCCTGCCTCCTTACCTGCGATCTTCAGAGCATGCCTCCTCTTCACAGCCATCATCTCCTCTCAGTGACCATGTGCAGCAGCCTCCTGTGGGATCGTCTTATTCACCATCTGTGAGTACTGCTGGCTCTCCTGCAGGGCAGAGTCTGTTACATGCTCCATTTCCTGATACTGTGCTTGTTCAGCAGCCATCTTTGCCTCTCTATGCTTCTGGTGCAGAGAAACCTGTATCTGAAACTGCCCTTAAGTTGTTGTTGCAAAAGTTTCATATTTCTATTCAGCAATCCATACAGTCAGCTTTTCAGCATTTGCAAAAGGACTTGCTCTTGGGGACAGAACTTCCCATATTGAAAATAAGATGGCTGAATATTCTAAAGCTCATAATTTACTTGTGGATACAAGTACTTCATTGGAAGAACAGGTTGAAACGTTGAAATACAAGGTTGCCGACCTCGAAGATCGGTCGCGCCGTAATAATGTGCGGTTTCGTGGCATTTCTGAGTCAGTTAAAGGAGACCAGTTGGTAGAGTTTCTCACAGATCTTTTTGCGGCGATATTACCTGATACACCGCAACTGGATCTGATGATTGACAGGGCACATCGTATTCCCAAGCCCAAGTCGTTGCCTTTATCTTCTCCGCGTGATGTGATTGCATGTATTCATTTTTACCGCTTTAAGGATAAATTGCTGTTTGCGGCGAGAAATGTGACATCCCTTCCTGAGCGGTTTCAAGATGTTAAATTGTTTGCGGATCTTTCTGCAGCTACGCTGCTTCGTCGAAGAGAGTTTTCATCTGTTACCACGATTTTGCGGGATCATCAAATTCCCTATAAATGGGGATTCCCCGTCAAGCTGATCATTACCTACAAAGCATCGAAATATGTGGCGGAATCCCCGTGGAAAGTTCAAGCTCTGCTCACTGATTGGCATGTGACTGCGATGTCTCCTGCAGGCTCACGGGCCTTCTCACCTAGACAGCCTGCTTCTTCAATCAAGGATCCTCCTATTCTGAATACGGACTGGCAGAAAGTCTCAGGTCGTAGATCTTCTGTATCCTGAGAGTGTTTTAGGTATCTTATGGTGCCTTCATATGGTCCTTTCTTGTTTTACTGTAAGGGTGGTTAGTTTTTTCATGTCCTTATTGTATATGTATTCTTGACTTTAAATAGCCCGGATTTAGCTCTTGGCTTAAACCACCTGCCTAGTGGCCTTAAGTCTTCCACCCCCCACCGTGGTGCCAATTTTCTATCATGCGCCAACACAATTGTTTTTGTTTCTACTTTCATTTTCTGTTCTGTTAAACGTTTTGCTCACCATACTGACCTGCTTGAGATTGTCATTTCTTTTTTTTATATGTTTATGCATGTCATGTATTTGGAGAATCTCTGTAATCCTAAATTGAGGGGTACTACTATTATTGTGATTTTATCCTTTTATAGCGTTTTTTATTTTCTTTCATTATGGTGCTGACATTTTCTTCCTTAAATGTCAAAGGGCTTAATAGTTGTGGTCGGAAACCAAGCGCCTAAAACCTTCTGTATTGTGTTTGCAAGAAACACATCTAAATCCATCTGATGCCTTTAGACTTAAATAAAAAAATGTTCCCCATATTTACACTGCTCCGGTGGTTTCTAAAAAACAAGGTGTGGCTATAATCCTGGACAAATCGGTAACCTTTAAACAAGACTCTGTTCATATAGATTTGGAGGGTCGCTATATTATTCTTGTTTGTCACCTTAATAATATTCAGTATACCATTGTTAACGTTTATGCGCCAAATGCACATCAAACCAGATTTGTGAATAAAATGCTTAGGTTGGTACACAAACATAAACAGGGGTATCTTATGATGGTGGGAGACTATAATAAAACTATGTGGCCTTCCCTTGATTCATCTGCTTTAGGTGCATCGCATTCTCCCTCAGATCTATTTCAAACTATTTCCAAAGAAGGTTTGATGGATGTGTGGCGTTTTTAACATCTCACAGAACGCGATTATACTTTTTTTTCCCATCCTCACAGTACTTACTCTAGGATTGATTTGTTTTTTGTGGATAAACCTTTATATGATCGTACTCTTTCTTCACATATTGGTATGATCTCGTGGTCGGACCATGCCCCTATTACACTTCGAGTATCTGAAGATTTTAACAAACCCCCTACATTTCCATGGAGGATTAACCATTTTATTTTACAGTTGTTAGGGATCTGCCAGGTACTACGTCTAGGTATACTCCTGGGATTAATCAATCCACACCTGAGGCCAGACCTGTTCGACTGACACCATCTCCCACCAACCAGGGTGGCAGGCTTAGGAGTGGGAGAGCCTATCGCGGCCTGGTCAGTCGGAGTTAGCTCCGCCCCCTGTCCTTTATTACCTGCCTTGTTTTCCTCCTCAGTGCTTGTAATTCTTCTGGATTCCTGGCCTCACTGCTGCTTGCTCCAGCCTGCTTCTGCCGTGCTTCTGCCTTGCTGCAGTTCCGCTTAACCTGCTTTGCTTTGCCCCTGGCTTGCTTCCTTCTCCGTGCTCACTTTGGTATACTCCACTTCATCCTGGTCCGGACTACTCATTCACTGCTCCGTTTCCTCACGGTGTTCCGTGGGCTACTGCCCCTTCCCTTGCGTGTTCCCTGTTTGTTCTCCCGTGCACTTAGACAGCGTAGGGACTGCCGCCCAGTTGTACCCCGTCGCCTAGGGCGGGTCGTTGCAAGTAGGCAGGGACAGGGCGGTGGGTAGATTAGGGCTCACTTTCCCTTCACCTCCTTCCTGCCATTACAACAGTCTGCCAAATACCAGCAATCCCATACTAAGATGTTGGAAGAATTTTTTGAATTTAATGTCACCCCTGATGTAACCTCTGCCAGGATCTGGTGCGCTCATAAAGCCTTTGTGAAAGGTCATTTTATTGGTCTAGAAGCTAAGAATAAGAAAGAAAGAGCATCCAAAAGACTTCAACCCTCTAACGAGATTTTACGACTCGCGCAATTAAACAAAGGCCTGTTATGCTCTGCGAGAACTAAGTTGATTAGTCATCTTCAAACCCAATTACATCAACTGGACCTCTATAAGTATGATCTGGCGTTGCGGAAATTGAAAGCTAAGTATTATAGACATAGTAACAGAGCTGGTGCTTTATTGGTGTCGCAACTAAAACATCATGCATATAAAGCGAGAATTCCCTACCTTTATGACCAAAATAATACTTTATTGTTTAATCCTCAGGACATTGCAAATTCTATTGCGCAATATTATTCTTCCCTTTATAATTTAAATGCAGACTCTTCCACTACTCAACCATCCCCGAATGCCATTGCTGATTTTTTTTTTTTGGCCTCTGTCTCCTTACCGACGGTCACACCGTTACAATTGGAAACTTTGGCTAATCCTTTTCTTTTATCAGAAATTAATGATGCCATACTAACACTAAAGTCGCAAAAGTCCCCTGGCCCTGATGGCCTTACTAATGATTATTAGAAGAAATACAATAGTATTCTAGCGCCTCATATCCTACAGCTTTTCAATCATATAAATTCTACCGGGCACATCCCTTCTGAAATGCTACGGGCCACCATTGTTACTTTACCTAAACCGGGCAAACCAGCAGATAGACCACAGAATTTCAGGCCCATTAGTTTGCTTAATACGGACTTAAAATTATACGATTTTGGCATCTCGTTTGTCTAATATTTTACCGAACTTGGTTCATCAAGACCAGGTTGGGTTTGTTAAAAACCTATTTTCGGTTGATGGCACTCAACGTTTTATTAATATCGTGGACTGGGTAGGGCGCCGTCATATGCCCCCTCTGCTCCTATCATTGGATGCGGAGAAGGCATTCGACCGCGTGCATTGGGGTTATCTAGATGCTGTACTGGCTAAATTTGGTATCATCGGAGCGGCGCGGGTTATTATTATGGCGTTATACTCTACACCCTCGGCTACTGTTTATACTTCGGGATATCAATCTACACCTGGTGGATCAGTGAGCGCTGGTCCCCATCTCCTCCTCAGGAGATGCCAGCGCTCACTTCCGCTTCACTCTGTGTGCCCGCTCTTAAAGGGCCAGCGTGTGCACCTGAATTAAAGACCAAATTAGCCCATGATCACCCTGGACTATGCATTGCCTGAGCATTGTTGTCGTTTACCTATGTTTGTCTCTCGAATTGGTCCCTTAGTGTTTGCTAGTTCCCAGTGTTCCCGTTCCTGCTACCTATATCGTGTGTCCCATGCTATACAGAACCAAGTGCCGTATAGAGTTGGAATCGAGCTGCGCTAATTACTACGCCTGTCCTGTTACACGACACCTGGTGTCTGCCTGCGGCCAAAGTCTCATCCGAGCCTGTCTTGCTGCTGTCCGAAGTTGCCACAGGTAAACCTATTTGAACTATAGACTTTGACCTGTGTCCGGTTGGCCAGCTGCCATACCGTTAAGGCGGCACGTCCCAGTCGGTCCACGCACCCAACGTGACAGTATGCTCAGTCCATGGAGCCCGCTGGTCAATCCAAGACCATGATGACGTCACAAGTGATGCGGGCGGATATGCTAGACCTCCGGTCTCGACAGGGCCAAATCCTTCAGGCATTGAACGTTATTGCACATTGGCTAGATGTACAAACTGTCATTCCTCCTACTACACCTCCTGGCAGTACAGACCCTCCGACTACACCTCCTGTCAGTGCTGAGCTGATTTTCTTTGCCGCTACCTCATCGCTATGATGAAGAGGTGAAGACCTGCCAGGGATTTTTGAACCAGCGCCAGATCCACTTTAGCCTATATGTGTAATGACGGGGTAGGGAGACAGACAGGTGAGCCCTAATCTAACCGCAACTCAGTCCCTGCCTACACTGTACGAACCATCCTAGGCGACGGCGTACAACTGGGTGACGGTCCCTACACTCAGTAGGTGCACGACAGACAAACAGACAAGGGTACACAGAAGCTATGGGAAATGGGGCAGTTGCCCACGGCAACACCGTGAGCAACAAGAGTAGTGAACGAGCCGAGTCAAACCAGGAGTGTATGAGGTACCAAACGCAGAGCAGGAGCGTAGTCAGTAAAGCCAGGGTCAATAAGAAGCAGAGGTCAATAGTAATAGCTGGAACAGCAGAGCCAGGAAACAGGAGAGAATCACAGGCAAAGACAAGAAGCAAATGAAGGTATACATAGACCGAGGGCGGGAGCTAGTCTGGCCAGGCTGTGATAGGTTCTCCCACTCCTCAGCCTACCAGCCTGAGTGGTAGCAGATCAAGTTACTCTATCAGACCTAGGAGCTGATGCAGACTGATTAACCACGGGCGTCGACACAGAAGCTGTGTCTGGCAGATCCTTTACAGTATAAGGGAATTTTCGACTGATGGCGCACTGGTCGCTTTCATCGTCTCTCTCCTCACTGGCAGGGCCCTAGAATCGGCGAACCCTATCTGGGAGAGACAAGGACCAGAGATCTTCCGGGGGTTCCTACGGACATTTTGCACAGTGTTTGAGGAGCCTGGGCGAGTCTTGTCGGCAGCTGCCTCCTTGCTGAACCTACTCCAGGGAGACACTTCTGTGGGTGAGTACGCCATCCACTTCCACACCCTGGCAGGAGAACTGTTGTGGAACAATGAGGCCCTGGCAGGGTCTGACTCCTAAAATTAAGGACGAACTTTCCACTCGAGATCTACCGTCTACCCTGGATGACCTTATCCTTCTGTCCGCCCAGATTGACATGAGGATCCGAGAACGGCTCCAAGAGGCTCTTTGGGAGGGAGGCCTTCCTAATCCGGTCCCACCCCTACAGGTGCCAATCCTCCTAAGTAGTCTGTGAGGATGGACCAGTGTAAGCTATCCACCCAAGAGAAACAACGCAGACGGACTTCGGGACTCTGTCTATATTGCGGCCTCGGAGGCCATCTTGTGCGTTTGTGTCCCCAAAAGTCCCAAAGCCTAGGGTTGCTAGGAGAGACAACCTTGGATAAAAAAGGACTTCCATCTAAATTGTCCATACCAGTGACCATAGTGTCCCAAGAGAAAACGCATCAGGTCTCTGCGTATCTGGACTCTGGATCCGCTGTTAATTTCATTTGTAGAGACCAGGTGGATCTTCTTCAATTACCCACTACCCCTCTGGAGAGGCCGTTGATGGTTGCATCTTTGAATGGACTGCCTCTGCCAGATCCAGTTATTGCTGTGACCAAGCCGCTGAGGCTCCAAGTGTGAGCTCTCCACTCCGAGCTGTTATCGTTCTTTGTCTTGTCCAAGGCCGTTAACCCCGTGCTGCTGGGCCTGCCTTGGCTCCGATTACATGCCCCAATCCTGGACTGGAACTCTGGAGAGGTTCTCCAGTGGGTCCAGGAGTGTCACAACCGTTGCCTGGGACCGATTAGTTCGGCTCAGCCTCCTCGGCCTCAGTCATTGGCAGAATTGCCTGGTCATTATGCTGCATTTTCGGATGTCTTTAGCAAGAGGGAGGCAGCGGCGCTGCCCCCACACCGGGCATATGACTGTCCTATTGAGCTGATTCCTGGTTCATCCCTTCCCCGTGGTAGGGTATATCCTCTCTCCTTACCAGAGACTCAGTCCATGTCCGCCTATGTTAAAGAGAACTTGGAGAGGGGCTTCATACGGAAATCTTCCTCCCCGGCAGGAGCCGGGTTATCTTCGTCAATAAAAAGGATGGTTCTCTACGTCCTTGTATCGACTACCGGGGTCTCAACCAGATCACAGTGGAAAATAAGTATCCGTTGCCTCTGATCTCAGAACTGTTTGATCGTATACGTTGTGCCAAGATTTTTTCCAAACTGGACCTGTGTGGGGCTTTCAACCTAATCCGGATTCGCCGGGGTGACGAGGGGAAGACTGCATTTAACACACGTGATGGACACTATAAATATCTAGTAATGCCCTTCGGCCTGTGTAATGCTCCCGCGGTCTTCCAGGAGTTTGTTGATGACATCTTCCGTGACCTCCTCTATGTTTGTGTTGTGGTCTATCTTGATGACATCTTGATTTTTTTCTCCAGATCCTATGACTCATCAGAGACATGTCCGTCAAGTTTTTCTGCGGTTAAGGGAGAATCGTCTGTACGCTAAGTTGGAGAAGTGCGTGTTTGAGAAAGATGCTCTACCCTTCCTGGGCTACATCGTCTCAAATCGCGGTCTCGAGATGGATCCTGAAAAGGTAAAGTCCATTCTGGAATGGCCACGCCCTCAAGGCTTGAGGGCCATACTGCACTTTCTGGGATTCGCCAATTTTTACAGACAGTTCATCCCAAACTTCTCCTCACTGACTTCTCCTATTTCTAACCTCACCAAGAAGTGCATGAACGCCAAGGTGTGGACTCCTGAGGCAGAGTCCACATTCAATAGTCTGAAGAATGCCTTCACGTCAGCCTCTATCCTCCATAATCCAGATGTTTCCCTATAGTTCTCGTTGGAGGTGGACACCTCCTCTGTCGGTGCTGGTACACTCCTGTTCCAGAGAGTTTCCAAGAGCAAGTCAATGGTATGTGGATATTTCTCTAAGCTCTTCTCTTCCACACAACGCAACTACTCAGTTGGGGATAGGGAGATAATGGCCATCATGTCGGCTATGGAGGAGTGTAGACATCTACTAGAGGGCGCAGCTCACCTATCCTCATTTTAACGGACCACAAGAAACTCACCTATCTCCAGACGACCCAATGACTGAATCCTCGTCAGGCAAGGTGGTCGCTGTTCTTTACCAGGTTCCAGCTTGAGCCCCATTATCCAAACCTAAAGATTGGAGTCTGACACACCAAAAATAAGTTAAAACAATGTCAATTTATTAGATCAATTAAAAATTCCAAAACATATTAAAAGCAGAGATGATTTCCACAGTGCGGAAAGACAACCAGATTGTACAGGAAGTATTAATATATAAATGAATGACGCTGTGTAAATACAAGAAAGTAAAGCTAAATAAAGCTAAAGTACATTGCATTTGTATAACATAATTGTATCACAGCATGAAAAAGTAAGAGAACCTACTTAGCACTTCATATCACGGAGTTCACCGTATCTGGTGTCAGCCCCACCTCTGGTGACCTCCGTGATGGGTAAGAGCCCCCCTCCAGCATTCAAACAGACCACTCATATATGTTATACACCCTTTTTGCCAAATCTATTCAAGTTTCTGTGTGCATTATGTAGTTTATACATGGTGCACATACCATTATTTATACTAGGTACTGAACTACCATATGTTCACTTACATTTGGCCATTGGAATTAACTTTCAACATAGTCCATATATGAAGTGCTGAGTAGGTTCTCTTACTTTTTCATGCTGTGATACAATTATGTTATACAAATGCAATGTACTTTAGCTTTATTTAGCTTTACTTTCTTGTATTTACAAAGCGTCAATCATTTATACATTTATACTTCCTGTACAATCTGTTTGTCTTTCCGCACTGTGGAAATCATCTCTGCTTTTAATATGTTTTTGTAATTTTAAATTGATCTAATAAATTTACATTGTTTTAACTTATTTTTGGTGTGTCAGACTCCAATCTTTAGGTTTGGCTATAAATCAGCGGGTCTCACCTTTACCACCATGTTGACTATGGGTTGTTGTGCCCAGGTCCCTATAGACATTGTACACTAAGCAAAATACATGTTCATAACAAACACTTTAGGGATCCTTTTGGTGTTCTCCATTTAGGTACATTATTGAGCTCCATTATTGCCCGGCTGACAAAAATGTGAGGGCCGATGCCTTGTCCAGGTCTTTCGAGACAGAAGACACCAAGGAGATTCCACAGAACATTATTGATCCGTCTTGCATTGTCTCTGTCAACCCCCTGCAAGTTGGGGGCATTCCCACAGGGAGGACTTTTGTGCGCTTGGCTGACAGAGGGAGAATCCTCCGATGGGGACACTCCTCTAGACTGGCAGGTCACCAAAGAGCCGAGATCTGATTACCCGTCATTTCTGGTGGCCCACGCTGCCCAAAGACATTATGGACTTTGTGTCTTCCTGTTCAGTGTGTGCAGCTACAAGGTTGCTCACTCCAGACCTGCTGGCCTGCTCCAGCCATTGCCTGTGCCCGATGCTCCCTGGCAGCATATAGCTATGGACTTTATCACTGACCTGCCACTCTCAGCAGGATGCAGTACTGTCTGGGTGGTGGTGGACCGATTTTCGAAGAAGGCCCACTTCGTTCCTCTGACCGGTCTTCCTTCTGCTCCTCAACTGGCCAAGCTTTTCATCCAACACATCTTCCGCCTGCACGGCTTGCCGCAGCATATTGTGTCTGATCGGGGGGTTCAGTTCACCTCGAGGTTCTGGAGAGCCCTCTGCGGACTCCTAGGTGTAAAGTTGGACTTTTCTTCAGCCTGCCATCCTCAGTCCAATGGTCAGGTCAAGAGGATCAATCAGATCTTGGAGAACTACCTACACCATTTCATCTCCAAGCAGCATGATGACTGGGTGCAGTTGCTCCCGTGGGCTGAGTTTTCTTACAATAATCACACCAGCGAGTCCACAAGGAAGACACCGTTCTTTATTGTCTATGGCCAACACCCACAAATTCCTCTCCCGGTGTCTGATATGTCGGAGGTGCCAGCTGCTGACACTGCTTTTAGGGACTTATTGTAGGTCTGGCAGCAGACTCGATCCTCCATCCTGCTGGCGGTTGGCCGCATGAAACGAAAGGCGGACACAAGGAGAAGAGAACCTCCTCAGTTTCTTCCTGGCACAAAGGTCTGGCTGTCCTCCAGGAATATTCGACTGAGGGTGCCATCATACAAATTTGTTCCCAGGTTCCTCGGACCCTTCGAGATCCTGCAGCAGATCAACCCTGTCGCCTACAAGCTTCGGCTGCCTCCTACCCTCAAGATTCCCAACTCCTTCCATGTCTTCCTCCTGAAACCAGTGGTTCTGAACCGCTTTACCAAGACTCCTAGCCCTGCGGTTGCCTCCAGCGGCCCTTCAGACACTTTAGAAGTTAAGGAGATCTTGGACACCAAGAAAGTAAGAGGAAAGACTTTTTATTTGGTGGATTGGAGGGGGTTTGGTCCTGAAGAGAGGTCCGGCGAGCCAGAGGACAACCTCAATGCTCCTACCTTTCTGAAGAAGTTTCTCTCTCGCTCTGGCCCCAAGAAGAGGGGGCATAAAAGTGGGGATACTGTCATGCCCATGGGCCTTCAGGCTCACTCACCTCCTGATGCCCGCAGCCATCTCCTCAAGAGATGCCAGCGCTCACTTCCAATCACCTCGGCTGGGTCCCGTAGCACCCTGGACTATAAGAAGGGCTCAGCCCCTTCCTCCCACGACTGAGCATTGTTATCGTACCCTAAGTTTGTCTATGCAAATGGTCTTCCTCATAATGGTTATTTGTCCCACCCCAGTTTTAGTGTCCCGTTTACACACAATCTTGCAACTACCATATATTGAAGTGTCTCTGCCTCTTTCTCTGACTTTCTCTGTCTTTCAAATCATTGAGCAAGCAAGGCCACCGCTAAAGGAAATCAGCGGTGGCTGGATCCCTAAGCAACAAGCAATATACAAAGATGGATCCTTGATATCTCCAAATCTACAGCTTTCCAAAAGATATTTACAAAAGTGCATAACTTTTACTTAATGAGCTTTTTAGCTTTATTTATCAAGATACCCCTTTAACCCATTAATAAACAAGAGAGTGGTTCTAGGCTTTAAACCTGTGCAGTTGTAAATGTATGGCATAAGTTGGTAGCCTCGGCTCCTGCAATCAAGCAGGAGCAGGTTAGATGCCATGCTGTTAGAAACCTTTGGACACAATGGAGAGTTGACAGAAGCTGTTTTTACTGCTTCTATTGTTTCTATTCCTGCATAGCAGACACAGATGAGATCTATTTGTTACATCTGACACAATAAAGGGCTATTTTCCCTTGCAACCGAGGCAGCTATAAGATTCATCGTGAAAAAAGTGTATTGTGAAACAAAAATTCAAAATTTAAATGTCTAACAAAGACATTTTGGGGGCAACATTGTGTAAATAAAATTAAAATATATAAAAAGTAGGAAACTATAAAATAGAGTAATTATTGTATTCATTATTATACTCCTATTTTAGTGTGAAAAATTTAAGAAATATAAATTAAAAATAATATAATTTAATTTTATTGCTTATCAAGGTAGCTAGATACAATCAGCATAATACTATATTTTGAACTGTGAGAAGATGTTATACGTGGAGGTCTATAATTTTGATCCCCTAAATGAAGCATCTTCTTAGAGAGTCCGAAGTTTCCATTCCTGGAAATCGGCAACACATTCTTGCCCTATTGTTCCATTGATTTCAACTCTGTTTGAAAACCCTGTTCAGGCGCGTTTGATTATTGATACTGCACTGGAATTGGCTGACAATACATTATGATATTTTCTGCTATCTCTGTTTAGCATTTTACATCCTGATAAAGGTTTTTGTCTATATGACAAAATGTTATATGTTTTATCTTTTTTTCAAGAAATAAACGGAGGTTCTATCTATCAATTCAAATGTTCAACTATATTTGGCTAGAACCTGACGACTATCTGCATTTATGTACTACTAGGTCAGCACGGACAAGCTACAGTATATACCACAAGCTTACCGAGTCACAAGGAGCAGGACATAGCCCACCATAAAACATGGGACTGACTAAAGTATATACAACAACAAGTCTAGAAGAATAGATACATGAGACAAAGAATAACAAAAGAAATACAGTGAAACCTCTCCAAAAGACCCCATTTTTACGAAGACAACCCCTTACACCACTTTTCTAGATCAGAATTTTCTTTGGCGAATTTTCAATACCCCTATAGCCTGAAAGTTACTTTAACGTCCTGTTCACACTGAGTTTTTTGGCTCTGATTTTGACGCTGAAACCACGGCGCTCGTTTCCATGCATTTTTGCTGTGTTTTTTTCCCACGATCCTTGCATTAGCTTCAATAGCCGTGGGCAAAAACCGCACCGAGAACTGTGACAAAAAAAAGCGCAGGTGTGGTCATGCGGGGGCCGAGTCGCGGTCTGAAGTTGGTATTCGCGCCCTTTGGTCACGGTGGCGCACTTTCTCTCTCCCGCGCCTCGGGCCGCAGAACCAGTGAAATAAGTGGTGCTTGTAGGATACACTGTTCTCTGTCCCCTGGGATGTTATGTGGTGTACCCCGAATAAGGACGTTCCAGGAGACAGGGTTCAATAAACTTTCACAGTAGTTTTACTGGGCACAATATGCTTGGTGGTTACTTTTGTTACAGAGGCAATGTCTTTAAGTAGTATAAACATATCACAGGGTATTGCAAATGGTGGTACCTGCTTCACCTCCCTGACTCTGTCTGTAATTCCTCCAAGTGTGCTGTGAGCTCTGCTCCTCTTTCTTCTCTATACTGTGCTGGCAGGTGTGCTGCTGACTGTCCCAATCCAGTTGCACTATCACAGAGGAATGGTGTCCCTTGGGGATACTAGGCTGTGTGCAAGCTCCTTGCTTTGCTCTAGGCACTCTCAGTAGTGTCCAAGCTCCCTGTCTGTCTTCTGTACCACAGGCAACACACACTGACCTGCACTCCTTTCACTTCCACATGGCTGTTGCTGATCCTCTCACAGAATTCCTCTCAGTTCCACATGTCTGCTGCAGCATCTCACTGAATACAACTTCAGACACTGACGTGTCTGCTCTCCTCTACCTGCGCGCTGCTGCACACTTCTCCTCACTTCTGCACTGCTCTGCTTCACACTGCTGCACTGCGTGAGGTTTGTTCCTCTGTCCCCAGCTAGCTACACCCCTCCCCTCTCTCTGGAGAATACATCTTAAAGGTGAAGCAGCCCATTTATGTTTCTGCTGAGTCATATAGGGAAGTGAATTCAGTACCAACCATGATTACAGAATAAAGCACATTAAAAGCTGCATACTAAAGCAACAGTACAATGACAGTAAATAAACAGCAATTTTCCTGGGTATCACACAGGCAGGTCAAAATCTTCCTCAAAATTCCTGAAGGAATTCTGAGGCAGATTTTTTCTGTCTGCAAAAAAACTCCATGTGAACAGGGCCTAAGGAATACAAAACCCTGTGGTTGGAAGGAAAATAAACCATAAGCAACACAAATAAATAACAACCTCAAAAATGACAAACCCTGTCTATGAAAAAAGAGAAGAGGCGTATAGAAGAGGAGGATATATATTGTCACTAATCATTGTGATAGACTTTTAATGTTTCCTATTGTAAATTCAATCACCAGCCACTGTAAATTGAGTTTATAAAAGGGTAACACTGTATTTCCATGGATTCTTGATCTAGAGATAAATATGAATGGTATCAACTAAGTGTTTGTGAGAGATAAAATAATAGCGATGGGAATTTATACATATATATATATACTGTATGTATATATATATATATATATATATATATATATATATATATATTATAAAAAAATCAACAGAACAAAAGAAAATATTACCACAGAATTAAACATAAAGGAAAATATGTCTTGCCCATCTAAACTATATGCTGGTGAAGGAATCTTTTGCAATTCAACAAGTTAATAAAAAGGTTAGAGCTTGTGTCAGAAAGAGGGGCTTTGTCTTGAATGTTCCATTTGTATAGTGTGTGTGACAGTTTCCAGTATTGTCACGGTAACTGCTTGATGCGCTAGGCTGCTAAAGAGTGAATGAGTTTATAAAAGGAAAAGAACTGACATCACAAATGCAGATTGTACTGTTAAAGAGAAAACAGAGTGTATACAGATCAAAGCTACCAGAACATATACGGAGCATAGCTATACAGGTGAAGTAGTTGTTGTAAATACTTATTTAGTTGTCCTTTATCGTACATTTTAACAATCTCAGAATTTATAGAAAAAACAAACAAACGTTTTTGTATATAAAAAGAGAAAGCTTTATTATTTTATCAGCACTTCATTTATAAAGATACATAGCGCTGGGACATAACTCTAAAGAATGGTTCTACCCTAAATACTAACAAAAATCGTATCAATCAGTATAACATTAGGGATTGTTTCAAAACAAAAAATGCCCCTGCAGGCACGCCTCATGGTCCCAAAATGCATTTGTAATGCTTTTAAGTCTACACTATTAGTCTGGGCAGTTGTAGTGTAGATCTTATTTCTCATAGTGCTGTGTCAGAGAAATTAAATTAAAACGATCTAGACATATAGTTGCAAGAAAAAGTAAGTGAACACTTTGGAATTACCTGGATTTTTTGTTGCATGAATTACTAAAAAACTGAGGTCTGATTGTTATATGTCACAATTATAGACAAACACAATCTAACCAAATTAATAACACACGGACAGTTGTATTGTTCATGTCTTTTCTTGAGCAGATTGAGCAAACATCCACAGTACAGGGAGAAAAAGTAAGTGAACTGTGTTAATAACTTCTCTAAGAGCTGATTAGCAAAATGTGTTTCAATTAAGGAGAGGAGATTGGAAGTGTTTAACAAGTGCTTTGGTCATTAAATAAAGGCACACAAAGCCTGGTTACTGAAAAATCTGTTCTTCCCAAGAAAGATTGGTTAGGCCCATGCACACGACCGTTTTTTTCATCTGTAATTACGGACTCATTCATTTCTATGGGCTACGGACACCTTTCTGTATTTTCACGGATGGGTGTCCGTGCCGTAGAAATTATAGAACATGTACTTTTTTTGTCCGTAATAACGGCACGGACTCCCCATAGAAGTCTATGGGCGCTTCTGTAATTATGGACAGATAGGGATGTGCATCCGTAGCCGTCTGTAATTACGGAAGCCTTGCTATGTGACGACAGGGGATTACCCTAGATTCCTCCCTGATTTTTTTTGTGGATCTGTAAATACGAATGCATTACGGATGCACTACGGACTGTATTTATGGACACCCTTACGTATATGCGGATGATTTATGGATGACTACGGAACCGTGTTTATGGATAGTATTTACGGATGGATGAAAAATATGGTGCATGGGGCCTTAGTGTGAACCATGATCAGTGGCGGATTAAGTAGACCATAGTCCCTGGGCTGTTACCCATAGTTGGGCCCCCCTTCTCCACCGCCGCCCTGTAACTATTGTAAACACTTCCTTTTTGTCCAGACATTAACAAATGGGTGTTACTACTCCCCTTGTCAAAAGGCTGTGTCCCCACATACTGACAGTCTCCAACCATCGCTGACAGTATTGCGCCGTGTAGGGACACATTCTCCTGACAAGGGGAATAGTAACACTTATTTGTCTATTAGTCCTGGACTGCACAAAGACTTTGTGAAATACAAGGATTTCCTATAATAAGCATGTCAGTAGAGATGACAGATTGTCTATAAATCTAGTGACTCACAGGTGACAAGGTAGTTTTTTTCCTCTTCTCCATCCAGTCCAGACTTCATGATGACTTTTCCCGGCCATGACCCATTTCTGCAGAATTTGCCACTCAGATGTCTTTGGCTCCTCACTTTTCCAACATTTCCACACCTATAAACAAAGATAATATTATCATGGTGCCACACACTGTGCCGCTAAATATAATAGCACCAAACACTGCGTCCCTGAATAAAATAGTACATACACTGTGCCCCTAAATATTATAGCACCATAGACTGCGCCCCTGAATATAATTGTGTCAAACACTGTAGATAGCACCACACACAGCCCCCTGTAAATAGCGCTACACAGTCCTCCCCCTCTGTAAATAGCGTCACATAGCCCTCCCCCTCTTGTATATAGTGCTACACAGCAATCCCCCTTAGATATAGTGATACACAGCGCTCCCTTCTATATAGTGCTATACAACAATCCCCCCTTGTATATTGTGCTACACAGCGTCTCCCCCCTTGGACCTGCAGCTCTTGTAATTGCTCAGTATAATGTCCCCCGTAGCTGCCCCCATAGTATATTGCCACCCATAGCTGCCCCCACAGTATAATGCCTCCATAGCTGCGACACAGTATAATATCCCCATAGCTGCGACACAGTATACTATCCCCATAGCTGCGACACAGTATAATGCCTCCATAGCTGCGACACAGTATAATGCCTCCATAGCTGCGACACAGTATAATGCCTCCATAGCTGCGACACAGTATAATGCCTCCATAGCTGCGACACAGTATAATGCCTCCATAGCTGCGACACAGTATAATGCCCCCACAGCTGCGACACAGTATAATGCCCCCATAGCTGCGACACAGTATAATGCCTCCATAGCTGCTACACAGTATAATGCCCCCATAGCTGCGACACAGTATAATGCCTCCATAGCTGCGACACAGTAATATGCCTCCATAGCTGCAACACAGTATAATGTCCCCATAGCTGTGACACAGTATAATGCCCCCATAGCTGCGACACAGTATAATGCCCCCATAGCTGCAACACAGTATAATGCCCCCATAGCTGCAACACAGTATAATGCCCCCATAGCTGCAACACAGTAAAATGCCCCATAGCTGCAACCCAGTATAATGCCCCATAGCTGACACAGTATAATGCCCCATAGCTGACACAGTATAATGCCCCATAGAGGTGACACAGTATAATGCCCCATAGCTGACACAGCATAATGACCCATAGCCGACACAGTATAATGCCCCATAGCCGACACAGCATAATGCCCCATAGCTGACACATCATAATGCCCCATAGCTGACACAGCATAATGCCCCATAGCTGACACAGTATAATTCCCCATAGCCGACACAGTATAATGCCCCATAGCTGACACAGCATAATGCCCCATAGCTGACACAGTATAATGCCCCATAGAGGTGACACAGTATAATGCCCCATAGCTGACACAGCATAATGCCCCATAGCCGACACAGTATAATGCCCCATAGCCGACACAGTATAATGCCCCATAGCTGACACAGCATAATGCCCCATAGCTGACAGGAGCATAAAGCCCCATAGCTGACACAGCATAATGCCCTCATAGCTAACACAGTATAATGCCCCATAGCTGACACAGCATAATGCCCCCATAGCTGACACAGTATAATGCCCCATAGCCGACACAGTATAATGCCCCATAGCCGACACAGTATAATGCCCCATAGCTGACACAGTATAATGCCCCATAGCTGACACAGCATAATGCCCCATAGCTGACACAGCATAATGCCCCCATAGCTGACACAGCATAATGCCCCATAGCTGACACAGTATAATGCCCCATAGCTGACACAGTATAATGCCCCATAGCTGACACAGTATAATGCCCCATAGAGGTGACACAGTATAATGCCCCATAGCGGACACAGCATAATGACCCATAGCCGACACAGTATAATGCCCCATAGCCGACACAGCATAATGCCCCATAGCTGACACAGCATAATGCCCCATAGCTGACACAGCATAATGCCCCATAGCTGACACAGTATAATGCCCCATAGAGGTGACACAGTATAATGCCCCATAGCTGACACAGCATAATGCCCCATAGCCGACACAGTATAATGCCCCATAGCCGACACAGTATAATGCCCCATAGCTGACACAGCATAATGCCCCATAGCTGACAGGAGCATAATGCCCCATAGCTGACACAGCATAATGCCCCCATAGCTAACACAGTATAATGCCCCATAGCTGACACAGTATAATGCCCCATAGCTGACACAGTATAATGCCCCATAGCCGACACAGCATAATGCCCCATAGCCGACACAGTATAATGCCCCATAGCCGACACAGTATAATGCCCCATAGCTGACACAGTATAATGCCCCATAGCTGACACAGCATAATGCCCCCATAGCTGACACAGTATAATGCCCCATAGCTGACACAGTATAATGCCCCATAGCTGACACAGTATAATGCCCCATATGTACGTACCTAATAAAAAAGAAAACATAATTACTTACCTATCCCGGTTCCCACGACGGTGGGGGATGCTTCTCCTCCTCTGCACTGTGCTGTGAGTGACTCCGTGCAGACAGGCGCAATGATGTCACTACATCGCGCCTGCCTGCACCGAGCCACTCACGGCAGAGTGAATGCTGGGGCGAGGCTCCAGCATTCAACCCAACTGAATCTGCGTCCTGCGGACGCAGATTCAGTTGGAAGCGGGCAGCGCTGCATAGTTTTTGAAGTTTGTGTGCGGTTCGGGCCGCGATGGGCCCCCTGGCAGCCTCGGGCCCCGATGGGCCCCCTGGCAGCCTCGGGCCTCGGGTGACCGCCGAACCGCCCATATTATAATCTGCCATTGACCATGAAGACTTCAGAACATGTGTTATGGAGACGCATGAGGCTGGAAAAGGCTAATGGACCTGGGTGTACATCAATTCACGGTTAGGCAAATTTTCGACAAATAGAAAAAAATTAAAGACTGTTGCTTTTCTCTAGAGGAATAGGTGTCCTGTTAAGATCACTCTAAGATAGTAATGGGCAATACTGAAAGTAGTGAGAAAGAACCTAAGGGTAACCGCAAATGCCCTACTGAAGACTCTACAACCTGCAAAAACCTCTGTTCATGTGTCCTCTATTAGAAAAACACTGAACAAGAAAACTATTCATTTAGGGACACCACAAAGAAAGCCGCTGCTGTAAAAAAAATAAAAATAAAAATAAAAATTGAGGCCCGTCTCAAGTTTTCCTGAGACCGCCTGGATGTTCCACAATGTTTCTGGCAAAATGTTCAATGGACATCTAAGATAGAAGTGGATCTTTTTAGCACAAATCCACAACACTATGTTTGGAAGAAAAAGTACAGTGCACGCTAACGCCAAAACCTCACCCAACTGTGAAGCATGGTGGAGGGAACATCATAGTTTGGGGCTTCTTTGTTGTCTCAGGACCTGGTATCATTCAGATAATACTGATCAAAACATTTTACAGGAGAATGTAAGGCAGAAGTCCATGTCTTCAAGCTGAAGAGACGTTGGGTGATACAACAAGACAATGACCCAAAGCCCACAACTAAATCAACTAAATGATTAAGAAAGAAGATTTGTGTTTTGGAATGGCCAAGTCAGGGTCCTCACCTTAACCCATAGCTGACACAGCATAATGCCCCATAGCCGACACAGTATAATGCCCCATAGCCGACACAGTATAATGCCCCATAGCTGACACAGCATAATGCCCCATAGCTGACAGGAGCATAATGCCCCATAGCTGACACAGCATAATGCCCTCATAGCTAACACAGTATAATGCCCCATAGCTGACACAGCATAATGCCCCCATAGCTGACACAGTATAATGCCCCATAGCCGACACAGTATAATGCCCCATAGCCGACACAGTATAATGCCCCATAGCTGACACAGTATAATGCCCCATAGCTGACACAGCATAATGCCCCATAGCTGACACAGCATAATGCCCCCATAGCTGACACAGCATAATGCCCCATAGCTGACACAGTATAATGCCCCATAGCTGACACAGTATAATGCCCCATAGCTGACACAGTATAATGCCCCATAGAGGTGACACAGTATAATGCCCCATAGCGGACACAGCATAATGACCCATAGCCGACACAGTATAATGCCCCATAGCCGACACAGCATAATGCCCCATAGCTGACACAGCATAATGCCCCATCGCTGACACAGCATAATGCCCCATAGCTGACACAGTATAATGCCCCATAGCCAACACAGTATAATGCCCCATAGCTGACACAGCATAATGCCCCATAGCTGACACAGTATAATGCCCCATAGAGGTGACACAGTATAATGCCCCATAGCTGACACAGCATAATGCCCCATAGCCGACACAGTATAATGCCCCATAGCCGACACAGTATAATGCCCCATAGCTGACACAGCATAATGCCCCATAGCTGACAGGAGCATAATGCCCCATAGCTGACACAGCATAATGCCCCCATAGCTAACACAGTATAATGCCCCATAGCTGACACAGTATAATGCCCCATAGCTGACACAGTATAATGCCCCATAGCCGACACAGCATAATGCCCCATAGCCGACACAGTATAATGCCCCATAGCCGACACAGTATAATGCCCCATAGCTGACACAGCATAATGCCCCATAGCTGACAGGAGCATAATGCCCCATAGCTGACACAGCATAATGCCCCCATAGCTGACACAGTATAATGCCCCATAGCTGACACAGTATAATGCCCCATATGTACGTACCTAATAAAAAAGAAAACATAATTACTTACCTATCCCGGTTCCCACGACGGTGGGGGATGCTTCTCCTCCTCTGCACTGTGCTGTGAGTGACTCCGTGCAGACAGGCGCGATGATGTCACTACATCGCGCCTGCCTGCACCGAGCCACTCACGGCAGAGTGAATGCTGGGGCGAGGCTCCAGCATTCAACCCAACTGAATCTGCGTCCTGCGGACGCAGATTCAGTTGGAAGCGGGCAGCGCTGCATAGTTTTTGAAGTTTGTGTGCGGTTCGGGCCGCGATGGGCCCCCTGGCAGCCTCGGGCCCTGATGGGCCCCCTGGCAGCCTCGGGTGACCGCCGAACCGCCCATATTATAATCTGCCATTGACCATGAAGACTTCAGAACATGTGTTATGGAGACGCATGAGACTGGAAAAGGCTGATGGACCTGGGTGTACATCAATTCACGGTTAGGCAAATTTTCGACAAATAGAAAAAAATTAAAGACTGTTGCTTTTCTCTAGAGGAATAGGTGTCCTGTTAAGATCACTCTAAGATAGTAATGGGCAATACTGAAAGTAGTGAGAAAGAACCTAAGGGTAACCGCAAATGCCCTACTGAAGACTCTACAACCTGCAAAAACCTCTGTTCATGTGTCCTCTATTAGAAAAACACTGAACAAGAAAACTATTCATTTAGGGACACCACAAAGAAAGCCGCTGCTGTAAAAAAAAAAAAAAATTGAGGCCCGTCTCAAGTTTTCCTGAGACCGCCTGGATGTTCCACAATGTTTCTGGCAAAATGTTCAATGGACATCTAAGATAGAAGTGGATCTTTTTAGCACAAATCCACAACACTATGTTTGGAAGAAAAAGTACAGTGCACGCTAACGCCAAAACCTCACCCAACTGTGAAGCATGGTGGAGGGAACATCATAGTTTGGGGCTTCTTTGTTGTCTCAGGACCTGGTATCATTCAGATAATACTGATCAAAACATTTTACAGGAGAATGTAAGGCAGAAGTCCATGTCTTCAAGCTGAAGAGACGTTGGGTGATACAACAAGACAATGACCCAAAGCCCACAACTAAATCAACTAAATGATTAAGAAAGAAGATTTGTGTTTTGGAATGGCCAAGTCAGGGTCCTCACCTTCACCCTATCGAGATACTGTGGCATAACCTGAAGAGGACTATACACACAAGGCATTCTAGAAATATTGATAAACTAAGGCACATTTGCAGGGAGGAATGGTCAAAAAATACTCCTTAATGTTGTGCAAATCTTATTTACAGCTACAGAACACCTTTGGTGGAAGTGATTGCTGCTAAAGGGGATCTACAGGTTTTTAAATTCAATGGTTCACTTACTTTTTTCTCCCTGCACTGTGGATATTTACTCAATGTGCCCAATAAAATACATGTTTCTGTGTAATTAGTTTGGTTAGATTGTGTTTGTCTATAACTGTGACTAAGATGTCAATCAAGCCACATTTTATTAGTAATTAATGCAGAAATCCAGGAAATTTTAAAAGGTTCACTTAATTTTTCTTGCAACTGTAACATCACTTGTTTATTCCCCTCAGACCATAATCCTGAAGACCCATCAATTGCAGTTGTAAAACTACACAAAGTGTACATGCATAATGCATGGCTTGAAACAGTGAATTTGACATTCCAGTGGCTTATATTTTAATTGAGCTATATTTTAGTACAAGCAAAAAAGGACATAATTCCTATGACAAAAGCAATGACAAGACAATTATGCCCCAAATTTACATCTTAATGCACTCAACTTATATAAAATTTACATCGATCGCTTTCTCCTACCCTGCCACCCACCCAGGAGCGAACTGGCATTTCAGACTTTAGAGCGGTGCTAGGGGCGTAACTAGGAACCACTGGGTCCCAAAGCAAACTTTGACTGGGCCCCCTCCCATGGGTGCCATACAGCCCCCTCCTGTAGACAGTGCTATACAGCCCCCCTGTAGACTGTGCTATACAGCCCCCCTGTAGACAGTGCTATACAGCTTCCCCCATAGACAGTGCTATACAGCCCCCACTGTAGACAGTGCTATACAGCCCCCCTGTAGACAGTGCTATAGAGCCCCCCCTGTAGACAGTACTATACAGCCCTCCCTGTAGACAGTGCTATACTTTCAAGTATCACAAAGAGGGACAATCGATGTGGCGCGCCCATACACATGGTTCAGCCCACACAGTATCATATTCCCATAGTGCCCCCCAGACAGTATAATGTCCCCATAGCTGCCACCATACAGTATAATGCTACCATACAGTATACTGACCCATAGATGCCACTTACAGTATAATGCCAACACAGGTACCCCATACAGTATAATGCCCACACTGACGCCCCATACAGTATAATGCCCACACAGATGCCCCCATGCAGTACAATGCCCAAACAAATTCCCCCATACAGCATAATGCCCCATAGCTGCCCCCATGCAGCATAATACCCCCATAGCTGCCCCATACAGTATAATGCTCCCCATAGCTGCCCCCACAGTATAATGCCATCTATAGCTGACCACCACAGTATAATGCTCCCCATAGCTGCCCCACAGTATAAAGCTCTCTATAGCTGCCTCCACACAGTATAATGCCCCCATAGCTGCCCCCACACAGTATAATTCCTCCCATAGCTGCCCCCACAGTATATAGCCCCCCATAACTGCCCCCACAGTATAATGCCCCACACAGTATAATGCCCCCTCATAGCTGCCCCATACAGTATAATTGCCCCCATAGTATAATGCTACCCATAGCTGCCCCCACAGTATAATGACCCCCCATAGTTGCCCCCAAAGTATAATGCCTCCTCATAGCTGCCCAATACAGTATAATGCCCCCCATAGCTGCCCCCACAGTATAATGCCCCATGTAGTATAATTCCCCCCATAGCTACCCTATACAGCATAATGCCCCATCGCTGACACAGCATAATGCCCCATAGCTGACACAGTATAATGCCCCATAGCCAACACAGTATAATGCCCCATAGCTGACACAGCATAATGCCCCATAGCTGACACAGTATAATGCCCCATAGAGGTGACACAGTATAATGCCCCATAGCTGACACAGCATAATGCCCCATAGCCGACACAGTATAATGCCCCATAGCCGACACAGTATAATGCCCCATAGCTGACACAGCATAATGCCCCATAGCTGACAGGAGCATAATGCCCCATAGCTGACACAGCATAATGCCCCCATAGCTAACACAGTATAATGCCCCATAGCTGACACAGTATAATGCCCCATAGCTGACACAGTATAATGCCCCATAGCCGACACAGCATAATGCCCCATAGCCGACACAGTATAATGCCCCATAGCCGACACAGTATAATGCCCCATAGCTGACACAGCATAATGCCCCATAGCTGACAGGAGCATAATGCCCCATAGCTGACACAGCATAATGCCCCCATAGCTGACACAGTATAATGCCCCATAGCTGACACAGTATAATGCCCCATATGTACGTACCTAATAAAAAAGAAAACATAATTACTTACCTATCCCGGTTCCCACGACGGTGGGGGATGCTTCTCCTCCTCTGCACTGTGCTGTGAGTGACTCCGTGCAGACAGGCGCGATGATGTCACTACATCGCGCCTGCCTGCACCGAGCCACTCACGGCAGAGTGAATGCTGGGGCGAGGCTCCAGCATTCAACCCAACTGAATCTGCGTCCTGCGGACGCAGATTCAGTTGGAAGCGGGCAGCGCTGCATAGTTTTTGAAGTTTGTGTGCGGTTCGGGCCGCGATGGGCCCCCTGGCAGCCTCGGGCCCTGATGGGCCCCCTGGCAGCCTCGGGCCTCGGGTGACCGCCGAACCGCCCATATTATAATCTGCCATTGACCATGAAGACTTCAGAACATGTGTTATGGAGACGCATGAGACTGGAAAAGGCTGATGGACCTGGGTGTACATCAATTCACGGTTAGGCAAATTTTCGACAAATAGAAAAAAATTAAAGACTGTTGCTTTTCTCTAGAGGAATAGGTGTCCTGTTAAGATCACTCTAAGATAGTAATGGGCAATACTGAAAGTAGTGAGAAAGAACCTAAGGGTAACCGCAAATGCCCTACTGAAGACTCTACAACCTGCAAAAACCTCTGTTCATGTGTCCTCTATTAGAAAAACACTGAACAAGAAAACTATTCATTTAGGGACACCACAAAGAAAGCCGCTGCTGTAAAAAAAAAAAAAAATTGAGGCCCGTCTCAAGTTTTCCTGAGACCGCCTGGATGTTCCACAATGTTTCTGGCAAAATGTTCAATGGACATCTAAGATAGAAGTGGATCTTTTTAGCACAAATCCACAACACTATGTTTGGAAGAAAAAGTACAGTGCACGCTAACGCCAAAACCTCACCCAACTGTGAAGCATGGTGGAGGGAACATCATAGTTTGGGGCTTCTTTGTTGTCTCAGGACCTGGTATCATTCAGATAATACTGATCAAAACATTTTACAGGAGAATGTAAGGCAGAAGTCCATGTCTTCAAGCTGAAGAGACGTTGGGTGATACAACAAGACAATGACCCAAAGCCCACAACTAAATCAACTAAATGATTAAGAAAGAAGATTTGTGTTTTGGAATGGCCAAGTCAGGGTCCTCACCTTAACCCTATCGAGATACTGTGGCATAACCTGAAGAGGACTATACACACAAGGCATTCTAGAAATATTGATAAACTAAGGCACATTTGCAGGGAGGAATGGTCAAAAAATACTCCTTAATGTTGTGCAAATCTTATTTACAGCTACAGAACACCTTTGGTGGAAGTGATTGCTGCTAAAGGGGATCTACAGGTTTTTAAATTCAATGGTTCACTTACTTTTTTCTCCCTGCACTGTGGATATTTACTCAATGTGCCCAATAAAATACATGTTTCTGTGTAATTAGTTTGGTTAGATTGTGTTTGTCTATAACTGTGACTAAGATGTCAATCAAGCCACATTTTATTAGTAATTAATGCAGAAATCCAGGAAATTTTAAAAGGTTCACTTAATTTTTCTTGCAACTGTAACATCACTTGTTTATTCCCCTCAGACCATAATCCTGAAGACCCATCAATTGCAGTTGTAAAACTACACAAAGTGTACATGCATAATGCATGGCTTGAAACAGTGAATTTGACATTCCAGTGGCTTATATTTTAATTGAGCTATATTTTAGTACAAGCAAAAAAGGACATAATTCCTATGACAAAAGCAATGACAAGACAATTATGCCCCAAATTTACATCTTAATGCACTCAACTTATATAAAATTTACATCGATCGCTTTCTCCTACCCTGCCACCCACCCAGGAGCGAACTGGCATTTCAGACTTTAGAGCGGTGCTAGGGGCGTAACTAGGAACCACTGGGTCCCAAAGCAAACTTTGACTGGGCCCCCTCCCATGGGTGCCATACAGCCCCCTCCTGTAGACAGTGCTATACAGCCCCCCTGTAGACTGTGCTATACAGCCCCCCTGTAGACAGTGCTATACAGCTTCCCCCATAGACAGTGCTATACAGCCCCCACTGTAGACAGTGCTATACAGCCCCCCTGTAGACAGTGCTATAGAGCCCCCCCTGTAGACAGTACTATACAGCCCTCCCTGTAGACAGTGCTATACTTTCAAGTATCACAAAGAGGGACAATCGATGTGGCGCGCCCATACACATGGTTCAGCCCACACAGTATCATATTCCCATAGTGCCCCCCAGACAGTATAATGTCCCCATAGCTGCCACCATACAGTATAATGCTACCATACAGTATACTGACCCATAGATGCCACTTACAGTATAATGCCAACACAGGTACCCCATACAGTATAATGCCCACACTGACGCCCCATACAGTATAATGCCCACACAGATGCCCCCATGCAGTACAATGCCCAAACAAATTCCCCCATACAGCATAATGCCCCATAGCTGCCCCCATGCAGCATAATACCCCCATAGCTGCCCCATACAGTATAATGCTCCCCATAGCTGCCCCCACAGTATAATGCCATCTATAGCTGACCACCACAGTATAATGCTCCCCATAGCTGCCCCACAGTATAAAGCTCTCTATAGCTGCCTCCACACAGTATAATGCCCCCATAGCTGCCCCCACACAGTATAATTCCTCCCATAGCTGCCCCCACAGTATATAGCCCCCCATAACTGCCCCCACAGTATAATGCCCCACACAGTATAATGCCCCCTCATAGCTGCCCCATACAGTATAATTGCCCCCATAGTATAATGCTACCCATAGCTGCCCCCACAGTATAATGACCCCCCATAGTTGCCCCCAAAGTATAATGCCTCCTCATAGCTGCCCAATACAGTATAATGCCCCCCATAGCTGCCCCCACAGTATAATGCCCCATGTAGTATAATTCCCCCCATAGCTACCCTATACAGTATAATGCTCCCTATAGCTGCAACCCACACAGCATAATTCCCCCATAGCTGCCCCCACTGTATAATGCCCCACACAGTATAATCCCCCCTCATAGCTGCCCCATAGAGTATAATGCCCCCATAGCTTCCCCATAGTATAATGCCACCCATAGCTGTCCCCACAGTATAATTCCCCCATAGCTGCCCCCACAGTATAATGCCCCCCAAGTATAATGCCCCACGCAGTATAATGCCCCCATAGCTACCCCATACTGTATAATGCTCCCCATAGCTGCACCCCACACAGTATAATGCCCCCATATCTGCCCCCACCGTATAATGCCCCACACAGTATAATGCCCCCTCATAGCTGCTCCCATACAGTATAATTCCCGACCATAGCTGCCCCCACAGTATAATGCCACCCATAGCTGAGCCCACAGTATAATGCTCCCCATAGCTGCACCCCACACAGTATAATGCCCCCATAGCTGCCACCACCGTATAATGCCCCACACAGTATAATGCCCCCTCATAGCTGCCCATACTTTATACAGCCCCCATAGCTGCCCCCACAGTATAATGCCCCCCATAGCTTTCCCCACAGTATAATGCCACCTATAGCTGCTCCCACCGTATAATGCCCCACACAGTCTAATGCCCGCTCATAGCTGCCCCAGACAGTATAATGCCCCCCATAGCTGCCCCCACAGTATAATGTCCCACACAGTATAATGCCCCCATAGCTACCCTGTACAGTATAATGCTCCCTATAGCTGAACCCCACACAGTATAATGCCCCCATAGCTGCCCCCACCGTATAATGCCCCACACAGTATAATGCCCCCACATAGCTGCCCTCATACAGTATAATGCCCCCCATAGCTGCCCCCACAGTATAATGCCACCCATAGCTGCCCCCACAGTATAATGCTCCCCATAGCTGCACCCCACACAGTATAATGCCACCATAGCTGCCCCCACCATATAATGCCCCACATACAGTATAATGCCCCCACATAGCTGCCCCATACAGTATAATGTCCCCCATAGCTGCCCCCACAGTATAATTCCCCCATAGCTGCCCTCATACAGTATAATGCCCCCCCATAGCTGCCCCCACAGTATAATGGCACACATAGCTGTCCCCACTGTATAATGCCCCCCATAGTTGTCCCACAGTATAATGCCCCCTATAGCTGCCCCCACAGTATAATGCTCCCCATAGCTGCACCCCACACAGTATAATGCCACCATATCTGCCCCCACCATATAATGTCTTGCACACAGTATAATCCCCCCACATAGCTGCCCCATACAGTATAATGTCCCCCATAGCTGCCCCCACAGTATAATTCCCCCCATAGCTGCTCCCACACAGTATAATGCCACCATAGCTGCCCCACCGTATAATGCCCCACACACAGTATAATGCCCCCACATAGCTGCCCCATACAGTATAATGTCCCCCATAGCTGCCCCCAAAGTATAATTCCCCCCATTACTGCCCCCACAATATAATGCCTACCATAGCTGCCCCAGACAGTATAATGCCCCCCATAGCTGCCCCCACAGTATAATGCCCCACACAGTATAATGCCCCATAGCTACCCTGTACAGTATAATGCTCCCTATAACTGCACCCCACACAGTATAATGCCCCCATAGCTGCCCCCACCGTATAATGCCCCACACAGTATAATGCCCCCACATATCTGCCCTCATACAGTATAATGCCCCCATAGCTGCCCCCACAGTATAATGCTCCCCATAGCTGCACCCGACACAGTATAATGCCACCATATCTGCCCCCAAAATATAATGTCCCACACACAGTATAATGCCCCCACATAGCTGCCCCATACTGTATAATGTCCCCCCATAGCTGCCCCCACAGTATAATTCCCCCCATAACTGCCCTCATACAGTATAATGCCCCCCATAGCTGCCCCCACAGTATAATGACACCCATAGCTGTCCCCACAGTATAATGCCCCCCATATTTGCCCCACAGTATAATGCCCCCTATAGCTGCCCCCACAGTATAATGCTCCCCATAGCTGCACCCCACACAGTATAATGCCACCATATCTGCCCCCACCATATAATGTCTTACACACAGTATAATGCCCCCACATAGCTGCCCCATACAGTATAATGTCCCCCATAGCTGCCCCCACAGTATAATTCCCCCCATAGCTGCTCCCACAAAATAATGCCTACCATAGCTGTCCCCACAGTATAATGCCCCCACAGTATAATTCCCCCATATAGTAAAATGCTCCTATAGCAGCCACCATATCAGCCCCCCTTCCCTACCCAGTATAATGCCCCATAGTGCCTAATAGAAAAATAATAACATAATTAATTAACTATCCCCGTTCCCACGACGGGTGGCAGATCCTTCTCCCCCGGTCTGTGCTGTGAGTGGCTCGGCGCAGACAGGCGCGATGATGTCACTACATCGCGACTGCCTGCGCCGAGCCGCTCATAGCAGAGTGAATGCTGGAGCAAGGAGCCGTTGCTTCAGCATTCAGGAAGCGGGACCTCACAGCGCGGTCAGCAGTGTGTGGCTACGGGGCTGTGGGCCCCCCCAGGCTTAGGGGCCTGGTCACAATTGCGCCTCTTGCGACCACTAGAGCTACACCACTGTGTAAAGTAATCTATGGCAGAGCAGGGAGATATAGTGTTCAATAGCATCTACGTCCGAAGGACGAAGGCACTATTGAATGTGGCGTCGCTACTGCTGCAGCAGCCATAGCGGCTGCTAGCAGAGCCTCCGGGCATGGGAGGGCCCGTGACGGCTGGCGGGACGGGCCCCCTAATGCCGCGGGCCCCTTAGTAGCCGCAATGGCTGCTACAGTGGTAGTTACACCACTGAGCGGTGACCAGAAAGCAAACTTAGTCAGTCAATTACTTTTTTTCATACCATGTAATATTTTTGTAACATATTCTCACATTTTACGAAAAAATCTGCCTCAAAATTCCTGATTTTGACCTGCCTGCAGTTTCTTGCTGCGGTTTTTTGTGGCGTTTTTTGCTGTGTTTTTTGCCTACGGCCATTGAGGGCCACAGGCAAAAAGCACAGAAAAAAAACCCTTTCGCTGCCTCCCATTCATTTCATTGGGAGGTCAGAGCTATAACCGCGGCAAGAAAGAACTTGCCACTTTTTTTCCGCAAGCAGGTGTTAACAAAAAAACACCTCCGCCTCCCACTGAATTCAATAGAAGGGGGTTTCGGATGGTTTTTGTCGCTGATTCTGTTGTGGTTTCCGCTTCAAAATCAGCGCCCAAAAGCTCTGTGTGAACTGGCCCATACAGTCCCCCTTTCCAAAGAAATTAACAAGGTACACCAGTGTATTATGAATAACATCACATAGCTCATTTGCATGACCCCCTTAGGGTATATAATAGAGTTGTCTATAACATGAATTGACGGGAGTCCATCGAAACAATTAGAAAGTTACCATACAAATACACATCAAACAGGACATGGCATTACATTAGGTACTTACACAGAATACTCAAAACAGCTGTGGCCAGGCCAGATTCATTTAACCAGAGGTCCTCAAATATTTTTCTCCATAGAGATAACTCTGGTAATAAAGTCCCGTACGGTAGACGGGTTTTCCTGCAGCCATTTCTGAGCTATCAATTTTCTGGCCATATAAAGCATACAGCCACCTTGACTGACTCAGACACAGGCAAGTTCGCAACATACCTCAGTATAAATACATAGGATGACAAGACGATAGATACAGAGTTAACCATATCCCCCAACTCCCCTTGAGATACATGTACATTTCGGACATGACCACATCATATAACCTAACCGAAAATGCAGCATGAATCAAAATGGCCCAAACACGTAAAAAGTATAAAAGGAAAATGTATTCAAACTACATGGGCTAATCCTAGGGTGTATACCCAAAAAGCATCAAAACTGAATATATATATAACCTAGAAAGAATAGATGCTGAAAAAACAAGAGAAATTATGAAGATAGAAAAGTACTTTATTGAAATACATAATAAAAGACAATGAACAATAGATAAAATGAGGAATCCATAAACCGACAGTTAAAAAGGGACAATGAGCTGTGTATTTACCAAATGAACACAGAGTACAAATTTGTATCCATAGCAAGCCTTCAGAAGAATGCAAGTACAAGTACAAACTATAGCAGGGGTCTCAAACTCGGCCGGGTAAGTGGGCCGCATATAGAATAAATGGGAAGTTGACGGGCCGCATTACTTTCAAATTTGATACAATACAAAATTATTGTTAATCAATTAGTTATTTGAACTACTATAACACTATATTACTAGAATAATAATACTACATTACTATAATAATACCGCTAGGTTTAAAATTTGAGATATTTCTCCACGTGCTTATTTCAACAATCCAGCGTTCCAGTTTCAGTGTCGCTAAATGCAGTCCGGTGGCTCAGTTAGCACACATGTCAAGATTGGGCAGCCCCTTTTTAGATAGTGCCGCAGTGCCCTCTGTGGATGCTGCCGCAGTGCCCTCTGTGGATGCTGCCGCAGTGCCCTCTGTGGATGCTGCCGCAGTTCCCTCTGTGGATAATGCAACACACCCCTAGATAAGGCCACAGTGCCCTCTGTAGATAAGGCCACAGTGCCCTCTGTAGATAAGGCCACAGTGCCCTCTGTAGATAAGGCCACAGTGCCCTCTGTAGATAAGGCCACAGTGCCCTCTGTAGATAAGGCCACAGTGCCCTCTGTAGATAATGCAACACACCCCTAGATAATGCCAGTGTCCTCTTCAGATACTGTCACACACCCACTTGTAGATAACGCCACAGTGCCCTCTGTAGAGGCTGCCACAGTGCCCTCTGTAGAGGCTGCCACAGTGCCCTCTGTAGAGGCTGCCAAACTGCCCTCTGTAGAGGCTGCCAAAGTGCCCTCTGTAGAGGCTGCCCCAGTGCCCTCTGTAGAGGCTGCCCCAGTGCCCTCTGTAGAGGCTGCCCCAGTGATGTCAGGGGCTTGCCCAGAGCTGGAGTCCCAGGCAGAGCGCTAGTAGGCTCTTCCTGGGACTCCAGCTGTGCTCCTGACATCACTGGGACTCCTGCTCTGGGGAAGCCCCTGACATCATTGTCGATGTATGGACAGCGATGTCAGAGGCTTCCCCAGAGTCCCGGAGCAGAGCCGATAATAGCGCTCTGCCCGGGACTCCGCTCTGGGGAAGACCCTGACACACTGTCCATATATGGGCAGCGATGTCAGGGAATTACACAGAGTCCTGGAGCAGAGCCGACACCAGCGCTCTGCTCAGGACTCCGGCTCTGGGGAAGCCCCAGACATCGCTGTTCATATGTGGACAGCGATGTCAGGGAATTCCACAGAGTCCAGGAGAAGAGCCGACACCAGCGCTCTGCTCCGCTCTGGGCAAGACCCTGACACACTGTCCATATATGGGCAGCGTTGTCAGGGAATTCCACAGAGTCCCGGAGCAGAGCCGACACCAGCGCTCTGCTCGGGACTCCGGCTCTGGGGAAGCCCCAGACATCGCTGTTCATATGTGGACAGCGATGTCAGGGAATTCCACAGAGTCCAGGAGCAGAGCCGACACCAGCGCTCTGCTCCGCTCTGGGCAAGACCCTGACACACTGTCCATATATGGGCAGCGATGTCAGGGAATTCCACAGAGTCCCGGAGCAGAGCCGACACCAGCGCTCTGCTCGGGACTCCGGCTCTGGGGAAGCCCCAGACATCGTTGTTCATATGTGGACAGCGATGTCAGGGAATTCCACAGAGTCCAGGAGCAGAGCAGACACCAGCGCTCTGCTCCGCTCTGGGCAAGACCCTGACACACTGTCCATATATGGGCAGCGACGTCAGGGAATTCCACAGAGTCCCGGAGCAGAGCCGACAGCAGCGCTCTGCTCGGGACCCCGGCTCTGGGGAAGCCCCAGACATCACTGTTCATATGTGGACAGCGATGTCAGGGAATTCCACAGAGTCCTGGAGCAGAGCCGACACCAGCTCTCTGCTCGGGACTCCGGCTCTGGGGAAGCCCCAGACATCGCTGTTCATATGTGGACAGCGATGTCAGGGAATTCCGGAGTCTCGGAGCAGAGCCGATACTAGCGGCTCTGTGTCCCGCGGGCCGCAGATGACAGCCCCAGGGGCCGCATGCGGCCCGCGGCCTGCGTGCTTGAGACCCCTGGACTATAGGATGGTATAGGAGTAATATAGTGACCATATGTGAGTGTAGCAGAATGGATACATTGAGCATATATATGCTTAAATACACATTGATAATACACATGGCTTACTAGCATTGCTATATATATTTATTGTGTTGATGTAGCATAACTGTCGGTTTATGGATTCCTCATTTTATCTATTGCTCATTGTCTTTTATTATGTATTTCAATAAAGTATTTTTCTATCTTCATAATTTCTCTTGTTTTTTCTATTCTTTCTCTATGACCACATCATATGTAGTAGTTCAAAATCATGAAGGTACAAGGCACAATTCAATAAACTAAAATTAACCCAAATAAGACACAGAAAACAGATATGTGGATAAAAAAGGCCGCAATGTTTTTATTAAGGGTTATCAAAGATTATCAATAATTACAAAATACTTTAACCCCTTCCCCCTGCTTGCATTCTGGGCCCTAATGACCAAGCCATTTTCTAAATTTTTCCATTGTCACATTCGAAGAGCTATAACTTTTTTATTTTTGCGTCGACATAGCTGTTTAAGGTCTTGTTTTTTGCGACACGTCTTGTAGTTTTTATTGGTACCATTTTGGGGAAGATGTGACTTTTTTATCACTTTTTATCACATTTTTTTAAAGTCAGGATTAACAGAAAACAGCAATTCTTCCATAGTTTTTTATTTTATTTTTTACGGCGTTCACCGTGCGGGTTAAATAATGTAATCGATTTATAGTCGGGGTCGTTACGGACGCGGCAATACCAAATATGTGCAACTTTTTTGCTTTAGGGCATGCCCCCACGTGGCGGATTTCCTCCGCAACTGTCCGCATCAATGCCGCACAGAATCTGCGTTGCAGATTCTGCTGCGGATCTGCCCAAAATGTGCAGTAAATTGATGCGGACTAGCTGCTGCGGACTGCGGTAAAAGTACTTCCCTTCTCCCTATCAGTGCAGGATAGAGAGAAGGGACAGCACTTTCCCTTGTGAAAGTCAAAGAACTTCATACTTACCGGCCGATGTCTTGGTGACGCGTCCCTCCTTCGGCATCCAGCCCGACCTCCCTGGATGACGCGGCTGTCCATGTGACCGCTGCAGCCTGTTATTGGCCTGTGATTGGCTGCAGCCGTCACTTAGACTGAAATGTCATCCTGGGAGGCCGGACTGGAGACAGAAGCAGGGATTTCTCGGTAAGTATGAACTTAAATTTTTTTTACAGGTAGCTGTATATTGGGATCGGTAGTCACTGTCCCGGGTGCAGAAAAGTTACTGCCGATCGCTTAACTCTTTCAGCACCCTGGACAGTGACTATTTACTGACGTCTCCTAGCAACGCTCCCGTCATTACGGGAGCCCCATTGACTTCCTCAGTCTGGCTGTAGACCTAGAAATACATAGGTCCAGCCAGAATGAAGAAATGTCAAGTTAAAAAAGCAAGACGCATCCGCAGCACACATAACATGTGCATGACAGCTGCGGACTTCATTGCGGAAATTAGAATCTCCATTGAAGTCAATGGAGAAATTCCGCCATGAGTCCGCAACCAGTCCGCCACTGCTCCGCAACAGACAGAGCATGCTGCGGACACCAAATTCCGCTCCGCAGCCTATGCTCCACAGCGGAATTTTACGCATCGTCTAAACGAACACTGCTAAATTAAAGTGGAAGTCAATGGAGAAACGGCTCCGCTGCGGATTAACGGATTAATTTAAGTGAAATTCCGCCACGTGTGAACCCAGCCTTATTGTGTTTTGTTTTTTTTATAGTAAAGCAGTTTGTAAGAGGAAAAAGTGGGTTTTTCATTTTTTTTTTCACATTTTTTTTAAATTAACTTTATTCAACTTTTTTTTACTTTTATACTAGTCCCACTAGGGGACTTCACTATGCGATCCTCATTATAATACACTGCAATACTTCTGTATTGCAGTGTATTACTGCCTGTCAGTTTAAAACGACATGCGGCATGCCTGCGGCATGATCTAGCAGGCATTCATTACAGGCAGACCTAGGGGCCTTTATTAGGCCCCCGGCTGCCATCGGCGACATAGACACTCGGCGATCGTATCGCCGGGTGTTGGTGGGATGAGAGGGAGCGCCCTCCCTCTCTCCAAAACCACTCAGATGCGGTGCTCGCTATTGAGCACCGCATCTGAGGGGTTAAACGGGTGAGATCGATACTAATATCGATCTCACACGGCAGAGCAGGGACGCTCCCAGCCCTCAGCTACGTCTGGCAGCTGAGAGCAGGGAGATTTGACAGTTCCCTGCTCTGTTTACTTTATTCTACAGCAGCGCCGTGGAATAGCGGCGCTGTAGAATAATGCCCATTAATGAACTCCGTGAAAAGGCTAATCGGCGGTCATTAAGGGGTTGAAAACCAAAATACTTTAAAACCAATACACTAAACATCACATGTAATAAATAAACCATTTTAATAAATCAGTCCACCCAGCAATAGCTGGGAGACAAAAAAAAACCTTCTAATAAAAATTGCCACAATAAGGGAGAAATAAATTCTCGGGGGGCGGGTGGGCGCTGGTCACTAGAACGCTCAGGAACTGGCATCGGACCTCTGGAACCGTGGATTTATAAGGGAGAATCTTCCTGCCGAATAATCTGAGCTGCCAATCAAATTCAAATCCTGGTGCCAGGCGGATTATCGAACTACAAAATCTCTCCCGCCGTTATCTACAGCTACCAATCAGGTGCAGACTCCTGGTGATGGGCAAATTATCAGAAACTTCCAGACGCCGACAGGTAAATTCCAACTGAAATTAAAAAAAAGGGTGGGGGAGGGAAAACCAGAACAAACCACCTAAAACTGAATTTAATTATCATAGACAATACAATAGTAACAATTAAAGAGGCTCTGTCACCAGATTCTCAAATCCCTATCTCCTATTGCATGTGATCGGCGCTGCAATGTAGATAACAGTAACATGTTTTTTTTTTTAAATGTTCATTTTTGGCCAAGTTATGAGCTATTTTATATATATGCAAATGAGACAATTGGGCGTTTTTTTTTTTCGTTATGTCCAACTGGGGGAGTATTGTGTTTTTAACTGGGCGTGTTTACGTGTATGACGCTGACCAATCAGTGACCAGTCCGCATCATACACTCCTCTCCATTAATTTACACAGCAGCGCGATGTGCAGCCACATACACAGAGATTAACGTTAATCAAGTGTCCTGATAATGAATACACATAAAATCCAGCCTGGACGTCATGTGTATTAAGAATCCTGACACTTCTGACTCTTTTCTGTGAGATTTCCAGCAAGTGAAATTAAATCTTGTTTAGCTCCGTAATCTCGCGAGATTTAGTTTCCCTTGCTAGAAATCTCAAAGAAAATAGTCAGACGTGTCAGGATTCTGAATACACATGATGTCCAGGCTGGATTTCATGTGTATTCATTATCAGGACACTTGATTAACGTTAATCTCTGTTTATGTGGCTGCACATTGCTGCTGTGTAAATAAATGTAGAGGAGTGTATGATGCTGACTGGTCACTGATTGGTCAGCGTCATACACGTAAATACGCCCAGTTAAAAACACAATACACGCCCAGTTGGACATAACGAAAAAAAAAACGCCCAGTTGTCCATTTCAAACCTCATTTGCATATATAAAAAATAGCTCATAACTTTGTCAAAAATGAACGTTTTAAAAAAAACAAAAAACTTTACTGTTATCTACATTGCAGCGCCGATCACATGCAATAGGAAATAGGGATTTGTGAATCTGGTGACAGAGCCTCTTTAAATTTAAATAGACCTGTACCATCATGTGTCCCCCAAGCAATACTGCTCTGGGGAGCCCTTGTCATACTACATCGATTACATTAGGCAGGTCTCGAATTCCAATCTAATACAAAAAAAGAGGCATTTTATAGACTCTATGCAGTAGATATAGGTGGAAAAACCGATGTGCCTCATTAAGCAACAATCTGGTAGTGTTATTTAAAATATTCCTACATTGTTCTTCCTTTATAGGGCCCACATCAACCTCTCACTTTTCGTTTATATTCAAAGAAGAATTTTTCCAGGCTCTTTACCAATAGATACTGATTGTCATGTCCGTGGCTGAGGGCAATCAGGTTCACTCTCCCCCTGACGGCCGCAGCCATGGGTCTGCAGGCGCTGGCCCCAGTCACCTCCTCAGGAGACACCAGCGCTCACTTCCACTCACCTCGGTCGGATCCCGTAGGGTGCGCGCGCAAGCTTGTGCCCGCTCTTAAAGGGGCAGCACGCCCACCGGACTTTAATGTTTTAATCAGCTCTAGAGTGCCCTGGACTATAAGAGGGGTCCAGCCCCTTGCTTCGATGCCTGAGCGTTGGTTGTCATATCCTAGTTTGTCTAAGCTAATGGTCTTCTAGTGTTTTCCAGTTCCAGTGTTCCCTGTTCCTGTATCCCGTATCCTGTATCCTGTGCTATCCTGTTCTAGTGCCATGCTGTGCTGTTGTCATGCTGTGCTGTATCTACGCCTGTCCTGCTGCTCCACGCCTGATGTCTACCCACTGCCTAGTCCCAGCCGAGCCTGCCTTGCTACTCTCCGAGCTGCCACAGGTACCTTATACGAACTGTGGACTGAGACCTGCGTCCTGTTGGCCAGCTGCCATACCTCCAAGGCGGTACAGCCCAGTGGGTCCACGAACCCAATGTGACAGTAGGCTCAGGCCATGGACCCCGCTGGTCGATCCAAGACCATGACAACGTCACAAGAGATGCGGGCGGATATGCGAGACCTTCGGTCTCGACAGGACCAACTCCTCCAGGCCTTGAACATTCTCGCACGTCGGCAGGAGGCACGAGCTGCTGTTCCTCCTACTACAGCTCCTGGCAGTACTGTTCCTCAGACTACACCTCCTGGCAGTGTTGATGGAGACAACTTTGCCACTTCCTGACCGCTATGATGGAGACGCAAGTACCTGTCGTGGATTTTTTAACCAGTGCAAGATCCACTTCAGCCTGTATTCAAGGGTATTTTCGTCTGATGGCGCAAGGGTCGCTTTCATCATCTGTCTTCTTTCTGGCAAGGCCCTTGCATAGGCGAACCCTATCTGGGAGAGACAAGGACCAGAGACCCGTGACTTCCAGGGGTTCCTCCGGACATTTCGCATGGTGTTTGAAGAGCCTGGATGAGTCTCCTCTGCAGCGGCTTCCTTGCTGAACCTACGCCAAGGAGACATCTCTGTGGGCGAGTACGCCATCCACTTCCGCACCCTGGCGCGAGAACTGTTGTGGAACAATGAGGCCCTGGGGGCTACTACATTCTGGCATGGACTGTCTCCTAAAATTAAGGACGAACTTGCCGCTCGAGACCTGCCATCTACCCTGGATGACCTCATTCTTCTGGCTGCCCGGATTGATAGAAGGCTCCGACAACGCTCCAAGAGGTTGGGAGGGAGGGAGGTCTTCCTAGTCTGGTCCCTACCTTGCAGCAACCCCTGCCGTCCTCAGACGCCGATCCTCCTAAGGAGTCTGTGAGGATGGACCAATGTAAGCTATCTACCCAGGAGAGACAACGCAGACGCACTTTGGGACTCTGTCTTTATTGCGGCCTCGGAGGCCATCTTGTCAGTCTGTGTCCCCAAAAGCCCCAAAGCCTAGGGTTGGTAGGAGAGACAACCTTGGGCAAAGAGGGACTCCCGTCTAAATTGTCCATACCGTGACCATAGTGTCCGGTGAGAAAACGCATTAGGTCTCTGCATATCTGGACTCTGGATCCGCTGCTAATTTAATTTGTAGAGACCTGGTGGACCTTCTTCAATTACCCACTACCCCTCTGGAGAGACCGTTGATGGTTGCATCAGTAAATGGACTACCTCTGCCAGACCCAGTTATAGCTGTGACCAAGCCGCTGAGGCTCCAAATAGGGGCTCTCCACTCCGAACTTCTTCCGTTCTATGTCCTGTCCAAGGCAGTTAACCCTGTGCTGCTGGGTCTGCCTTGGCTCTGACTACATGCCCCAGTCCTGGACTGGAACTCTGGAGAGGTTCTCCAGTGGGGCCCCGAGTGTCACAGCCGATGCCTGGTGCAGATTCGTTCAGCTCAGCCTCCTCTGCCTCGATCATTGGCAGGATTGCCTGGTCATTATTTTGCATTTTTGGACGTTTACAGCAAAAGGGAGGCGGAGAAACTGCCCCCACACCGGGCATATGACTGTCCTATTGAGCTGATCCCTGGTGCATCCATTCCCCGTGGTAGGATATATCCTCTCTCCATGCCTGAGGCTCTGTCCATGTCACCCTATGTGAAGGACAACTTGGAGAGGGGCTTCATACGGAAGTCTTCCTCCCCGGCAGGAGCCGGGTTCTTCTTCGTCAAAAAAAGGATGGCTCCCTGCGTCCTTGTATTGACTACCGGGTCTCAACCAAATCACGGTGAAAAAAAAATATCCATTGCCGCTGATCTCTGAATTATTTGATCGTATATGTGGTGCCAAGTTTTTTTCCAAACTAGACCTGCGTGGGGCTTACAACCTAATCCGGATTCGCAGGGGTGACGAATGGTATACTGCATTTAACACCCGTGATAGACACTATGAGTACCTAGTAATGCCCTTTGGCCTGTGCAATGCTCCCGCTGTCTTCCAGGAGTTCGTTAATGACATTTTCCGTGACCTCCACTATGTTTTTGTTGTGGTCTATCTTGATGACATCTTGATTTTTTCTCCAGATCCTCTGTCTCATCAGAGACATGTCCGTCAAGTTTTGCTGCAGTTAAGAGAGAATCGTCTGTACGCTAAGTTGGAGAAGGCTTGAGGGCCATACAGCTGGGATTTGCTAGTTTTTACAGACAGTTTATTCCAAACTTCTCCTCACTGACTTCTCCTATCTCCGACCTCACTAAGAAGGGCATGAACGCCAAGGTGTGGACTCCTGAGGCAGAGTCTGCACTCAATAGCCTGAAGAGTATCTTCATGCAGTGGCGGATTATCATATGGGCGATTCGGGCGGCCGCCCGGGGCCCGAGGCTCCCAGGGGGCCCATGGCAGCCCGAACCGCACATTATCGTACAAAACTATTCAGCGCGCTAGCGCTGCTAATTTCCGAAGATGAGGAGGGGAGGAGCAGGGAATTGGCCGGGAAAGGGGTAGGACACGCCTCCCTGACAAGTGCGGGCGCCGCCATGAGTAACAGAACAGCGACGGACGGCTGTTCTGTTGCTCTAAAGCTGCAAGAGAAGACCCGGGCGGGCGTTCACCGGCGCTGAGGTTAGTCGGCTTATCCTCCTGCCCAACTGGTTCCCGACCGCTGGCTGTATTTTTACGGCCAGCGGTCAGGGACGGGTCCTTAAAACCCGAGCCATAGACTTTCTACGGCTCGGGTTTTAACTTGCTGCCCGCGCGATTCGGCAGCTGAATGTCGGGTCTCCGGCTGTCAGTGACTGCCGGGGACCCTGAGGAGAAGACAGAAGCAGCTTTCGCTGCTTCTGTCTTCTCCGATGTCTTCTTACACAGCGTTCAATGAACGCTGTGTATAGGAATAGAGACAGCAGCAGCGGCGCTGTCTCTATTCCTCCCGGTGATCATGTGACTGGTCACATGATCGCTGGGTGCCGTTACTAACATACTGCTGCTGGGTCTTACTAGACCCAGCACAGCCCTATTAGTGACAATCGTCACTATGAGAGGGCTGATTTCCCCTGTAACTGGGGCTGCTGTGCAGCTCCAGTTACAGGGGAAAAGATGGTGTAAAAGAAAGAAAAAAAATATATAAAGTTCCCCAAAGGTCTTTTTTGACCTTTGAGGAACAGACCATAGTAATAAAAAAATAATAAAGTAAAGTGCAAAAAAAAATTAAATAATAAATACACATAAAATACCCACCCCAAAAAAAAACGTTCCCCCTCCCGCCAAACATTGTTGTAACGCTAGCGCTGACCCAATTACCCTAATATAGACATGTAATATATTAAAATTTACGGTAAACAATGACGATTACAAATAAAAGGTCTATTTTAGGGTAAAACTATGTTATTACCAAAAAAAATAGCTGAAACGTAAAAAAGCTTATTTTTTTTACTATTATTTTCAAACTTTATGAATAAAAATTCTAAAATAGCAAAAAAGTGTGCATAAAAACGATAAAAAAGGAAACCTGCATTGTCTACGGAAAAAAACGTTGCAAAAATCACGACTTTTTTTTTTTTTCTTTTTATAAAAATGTGTGTTTGGTGCAACTTTGTAATTCCGTTTTATTAAAAAATATTTTCACTTTTTGAGATACAGCTGCTTTGTATCCTGTATCCGTCAGGTCAGCAGGACTGACGGGATCAGTGAAACGGGCCTTGCGCTAAATTATAATCTTAGATGTGATAGATTTGAGGTGGATCCTGCGTGTCACTGATCCTGTCAGTCCTGCTGACCTGACGGATACAGGATACAAAGCAGCTGTATCTCAAAAAGTGAAAATATTTTTTAATAAAATCAATCACACACATACTAATATATATATATAAAATTATGATAACGTTTTTAAATGTGTACATAACCTTGTGGCACTATATACAAGGGGGAGCGCTGTGTGCCACTATATACAAGGGGGATATATACAAGGGGAGTGCTGTGTGGCACTATATACAAGGGGGATATATACAAGGGGAGCGCTGTGTGGCACTATATACAAGGGGGAGCGCTGTGTGGCACTATATACAAGGGGGAGCGCTGTGTGGCACTATATACAAGGGGGAGCGCTGTGTGGCACTATATACAAGGGGGAGCGCTGTGTGGCACTATATACAAGGGGGAGCGCTGTGTGGCACTATATACAAGGGGGGGCTGTGTAGTGCTATCCACAGTGGTATGTGTGTGGCGCTCTTTATAGGGGGGCTTTTTGGTGCTATTTACAAGAGGGGGAGGGCTGTGTGGCGCTCTCTACAGGGGGCTGTATGGCACTATCTATATGGGGCTGTGTGTAACACTCTCTACGGGGGGATGTGTGATATATAGAGGGGGCTGTGTATGGCGATATCTATGGGGGTGTGTAATATCTACAGGGGCTGTGTGTGGCACTATGTACAGGGGGCTGTGTATGTGGTGTTTTACAGTGTGTGGTATTATTATATTCAGGCGCGCAGTGTTTGGTGCTATTATATTTAGGGGCACAGTATGTGGCACCATGATAACTTTATTTTCGTTTATAGGTGTGGAAATGTTGGAAAAGTGAGGAGACGTCTGAGTGGCAAATTCTGCAGAAATGAGTCATGGCCGGGAGAAGTCGTCATGAGTGCTGGACCGGATGGAGAAGAAAAGAGGAAAAAACTACTAGAATCTGAGACGTCGTCACCTGTGAGTCACTAGATTTATAGAGAATCTGTCACCTCTCCTGACATGTTTATTATAGGAATCCTTGTATTTCACAAAAAGTCTGCAGTCCAGGACTGATAGACAATTCCCCTTGTCAGGAGGTTGTGTCCCTGCACTGTGTGATACTGTCAGTATGTAAGGACACCGCGCTGTGACAAGGGAAATCGTAACACTGTTAATGCTTGCCCAAAAAGGTAGTGTTAAAAATAGTTACGGCAGGGCGGCGGTGAGGAAGGGGGGCCCAAGTTTGGGTAACAGCCCAGGGCCCATGGTCTACTTAATCCGCCACTGTCTTCATGTCATCTTCTATCCTCCATTATCCAGACGTTTCTCTACAGTTCTCGGTGGAGGTGGACGCATCCTCTGTCGGTGCTGGTGCACTCCTGTTCCAGAGAGGTTCCAATGACAAGTCAATGGTATGTGGATATTTCCCTAAGCTCTTCTCTTCCGCAGAACGCAACTACTCGATTGGGGATCGGGAGTTACTAGCCATCAAATTGGCCCTGCAGGAGAGGGAGAAGCTCATCCCATCCTGATTTTTACTGACCACAAGAACCTCACCTATCTCTAGACGGCCCAACGGCTGATTCCTCGTCAGGCCAGGTGGTCGCTGTTCTTTACCAGGTTCCAGTTTGAGCTCCATTATTGGCCGGCCGACAAGAATGTGAGGACCGCAGCATATAGCTATGGACTTTACTGACCCGCCTCTCTCTGCTGGATGCAGTGCTGTCTGGGTGGTGGTGGATCGATTTTCGAAGATGGCCCACTTCGTTCCTCTGACCGGTCTTCCTTCTGCTCCTCAACTGGCCAAGCTGTTCATTCAACACATCTTCTGCCTGCACGGTTTGCCGCAGCATATTGTGTCTGATCAGGGGGTTCAGTTCACCTCGAAGTTCTGGAGAGCCCTCTTCGGACTCCTAGGTGTAAAGTTGGACTTATCCTCGGCCTACCATCCTACTTCATCTTCAAGCAGCATGATGACTGGGTGCAGTTGCTTCCGTGGGCTGAATTCTCATACAACAATCACACCAGCGAGTCCACACAGAAGACACCGTTCGTCATTGTCTACGGCCCACACCCACGAATTCCTCTCCCGGGGCCTGATACGTCCGAGGTACCAGCTTCTGACACGGCTTTTAGGGAATATCTGCAGATCTGACAGCAGACTCGATCCTCCATCCTGCTGGCGGTCGACCGCATGAAACGGAAGGCGGAAACAAGGAGAAGAGAACTTCCTCAGTTTCTTCCTGGCCCGAAGGTCTGGCTGTTCTCCAGGAATATTTGACTAAGGGTGCCGTCGTACAAATTTGCTGCCAGGTTCCTCGGACCCTTCGAGATCCTGCAGCAGGTCAACACTGTCGCACACAAGCTTTGGCTGCCTCCTAACCTCAAGATCCCCAACTCCTTCCATGTCTCCCTCCTGAAACCGGTGGTTCTGAACCTCTTTACTAAGACTCCTAGCCCTGCGGTTGCCTCCAGCGGCCCTTCAGATACCTTCGAAGTTAAGGAGATATTGGACACCAAGAGAGTGAGAGGAAAGACTTTTTATTTGCTGGATTGGAGGGGTTTGGTTCTGAAGAGAGGTCCTGGGAGCCAGAGAGGAACCTCAATGCGCCTACCCTTCTGAAGAAGTTTCGCTCTCACTCTGTTCCCAAGAAGAGGGGGGATACTGTCATGTCCGTGGCTGCGGGCCGTCAGGTTCACTCTCCCCCTGACGACCGCAGCCATTGGTCTGCGAGCGCTGTCCCCAGTCTCCTCCTCAGGAGACGACAGCGCTCACGTCCACTCACCTCGGCCAGGTCCCGTAGGGTGTGTCTCCTAAGTGACCCAACAATGCAGCACTAGCAGCCAGGGGCGTCACCAAGGTCTTAAAATGTCAGGGGAAATAGCCCCAATACATATTACCCCCCAAGAAAATGTCTGTGTGTATGTGTGTGTGTGTGTGTGTGTGTGTGTGTGTGTGTGTGTGTGTGTGTGAATAGAAGACAGCATATCTATAGCACTACGACCCTATAAACTATGGATTGGATTAGATACAGTGGCTCAGCAGACAGTATCACACATGATAGGATTAGATATACAGTCCAGCTCGCTGACATTGCGGCTCCAGCGCTGGGCCCAGGAAAGGTAAGAATTATAATCGTTTTGCTTCATTATGGCTAATTATTTTTGTGTGCTTGTGTTATTTTACAGGTTCGGTCGTTGGACTATGTCGGATTCGAGGACTACTTCAATGACAGGGTTTTTTTTATTTTCAATAAAATGGTTAATGAGGGTTGTGTGGGGGTTTTTATTTCGATAAAATATTTTTTATGCCCCTCGCACAGTATGCCACTTTAGTGCCCCCCATACAGTATAATGCCACATACAGTATAATAATATTTAATATAATATATTTTAACCCCTTTAAGGACACAGTATTTTGTCCTCTAAGTGTGCCCACACAGTATAATTCCCCCTAAGTGCCACTCACAGTATATTGCCCCCTGTAGTGCCCCTACACAGTATGCTTCCATAATATAATGCCTCCCTCCCCTAGGTGCCACACACAGCCCGCCCCCCCCTTGTAGATAGTGCCCCACTGTAAATTGTGCTATACCACTGTAGATTCTGCAGTACAGCCCCCCTGTAGTTAGTGCCATACAGCTCCCCAACCTCCCCTTGTAAATAGTGCTAAACAGCCCCCCACATTCCACTTGTAGATAGTGCCATACAGCCCACCCCACCTCCCCCTTGTAGATAGTGCTATACAGCCCCCACCTCCCCCTTGTAGACAGTGCGATACAGCCCCCTACTTCCCCTTGTAGATAGTGCCATACAGCCCCCTTACAAGTAAAACAAATAAATTGTACTCATCTAGGCCCCGTTACTGCTCCACAACAGGATCCTTGAAGACAGTGCCCCTACCTCCCCCTTGCAGACAGTGCCCTTCCTCCTCCCCCTTGTAGACAGTGCCATACAGCCCCCCACTTCCCTTTGTAGACAGTGCGATACAGCCCCCCCACTTTCCCTTGTAGATAGTGCCATACAGCCCCCCAAACAAATGAAACAAGCAAATTATACTCATCTAGGGCCCGTTCCTGCTCCACAACTGGATCCTTGCATAGGGCGAAGTGATCAGTTGACGTCATAAGCCGGCCTGCGCAGGGATCCTGTCCCTGCGTCTGGTGTCCCTGTGCTGCAGGCCTGTAACCTAGTAAATGGCAGAGCAGGGAGAAACCTCTCTGCTCTGCCATAGTGTCCAATAGTATCTGCGTCCTAAGGACGCAGATACTATTGAATGTGGCGTCGCTACTGCTAAAGCAGCCATACTGCTGCTAGCGGTGCCACTGGGCATGGGGGGGCCATCCCAGCGGGCGACACGGGCCCCCTCATGTGCAGGCGCTGTAGCAGCTGCTATGGCTGCTACAGCAGTAGTTACGCCACCGCAAAGAAGGAGCGCCAGGTGGAAAGGCAGCTGCAGAATCGCCGGGCCTGGGCACTTCAGAAACACAAGCCCAGTGCCCCCTTCCACCTGTTGGAGTGAAGCGCCCTGTGTGATGGCACAGGTCGCACACCCCAAAGGCCGGCCCTTCCTATTCGTTCCCACGGATAAAAGCCCTCCAGTGATGAAAGTCGTTATTACCCTTGATAAATGTACAGCTAAGGCCTTCGCCACTATCTTGACGTCAACAGTGAGCAGAGAAATTGGTTGATACATGTAATGCCTGTGGGGTATGTAGACCCACTAGGCCGGTCCGCCATAGCGGAGTAGCAGCTGGTCGAACTACAGTCAATAACAGTCTCTGGAGTAAGAGTACCTGGGAGGATGTTCAGGCAGATGCTCGGAATAGCAGAGACATTGCACAGGTGATGCTTGGCGTGGCAGATGATACCAGAGGTGGCGGATGATACCAGACATGGCAGATGATACCAGACGTGACAGATGACACTAGATGTGGTAGATGATACCAGATGACAACACGACTCCAACACTAGATTCAGCTCAGGAACAATCACAGTTACGGGATACAGGATACAGGTAGCAGGATACAGGAACACTGGGAGCAGGATAATAACTAAGGAACCATTTGCAAGACTAACATGAAAATACAACAACAATGCTTAGGCAAGGAGTGGGAGGGGATATATAGTCAAGGATGTAAGGGGATAGGTTTGGGACCATTTTGTTGGTGTGTGCGCTGGCCCTTTAAGGCTGGGGACGAGCGCGCGCACCTTAGAGGCAGGAGAGTGCATCCGCGTATATTGGCGTCTCCTAGGAGTGGGACGCCGACAAGCCCTGACTGTCCCGCAGGTGTGGCAGTTGGTAAGCACAGTGTGCCGGCGGTCGGCGACCACAGACACAACAGTATGCCCACTTACGCCCCCTCTTTTAGGTCCAGAACATAGGAGTAATCTCTTGAGGAGAGTTGGGGCATTGATGTTCTCTTCTGGCTCCCAGGACCTCTCCTCAGGACCAAAACCTTTCCAGTCCACCAGATAGAGATTATTTCCTCCTACTCTCTTGTAGTTCAGGATCTCCTTCACCTCAAAGACATCAGAAGAACTGCTGGGAGCAACTGCAGAACCAGGAGATTTACGGTAGCGGTTCAGGACCACAGGCTTTAGGAGGGAAACATGGAACTAGTTGGGGATCTTCAGAATAAGAGGCAGACAAAGTTTAGAGGACAATGGTTTTATCTGCTGTAACACCTCGAAGGGACCGAGGCACCTGGGAGCGAATCTATGGGAAGGAATCTTCAGACGAATGTTCTTAGAAGAAAGCCAGACCTTGACTCTGGGGAGAAACTGAGGAGGAACCCTTCTGTTCATATGTTTCATGCGATCCACTGCCTGAAGAATTGCGGACAAGGTCTGCTGCCGGATGTGAAGAAACGTCCTGAATGAAGAATTGGCTGCAGGCACTTGAGACATAGTTGGCACAGTGAGAGGAACTTGTGGGTGCTGACTGTATACAATATAGAACAGAGAGGAAGCAGTAGACTCACTTGTATGGTTATTGCATGAGTATTCTCATGTTGGACAGAGACATAATGATCACTTGACCGTTAGACTGTGGGTAATAGGTGAAGAGAAGTTCAGCTTCACATCTAAAAGATTACACAGGGCTCTCCAAAATTTAGACGTGAAGTGTACACCCCGGTCAGAAACAATATGAAGAGGTAGTCCATGTAAACGAAAGATGTGTTGGACGAACAGATCTGCCAGACGAGGAGCTGAGGGGAGGCACGTTAAAGGAATAAAATGTGCCATCGTGGAGAAACGATCCACTACCACTCAGACCATGGTACATTTAGCAGAAGAGGCAAGATCAGTGAAAAAGTCTGTAGCAATGTGTTGCAAGGGAGCATTAGGCACCGGCAGTGGTTGGAGCAGACCAGCAGGTCTAGAATGAGGGGACTTGTTTTGGGCACAATTACCACAGGAGGAAACAAATTCTGAGATATCCCTAGGTAGCGAGGGCTACCAATAATGACAAGCAACAAAGTCCCGAGTCTTTCGAACTCCAGAATGCCCAGTCAGTTTGGAATTATGCCCCCATTGAATAATTATTTTCCTTTCAATAGGACGAACAAAGATCTTTCCAGGAGGAATGTCCTTGATCTGCAGAGGATTTACAGCTATAAACCTAGAAGGATCAATAGTATGTTGAAGTTTCTTTTCTGAGTCATCCTTAATGTTTTTGTCCGCAGGGCGGAAATGAAGAAGAAAATAAAACCTGGCGAAGAACAGCAACCATCTAGCTTGACCAGGATTTAGTCTCTGTGCAGACTGCAGGTATGTAAGATTTTTGTGGTCGGTGTAGATGATTAAGGGGTGGACAGACCCCTCAAGCAGGTGTCTCTATTCTTCCAAGGCCAGCTTGACAGCGAGCAACTCACGATCCCCAATAGAGTAGTTGCGCTCAGCAAGAGAGAAGAGTTTGGAGAAGAATCCCCAAGAGACCCTGAGGACATGGCCACTCCAAGACGACCTTCACCTTCTCCGGGTCTATTTGAAGCCCACGATCGGAGACAATGTAACCCAGGAAGGGCAAGGACCTCTTTTAAAAAACGCATTTCTCTAGGTTTGCGTATAATTTATTCCTCCTTAGCCACAACAAGACTTGGTCTATGTGCTTCCGATGCATTGTCATATCGGGTGAGTAGATCAAGATGTCATCCAGATATACCACCACACAAACATATAGAAGATCACGGAAGACGTTGTTCACGAACTCCTGGAATGCCGCTGGAGCATTGCACAGACCGAAAGGCATGACAAGATACTCGTAGTGACCATCCTGGGTGTTAAATGCGGTTTTCCATTTGTCACCCTTGCGTATACGAATCAAGTTATAGGCCCAGTGTAGATCCAACTTAGTGAACACCTTAGCTCCACAAATCCTGTCACAGAACACAGAGCTAAGTGGCAAGGGGTACTTATTTTTTAAAGTGACTTGGTTCAATCCATGGTAGTCGATGCAAGGTTGGAGTGACATCCTTTTTCTCCACGAAGTAGAACCCAGCTCCGGCTGGTGAAGTAGACTTCTTGATGAACCACCTCACCAGGTTCTCCTTGACATACCCCGACATGGCCTGGGTTTCAGGCAAGGAAAGTGTGTAGACTCGTCCATGAGGGAGGGAGGCTCCAGAAAGCAACTCTATAGGGCTGTCATATCGACTATGAGGAGGAAGGACTTCTACTGACGACTTCCGCGTAGCTGACATATTGTGTGTGTAATCCAGAGAGAGACTGGGGCAGTGGAGAAAGAATGGGACGAACCTGAGGCAGGCAGCGGTGCAGACATCGGGATCCCCACTGGAGAACATCTCCGGAATTCCAATCAAGGATGGGAGCATGTTGGCGTAGCCATGGCAATCTCAGTAGGATGGGGTTGATAGCTTTAGACAAGACATAGAAAGAAATCAGCTCAGAATGGAGGACTCTGATCTGTAGCCTCAGTGGTTTGGTGATACACAGAATCGGGGGTCAGGCAGAGGTTGTACATCTACAGAGGCGCCCACCAAGGGTTTCTCCAGAGGAACTGCAGACAAATGGAGACAATCAACTATGTCCTGTTGGATGAAATTTGCAGCCACTCCGTTATCCAAGCATGCAGGCACACAGTGCAATCCTTCACTGGTGACAATAGACATGGGAATAAACAATTTGGGAGAATTTAGTGGTAGAGAGTGATTCACCTAGGTTAGTCTCTCCAATTAAACCTAGGTGTTGGTGTTTCCCGGCTTTTGGGGGCACTGGCGCACAACAAAATGTCCCTTGTGGCCACAGTACAGACACAAACCAGTCGATCGTCTGCGTTGCCGTTCCTGGTCAGACAATCGGAGTCTATCTACCTGCATAGGCTCCTCCGAAGGTGTTGTAGGAAAGGGTAGTAGCGGCCTTTAAAATTTCAGTGCCAGTCAACAAGGTCACCTCTCCTGATGGACTTCCAGAGTGCGCTCTTGGATCCGCATATCGATCCGGGTAGCCAGAAGTATTAAGGGATCCAACGTAACAGGAAGTTCTCGAGCCGTCAGTTCATACTTAATATGAGGAGCAAGACCCTGCCAAAAGGTCACCACCAGGGCCTCATTATTCCAAGCCAGCTCTGCCGACAGTGTAAGGAAGGAAAAGTAAAAAAGAGAGGAGGCACTCCAAGCAGATGTCAGAAAAAAGGTAGATTTATTCTCCCATCAGTGGGACGTCTCAGCTGCTCAATGCAGCCTCAATGCATTGAGTAGCTGAAATGTTGCACTGATTTTGTGTATCCCCACTGGTAGTTGCAATGGCGCGGGGATACATACACCCGCTGGCGCCCCTCTTGCCGTGTGGCGGCTGGCGCCCTGTGCGACCGCACTGGTCGAACATAGCTAAGGCCGGCCATGCCTATAGTAACGACACATACTTACACATCCTCTTTCCCGAGTGTAGCTGAAGTCCTGACGCCTTCTCGCATCAAGACATCACGACACCGTGCGTCGCGGATTACGTCACGACGCTAGATGGTGTCGGAACATCCGCTGCACTAGGAGCCGAAGAGGAGGGTAAGTGTAACGTTACGGTCTGCTGGGGTCCTGTATCTAAGCCTACCTTGTCGCTTAGATAAGGGAAAATAGTATCCAAAAGAAAATAATGTGCAAAAATATATGCAAAATTAGAAAATCTTTATTAGATACAATATGCAATAACATAGTACAGAATAAAAGGATGGACCTTACAAGGAGATAAAGACAGTAGGGTCAGATGTAAAAAAAATACAGGTGGCCTACAGAGACAACAGACCATCAATGGCCAGGAAACACGCAAATAACCCATAACAGTAGAAATATGTATGGTGAGCAATAGAATAACAACATGCCGAACATGCTGAAATCCAGATATAAATAGACTGTAGTCCCGATATGCATACAGTGATACAGGCTAAGAAGCCACAAAGATGTACTAAAAAAGTTATATACGGAATGGAAGTTAGCGCATACCCTAAGACATGGTGGGAAGTGGGACTGGCAACATCAGGTGCTGGCAAAGGAAAACGCCTTAGATACATTGTCTAACAGACCGTATTACACATCTAAGCTCACCACATGTGTTAATAATGGGGTTTTTTTTTTTGTGCTTGGTCGTTGGACTACGTCGGATTTGAGGACTACTTCGATGATGGCTCTTTTTATTTTCAATAAAATGGTTAATGAGGCTTGTGGGGGGGGTTTAGTTCTTTTAAACTTTATTACTACCGCTTTAGTAATGGCCGCTGGCTCATTAACAGCGTCTATTTCTAAGGCAGAGGCTAACACTAACCCCCATTATTACCCCGGTACCCACTGCCACCAGGGGTACTGGAAAGAGCCGGGTACAATCCAGTACCTAACCATCTGTAGCGATGGTCGGGCACTGGGGCAACTGCTGCTGCTGTGTTGTATCTGGCTGGTTATGAAATAATTGGAGAAAACGAAATGACCCCCCCTCCCATTTTTCATAATCAGCCAGACACAACATAGCAGCAGCAGCCTAGCATTATCAGGGTGGGAAGGCCCACTGTTTTTGGCCTTTCCCAGCCTAATAACACCTGCCTGAGGCCGCCCCGTTGCCCGACCATCCCTACAGATGATCGGTTACTGGATCGTACATTAGCCATGATTAAGGACGCAAGAAGCGTCTGAAACGCGTAGGCTTACTTTACCTACGATATCTCTCCTTACACTTCAGGACATTACCTTTCAACCAGGTCCTGTTTTAGACTTTATACAATTAAACTTGGAACTAGCTTCCATTTTATATACATTCACGCTGGACCCAACTTTTCTTTTTTCCTGCTGTTCACTCATCGTGTGCCGACACGAGGATCCGTGCGGGTTCATCTGAGCAAACCCTCAAACAAGGTGAGCTGGAGGTTTCCTTTCTTCTAAGCCTATCATGTGTGATACTGTCTGCTGAGCCACTGTATCCAATCCTATCCATAGCTATAGGGTCAGAGGGCCACAGATTTGCTGTCTCGTGTATATATACACATATACATACACGCACACAAATTTTTTGGGGGGGGTTGGACATATGTTAGTACAAGGATACTTACTGCTGGGGCACTGTATCTAAGTTCACCACATGTGTTACTAATGTTTTTTTTTATGTGTTTGGTCGTTGGACTACGTCGGATTTGAGGACTACTTTGATGACGGCTATTTTTATTTTCAATAAAATGGTTAATGAGGCTTGTGGGGGGGGTTATTTCAATAAAATATTTTATCTATGTCTTTGTATTTTCTTTTAAACTTTATTACTACCGCTTTAGTAATGGCCGCTGGCTGATTGACAGCGTCTATTACTAAGGCAGAGGCTAACACTAACCCTCATTATTACCCTGGTACCCACTGTTAGTACATGGATACTTACTGCTAGGGCCCTGTATCTAAGTCTATCATGTGTGATACTATCTGCTGGGCCATGTATCTAAGCCCATCATGTATGATACTGTCTGCTGAGATAAGGAGGGTATGTGGGACTACCTACAGGGGACTGCATGGCACTGTCTACAAGGGGGATGTATGGCAGGGGGACTGTGCGTGGAACCATACAGGGGGGTTGTGACACTATATACAGGGGGGGACTTTTGTGTGGGGAACTCTCTACAGGTGTCCTTGATTAGAGCCCTGAGACATAACTTTGCTTGGGGCCCCAGAAATGACAAATTTGCCCGTTAGGATTAATACAAGGGTACTTATTTCTGGGGCCCTGTAGCTAAGGCTACATTCACACGAGTGTGACAGATTTATGCGCGTAAATCTGGTTGTCTGCACTGCGTATTGCATCAGTGTGCTTTGCGTGTGGCATATGTTTTTCACGCACCTGCAAGCACTTTTTCATGTAAATGATGCGTGAAACACGGACAGCACACGGATGTCGTCCGTGTGCTATCCATGGTTTTCACGCACCCATTGACTTCAATGGGCGACTAGGGGCGTTAAAACGCACTAATATAGGACATGCAGTGAGTTTCAAGCAACGGATACTCGCTGAACGAAAATTCAGCCCCATTGAAATCAACAAGTCCGTGTGCTGTGCGTTATTTCAATGCACAGCATATGCACGAGATTTACGCTAGTCTGAATGAGCCCTAAGTCTATCAAGTGTGATACGGTCGGCTGGGGCCCTATATCTAAGCATATAATGTATGATACTGTATGCTGGGGCCACGTATCTAATCCTATCATGTGTGATACTGTCTGCTGGGGCCATGTATCTAAGCCTATCATGTATGATATAGCCTGTTGAGGCAATGAATCCAATTCTATCCAGTGGTGCAGCTATAGGAGCCTTAGTCTTATAGATATGCTATCTCCGATATATATGGGAGTAAATACATGTCTCGGGGCTTGTGCCCTCCAGTAACGGAAGCCAAAATGGATTGAATCTCCCCACCCGTATTCCAGCTGCTACACCCGGGATAAGTCTACCTTCAATTGCATGGGAGAATAATCAGAAAGCGTTCTCGCTAAATAGTCAACTTCAAGAACGTTAGGTAACAGAAGCTCGTTAATAGGAAACATATCAATATGTGAAATGGAATTGTATGAGCTCAAAAAAAAAAGCTCAAATACTTGGCTTCCTTGCTCTCCACACATCAATTACGGAAAGTTCATTAAGTAATAGACCAAAAGTAGTCAAGGCGCTGTTTACATTTGCCTAGTCGACTCGCAATTCGTCCTAGTATGGGTGGGCTACATTATTAAAATCTCCCATAAACATAGAAGGGACATTAGGTAGTTCTGTAAACAATAAAACTTGTTTCAGAACTGTGCTAGAATTCGTGAGTGGTATATACACCGCTACAATGATACATTCCCCAGCGAAAATCTTGCAATATAAACATACATATTTTTCCTCATCATCAATCTGTTGTGTGATACACGAAAATAGAATAGACTCAAGTCTAGCAGGCCAGTGCTTGTTAAGTTTATGTTGCCTACAGGACTCAGGTTTGGAAAGGAAGGAGTTAAGGAACAATTAGTGAATAGATTTTCAGAAAGAAAAACATATTTCTGTCAGTTTCTTAAATTCGGCACCACTTGAAAGAGACCCACACACAAGCAAGCATCACATCAATGCAATTATGTTCCTTAGAAACATACAATCATACTTGCAGCGTATTGTTTGAAAAACAAATGGATTTTATGTATTTCGCTTGCTTTTTCTTACAATTTTCCCCGTGGATACAAGAGATCACATGCCGTCTACTCATGAAATATTTTATAGGAAGATAATTAAAGCCTTCAAATACATTGGGTCACCATGGAAATACCTTAGACGTCAAACCTGTATATGGTACCAATTGAAAACATCACTCACGTAGCACTGTATTTCAATACTGTCCTGTTCCTTTGTTTCAATACTATTCAACGATTTTTACTTTTACCGGTTGGAACAAAGAACTCCAAACGTTTTTAGTGTTTGATCTTTGCTTCCAGTTTTGGATCTGATGCTGCTACAATGATGAAAAGAATGTACAAAGCAGATAGAAACAAAGACTATTGGTGTATAACCAGTTATAGAGCTGGACATTTTACATACATTGACTGTATATAAATACAATTACATTATGTAATATACTTTTACCAGCCAAAAATATATGAATGTATGTGCCCTGATTTTTCGCATTCCCGGATTTTATATCTCTTTAACTGTTGTCACATTCCCTGAGTACTTCATTGGGCCCATGTCCCAGATCTTACATACATTTGAACACGCCGAGGCCATAACAAAAGTGGGATCACGTGAAATGTCCGTAGGCCAATTTCTTTCCTCATCCTACAGACCATGATCATCCAATAAAGGAATGATTTTTGCAGAATCGGTGAGTGCTTCGGCATTTGTTCTATATTTGTTTACATGTGATTGTGCTGTCCTGGTTGTTGACCACCTCCGCAGCCTTACTGCAACTGAGTACTTCAGAATTATGTTTTCCTGAACAAACTCTGTGCATACAAGTGGATTACCCGGGACTGTGTAGTGCCAGCCTTTTTACTTCTATTCGATATGATGTAATATACTTTTACTAGACAAAAAGAAACGAATGTATATGCCCTGATTTTCCGCAGTAAGCAGTGGATGTTGAATTGTGAAAAGAGCAATTTTTCAATAGATATACAATTTCAATAACCAATATGTTGTGCCCAGCTTGTGCCACAGGGAAAAGACAGATCTCTAATTATTATGCTGTATTTAAGGGTTTTAGAAACACCCTACATCTGGCCCTAATCTTTTTCCTGGACAGGGCTCAGGACTGTAAAAACACCATAGGCATTTGATTTGCACAGAATTGGCTCAAAATTGCAGAGGCTCTAATGTGAAATAATAAAAGAAACCCCCGAGAAGTGACGCCATTTTGATAACTACACCTCTAAATGCATTAATCATGGGATGTGGTGAGTATTTAGACACCCCACAGGTGTATTCCAGAAATTAACACGCAGCGGATGGTAGAATGTGAAAATTGCAAATTGCGGTACAGTTTATTGACCGGAATGTCTGCTGCAGAAATTAGCAGGTAAAAAAAAACAAAGGTCATACTTACCCGTAGCCATGGTGACACATCCCTCTGATGTTATGCAGCCTGCGATTTGCTGCAGTAGTCACATGGGATGAAATGTTATCCCTGGAGGCTTGGCTGGACGCAGGAGCAGAGAGTTCTGGGTAAGTATAGTCCTTTTTTTTCTGATTTGCAATTTATTTTTATTTTTTTCTAAATCAAAGTTTTTTATTGATTTTAATACAAACACTTACAAAAACAGACAGTGAAAATGTGTCCCCATAATAAAAGGAACATGACAAATAGGGCCCAGCCCAAACAGAAGGGTAAGCATCACAACCCATGAAGCGCACACACTACAACAGCCATCTGGGCATCATAACGGGAAGGAGTATTACTGAAAAGGAAGTGGTGAGAAAAACAAAACGGGATGCGATAAGTCAAATTCCTGTACATCCTGAAACGCTATGACCACAGCATGTGACCACCATCACAGGAAGCAAATAACCCCTCAAAATAGACACAAGAAAGAAAGGGAAAAACAAAATAGGAGACAAACAAGGCAGGGAAGGGACCAGGGTAGATTGTGGTGAGCCTGGACTCCAGCTCCGGATAATCATGGATAAATAAAAGTAAGAAAAGGCAGCCATGCTCTTAATAAATACCTGAGTGAGCCAAGCAAACCAGCAATTCCCGCCACACTCGCATGCAGTCCCCTCACAGACGAAATCTCGTGGGGAGGGATGGACACTGGGCCTCAGCCCACTACAGTGCGGTAGGTGGGAGGGGAGAGAAACTGAAGCCATGGAGACCACGTATCTGTATATCGTGCAGAGGCAGCCGGGGATTGAGCCAGGAGGTGTCCCATACATTGTATCAAGGCAACCTCCTGAAACCACTCATCCAAGAGCGGAGGAGCTACCGCCTTCCACTTGCGGGGAATAACCGATTTGGCAACCTGAAGGAGGTGCCTAATTAGGGAGCGCCTGTAGATGGGTAGTAGCATAGGGAACATAAATAAAAGGGCCGCCTCGGGTGGGGAGCTAGGAACCGAGCTCTCCAGTATGATTTTAATAATCGCCTCCCAAAAATTCCGTAGGGAGGGGCAACTCCACCAAATATTAGACATTGTTCCCCCCGCCCCCCACAGCGCCAACATGTGTCAGGTACAGACGGGTACTATTTATGTAGGGCAGAAGGGACCCGATACCACCTAGAGATAATTTTGTAGCTGGTTTCCTGGGCTCGTATGGCAATCGAGGCTTTCTGGGACAGGTGAAAAGATCTCCTCCACTTTGCGTCAGTAAATGTCATGTTCAATTCAGCCTCCCAAGCCTTCCAGAAGGATGGGAGGTGAGGAGATCGCTGGATTAGGAGTAACTTTGATTTGCAATTTTTGCAGCGATTCCGCAACATAAATGTATGTGCTGCGGCTTAAACTACTGCAACGCAGGTCAATTTATGAATTGTTTTTCGGCTGCTTTTTTAAGCAGCATGTCGATGAGATTTGTTTAAATCTCATCCACTATGCTGCTACTGAAATACATAGCAGTTATTCCACAATAAAAACCGTTGTGGAAAATCTGCAGTATTTACACTGCGTGTGAACCCAGCCTAAAGCTTTAAAAGAAGCAGCCAAAAAATGTATGTATTAACATACTTTGTTGTTGAATTTTTGCTACAATCGGAAGCCGCACTTTTATTAAACTTAACTGTTTGTACCGAAAATTGCGTTGTGGTACCAAAGCTTGTGTGATTGGGGTATTTACAGTATGTGCAGTAAAAAATACTGCAAATTTTTCCATTTTTCCATTGAAGTCAAACTGGCTAAAAAAAACAACGCAAAATGCTGTGTGTGAACTCGACATTAGGGGACACTGATATCACTGGTTGTGTATTATGGGGATTTTCACTCTTACTATTATATTGTACTGAATAGCATTTTTATTAAGGGCCTCTACAGCATTATTATTTTTTTGGTCTCATTAAATCATAAGAGTCATATTAAATCATGAGAATCTTTAAGAAACCTTTTTCTAGGGGAGCTGTATAGGAAGTGTAGTTTACCATTTAGGGGCTGGGAATCGGTAAACTATAGTATTTACCGTCCCACAATATTTTCCTTTTGGATCTGCCCCTGCTGAGCTTTTATAGTGCACTGATACTTTGTTTTGTAGAGATCACTCATCTGCATTGATCTCATTGTCATCATATGGCAGAATTACAATGACACCTCTATTATAAAGCTGGAGGCAGATAATATTGGTTCAAACCATTGACAAAAGCTCACCTCCTTCGGACATATCACAGAGCATGCCTACAACATCCTCCCAATTGGCTGCCCCCATAATCATGTGAAGAAAATAAAAATAAATAAACAATCAGAATATAAACATAGATTAGAAAAAAAAAAGAATATGTTTCAGTATACTTTTAATCAGTAAAAAATAAGGTGATGCATTCCCTTTACAGGGATGTCAAGTGGAAGTTAAGCATTTCCTTCCTACATTTCTATTTCTTTAGCACTTCGCTACTTTTTCTTATTCATGTATAAACCTTAGTTACCTTGCACTTATTTTTTTCACGTTAAAGTGCTTTTCTGAAGGCAGATTATGTCAATTAGAAGTATTATAAAAGTGAAATATATGGGGTCCAGCAGCTTGGTCTCCCACTGTTCTTGAGAACAGGGGGTTTTCTTCCTCCATGGCCTCATAGGTATTTATAACTTCTATTAATAGAGTGACTGAGTATTGGCAATGGGGAGTGAGCGTCCTCCCTGAAGATCAGTGGGGGTACTAGCAGCTGGATCCCAATCAATCTGACTTATGACATATCTGATTGACATAGCGTAATAGTCTGTCTTTGGAAGGCACATTAAATTCATTGAAATTGAATATATAAGCTTCTTATCCTCTCATGATGTCTGGAGGCAGGTAAAACTCTGTTCTTCCTGTATGTCAACTTTAAATTGAAAAGTGTCTTTAAACAGTCAGACTTGTTCTGTCCAAAATTTATAAAGTTAAATCTATATTTCTTGTCATAAGCAGTAAATGAATGCTTAGAAATAGAGATGAGCAAATCATTTTTACACAAATCGAGTTTGTTACGAATTTCCCAAAAGTTTTGCATTTTAGCGAATCCAAAACCTTTGAGATACGTCCCACCCAAATATCTCAAAATAGCAGCCATCATTTTACAGATCAGAAGAAGACAAGAAGACAGAGCAGAAAGATCACATGATCTCGGACATCGGCCTTCCGGGCTTCCCCATAATGCCTTGCCAAGCAGCCCTCCCTCTAGCACATACAATCATGAGGGGTACAGCTGTAAATCACTAATGACTCAGTAGATGACAGTCACATGAGTCATAGCCACTATAAACAGCCCAACCAGGAAATGAGAGAGGATGTCAGACAGAGAGTGAGAGATAGTAAAACACAGAATACAGATAGAAAGTGGATTAGAGTTATTGAGTGTGTTTCATAGTGAGGGGAAGAGATTTAAGAATAGATCTCTAGATTTACAATCATTTGATAGAGAGATAGATTTTAGAGAGAGATATGAGACAGTCAGTTTCAGTGTATCAGTTAGGCAGGCACAGGCAGCCATTGCTGTAAGTAAATGCTGCTGCAGCTATACAATTCTTATATTCATTTGTGAATCACCAATCTTCATCACATCATTCACAAATCTTTTAATATTAATTATGGTGGTGATAGCATGCCACTACCTTCTGAAACACTTATTGTTTTGCCATCAAAAAATGGCGTATTGTTTTGTGTCAAGCATTTATACAGCACCGCTATACTTCAGTCTCAGTTCAATCCAATTTTTTTTAAATGAGTCATTTAGCCATTGCTTTTTTACTTTCCAGGATGACCAGGTACATTGTCATCGGTACTTTATATACATATACACTACCGTTCAAAAGTTTGGGGTCACCCAGACAATTTTGTGTTTTCCATGAAAACTCACACTTATATTTATCAAATGAGTTGCAAAATGACTAGAAAATATAGTCAAGACATTGACAAGGTTAGAAATAATGATTTTTATTTTAAATAATAATTTTCTCCTTCAAACATTGCTTTCGTCAAAGAATGCTCCATTTGCAGCAATTACAGCATTGCAGACCTTTGGCATTCTAGCTGTTAATTTGCTGAGGCAATCGGGAGAAATTTCACCCCATGCTTCCAGAAGGCCCTCCCACAAGTTGTATTGGCTTGATGGGCACTTCTTGCGTACCATACGGTCAAGCTGCTCCCACAACAGCTCTATGGGGTTGAGATCTGGTGACTGCGCTGGCCACTCCATTACAGATAGAATATCAGCTGCCTGCTTCTTCCCTAAATAGTTCTTGCATAATTTGGAGGTGTGCTTTGGGTCATTGTCCTGTTGTAGGATGAAATTGGCTCCACTGACACTGGCATTTTGCGGGTACTATTTAATGAAGCTGCCAGTTGAGGACCTGTGAGGCATCTATTTCTCAAACTGGAGACTCTAATGTACTTGTCTTGTTGCTCAGTTGTGCAGCGGGGCCTCCCTCTTCTCTTTCTACTCTTTTAGAGCCTGTTTGTGCTGTCCTCTGAAGGGAGTAGTAAACACTGTTGTAGGAAATCTTCAGTTTCTTGGCAATTTCTCGCATGGAATAGCCTTCATTTCTAAGAACAAGAATAGACTGTCGAGTTTCACATGAAAGCTCTCTTTTTCTAGCCATTTTGAGAGTTTAATCGAACCCACAAATGTAATGCTCCAGATTCTCAACTAGCTCAAAGGAAGGTCAGTTTTATAGCTCCTCTAAAAAGCAAAACTGTTTACAGCGGTGCTAGCATAATTGCACAAGGGTTTTCAAGTGTTTTCTAATCATCCATTAGCCTTCTAACACAGTTAGCAAACACAATGTACCATTAGAACACTGGAGTGATGGTTGCTGGAAATGGGCCTCTATACACCTATATAGATATTGCATTAAAAACCAGACATTTGCAGCTAGAATAGTCATTTAGCACATTAACAATGTATAGAGTGTATATCTGATTAATTTAATGTTATCTTCATTGAAAAAAACGGTGCTTTTCTTTAAAAAATAAGGACATTTCTAAGTGACCCTAAACTTTTGAACGGTAGTGTATATGGCAGGGGTTAAACTGAATTTGCAAATGATCTCTGTACTGAGCTGTATTTGTGCTTGTGCTGTATATATGTACTGAGCTTTGTTCTGGTACTGTAATATGTACTGGGCTTGGTTCTGGTGCTGTTTGTATGTACTAAACTTGATACTGCTGCTGTATAAATGTACTGAGCTTGGTTCTGGTGTTGTATATATGTATTGAGCCATGTTCTGGTGCTGTATATATGTATTGAGCTTGGTTCTGGTGCTGTATATATATTGAGCTTGGTTCTGGGGCTGTATTTATGTACTGAGCTTGGTTCTGGTGTTGTATTTATGTGTGAGCATGGTAATGGTGTTGTATATTTGTATTGAGCTTTGTTCTGGGGCTGTATATATGTATCTCGCTTGGTTCTGGAGCTGTATTTATGTACTGGGCTTGGTTCTGGTGCTGTATTTATGTACTGAGTTTTGCTCTGGCGCTGTATATATATGTACTGGGCTTGGTTCTGGAGCTGTTTGTATGCACTAAACTTGGTACTGGTGCTGTATAAATGTACTGAGCTTTGTTCTGGTGTTGTATAAATGTACCGAGCTAGGTTCTGGTGCTGTTTATATGTATTGAACTTGGTTCTGGGGCTGTATTTATGTACTGACCCTAAACTTTTGAACGGTAGTGTATATTTTACTGAAAACATGATTACAGAACGGGACAGTTGTCCTGCAGCGAGGCAGGGACTCCTAGCATCGTACATAAGTATGATGCTAGGAGCCCGGCTCCCTGCACTGTGTTCGGTCCGGTACTTGCGGCCGAAATACGTCCGTCAATTACGGACGTAATTAGTGTGTGTGCACATACCCTTACTCTTCTGCTTCTCTGTTTCGACTGTTTCTACAAGTAACAATATGTTTTATCAAAAGTTTCCCTTAAAATGATTGGACAAATAATCAGCTCAATGCATACATTTCATAGAAATGATATGATGTTCAGAATAAAATATGAATAAACATTTAACATGATTTATTGAGTAACTTTAGAGTAAAAAATTGTATGCATAAATCAGTAGCACATGCGGATGCAAGATACATTTGTAATATGTCTTAATTGGCGAAAGCATCTTCCTCAGACTGTAATCCCCCTTTCACTTGTTATTGTTTACAAACCTCCTCAGTCCCCCAAAATTTGACAACAGTAACACAGTAGACATGGAGGAGGTTGGATGGGCGGAATGTAGCTGCATTTTATCGCTTAGTGTTTAAGGGGAAACAACATGAGACTGAGAGCAGAGGGGAGCAGGGGGAGGCATTTGATTGGCTGTTGAAATAAAATAAGTCGGCCTGTTGCCTTTTACCAAGGATCACTGCAACCATTTACAAGCAGCGTTTTTTAGAGCCCAGCAGGTAGGAAACTCACCACTAGGAAGGCAGTATTGTTATGGCCTGGCAAAGACTCAGAGGAGAGCCACATGCTAGGCAGCAAGGCCTAGATTAAATGTGAATGTCACTAGGAGCAGAATTTACATTCAAAGGGCTTGTCCAGGTTTGGGGCTGTTTTTTATACTGATGACCTATCCACAGGATAGGTCAACGGTATATGATTGGCGTGGGTCTGACAACTGGACCCCGCACCGATCAGCTGTTATGCAGGGCAGGTGCCTGAAGCAGAGGACTGTACTGCTTCAAATGCTTTTAAAAAATGTAAGATGTTCACCACCCTGATTTTATGTGCAAAATTCTGTGCTTATCAATTTTATAATATATCTGTATAGGGGAGCTCTGTTTAAAGTGGGAGCTGTATAACTCTGTATGCAGTGATATCCCCCTAGTGGTGGCTATAGGTATCCTCTATGATAGTGTCAAGGGGAAGCAGGGATACCAGAAACATAGAACAGCATTGGGACCAGTGTATAACCTTTTTTAGTTCATTGCTTTTAGAACAGGGCTACCTGTTTCAAGGCGTCTATTCTGTATTTTGTCTTGCTAAGACCAGACACCTGGAAAGTAAAGGTCATACTGAGGAAACAGCCAAAACTTTCATTGTTGCTCTGATTCACTCTCGTCTTGAGTACTGTAACTCATTACTAGTTGGTCTTCCCCTCACTAAACTCTCCTCTCTCCAATCTATCCTTAATTCAGCAGCCATGATAATTTTTATGACCAACCGCTATACCAACGCCTCTACCCTGTGCCAGGCACTGCACTGGTTGCCCATTCCTTTCAGAATAAAATTCAAACTTATTACTCTCACCCACAAAGCTCTCCACAGTGCTGCACCTCCTTACATCTCCTCCCTTATCTTTGTCTACCAGCATACTCGGGCTCTACGTTCTGCCATCGACCTTAGATTAAAATCCTCCATAATCCGAACCTCCCACTCCCATCTCCAAGATTTTTGTCGTGCTGCATCAGTCCTCTGGAATGCACTACCACAGACAATCAGATTAATTCCCAATATCCACAGTTTTAAATGTGCCCCGAAAACAGATCTTTTTAGACAGGCCTATAGCATTCCTTAATCTGACTCCTTTCCATGGCCCCCCTTTCACATTAATCATCAGAATAAGATTCCCTCACACTCCTTCACTTCATGTCCGTCATACAGGCTGGTGACCGGCTCATGCAGATTTATGTGTACCACCCATGTATATAAAAGATGGCTTAGACCATTGTACTGAACCAGCACTTTTACACTTTGTGTCTCCCTTATTTCCTCATAGATTGTAAGCTCTTGCGAGCAGGGTCCTCACTCCTCTTGTTAGAATTGTAAATTAACTTTGTGACTATGTAATGTCTGATATTGTCTGTTCATGTTCCCTCTAAATTGTAAAGTGCTGCGTAATATGTTGGCGCTATATAAATAAAGATTATTATTATTTATTATAAGGGATGGAGATACATTTGGACATATCTGCATTTGGGGATATTGTTGCTGTTTTGCTTATTATAAATACTTAATGGGGCAGATTTACCAAGACTGGCGTTTTATATGCCAGTCTTAATATGAAGTCCGCAGGATTAAGATGTGACTAATTTATTAAGAGGCAAGTGTTTTCCTCCGTCACAGCAGCGGGACAGGCAGGGCAGTACAGCCTGAGAGAAAACATAGCAGACTTTTTTATCCAAAGAATGTAGCTGCCGGTGTTTGGGTTAAAAGGAGACTGTGATGTCATAAAGCTGACTTGGATTTCCACCAATGAGAGTGCAGTACTGGATATAAATAACAGCAGAAGCCTGTTTTTGCTCGTTCTTGGTTATGGTCTTTATTCAGTAGCCTTCTTTATCCTTGTCAAAATGTCAGTAAGAGGAGATTGCAGAGGGAAAAGCAGAGCCACAGCCAGTGGTAGCAAAAACATCCAGAGCCAGTCTGAAGTTCCTAGGTGGCTGTATACACTGCTCTCTCAGGAAAGAGAATCATGGCAAAGCCTTCAGTGCCAATGCTCCAGTGTTCCTGCTGTGATGGAGTATATGACTGCAGAGATCATGTTCTTGGATGTTTCCGAAGCCCGGTATTGGAACAAACGCCACATTATATCCTGTCACCTACAGCTGGCAATGCAGGCATATATATATATATATATATATATATATATATATATACACATTTTGATATAAGCTGGACAAACTGTTATTACTGTTATTATTAGCCCAGGGAGGCCTTTTATCCCACATCCAGGCCGACCCTCCAGGTACAACCACAACCTCCAGCAACAAGAACACCAACCCTACTGCTAGCATCCCTTGTGGTCTAGTGTAGTAAAGGGATAAATTACAGCATCCTTGCAGGTCTGGTGTATTGAAAAGATTGGAGTAGAGAATTGGTTAATGCCAGCAACCCAGGTGGGGTAATACCCTATCTCTGTTTGCATAGGGTAGTACATGGGTTAATAACAGCATCCCTGGTGGTCTAGGGTAATGAAGAGGCTAATTCATACATGATGTCAAGTAACTTGGTAAACTCTGCAGGCTTCAACGATGTCTCTGCTGCTTCTGACAGGAAGCCTATTGTTATGTGCTGTTCATCTGGCAGGAGCGGTCAGTGAATAGCTGGTTATATAATTTTAGTTATCTGTTATGGACACATTACGGTTATTTTTACCTGTGTAGAACATACCTCCCAACCGTCCCGATTCCGGCGGGACAGTCCCGGTTTCTCACCGCTGTCCCGCCGTCCCGGCCGGTCTGCAAAATGTTCTGCTGGGCGCTGCATCAAAACAGCTGATCGCTGCTGACTGCAGCAGCGATCAGAAGAAGGCAGGAGTCTTGCAGCGGCGTTCTCACTGGGATTGATGCCGGCCTGTGAGTGGACCAGTCCAGTCACCTGATCGGTCACCTTACCTGTCATCTGACCTCACCGGTCAGGTGACTGGACTGGTCCACACCCGGGCTGGCATCGACACCAGTGAGAACGCCGCTGCAAGACTCCTGCCTTCTTCTGACGGTGAGTGACGTCAAAGCAGAGCAGAGAGTGGCAGCAGTAGGGCCGGCTACCTCTACCGCTCTCCGCACAAAGTATAAGGGGGTTGTGTTGCGCTACCTACAGGGGGGCTGTGTGTTGCGCTACCTACAGGGGGGCTGTGTCTGGAGCTATCTACAGGGGGGCTGTATCTGGCGCTATGTACAGGGGGACTGTGTCTGGAGCTATCTACAGGGGGGGCTGTATCTGGCGCTATCTACAGGGGGCTGTATCTGGAGCTATCTATAGGGGGCTGTGTGTGGCACTATCTACAGGGGGCTGTGTGTGGAGCGATCTACAGGGGGGCTCTGGTGGATGATTTTTCCATAGCAGTTACACAACTGGAAAAAAAAAATCCCCATCATGTAACTCTGCTACCTGTCAATTGAAAAGTCATCCAGCACAGGGTCTCCCTCTTGACTTTCATTGTTCTCAGCCTTTTGGTTTGTCCTGCAGCTGCTGCCGTGATGAGCAAATGTTATACCCAAGTTAGGAAAAGTAACACATAGACGATATAACCGGATCCATAACATCTGTAATATCCAGATAGTCTAAAGATCCGCAGTGAGAATGTGCGCTTGTTATTTGCAGAAGGATCTGGCTGTGATTTGATGTGTTTATGCCGGATATTGGGCGTGGTTAGGGGTATGGGTTAAAATGTCCCTCTTTTCCGAATTCAAAAGTTGGGAGGTATGGTGTAGACTAGTTTGCAATCATGTTGGTTTACGCTGTATTGACATCTGTATACCTGCAGCTCAAGTACAAGGAACAGGATCAGGGCAAGTTCTCTATAATACAAAGGGCTTTTAAATGGGAAAAGTAGGCAAAGGTGGGAAACCAATTTGTCAGGCATTATTAATTTGACCATACACATATACTAGCACGTATAGGTAAACTTTTGACAGTTACTGGGCCTGTTTTCATTTTGCCTAAGAATTGTGGTGCTTGGGCTGTAAAAGAAAGTACTGAAAAGTACATAATTCAATGATATTGTCCTATTAGTGCTTATTGCTACTACATTCAATAATTATCATGTTTACAGCTACCACACAGCCATGTTTTTTAGCACATTGTTAACTGCCATTGGACATCACCCTTGTTTTAGAACCATCAAACCTTACAATTAAAGTCCATGTAATTGTGCATTATGGCAATATGTAGCATTTTATAAATCTAAATGTGCTGCTGCACAACACAGCTTGTAACTGAACAACAATGATGCCTATAAATTAACCTTTGTCACTGACTCAAGATTGGATACTCAAATATAATTAAAATGGTTGCAGCTCAGCGCTTACAGCACAGCCAAAAATCTGACACCACTCATTATTCTTTTTATGTTCGTTGCCTACACATGTAACCTCATAAGTCTGAGTACATTCTTGCCGGCTTGCAAGATTTTAAAATGAAAGAATGAATGATAGAGGGTGTTGAGCATAAACTTGTGTGAAGTGCTTATTGGGTAAAACAATAAATTTCTGCTTATTGAGGGTAAGGTTTGTGTAGCAAGGCTTGTTAAATTATACGTTAGCGATATTGTAGCAGTTAAATAATATAGTCCCCAAAACTCCAAAACAGTTCAAGCAGTTTTTTCTCTAAGGAACGGACTATATTATTTACACAGAAAGCAGAGGCAAGACAGGCATGAGGTCAAAAGCACTGTCCCCTTGTAGCACTGGAGTCTTGGGTTCAAATCTAACATCAGCATGGAGTTGGTATATTTTCCCAGGGTTTGCAATTGTTTCCTCCAATTTAATTCCACACTAAAAAATAAAACAAATGAACAAGTTAGAGCCGGTTCGCTTTCCGTTCAGGGTTTCCGTCGGGTGCGCCACTGATTCCGTCACAAAAACGGAAACCTGACGGAATGGTGACAAACGGCAACCATTAGCAATGGAACCCCTCAATGGAAAGCCAACGCTGATGTGAACCGGCCCTTAATTGGGTTCTTTTAAACTGGCCATAGGGTCTAACAATGGAAATTTAGATTGTGAGCCCCATTGGGGCAGTGACTGATGTGAGTAATGAAAATCAGTGTACAGTTCTGAGTAATATGTTGGTGTATATAAGCAATGGAAAAAAATACATGTGGAGTCTATAGTAAAGCATAATTTACAGAACAATTTTATGAAATGAAATAAATTCATGACCCAACTAGCTGTATTTCTAAATGAAGTCATAAAAAATAGTTTCATGCTGAATTCTATACTACAAAGATCTGACAAGCATACAATCATGAACTTCCACTCTGTTACGGACATCTTCATGTATAATTTAAATTGTCAGCAGTAAAGAATTTGGGGCCAGGATTCTACCTTTACTCTCTAGACATTGGGTTCTTAACCATGTTATGCATACCCGATGCGTACATATCATGACTTGAGGGTGCATAAATATCATGACTTTAGAGAATGTGTTCGTATCATATCTTTAGAGAGTGCTTGTGCTGTCCTCATGCAGTGCTTTTAATATGCAGAACAGTATATGATCATAGCCTTGGGGTACTTTGATGTGATTTATTTTGGTAGGGGCTACTTGGCTTAGAAAAATTTAGAAAGACTGATCTAGCAGTGCTTCTCAACCTTTTTCAGGCCAAGTAACCTTAGGAAGTTTCAAACCAAGTACCCCCAAGGAAACGATCAGTTCACAGACTCTGACGCGTATTCTGCGTGATTTGACAGGAAAAATAGATCAGTATGCAGAGCTATTCTTCCCATCAAAATGGTGCATACGTCAAAGAAACCCTGACAAACCCTATTATAGCTAAATGGAGCTCCTAGGGAGCTGTTGGTTTCTGTTATATGACAGATCCAGCACTGTGTCATTGTTTTTGACCAGAATACGGAATTGAAAAGCCTCCTTCCATGTTTATAGGATATGCCCCCAACTGACAACATTTGAATCATGACCAGAACGCGCTTCTTGTGCTGGGCGGGCGTTAACAGCTGGCGTGCTTACTCTGCGTCACTACGGCTCGCATGCCAGTGCTCTAGCAATTAGCATTGATACAATCCTGGATGCTAGGGCAGTCTTAATTTTATTTTAGAACTCACCGTACGCTCTGAGCCTGTGGCACACACCCTCTTGGGTATGCGTACCGCAGGTTGAGAACCACTGGTCTAGAGTACCTGGACACCCCCTTGTGTTTATTTCATAGGGGAAATGCTGTTGTCTTTCACTGTATATTGGCTAAACTGCTAACAATTTGCTTAAAACGATATAAATTGGAATATTTCTAAGACTACATTTGCCACTTGTGAACATACACAAATAATTTTACATTTTGATTATCATACTATTTTTGTTGAATGGAATTGAAAAAAAAAACAATATTTATAGTACTAGAGATGACAGGAGACGGACTTCCCAGATTTTGTATTTCCCAGAATTCTGATTAGACCGCAAGCACGGTTTAGGCTTCATGCACACGACCGTAGCTGTATGCACGATTCATGATTACGAATGAACAGGCCGCGGTGTGTCATCCGTGGGCTGTCTGCAATCATGGACCGTAAACACAACAGATGTCTTCAATGAGCCTTCAAGATTGACTTCAATGAGCCTGGACCGCAATTGCAGTCCATAAAATGACATTCTTTTTTTTGTTGCAGTCAGGTCTCCGGGTAATGCACAGGCCATGGAAACTACGGTCGTGTACATTGGCCCATAGGATAGTATATGTTCTATACTATTCGCAATTGCTGCTCCGATAGTATGCGGCCGCAAATGCATGGTTGAGTCCATGAGACCTTACTGTTAAAACTATATAAATTGGAATATTTCTAAGACTACATTTGTTACTTGTGAACATACACAAATAATTTCAAATTTTGATTATCATAGTATTTTTGTTGAATGGAATTTAAAAAAAAAAAATATTTATAATACTAGAGATGACAGGAGACGGACTTCCCAGATTTTGTATTTCCCAGAATTCTGATTAAACAGCAAGCACGGTTTAGGCCTAATGCACACGACCTTAGCTGTGTGCATGGTTCGTGATTACGGCACGAACAGGCCGTGGTGTGTCATCCGTGGCTGTCCGCAATCATGGGCCGTGCACACAACAGATGTGCATTGACTTCAATGAGCCTGGACCGCAATTGCAGTCCATAAAATGACGTCCTATTTTTTTGCGGTCAGGGCTCCGGGTAATGCACGGACCATGGAAACTATAGCATTGGACCATAGGATAGTATGTGTTCTATACTATTCGCAATTGCGGCTCCGATAGTATGCAGCCGCAAATGCAGGGTTGTGTGCATGAGGCCTTACTGTTCTGTGTTCTACCAGAGGTATTTCTCTTCATGCTTGCATAACTTTCCACCAGGTACTCTTGTAACTTCCCCCAACCCAAAATCATATAGTGGGAGATGTATAACCGGTTTCCTATAGTAACCAGATTACATCTTCCCTATTCCTTAGGCCCCATGCACACGAACGTGCTTTTATGGCTGCAATTCCCACGAAAATCCATGGGAGAATTGGTTTCCACAGTCCATGCATGGCCCAGGAGCCCGGACCGAAGAAAGAACGGGCAAGTCTTATTACGGCCGTGCAATTTGCGGGCGGCTCGCGGGAGACACTCCGCTGCCGGCCGACCCGAAAATCACGGCCGTGCATATGGCTACGGTCGTGTGCATGAGGCCATAGATTAGAAACTAATGAATGCAGCAAACTTCCCAAGTTTGTCTTTGCACTTTCTCAAGCATTTCCACCACTTACAGGTAAATTAGCTTCCCATGACATTGGGCATAACATTTATATGTTTGTGCTTAAGACGAAAATGAAATAATTTGTTCTTGTGGTAGCAAAATATAAATGCTGTATATACAGTGCATCCCATGAGTGTTTTTCCTGTTTTGTTGCATTAGGGCCTTTTTATAAACACATAGGCAGAAAATCAGTGTTAAATGACCCAAACATTTTCAAAATAAAATAGTGTTTATTGAGACATGATAAAAATACAAAATACAGTTAATAGCATCAAAAATTTATTAAAATATAAGTCCTCACAGTAAAGAAAGTACTGAGTGGGCTACTGGCCATAACATCTATACCATACAGAGGTACATTGTAAATAAACAGCGATGGTAACAAAAATAAACAACTGTGAAATAGACCATCAGAATCGATAGACAGAACTGGCAAGGTAGACAAAAAAATAATAGAATAGAAGTTGACCGACCATGCAGATATACAATGGGGTAAAGAGTAGCGATGTGCCAGGAGCCCACTTACACCCAACGCGTTTCGCCACCAGGCTTCATCAGGGGGAAAAGGATGAAGGCTCCTTGACAGGATAAGGTGTATATATATGTCTACAAATCTTAGTTTAATTGGATTTATCTGAGGCATGGTTGATATGATCGTGAAAATCGTAAGTGAACTAGTTTGGGGCAGACACTCCCCATATCCAATAAGAAATTTTGTAAAAGAATCAGAGAGAACGGAGTTAGGTGTATAAACCACAGGGATTGGATGAGGTAAGTGTCAATCAAATCTGGCGACCGGAAGTAGGTCGACACGAAACCGGAAGTGAGTTAATTTGGGGCGGTAACTTATGTAAAAGACTCAGTGAGAACGGAGGTAGGTGGGAAAAGCACAGGGATTGGATGAGGTAAGTGTCAATCACATCTAGTGACTGGAAGTAGGTCAACACGAAACCGGAAGTGAGCTAATTTGGGCCGGTAACTTATGTAAAAGACTCAGTGAAAACGGGGGTAGGTGTAAAAACCACAGTGATTGGATGAAGTAAGTGTCAATCAAATCTAGCGACCGGAAGTGGGTCAACACGAAACCTGAAGTGAGCTCATTTGGGGCGGTAACTTCCCATATCCAATAGGAGACTTCATAACAGACTCAGTAAGCGCAGAAATCAATGTAAAAACCACCGGGATTGGGTGGAATGAGTGTGAATCAAACGACTGGAAGGTCAATATAGCAAATGGTGAATCCGAAATGGAGATTAAACGTAAATACATCATATGGGGAAAAACTAATCAATTGGTCAAGCAGTGTTTCCATCAATACAAAGGGGCGGTAACAAAGTCACCAAAAGTGGGGAGCGGAGGGAAACCACCATACCGAACGGGGCATGCGCAGAAAAGCAGCTGTGCAGGCACCGTCCAGGAGGGAGGTCCAGGACGTGGGCAGAAGGGAAAAAAAGGGGAGGATGGAATGGAGAATTTACTGTAGCAAAAGAGGTGATAAAGTGCTGTGTGCAAAAGATATACTATATATACATATATATATATGTATATATATATATATATATATATATATATATATATATATATATATATATATATAGAAGAAAGCGTAGAACACAGTGACGGCACCAGGACTTCAAGGCAGATGAAAGCAAAGTGGATTTATTCACCTCAAAAAACAGCAGCAACGTTTCGGTTCAACAGGAACCTTTCTCAAGCCATGACAAATCACGAAAAAAATCACAGCTTGTCACAGTTGAGATTCAGAATCATTGATTCGGTACCTGAAATGAGACGCGGTGGAGATAGAGGTTTGGCTCTTAACCCCTTAGTGACCACTAATACGCCTTTTTACGTGATTCACTAATGGGCTTTAGGCTAGGCTGACGCCTTTTCACGTCAGCCTAGTCTAAGTCCTGCACGGGTCTCCCGTGCAGGCAGGAGCCGGGGCTCTGCTGGCTGATGACAGCTGAGCTCCTGCTCCAACGCCCGCGATCGAAGTTTACTTCGATCGCGGCCGTTTAACCCGTTAAATGCCGCCGTCAATAGCGACCGCGGCATTTAACTTTGTTTACAGAGGGAGTGCGCTCCCTCTGTCACCCATCGGCGGCCCGCGAATGCAATCGCGGGTCTCCGATGGGGTGTCATGGCAGCCGGGGGACTGATAAAAGCCCCCAGGTCTGCCCTGGACATATGCCTGTTAGGACGCGCCGGAGGCACGTCCTAACAGATTGCCTGTCAGATTTACACTGACAAGCAATAATGCTCTGGTATACGAAGTATACCAGAGCATTATAGCAGCGATCGGAATATCGCACAGTAAAGTCCCCTAGTGGGACTAATAAAATAAGTCATCAAACTGAAATAAAGATTAATAATAAAAAGTACAGTAAAAAAATAAATAAAACCATTTTTTTCCATAAAAAGTGGTTTTATTTAGTAAAAGTGTAAAAAAAAAAAAAAAAAGTACACATATGTGGTATCGCCGCGACCGTAATGACTCCATTAATAAAGTTAATATGTCATTTAAACCGCAAAGTGAACACCGTAAAAAAAAAACGCAAAAAACTATGGCGAGATTGCAATTTTTTTCCATTGCCCCCCAAAAAAGTCATAATAAAAATGAATCAATAAGTCCCATGTACCCCAAAACAGTACCAATCAAAAGTACGTCTCGTCCCGCAAAAAACAAGCCCAAAAAATCACTACATTGATGGAAAAATAAAAAAATTACGGCTCTTGGAAAGCGACGATGCAAAAACAAATAATTTTAGTTCAAAAGTGTTTTTATTGTGCAAAAGTCGTAAAACATAAAAAAACCTCTACATATGTGGTATCGCCGTAATCGTACCGACCCATAGAATAAAGGTAACATGTTATTTACGTCGCATAGTGAACGGCGTCAATTTAAAAATGCATAGAACAATGGCGGAATTTCAGGTTTTTTTTATAATCCCCCCCAAAAAGGTTAATAAAAGTTAATATAAAAATTATATGTACCCAAAAATGGTGCTATTAAAAAGCACAACTAATCCCGCAAAAAACAAGTCCTCATACAGCTATGTAGACGAAAAAATAAAAACGTTATAGCTCTTTGAATGAGACTATAGAAAAACGAATAAAATAGCTTGGTCATTAAGGCCTAAAATGGGCTGGTCACTAAGGGGTTAAGAGAAAAGAGCTAGAGTGGATTTATAAGTTGGAAACTATGTCTCCCAATGGGCTTAATATAGAATATCCTTATGGCCCACACATCTAATATATAGTTGGGGGTAACTTGCCTGAAAATCTGGGGGATATGATGTGTCTACGTTCCCAATTGGTATAGTTTGTGCTTTGTATATGGATAGTTTGAAGTCTTATTTTGACTTCTCTTTTATGTATAAATTTTTTAATCATAATTCTTTTTGTCTATATAAATATTATATGGTAATTTGCTTCTTTTTACACTTTCTTAGAAACATACGGATTTGTCAAGCATCATGAAGGATTTCAGAAAGCAGCAGAGGCCTATTTATTGGGATCATTGAGTCCCGTATGGAATTGTTTATTCACATATTTTTATATCCAGTATTGATTTCAGCAATGTTGTACATTTAATGTGCACAAATCTATATATAATTCTATTAAGTCTGGAGTATGGTTTCACCATATTTTGTATCTGCTATCTTTTTATTGACTAGCACCTCATGAATAAAAAATACATATTTTTTTATATATATGTGGTTTATGATCTTTTTCCCAGCATGAGATGTCTAATAAGTTGGACACTCCTGTCTGGGATCATTAATCTCTATTGAATATGGCTTTTCTATTAATCCCATTGGTGACTACAGTCACATTTTTCCTCAATGGGATGTGAATAGTTTACAAACCCTCTTGTTTATAAGCCCATGCCTATTTCTATTAATAATCTCGTAATATCCCTATTTGTGCAGTGCAGCTCTAAATGTGATCCTCCGGACTTTATATGGGGCTAAATTCTGCACAATTAATATACTCTATATCTCAGTAGCGATTGCGCTGCACGATGCGTTCCACCGGATTTAATATCCGGTTCCGACGCCATTTTGGAGCATGCGCAGTCGATGCGGGCGAATACTACACGCTGGGTACATGGAGAAATCGTAAACTGTAAGTTTATGGATTTAAATTAATCAATAATTGGCCTCTGCTGTCCTCCTAATTAATTCCATTTGCACCTATTATTCACTATTCATGATGTGTACTTATCATGTTTTCAAATACACTGTTATTTATTGATGTATTTTTGAAGATTCATTGTTGCACTTCATTTCTAATATTTGTAATACACTGTGATAACCACATTTTGATGTATTTAATGAGAATTGTACAGTCAATTTCTTTATTGTCAATTGATGTGCGTCCTCCCTATATATACTTGGCACTATTGTTAGTTTGTCATGGCTTGAGAAAGGTTCCTGTTGAACCGAAACGTTGCTGCTGTTTTTTGAGGTGAATAAATCCACTTTGCTTTCATCTGCCTTGAAGTCCTGGTGCCGTCACTGTGTTCTACGCTTTCTTCTATTTAAAAAAAAAAAAGGGGGAATTGATTCATCCCCTGGTGACGAGTACATGGCCTGATTTCTTGCTATTGTGGAGTGCTGTGTTCATCTATTGCTGGACTGTATATATATATATATATATATATATATATATATATAGCAATGATGAAAAATATTTCATAATAACGATATAAAAGTGATGATCAATCAAAAAACGTAATAAGCAATATCACAATAAGGATATAATCATTAAATATCATAAAAAGTCATAGACGCACACTACTAGTGTAGATTATGCAAAACGTGAAACCTGAGTAATAAGGTAAGTACACATAGTAAAAACATAATGTGAAGGATGCAAAGTGACATAAATGCAAAAGTGTCAAAATAGACACAGCAAAACAAAAATAAAATAAAACAATAGGATCATGTGAAACGTGATGCAATGCCAGCAGAATATCAATGTAACATATAAAAACAAGGATAAGATACAATATCAAAAGATGGATGCCCTATATGACCCTATAAATCCCTATACTTGTGTCCATAATAAATGGGCATGGTGACATATACATAAACATATACATATATACATGAAGTAGCCAATGCAATGGACAAGGGGGGGGAAGGGGGGAAGGGAAGAAGGGGGAGGGAAGAAAGGGAAACAATGAATCACTGTTATAAAGTGCATAGTGCAAACATGATGTAAACAAAGTCAAAGAAAACATCTTGATGAAATCGAAAGGATTCCCCTTAATAATGAAGATTTAAAAAAAAATAATAATAATAATAATTATATACAAAATTTCCAATCTTTGTATCGTCAGTCCATGCCTAGGGAAAAGGAAGATTAAGAAGTTTAGTAATTACTAAGAGAACATAAGCTGCAATATGAAGGAGACATATCCTGAAGTGTACAAAAAAAATACAGAGAAATAAAGATGAAAAATATATCAAATTAATGATAAAAAGCAACAACAGTTGCTAAAAGAGCCGACTGAGTGAATGCATAGGAAACGTGGAGTAGCATTAGGAATATAGAGTATTTATAAGAAGGGAACAAAACTATTATATTCATTTAAACCCATAGGAGTTATTGTGTCCAACTTGTGGATCCACATCGACTCACGTTGGGCTAATAGTTTTTTCCAATCTCCTCCTCGTGTGCTGACAAAAATCCAATCAATTCCCCAGGCTTGGAAGAGAGAACTATCACAATTGTGAAACATCTTAAAGTGGCGTGGAATGGTCTTGAGAGTAGATGGATCCAGACATTCCTTTGCTGCCTCAATATCGAGAACATGTTCTCTAATCCTTTGTCTCAGTTGTCGTGAAGTCATGCCCACATAGATCTTGTGACATGGGCACACTGCAAAGTAGATAACACCAACTGTGGCGCAGTTGATGTGATGGCTAATATTAAAATCATGACTGTGTATGGAGCTCCAAAAAATATCAGTGGATACAATATTGGTACATGATACACACTTACCACATCTGAAACAACCCCATTTTGGACTACGTGATCCAAAAGCATTTCTCGGTTGGGTACCACGATGATGGCTGTGCAGTGGCGGATTAAGTAGACTATAGGCCCTGGGCTGTTACCCAAACTTGGGCCCGCCTTCTCCCCCGCCGAGCCGTAACACTACCTTTTTGTGCAAGCATTAACAAATGGGTGTTACGATTCCCCTTGTCAAAGGGCTGTGTCCCTACATACTGACAGTCTCCAACCATCGCTGACAGTATCACACTGTGCAGGGACACATCCTCCTAACAAGGGGAATGGTAACACATATTTGTCTATCAGTCCTGGACTGCACAAAGACTTTTAGTGAAACACAAGGATTTCCTATTATAAACATGTCAGGAGAGGTGACAGATTCTCTATAAATCTAGTGACTCACATGTGACGACTTCTCAGATTCTGGTAACTTTTTTCCTCTTTTCTTCTCCATCCGGTCCAGACTTCATGACGACTTCTCCCGGCCATGACCCATTTCTGCAGAATTTGTCACTTAGATGTCTTCTGTTGCTCACTTTTCCAACATTTCTACACCTATAAACGAAAGCAAAATGATCATGGTGCCACAGACTGTGCCTCTAAATATAATAGCACCAAACACTGCGCCCCTGAATATAATTGTGTCAAACACTGTATAGTAAAGCACCACGTGCACAAAGGCCCCTGTAGATAGTATCACACACACAGCCCCCCCCCCTGTAGATAGCATCACACACACAGCACCCCCTGTAGATAGCGTCACACACATCCCCCTGTAGATAGCATCACACACACACAGCCCCCTGTAGATAGCGTCACACATACACACAGCCCCCTGTAGATAGCGTCACACACACACAGCACCCTGTAGATAGCATCACACACACACACATCCCCCTGTAGATAGCGTCACACACACAGCCCCCTGTAGATAGCATCACACACACAGCCCCGCCTGTAGATAGCGTCACACACATCCCCCTGTAGATAGCGTCACACACACCCAGCCCCCTGTAGATAGCGTCACACACACACAGCCCCCTGTAGATAGCGTCACACACACACAGCCCCCTGTAGATAGCGTCACACACACACAGCCCCCTGTAGATAGCATCACACACACACACATCCCCCTGTAGATAGGGTCACACACACAGTCCCCTGTAGATAGCGTCACACACACAGCCCCCCTGTAGATAGCATCACACACACACACATACACACACACACACAGCCCCTGTAGATAGCATCACACACACAGCCCCCCCCTGTAGATAGCATCACACACACACACATCCCCCTGTAGATAGCGTCACACACACAGCCCCCTGTAGATAGCATCACACACACAGCCCCGCCTGTAGATAGCGTCACAAACATCCCCCTGTAGATAGCGTCACACACACCCAGCCCCCTGTAGATAGCGTCACACACACACAGCCCCCTGTAGATAGCGTCACACACACACAGCCCCCTGTAGATAGCGTCACACACACACAGCCCCCTGTAGATAGCATCACACACACACACATCCCCCTGTAGATAGGGTCACACACACAGTCCCCTGTAGATAGCGTCACACACACAGCCCCCCTGTAGATAGCATCACACACACACACATACACACACACACACAGCCCCTGTAGATAGCATCACACACACAGCCCCCCCCTGTAGATAGCATCACACACCCACACATCCCCTGTAGATAGCATCACACACACAGCCCCCTGTAGATAGCATAACACACACACATCCCCTGTAGATAGCATCACACACACACATCCCCTGTAGATAGCGTCACACACAGCCCCCTGTAGATAGCATCTCACACACACACACACAGCCTTTGTAGATAGTGTCACACACACAGCCCCCTGTAGATAGCATCACACACACAGCACCCTGTAGAGAGCGTCACACACACATCCCCTGTAGATAGCGTCACACACACACATCCCCTGTAGATAACATCACACACACAGCCCCCCCTGTAGATAGCATCACACACACACACAAACCCTGTAGATAGCGTCACACACACAGCCCCCTGTAGATAGCGTCACACACAGCCCCCCCTGTAGAGAGCGTCACACACACACACACATCCCCTGTAGATAGCATCACACACAAACATCCCCTGTAGATAGCATCACACACACAGCCCCCCCTGTAGATAGCATCACACACACACATCCCCCTGTATATAGCATTACACACACAGCCCCCTGTAGATAGCGTCACACACACATCCCCTGTAGATAGCGTCACACACACAGCCCCCTGTATATAGCGTCACACACATCCCCCTGTATATAGCGTCACACACATCCCCCTGTATATAGCGTTACACACACAGCCCCCTGTAGATAGCACCACAAACAGCCCCTGTAGATAGCATCACACACACACACAGCCCCTGTAGATAGCGTTACACACACAGCAGTTATGGAGAGATGATGGGAGGGAGGGAGTGAGTGATGGAGGAATGAAGGGAGGGATGAACAGATGGAGGGAGTGAGTGATGAAGGGATGGGGGTTTGGAAAAGCACTCACCAGCCTGGAGCTCTGTGTAAAAACTTGACTGGTGGGCGGGCCTTCTCCCATGCAGATATTCTGCTCCTTCAATGTGATAGACGGACCTGATTGGTGGGCGGAGGTCACATGGGCACGACGTTATCAAAGGTCCTTTAGCCTTCAATTCGGAGCACATTTATGTAGAGAGGTAACTTTCACTATCCCGGCTAAGCCCGACCCCGAATTGTTCTGCCTGCACCTTCTCTCTGCAGTGACAGTTAGCAGCGCAAGTGCGCTGCATAGTTTTTAATATTATGTGCAGTTCGGGCAGCCATGGGCCCCCTGAGTGCCTCGGGGCCCGGGCGGCCGCCCGAACCGCCCATATGATGATCCGCCATTGTGGCTGTGTACCAAAGAATCTCTAAAAAATGATGATCTCCGGTAAGTGATAGAAGGCTGGGGAGAAATTAATTGTTTTAGTGTGTTGTCCTGTGTCAAAATAGGTCAAAACTTGGACAAAATAGCTTTAACCTCCCTTGCTCTGGAATGATAGTCAGCTATCAGTCTCACCGGAGATTTTGGAGACACTTACAGGTAAATTAGCTTCCCATGACATTGGGCATAACATTTATACGTTTGTGCTTAAGACGAAAATTAAATAGTTTGTTCTTGTGGTAGCAATATATAAATGCTGTATATACAGTCCATCCCATAAGTGTTTTTCCTGTTTTGTTGCATTAGGGCCTTTTTATATCAGCGTTTAGGTTCCATTTGAGGTTTCCGTTCATCTGTTCCATCAGAGGAACAAATGAGCCGAAAGCCAAACAGAAACTATAGATTCTGTTTGCACTACCATTGTTTTCACGAAAACAATAATGCTGTCGACTATGCTTTACGAAACGGAAACAAACTGAAACCAACTGAAACATTAGCATTACCTTTGAAATCAATGGAAATGCAAACAGAATCAATCGTTTCCTTTTAGCTTTACGTTCATCTGTTCCTCGGAACAGATGAACGGAATCCCCAAACGGAACCCGAACGCTAATGTGAACAGTCCCTAACAACCTGGAATTCAAATTAATTAATGTAATGAGCCTGACAAAATAGTACAAATGGTTACAGTGAAATGAAATAAATACTGTCATGTCCATGGCCGCGGGCCATCAGGCTCACTCACTCACCTCCTGACGGCCGCAGCCATGGGTCTGTGAGCGCTGGCCCCAGTCTCCTCCTCAGGAGACACCAGCGCTCACTTCTGCTCACCTTGGCCAGGTCCCATAGGGTGCCGTAGGATGCCCAGACTTTAATGTATAATTAGCCCATGAGTACCATGGAATATAAGAAGGGCCCAGCCCCTTCCTCCCATGCCTGAGCGTTGTTGTCCTACCCTAAGTTTGTCTATGCAAATGGTCTCCTAGTGTTTTCCAGTTCCCAGTGTTCCCCGTACCTGTATCCTATATCCTGTGCTGAGCTGTAGTCGTGCTGAGCTGCATACCACGCCTGTTCTGCTACACCACACCTGACGTCTGCCTGCTGCCTAGTCTCAGCCGAGCCTGTCTTGCTACTGTCCGTATATGTTAATGTGTGCTGTGCCATGCACTTATGTCAGGGGGAGTGTCTGAGCTATCTTGCGGTCCGTGCATCTGTGCCCTGGTGGGCGTGGTTTTGCGGTGTCAGACGTCGCTGACCCACGTCCATCTCGATGACGTGTGGCCGGAAGTATGCCGTTGGCCATCTTTACACCTGGCGCATGACGCCAGAGCAAGCAAGCCCACTGTAATGATCGATTATTTTTATATTTACCTGACTGGACGGACGAACTTTAAAATGGAGACCTCCGCTGGAGAGACGCCACCCCCGGACGAAGGCATCCCGCCAAAACACGCGTCGGGTCTGATGTTCTCTCTCTAAAGAATGTTTAACATGGGTATGTTCCTTTCAATCCTCAGTGTGCAGCTCTGTTTAGGCCTTTCAAGGCATTCATGATTGCATTTCATTGTCATTTGAGCATTACACTTGTATTTCTATACAGTGCTTCATCTCACTAAAGACTAATTTTCAAACCGTGTTGTTTACTGATGAGTGCCGTGCAACCCTGGATGGTCCAGATGGATGGATGGAGTAGTGGATGGTTGGTGAATGGCCACCATGTCCCAACAAGGCTGCGACGTCAGCAAGGCGGTGGCGGAGTCATGTTTTGGGCTGGAATCATGGGGAGAGAGCTGGTAGGCCCCTTTAGGGTCCCTGACGGTGTGAAAGATAGAGTTTATGACTGACCACTTTCTTCCGTGGTACAAAAAGAAGAACCGTGCCTTCCGTAGCAAAATTATCTTCTTGCATGACAATGCAGCATCTCATGCTGCAAAGAATACCTCTGTGTCATTGGCTGCTATGGGCATAAAAGGAGAGAAACTCATGGTGTGGCCCCCATGTTCCCCTGACCTCAACCCTATTGAGAACCTTTGGAGCATCCTCAAGCAAAATATCTATGAGGGTGGGAGGCAGTTCACATCAAAACAGAAGCTCTGTGAGGCTATTCTGACATCCTGCAAAGATATTCAAGCAGAAACTGTCCAAATACTCACAAATTCAATGGATGCAAGAATTGTGAAGGTGATATTAAAGAAGGGGTCCTATGTTAACATGTAACTTGGCCTGTTAATTTTCTTTTGATTGAAAGAGCTTTTGATTTCTGTAAATATGACCTCCTGATGCTGCAAATTCAACAAATTACCATTTAATTATTTTTGCAAGCTTTAAATTGTTTTGATCTCTGTTGTGCATAATAATTTGAAGCATTTTGAGTTTTTACTTCTAAAAAAAACCTGTTATCATTAGGAGATTTGTTCAATAAAATTTGCATTATACTCCAACGGTTGATGTCTTGAAGATTATACTGACTGTCATTTGCATCGACTATTTAGGAAAATCAGAGAAAAATAACAGTCTTGCAGCGGCGTTCTCACTGCTGTCGATGCCGGCCCGGGAGTTGTCCAGTACAGTCACCTGACCTGTCACCTGACCGGTGAGGTCAGATGACAGGTCAGGTGATTGGACTGGTCCACTCCCGGGCCGGCATCAATCCCAGTCAGAACACCGCCGCAAGACTCCTGCCTTCTTCTGATTGCTGCTGCAGACGTCTGCCATGCAGGGCGCCTGTCAGCAGCGATGAGCTGTTTTGATACAGCTGCAGCGCCCAGCGGGACATTTTGCAGACCGCCCAGGACGGCGGGACAGCGGTGAGAAATCGGGACTGTCCCGCCGGATCCGGGACGGCTGGGAGGTATGCAGTATAAACTATTTTTACAGCACCAAGCTCCTACAGACACTAAAAGAACAGACCTTTCATTAACCATTTACTGCTTGAAACTATTTGTAGAAGGAATTTAATTGGCTTGAGGGTGAGTTTTTATAAAAGTTCAGACTCAATAGAGAGAATAAAAAAAAATGTATCAGACAACCCTTCCTTTCATTTATCTCATTTCATGTGACGACAATGGAGAGAGAAGCTGATAAGTTTAGGCTCACAACCAACATACCTGGCAGGCAATTTGGAAAGCTCATCTAGTGAAAAGTAGCAGGCTGTAATCATGTGCTGTACGTCTGCAAACTCTGCGGTGTCAGATGATATAACAATGAACAATCACTTGACCAAAGGGCTAAAGAAACAGCTGTATAGTGTATTGAGATACAGTTACTGAACCTTCTCAGGTTGCGGTCTGGGCCCTGTAATTTCATAACTAATAAAACAATCCATGATAAAATAATCAATAAATCTCCATAAGTCTTTCCCAGGTGCAGGATTTTTAATAGGGGTTTTCTAAGTATGTTGGTGCCTACAGTAGATAGAGGAATGTCAACAATTATACTCTTTTCTACGTGCACTACAGTGCTTTAAAAAAGTATTCACCTCCCTTGGTGGTTTTTTTCTGTTTGGTTGCATTACAACTTGGAATTAAAATAGACTTTTAAATTTGATTAAACCTGATAAAATAGTCAACGTTGTTATATTGGAATGAAAAAAATACCTTGTTTAAAAAAAGAAAAGCATAACCAGAAACTGAAAAGTTGTGAGTGCTTATGTATTCACCCCAGGGGTGGGATTCAATCTAAGTCTGGGTTCACACGTATTATGCCTCGTTTTACGTCTGAAAATAGGGCTACAATACGTCGGCAAACATCTGCCCATTCATTTGAATGGGTTTGCCGACGTATTGTGCAGACGACCTGTAATTTACGCGTCGTCGTTTGACAGCTGTCAAACGACGACGCGTAAATTGACTGCCTCGGCAAAGAGGTGCAGGGCACTTCTTTGCAACGTAATTTGAGCTGTTCTTCATTGAACTCAATGAAGAGCAGCTCAAGATATAAGAGCGTCACAGACGCCTCGTATATTACGAGGAGGAGCATTTATGGCTGAAACGACGCAGCTGTTTTCTTCTGAAAACAGGCTGTCATTTCAAGGCAGTCACGGCTGGGACCAGGCGGCAGGTAGACATCAGGCGTGGAGTAGCAGAGCAGGCGTGGAAATGCAGCACAGCACGGCAACATTTCGGCCGGATTTACACGAGCGTGTGCGTTTTGCGAGCACAAAAAAACGCGGCGTTTTGCGCGTGCAAAAGGTACATAACAGCTCCGTGTGTCAGCAGCGTATGATGCGTGGCTGCGGGATTTTCGCGAAGCCGCCATCATTATGACACTCTGTTTGTATGTTTGTAAACAGAAAAGCACGTGGTGCTTTTCTGTTTTCATTCATAGGTTTTACTGCTGTTGCGCAAATCACGCGTGTGCTGCGTGTGATTTTCACGCACCCATTGACTTCAATGGGTGCGTGATGCGCGAAAAACGCACAAATATAGGACATGTCATGAGTTTTACGCAACGGACACATGCTGCATGAAAATCACGGCAGTAGATCAGGATAGTACTGGATAGCACGAGAAACAGGATACAGGTAAAGGGAACACTGGGAAGCTGGAAGACACTTAGGAGACCATTTGCAAGACAGACTTTAGGAAACAACAACAACGTTCATGTGAGGATCAGAAGGGCGGGGGCCTTCTTATAGTCCAGGAAATCATGCGAGTTGATGATGATTTCATGAGCGCGTGCTGGTCCTTTAGGAGTGGGCACGAGAGTGCGCGCACACCTTCCGGGAGACAGTCTCGATACCAAGAAGTGAGTGCCGGCACCTCACAGGGGGGCGACGCAGCACAGCAGCAGGATGTCCATGGCCGCGGTCGTCGAGGGGTAAGTTAGAACGACGGACCGCGGCCATAGATGTTACAATTAAGGTGGACTCTATAGAAAGAAATTCCCTGTCCAGAATGTTTACTGGATTTCCACAACGGAACATATAAACAGCACCAAAGAGAAGCTCAGGACATATATGCAACTCCAGAACCAAGTTCAGCATAATAATACAGCACCACAGAAAAAAGTGGGACATAGAATAAGATTAAAAATACAAAAAAGGCCATACTCACAAATTGGGCAGGTACAATCCCAGCTGGACGCAGCCAGGTCAAAAATGCTGCTGAAGGAAAGTGCTCAGGTGTGTTCAATAATAATAGCCACTCCCAGTAGCCTTGAGGGGAGTGGCGTGTGGTGCATGGGATGTGTAGTAAAAATTAGATGTATTGTGTATAATGTGCAAGTAGTAATAATATGTGTGAAATATGGGAGACAGAACTGAGTATAGTGCATAAATGAAAATAATTGAATTGTGAATAATATACAAGTGGTGAATAACATGTGTAAAATATGTAAAATATAGGGGGCAGTACTGAGTATAGTGCATAAGGGTCAGGAATGTGAGTGATGCATGAAGTGTGGGTGCAGTGTGTGTGTGTGTGTGTGAAACATGGAGGGATAATGCATAAATAATGAGGCGTAGCGTATATAGCCAGGTAGCAGCCTATTTGTAACGCCATGTAATACATAGAGCGAGCTGACCTTCTTGCTATGCCAAACAGCAACACACCATGCTGTCCAGCATTGAAGACCTGGCTGCGTCCAAAAAGTAGTAAATATAATGCAAGTAACTATGGAAAATATGTATTGGTAGTAATTTTGGCCAAAAGAACGCAAGCTCGCAATCCTCGTCACGGATCCCCACACTTGTGATTCCCTAACTCCTTAACTGGAACTAAATGTCCTTGATACAAACCGAACAGATAAAAACAAGGGGACATATAACACAAAAACACCGAAAAAAGCCATACTTACAAATGGACACAGACAGGTCAGAAACGCTGATGAAGGAGAGTGAACAGGTGCATTTAAATAATAAGAGCCACTCCCACTAGTCTTGAGGGGAGTGGCGTGTGGTGCATAATATGTGTAGTAACTTTTCGTTCCAAACTTGAAGCTACACCATAGAAAAAAGTGGGACAGAGAATAAGATTAAAAACACAAAAAAAGGCCATACTCACAAATTGGCCAGGTATAATCCCAGGAGGACGCAGCCAGGTCAAAAATGCTACTTTTTTGTATTTTTAATATTAATACAGCACCAGAACCAAGCTCAGTACATATATACAGCAACCAGAACAAAGCTCAGTGCATATATACAGCACCACAACAAAGCTTAATACATAAATACAACACCAAAACCAAGCTCAATACATGTATATATGTTTTGAGCTTGGTTGTTATGATGTATATATGTACTGAGCTTGATTTTGGTGCTGTATTTATGTACTAAGCTTTGTTGTGGTGCTGTATATATGTACTGAGTGTAGCGTCCATGGCCGCGGGCCGTCGGGTTTACTCACCTCCCGACACCCGAAGCCATGGATCTGTGAGCGCTGGTCCCCATCTCCTTCCTAGGAGATGCCAGCGCTCACTTCCGCTCCAGTCCGCTGTGTCCGACAGGGTACGCGTACATGCTCGTGCCCGCTCTTAAAGGGCCAGCGCGCACACATGAAAACAATTATCATCATCAACCCACATTATTTCCTGGACTATAAGAAGGCCCCAGCCCTTTTAATCCTTGCCTGAGCATTGTTAGTAAGTCTGTCTTGCAAATGGTCCCTTAGTGTTTCCCGTTCCAGTTGTTACCCGTGCCCTGTTACCTTTTCATGTATCCCGTGCTGTGTTCTTATTCCTGTGCCTACTAGTGTTGGAGTCTGTCCTACTGCACCAGCTGTCGTTTACCATGTCCAGTGTCTTCTGCCACGTCCAGTGTCTTCTGCCACTTCCAGTGTCTTCTGCCACATCTTGTACTGCCCGCCACGTCTGGAGCAACCTGCTGCACCGACCTCCATCCGTGCTGAAGCCACAGCCACTGTCTGGACTAGTTCAGGTACCCGAGTGTTACGAACTGGTATAGACTGAGACCTGGTCAGCTGCCTCTCCACTATGGCAGAGCGGCCTAGTGGGTCCACATACCCTGTGACTGTGACACTGAGATTGGTTCTGGTGCTGTATTTATATGCTGTGCTTGGTTCTAGAGTTGCATATTGTAGCGTCCATGGCAGCGGGCCGTCGGGTTTACTCACATCCCGACGCCCGCAGCCATGTATCCGTTAGCGCTGGTCCCCATCTCCTTCCTAGGAGACGCCAGTGCTCACTTCCGCTCCGGTCTGCTGTGTCCCGTGCCTTGTTACCTGTTCCTGTTTCCCGTGCTGTGCCTTTAGTATCGAGTCGTGCCACGCCCTGTGTCATCTGCCACGTCCGGAGGAATCCCCCACATCCTGTGTCTTCTGCCATGTCCAGAGGAATCCGCCACGTCCTGTGTCATCTGCCACATCCAGAGGAATCCGCAACGTCCTGTGTAATCTGCCACATCCAGAGGAATCCGCCACGTCTGGCGCTACCTGCGGCACCTGTGTTATCCACCACGTTTGATGTTATCTGCTGCACTCATCTCCATCAGTGCCAGAGCTGCGGCCACTGTCTGGACTATCCAGGTACCCTTGTGCGGGACATTGTATTGCTGGTGTTTCCTCTAGTTTGGCCAGCTGCCTCCCCGCTATGGTGGTACGGCCTAGTGGGTCCACTAACCCGCTACATGACAGTATGCTCAGGCCATGGACCCCACTGGTCAACCTGAGACTTTGACGACACAAGCCATGCTGGCAGAGATGGAGGATCTCCAGTCACGACAAGACCAACTCCTCCTGTCTGTGAACGCCATTGCCCATCGGCTGCTTGCTCCAACCACAGTCATCACCTCACCCATTCCTGCTGTTCCTCCTGCTACACTTCCTGTATTTACCAGTACCAATCCCCTGTGTTTCTTGCCGCTACCTCCACGCTATGATGGAGATCCGAGGTCCTGCAGGGGATGTTTGAATCAGTGCCTGATTCACTTCAGATTACATGCCAGGTCCTTCTCTTCGGATGACATCAGGATCGCCTTCATCATCTCTCTCCTTACTGGCAAAACCCTGGCATGGGCTAATCCTCTGTGGGAACATCAGGGACCCGTGACTTGCAGTGCTTCTTACAGACCTTCTGCTCGATCTTTGAGGAACCTGGGAGAGTTTCTTCGGCTGCTGCATCCTTGCTTACCCTACATCAGGGAGACCTCTCTGTGGGCGAGTATGCCATTCAGTTCCGTATCCTGGCTGCTGAATTGATCTGGAGCAACGAGGCTTTGGTGGCCACATTCTGGCAGGGACTGTCTTCAGGGATCAAGGATGAGCTAGCAGCTCGCGATCTGCCATCTACCCTGGACGATCTTATCCTACTTGCTTCCCGGGTTGACATGAGGATCTGGGAGCGTTCCCAAGAGATTCTCCGGGAGAGAGAACTTCCTAGGCTGGATTCTACTTTTCAGCAATCCTCCTCAGTCGTCCTACCAGAGGATCCTATGCAGAGTAACTATGTCAAATTGTCTACCCAGGAGAGACAACGCAGACGCACTTCTGGACTTTATCTGTATTGCGGCCTTGGAGGCCATATTGTGCGCATGTGTCCCCAGAGGCCAGAGAGACCCCATTGCCTAGGACTGATTGGAGAGACAACCCTAGATTAAACGGTACCTAATAAAACATTCTGTTCCAAGCTGACTATTCCTGTAACCCTAGCATTAAGTTTCTGCCTATCTTGACTCTGGTTCTGCTGCAAACTTCATCCAGAAAGAGCTTGTGGATCATCTTCAGTTGCCCACAGTCCCCCTAGAGACATCTTTGGCTGTTGCCTCAGTTAATGGACTGCCTCTGCCTGATCCCATCATTTCTAAAACCAGGTTGTTGATCCTCCAGGTTGGAGTACTTCATTCTGAACTAATTCCTTTCCTTGTTTTGCCCAAGGCCATCAATCCTGTTCTACTGGGCCTGCCTTTGTTCGACTACATGCCCCAGTCCTGGACTGGAATTCTGGAGAGGTTCTCCAATGGGGTTCCAAGTGCCATGGTCGTTGTCTGTAGCAGATCCACACTGTCAAGCCTCCACTGCCTCAGTCATTGGCGGGACTGCCTCCCCAGTTTGCTCAGTATGCAGATGTTTTCAGCAAAAGGGAGGCTGAGACGCTGCCTCCACATCGGACTTATGACTGCCCCATTGAACTGGTTCCTAATGCCTCTCTCCCCCGTGGTCGAGTATATCCGCTCTCCTTGCCTGAGTCTTTATACATGTCGGCCTATATCAAGGAGAATCTGGAGAGGGGTTTCATACGAAAGTCTTCCTCCGCGGCCGGGGCTGGATTCTTCTTCGTTAAAAAGAAGGACGGATCCCTTCGACACTGCATTGACTACCGTGGTCTTAACCAGATCACAGTCAAGAACAAATACCTGTTGCCACTTATATCTGAGCTGTTTGATCGCATACGAGGAGCCAAAATTTTTTCTAAACTAGACCTGCGGGGGGCTTATAATCTAGTCCGAATTCGCCGGGGTGATGAATGGAATATCGCATTTAACACCCGGGACGGGCACTACGAATACTGAGTGATGCCCTTCGGACTGTGTAATGCTCCCGCAGTGTTTCAGGAGTTCGTTAATGATTGATTTTCTCCCCAGATCCGACGACTCATCGGAGACATGTCCGTCAGGTTCTACTACAATTAAGGGAGAATCATTTATACGCCAAGCTGGAGAAGTGCGTCTTTGAGAAGAGTTCTCTGCCCTTCCTGGGCTACATCATCTTGGATCAAGGCCTCAAGATGGATCCTGAGAAAGTGAAAGCTGTCCTGGAGTGGCCACGTCCTCAAGGCTTATGGGCCATACAGCGGTTCCTGGGATTCGCCAATTTCTACCGGCAGTTTATTCCTAACTTCTCTTCTCTGACTGATCCCATCTCTACCCTTACCAAGAAGGGTGTGAATGCCAAGGTGTGGATTCCAGAGTCAGAGTCCGCATTTATTAGCTTCAAGAAAGCCTTCACTTCAGCTTCGATCCTCCACCATCCTGACATATCTCGGCAGTGCTCACTGGAAGTGGACGCTTTCTCTCTTGGTGCAGGTGCACTTCTGTTCCAGAGGAGCTCCAAAGGAAAGGCAGTAGAATGCGGCTACTACTCAAGACTTTTTTGCCTCTACACATTGTGTCCGACCGGGGGGGTTCAGTTTACTTCAAAGTTCTGGAGAGCCCTCTGTAAACTCCTGGATGTGAGATTGCACTTCATCTCTTCACAGCATGATAACTGGGTACAGCTTCTTCCATGGGCCGAATTCTCATACAACAACCACACAAGTGAATCCACCACTTCCACTCCATGTCACATTGTGTACAGTCAACATCCTAGAGTCCCTCTCCCAGTGTCGACCACATCTCAAGTACCCGCTGCTGACTCAGCTTATTGGGACTTTTTGCAAATCTGGCATCAGACCCGGTCCTCTATTTTACTGGCAGTCGATCGCATGAAGTGAAAAGCAGATACTAGGAAAAGAGAGCCGCCTCAGTATCTTCCGGGGACTAAAGTCTGGCTGTCCTCTTCGCTTGAAGGTACCCTCATACAAGTTTGCTCCCAGGTTGCTTTGTCCTTTCGTGATTCTGCAACAAATCAACCCTGTCTCCTATAAGCTGCGGCTGCCTCCTACCCTCAGAATCCCCAACTCCTTTCATGTGTCCCTCCTGAAGCCAGTGGTCCTGAACCGCTACAGCAAGACTTCTAGTTCCACAGTTGCTCCCAGTGGTTCTTCTGATATATTCGAGGTGAGGGAGATCCTGGACTGCAAGACGGTAGGAGGAAGGACTTTCTATTTGGTGGACTGGAGAGGGTTTGGTCCTGAGGAGAGGTCCTGGGAGCTAGAAGAGAACCTCAGTGTCCCTGCGCTTATTAAGAAATTCCTCTCTCACTCTGGCCCCAAGAAGAGAGGGCGTAAGAGGGGGGATACTGTAGCATCCATGGCCGTGGGCCGTCAGGTTTTTCTTCCTGGACTATAAGAAGGCCCCAGACCTTCTGATCCTTGCCTGAGCGTTGTTAGTTTTCCCAGTCTGTCTTGCAAATGGTCCCTTCGTGTTTCCCGTTGCAGTTGTTACCCGTGCCTTATTACCTGTTCATGTTTCCCGTGCTGTGCCTTTAGTATCAAGTCATGCCACGTCCTGTTGTTTGGCCAGCTGCCTTCCCGCTACAGCGGTACGGCCTAGTGGGTCCACTAACCCGCTACGGGACACATATATGTACTGAGCTTCTCTTTGGTGCTGTATATATGTATTGAGCTTCTCTTTGGTGCTCTATATATGTATTGAGCTTGGTTGTTATGATGTATATAACTCAAGAACCAAGCTCGGTACATATATACAGCATCCTAACCAAGCTCAGTACATATATACAGCACCCAAACAAAGCTCAGTACATATATACAGCACACGAACCAAGCTCAGTACATATATACAGCACCAGAACCAAGCTCAGTACATATATACAGCACCAAAACCAAGTTCAGTACATATATACAGCCCCAAAACCAAGCTCAGTACATATATACAGCTCCAGAACCAAGCTCAGTACATATATACAGCACAAGCACAAATACGGCTCAGTACAGAGATCATTTGCAAATTCAGTTGAATTCCTGCCATATAAGTTTGTACAGCATAAAACTACAGCTCCCAGTAAGGATATGCTGGGAGTTGCTGTTTCACAAAAAAGAACGATACACCCATCATCTCGCTGCAGATCATACAGTAACTACAGTATTAATGAGTCACAGGGAGAATAAACATTTAAATTTAGTGACTCACAGGTGACGTCTACTCAGATTGGAGTCGTTCTTTTTCTCTTTTCATTTTCATCTGGTCCAGACCTCTATGATGACGCCTCCTGGCCACGACCCATTTCTGCAGAGTTTGCTGCTCAGTTGACTTCGGCTTTTCACTTTTCCAACATTTCTGCACCTATAAACAAAGATAAAATTCTCATGGTGCCACACTCTATGCCCCTGAATATAATAGTATAATACACTGTGCCTCTGACTATAATAGCACCATACACTGTGACCCTGAATGTAATAGTACCATACACTGTGCCCATGAATACAATTTTGTCAAACACTGTAAAGTAATGCACCACACACACACACACACACTCACACACAGTGCCCCCTGTAGATAGTGCCACTCACAATGCCCCCTATAGATCATGCCCCTCAGAGCCCCCTGTAGAAAGTGCCAATCATAGAGGCCCTGTAGATAGTGCCCCTCATAGAGCTCCCTGTAGATAGTGCCCCTCATAGAGCCCCCTGTAGATAATGTCCCTCATAGAGCCCTCTGTAGATAGTGCCCCTCAGAGCCCTCTGTAGATAGTGCTCCCCATAGAGCCCTCTGTAGATAGTTCACCCATAGAGTCCCATGTAAATAGTGCCCCCATAGAGTCCCCTGTAGATAGTGCCCCTGTAAATAGTGCCCCATGTAGATACATAAGAGACAACAAAGTTTGATTAGCACATTCCAACAAAATGAAACAAAACATGTATACAGGTACAAGGAAGCCTAAGACTGCAAAACAATACAATATTAAAAAACGGCGACAGCACTCTGGAAACACTAATGCCATCTAAACACTATCGATAAATAAATATGCACTGCTGCTGAATTTACTTACAATAGTGAGGTTATTAGCGTACATTTTGATCAAATTGGGTGAGTCCACCTACCACGACAAGGCGAACTTTATAAGGTGAGCCCCTACACTTCTCATACACCCTGATACCCCTGTAGACAGTGGCCCCTATAGATAGGGCCCCTGTAGATAGGGCCCCTTTTTATGCCCCCGGTAGATAGTGCCCCCTGTAGTCTACATGCTGTAAACAGAGCCCCCTGTAGAGTCCCTGTAGATAGTGCCCCCTGTAGAGTCCCCATAGATAAGAGACCTGTACATAGGGCCTTCTATAGATAGGGCCCCCTGTAGATAAAAACCTTCAGTAGAGTCCCCTGTAGATAAAGCCCCCCATAGAATTTCCTGTAGATAGGGTCCCCCATAGAGTTCCCTGTAGATAGGGTCCCCCTCAAGAACCCCCTGTAGATAGGACCCGCCTGTAAAGTCCCCTGTAGATAGTTCCTCCAGTAGCATCCCCTGTAGATAGAGCCCCTGTAGATAGGGCCCCCCCATAGAGTCCCCTGTAGATAGTGCCCCCATAGATAGTTCCCCCTGTAGCATCCCCTGTAGATAGGGCACCTGTAGATAGGGCCCACTATAGCGTTCCCTGTAGATAGGGCACTTGTATATAGGGCCCCCTATAGAGTCCCCTTTAGATAGTGCACCCTGTAGTGGCCCCTGTATATAGGGCCCTTGTATATAGGGCCCCATGTAGAGTCCCATGTAGATAGTGCACCCTGTTGCTTCTGCTGTAGATAGGGCCCCCTATAGAGTCCACTGTAGAGTCCCCTGTAGCATCCCCTGTAAATAGGGCCCAATATAGAGTCCCCTGTAGATAGTGCCCCTATAAATAGGGCCCCCTGTCGATATGGCTCCTTGTAGATAGGGCCTCTATAGATAGGGCCCCCTATAGAGTCCCCTGTAGCTAGTGCCCCCTGTAGATAGGGCCCACTTTAGATAAGGCCCCCTGTAGCATCCCCCAGAGACACCGCTGGCACCGGACCTCCGGGGCCCAAGGCCCGGTGCACCAGATCCACGGGTGACTGCCGCTAAAGGGGTCACAGCGGTCGCGCTTGCGACCGAGCTGCGGCCCCCGCATCGCTATAGAAATTTACTATGGTGACTGGGGCCTTTGTCATAAAATACACAGGCACCTGTTACTATAGTAACCACACATACTTACTCCCCATTTTTCACTACCAGCAGATGCAACATTGCAGCAGCAGGCTAGCATTACTAGGGTGGGAGGGGCCACTGTTTTTGGCCTTTCCCAGCCTAATAGTGCCAGCCTGCGGCCGCCCCAATGCCCGATCTACACTACAGTTGGTCGGGTACTGGATCGTACCCAGCTCTTCCCGGTACTCCTGGTGGCGGTGGGTACAGGGGTAATAATGGGGGGGTTAGTGTGAGCCTCTGTACTGGCTAAGACTAAGCCTCGCCTTAGTAATGGCAGCTATTAATAAGGCGGTAGTAATAAAGTTTAAAAAAAAGGACGTCGAAAAAATATTTTATTAAAATAAAATAAGAAAAAAACAATCCTTGTTAACCATTTTATTGAGAATAAAAAAGGCGTCATCGAAGCAGTCCTCGAATCCAACGTAGTCGAACATCCGAACCTGTAAAAAAACACAAATACACCCAAAAAATTAGCAACACATAAGAAAGCAAAACAATTATTATTCTTACCTTTCCTGGGTCCAGCACTGGAGCCGCAATGTCAGCGAGCTGGGACCTATATCTAAGCCCATCATGTGATACTGTCTGCTGAGCCGCTGTATCTAATCCTATCCATAGGTATAGGGTCAGAGTGCTATAGATATGCTGTCTCATATATATATATATATATATATATATATATACATACATACACACACACACACACACTTACATATACACACACATACATACACGCACTCACATTTTTTTGGGGGGGGTGAACATATGTTAGTACAAGGATACTTACTGCTGGGGACCTGTATCTAAGTATCATGTGTGATACTGTCTGCTGGGGCACTGTATCTAAGTCTATCATGTGTGATTCTGTCTGCTGGGGCCATGTATCTAAGCCTATCATGTGTGATACTGTCTGCTGGGGCCATGTATCTAAGTCTGTCATGTGTGATACTGTCTACTGAGCCATGTCTCTAAGCCTATCATGTGTGATACTGTTTGCTGGGGCACTGTATCTAAGTCTATCATGTGTGATACTGTAGGCTGGGGCCATGTATTTAAGACTATCATGTGTGATATTGTCTGCTGGGGCCATGTATCTAAGCCTATCATGTATGATACTGTCTGCTGATACAAGGTGGGTATATGGGACTACCTACAGGGCACTGCATGGCACTGTCTGCAAGTGGGATGTATGGAAGGGGGACTGTGTGTGGAACCATGCAGGGGGTTTGTGACACTATATACATGGGGCATTGTGTGGGGAACGCTCTAAAGGTGTCATTGATTAGAGCCACGAGACATAACTTTGCTTGGCGCCCCAGAAATGCCAAATTTGCCCCTGAGGGTTGGTACAAGGATTCTTACTGCTGGGGCCCTGTATCTAAGGCAACATTCACACGAGCGTGACAAATTTACGTGCGTAAAAAACGTGCATAAATCTGGTCGTGTGCGTTGCGTCCTACAGACTTTTCACAAAGTGTTCGAGGAACCTCGCAGAGTCTCCTCAGCAGCTGCATCTCTCCTGAACCTTCACCAGGAGGACACCTCTGTCAGCGAGTACGCCATTCAGTTCCCCACTCTGGGGACAGAGCTGTCCTGGAACAACGAGGCCTTGGTGGCTACATTCTGGCAGGGACTGTCTACAAAATTTAAGGATGAACTTGCTGCTCCTGATTTGCCACCTATCCTTCATATGTTTGGCCACTCGTATCGACATGAGGACCCGGGAGCGATCCCAAGAGGTTTGTCGGGAGGGAGGATTCCCAACAGAGGAACTTATGCAGGTGCACCTGCTTAAACTGTCTGTCCAGGAGAAACTCCGCAGACGCACTTCAGGACTTTGTCTGTATTGCGGCCTCGGAGGCCATATTGTGCGTTCTTGCCCTCAGAAACAAAAGAGACACCAATGCTTAGGGGAGACAACACTAGGAGGAATGGCGCTAGATAAGAAGTTCTCCTCCAAAATGTCCATTCCCGTGACCATTGGGTCTGGGGAGAAGACGCACCGGATCTCGGCATACCTGGACTCTCGGTCCACAGCAAACTTCATCGGAAAAGACCTAGTGGATCTCCTCCAGTTGCCCACAGTCCCACTGGAGACATCTTTGGCCATGGCATTAGTGAATGCACTACCTCTGCCCGACCCGATCGTATCTGAGACCAAGCCACTGAAACTCCAAGTTGGAGCCCTTCATTTAGAACTAATTTCCTTTCTTGTCTTGCCTAAAGCCGTCAATCCTGTCCTGCTGGGCCTGCCTTGGCTTATACTACATGCCCCAGTTCTGGGCTGGAATTCCGGGGAAGTTCTCCAATGGGGCTCTAAATGTCGCAGCCACTGTCTGTTACAGATTTATACTGCCAAGCCTCCCCTGCCCCGGTCATTGGCAGGATTACCCCCCACACACACACACATACACACACACACACACACACACACACACACACACACGCACACACACTTCTCTCAATTTGCAGCAAAAGGAGGCTGAGACGCTTCTTCCACACCGGGCTTACGACTACCCCATTTAACTGGTTGCAGATGCGTCGTTCCCCACCCCCCGTGGCCAGGTATACCCGCTCTCCTTGCCAGAGACTCAGTCCATGTCGACCTACATCAAGGAGAATCTAGAGAGGGGTTTCATACAGAAAGGGCCGGGTTCTTCTTTGTCAAGAAAAAAGACGGATCTCTTCGGCCTTGCATTGACTACCGTAGTCTCAATCAAGTCACGGTCAAAAAAAAATATCCGTTGCCACTAATTTCCTAACTATTTAACCGCATACGAGGAGCCAAGATCTTCTCCTAACTAGACTTGCGTAGGGCTTACAATTTAATTCGAATCCACCAAGGTGATGAGTGGAAGACTGCGTTTAACACTCCAGATGGGCACTACGAATACCTGGTGATGCCATTGAGTCTCTGTAACGCTCCCACGGTCTTCCAGGAATTCATCCATGACATCTTCCGAGATCTCCTCTATGTTTGTTTTGTGGTCTATCTCGATAACATTTAGATTTTTCCCCAGATCCGACTTCTCATTGGAGTCATGTCTGTCAAGTTCTGATGTGAATAAGGGAGAATCGTCTGTATACCAAGCTGGACAAGTGCGTGTTTGAGAAGAATTCTCTACCCTTCCTGGGCTACATCATCTCGGATCAAGGCCTTAAGATGGACCCTGAGAAGGTAAAGGCCGCACTGGAATAGCCACTTCCTCAGGGCTTGAGATCCATACAGCGTTTTATGGGATTCGCCAACTTCTTACGGTATCCCACACATCTCTTCACAGACAGCCCCCATCTCCTTCCTCACCAAGAAAGGTATGAATGCCAAGGTGTGGACTTCAGAGGTAGAAGCTGATTTAATAGCCTTAAGAGTGCCTTCACGTCAGCCTCAACCCTCCATCACCCTGATGTATCGCTACAGTTTTCATTGGAGGTGGACGCCTCCTCTGTTGGTGCAGGGGCACTTCTGTTCCAGAGAGGTTCTAAAGGGAGGGCAGTGGTATATGGCTAGTATTCCAGACTTTTTTCGTTTTCAGATCGCTATTATTCAATTGGAGATTGGGAATTACTGACCATCAAGTTTGATCTGGAGGAGTGGAGACATCTATTAGAGAGCGCAGCTCACCCCATCCTGATATATACGGACCACAAAAACCTCACCTATCTCCAGTCGGCCCAATGACTGAACCCCCGTCAAGCCAAGTGGTCGCTGTTCTTTGCTCGGTTCCAGTTTGTGCTCCACTACCACCCTGCCGATAAAAATATGAGGGCCGATGCCTTGTCCAGGTCATTAGAGACAGAGGACACCGTGGACTCTCCACAAAATATCATTGATCCGTCCTGTATCATCTCCGTTAATCCTCTGCAAGTTAGAGACATCCCTCCGGGGAGGAATTTTGTACGCCTAGCAGTCATGAGGAGAATCCTTCGCTGGGAACGTAGCTCCAAACTTGTGGGGCACGCGGACCCGAGATATTGATTGCCCGTCATTTGTGGTGGCCCACGCTGCCCAAAGACATTGTGGACTTTGTCTCATCCTGCACGGTGTGCACTGCAAATAAAGTTGCTCACTCCAAGCCTGCCGGTCTGCTCCAACCTCTGCCTGTGCCCATTGCAGCATATAGCAATGGACTTTGTCACAAACCTTTCTTCCTCTGCTGGATGTAATATGGTCTGGGTGGTGGTGGTGGACCGGTACTCGAAAATGGCTCACTATGTTCCACTGACCAGCCTACCTCCTGCTTCTCAACTAGCCAACCTCTTCATACAACACATCTTCCATCTGCATGCCTTACCTCTGCATATCGTGTCTGATCGGGGGTTCAGTTTACCTCTACGTTCTGGAGAGCCCTCTGTATACTCCTTGATGTAAAGTTGGATTTTTCCTCAGCCTACCGTCCCCAATCCAATAGCCAAGTCGAGGGGATCAATCAGATCATGGAGTACTATCTAAGACATTTCATCTCCAGGCAGCAGGATGACTGGGTGCAGCTACTTCCTTGGGCTGAGTTCTCCTACAACAACGACACAAGAGAGTCCACCGCCTCCACACGATTCTTAATTTTCTACGGCCTCTCCCTGTTTCTTCTATGTCCCAGATGCCTGCAGCTGACTCTGCATTCCGGGACTTTCTATGGGTCTGGCAGCAAACCCGGTCCTCTATTCTGCTGGCGGTCGATCGCATGAAGGGAAAGGCAGACACGAGGAGAAGAGAGTTCCCTCAGTTTTTCCGGTTACCAAGGTCTGGCTGTCCTCAAGAAATGTCCGGCTAAGGGTGCCGTCATACAAATTTGCTCCCAGGTTCCACGGACCCTTTGAGATCCTCCAGCAGATCAACTCAGTCTCTTATAAGCTTAGGCTGCCCGCTACCCTCAGAGTCCCCAACTCCTTTCACATGTCTCTTCTGAAGCTTGTGGTCCTGAACCGCTGCTCTAAGACTCTTAGCCCTACAGTTGCCCCGAGCGATTCTGCCGATATATTTGAGGTCAAGGAGATCTTGGACTTCAAGAGGATAAGAGGAAAAGCCTTTTACTTGGTGGATTGGAAGGAGTTTGGTCCAGAATAGAGGTCCTGGGAGCCAGAGGAGAACCTCAAGGCTCGTTCCCTCATTAAGAAGTTCCTCTCTTGCTCTGTCCCCAAGAAGAGGGGGCGTAAGAGGGGGGATACTGTAACGTCCGCGACCCCTATCATCCTGCAGACGTCTTTCTCCTTGGAGAAGTCAGTACATGCAGCCGTCCTGTCCTGCAGTGACCACTAGGGTGCGTGCGCGAGCTCATTCCTGGCCTTAAAGGGCCAGCGCGCGCACATGTTAAAGATTTGACTGATTGCTCCCAGATCACCCTGGACTATAAGAAGGGCCCTGCTCCTTCATTCATTGCCTGAACGTTGTTGTATTTTCCCTTGTCAGTCTAGCAAATGGTCCCTTGTTGTTTTCCTGTTCCCAGTGTTCCCATTCCTGCTACCTGTATCCTGTATCCTGTATCCCGTGCTGCCTTGTTCCTGTGCTTTAAAGAGTTGGAGTTGTGCTGTGTTACACCACGCCTGGTGTCGCTGTTAAGGTCCCATCTGAGCCTAGCCATCGCTTTTCTCTGGACTATCACAGGTACCCTTGCTCGGACTATAGACTTTACTTGGTACCCTGTTTGGCCAGCCGCTATCCCGCTGCGGCGGTACAGCCCAGTGGGTGCACATTCCCACAGATCGTGACAGGCATGTTGTGTAAATCAAATGGTAGAAACCCCCAAAAAATCCATTTTAATTCCAGGTTGTAATGCAACAAAACAGGAAAAACACCAAGGGGGATGAATGCATTTGCAAGGCACTGAACGTCACACATTTTTTTTTTTCATCTAGTGGTTGAGAGGTTAGTGATAGTATTCTTGTAATATTTAGGTGGTTTAATAAATAAGTAATAACTCTCTAGTGTTCTAGGGTGATAAAAGGGTTAATGGTGATATCCACTATCCATGGTGGTTAGGGATTCATATGTAATCTCCTTTGAGTTCTAGGACAGTTTTGGAGATAACATTTATTAGTTGGGATTAGGGCGGTTATAGAAGTGTTCCAGGTTGAAAAAGTGTTCCTATAATTTTATTTTATTTTATTTAAATAGGTCCAAAATTGTATATAGATGTGAGAGGTCATATGGATTTATACTACTCCCATTGAACTGAATAATAAATCTATATGCAATGAGCTGTCACGTTGGGTTCGTGGACCCACTGGGCTGTACCGCCTTGGCGGTATGGCAGCTGTCCAACAGAGCGCAGGTTACAGTCTATAGTTCGTATAGGGTACCTCGGGCAGTAGCAAGGCAGGCTCGGCTGGTACTAGGCAGCAGGTAGACGTCAGGCAGGGTGTAGCAGGACAGGCGTTGTATACAGCACAGCACAACTTCAGCTCAGCACGGCACTTAACCAGGATAGCACAGGATACAGGATACAGGAGCAGGGAACACTGGGAACTGGGAAACACTTGGAGACAATTTGCATAGAAAAACTTAGGGTATGACAACAACGCTCAGGCCCTGGGAGGAAGGGGCTGAGCCCTTCTTATAGTCCAGGGTGCTATGGCCTAATTAAACATGAAGGTCCGGTGCGTGCGATGCCTCTTTAAGAGCGTGCGCGCGCACCCTACGGGACCCCGGCTGAGGTGAGCGGAAGTGAGCGCTGGCGTCTCCTGAGGAGGAGACTGGGGCCAGCACTCGCAGATCCATGGCTGCGGGCGTCAGGAGGTGAGTGAGCCTGACGGCCCGTGGCCATGGGCATGACATGAACTCTCCCTAGTGGACAGAAATACTTTTATCATTTAACTGCTTCTACATAGAGGGGTGTTTGCAGGTAATAGGAGACAACCCCTAAATATGCCCCTTTTACCGTAGTTGGCAGTAATTCAAATTATAATGCTGATATTGTTGTGTATACTCTGTTGAACAGTATTACTGTACACAATTAGGCAGCTCATAGGTTAAACTAAAGCTCCCATATTGCCTATAAACTCTTTATCTTACAACATATTTTTTACTAATGGCTTGCAGGATAAGTTAACACAAGTTCATGTAATATTCTAAAAATGCTTATAGAGGATAGTTGTTAGTAAGGTGCTGTGGGGGAGATAGAGATGAAAAGATCATATGTTGCACATGCCGTTTTCTGGCTGCAGCAATCTCTGGTTTAGTAACTATTGTCACCTAAATCCAGTATAACATTAAAATAAGCACAAAGGGTATCAAGTAAAAATTAACAGAGATACAATTCTAATTTTGGCATGGACTTCAACCAAGGCCCAGGCATCAACATGTGCTGGGTGGTGACCCCAGAATACACATTTTACTGGATGGCAAAAATACCAAAAATAAAAATGTGCAATAGAAAGAAGAGCAGAAAAACTTCACTTTTAAAAACATGCAACAAGGACATATGACAGGAGAAATTCCTGATTGCCTAAATCAGGGGTCTCAAGCACGCGGCCCGTGGGCCGCATGCGGCCCCTGGGGCTGTCATCTGCGGCCCGCAGGACACAGAGCCGCTAGTATCGGCTCTACTCCGAGACTCTGGAATTCCCTGACATCGCTGTCCACATATGAAACGCGATGTCTGGGGCTTCCCCAGAGCCGGAGTCCCGTGCAGAGCGCTAGTATCGGCTCTGCTCCGGGACTCTGTGGAATTCCCTGACATCGCTACCCATATATGGACAGTGTGTCAGGGTCTTCCGGAGAGCGGAGTCCCGAGCAGAGCGCTAGTACAGGCTCTGCTACAGGACTCTGTGGAATTCCCTGACATCGCTGTCCATATATGGACAGTGTGTCAGGGTCTTCCCCAGAGCGGAGTCCCGGGCAGAGCGCTAGTACAGGCTCTGCTCTGGGACTCTGTGGAATTCCCTGACATCGCTGTCCATATATGGACAGTGTGTCAGGGTCTTCCCGAGAGCGGAGTCCCGAGCAGAGCGCTAGTACAGGCTCTGCTACAGGACTCTGTGGAATTCCCTGACATCGCTGTCCATATATGTACAGTGTGTCAGCGTCTTCCCCAGAGTGGAGTCCCGAGCAGAGCGCTAGTACAGGTTCTGCTCAGGAACTCTGTGGAATTCCCTGACATCGCTGTCCATATATGGACAGTGTGTCAGGGTCTTCCCCAGAGCGGAGTCCCGGGCAGAGCGCTAGTACAGGCTTTGCTCCGGGACTCTGTTCAATTCAGTGACATTGCTGTCCATATATGGACAGTGTGTCAGGGTCTTCCCCAGAGCGGAGTACAGAGCAGAGCGCTAGTACAGGCTCTGCTACAGGACTCTGTGGAATTCCCTGACATCGCTGTCCATATATGTACAGTGTGTCATGGTCTTCCCCAGAGTGGAGTCCCGAGCAGAGCGCTAGTACAGGCTCTGGTCAGGGACTCTGTGGAATTCCCTGACATCGCTGTCCATATATGGACAGTGTGTCAGGGTGTTCCCCAGAGCGGAGTCCCGGGCAGAGCGCTAGTGCAGGACTCTGTGCAATTCCGTGACATTGCTGTCCATATATGGACAGTGTGTCAGGGTCTTCCCGAGAGCGGAGTCCCGAGCAGAGCGCTAGTACAGGCTCTGCTACAGGACTCTGTGGAATTCCCTGACTTCGCTGTCCATATATGGACAGTGTGTCAGGGTCTTCCCCAGAGCGGAGTCCAGGGCAGAGCGCTAGTACAGGCTCTGCTCCGAGACTCTGTGAAATTCCGTGACGTTGCTGTCCATATATGGACAGTGTGTCAGGGTCTTCCCCAGAGCGGAGTCATGGGCAGAGCGCTCGTACAGGCTCTTCTCCGGGACTCTGTGGAAATCCCTGACATCGCTGTCAATATATGGACAGTGTGTCAGAGTCTTCCCCAGAGCGGAGTCCCGAGCAGAGCACCAGTATCGGCTCTGCTCCGGCACTCTGTGGAATTCCCTGACATCGCTGTCCATATATGGACAGTGTGTCAGGGTCTTCCCCAGAGCGGAGACCCGGGCAGAGCGCTAGTATCGGCTCTGCTCCGGGACTCTGTGCAATTCCGTGACGTTGCTGTCCATATATGGACAGTTTGTCAGGGTCTTCCCCAGAGCGGAGTCCCGAGCAGAGCGCTAGTACAGGCTCTGCTACAGGACTCTGTGGAATTCCCTGACATCGCTGTCCATATATGTACAGTGTGTCATGGTCTTCCCCAGAGTGGAGTCCCGAGCAGAGCGCTAGTACAGGCTCTGCTTAGGGACTCTGTGGAATTCCCTGACATCGCTGTCCATATATGGACAGTGTGTCAGGGTCTTCCCCAGAGCGGAGTCCCGAGCAGAGCGCCAGTATCGGCTCTGCTCCAGCACCCTGTGGAATTCCCTGACATCGCTGTCCATATATGGACAGTGTTTCAGGGTCTTCCCGAGAGCGGAGACCCGGGCAGAGTGCTAATATCGGCTCTGCTCCGGGACTCTGTGGAAATCCCTGACATCGCTGTCCATATATGGACAGTGTGCAGGGTCTTCCCCAGAGCGGAGTCCCAAGCAGAGCACTAGTACAGGCTCTGCTCCGGGACTCTGTGGAATTCCCTGACATCGCTGTCCATATATGGACAGTGTGTCAGGGTCTTCCCCAGAGCGGAGACCCGGGCAGAGCGCTAGTATCGGCTCTGCTCCGGGACTCTGTGGAAATCCCTGACATCGCTGTCCATATATAGACAGTGTGCAGGGTCTTCCCCAGAGCGGAGTCCCGAGCAGAGCGCTAGTACAGGACCACAGCTGGAGTCCCAGGAAGTGCCTACTAGCGCTCTGCCCGGGACTCCAGCTCTGGGGAAGACCCTGACACACTGTCCATATATGGACAGTGATGTCAGTAGCAGAGTTGGAATCCCAGGCAGAGTGCTAGAGGCGGCTCTGCTCCGGGACTCCAGCTCTGGGCAAGCCCCTGACATCACTGTGGCAGCATCTGCGAAGGGCACTGTGGCAGCATCTGCAGATGGCACTGTGGCAGCATCTGCGGAGGGCACTGTGGCAACATCTACGGAGGGCACTGTGGCAGCATCTACGGAGGGCACTGTGGCAGCATCTACAGAGGGCACTGTGGCAGCATCTACAGAGGGCACTGTGGCAGTATGTACAGAGGACACTGTGGCAGCATCTACAGAGGGCACTGTGGCAGCAGCTACAGAGGGCACTGTGGCAGCAGCTACAGAGGGCACTGTGGCAGCATCTACAGAGGGCACTGTGGCAGTATATACAGAGGGCACTGTGGCAGTATGTACAGAGGGAACTGTGGCAGCATCTACAGAGGACACTGTGGCAGCATCTACAGAGGGCACTGTGGCAGTATCTACAGAGGGCACTGTGGCAGCATCTACAGAGGGCACTGTGGCAGTATGTACAGAGGACACTGTGGCAATATCTAGGGGTGTGTTGCATTATCTACAGAGGGCACTGTGGCATTATCTACAGAGGGCACTTTGGCATTATCTAGGGGTGTGTTGCATTATCTACAGAGGGCACTGTGGCATTATCTACAGAGGGCACTGTGGCAGCATCTACAGAGGACTCTGTGGCAGCACCTACAGAGGACTCTGTGGCAGCATCTACAGAGGACTCTGTGGCAGCATCCACAGAGGGCTCTGCGGCAGCATCCACAGAGGGCACTGCGGCAGCATCCACAGAGAGCACTGCGGCAGCATCCACAGAGAGCACTGCGGCAGCATCCACAGAGGGCACAGTGGCAGCATCCACAGAGGGCACAGTGGCAGCATCCACAGAGGGCACTGTGGCTGCATCCACAAAGGGCACCGTGGCAGCATCTACAGAGGGCACTGTGGCAGTATCCACAGGGGGCACTGCGGCAGCATCCACAGAGGGCACTGCGGCAGCATCCACAGAGGGCACTGTGGCAGTATCCACAGAGGGGACTGTGGCTGCATCTACAGAGGGCACTGTGGCAGCATCTACAGAGGGCACTGTGGCACCATCTACAGAGGGAACTGTGGCACCATCTACAGAGGGCACTGTGGCAGCATCTACAGAGGGCACTGTGGCACTATCTAAAAAGGGGCTGCCCAATCTTGACATGTGTGTCTGCCAAACGCTGCCAACTGAGCCGCCGGACTGCATTTAGCGACACTTAAACTGGAAAACTGGATTGTTGAAATAAGCACGTGGAGAAATATCTGTAATTTTAAACCTAGCTGTATTATTATAGTAATATAGTATTAATTTTATAGTAATGTATTATTATTATTATTATTATTATTATTATAGTAATATAGTGTTATAGTAGTTCAAATAAGTAATTTATTAACAATAATTTTGTATTGTATCAAATTTGAAAGTAATGCGGCCCGTCAACTTCCCATTTTTTCTATATGCGGTCCACTTACCCTGCCGAGTTTGAGACGCCTAAATTGATAAAGATGATTGACTAATGCATGGTGACAGCATGGCCCTCAGATTTACCCTGTTAATGACAGCTGGCGTATAAGTAGACAGGCCAGAGCAATGTACAGACATAAGACAGAACCAGAGCAAAGATTAACTAAATATCAAAGTGCAGAGTTATTTGTCAGCTGCATATTGTAAAACTAGTTATGGCTCAGATAAGATATTACCAAGACGGATGGGTTGTTTGAAGTCTTGGTCTTCCCAGCACTCAGAACCTAAGAAGGACACATAATAGAAGAGCCGACACAGTGTCTGAAATGTCCTACTGGACACTTCAAATCTATGCTACGGTGGGAAATGAAACAAGCGTAAAACCGGTCCTACAAAGAAGAATGGGATTCAATTCTCCAGTTGGGATGTGAAGAGTGATATCAAGTGTTTAGGTGCAACTATTGATCTAACCAGATATATCATTAATGGAACAGTTGCTTTATTACATGTATGATAGGGGGATGGATAGCTGAAAATCCTGTTGTCTAATACATTTAGTGTGTCCAAATATGCAATAATAGAAGTCATGAAGAAAGGGCAAATACTTTTCACAGCAATGTATATTTTTCACAGGTTTGCTAATGACTTATTTCAAAATTACTATTTCAGTTCCTATATGGTTGGATGCTATTGAATGTTGAATATATATGATGGGACCTGTCATTTACATGCAAAGAAGGATTTCCTTTAAACTCAAACTGCTGTATACCCATATGCTTTATTATGACATATTGATGTAGGATAAAAGGAACCTTCATCCATAATGCATCATTCCTTTTCTACAGTTTACATTATAATCAGGCTTTCAGGAGATTCAGTTTGCGCTCACATCAATATTACCCTCCTGACAGCAATTTCTTATAAGTTGTGATGGCTTCTCTTTTTATGCACAAGTCTGAGAGATTGTCACAAGTATTTGGGAATATTTGGGAATATGACATATGACATGATGACATGATATGACATGATATGACATGATATAACATGATACAATAATGATACAAAAATGCAATACAAGGTAAACAGTAATATAGAGTCCAGGTGCTACGCCATCCAGAAGACGGCGATATTTATATAAATCAACATTCGTATAAACAGCGTTCTATATGAATATATAAATTTGAGGACCGTACTTTGTATGCGGAATATAAGCAATAGTAACAGCAGATTTAGATACACGTTTGTATATAAATATATGCACATATATTCACATATAGGAGGAAATTGTTTGTGTACCTTCATAGTCACTTAAAGTATGTGTAGCACTCATGGATAATATATTGGTCGTGTCAGAGTAGTCCAGTATTGAAGATAAAAAGTTATAATAATAATATTATGATCTGATAAGAGATACTAGCTATAAAAAGTATATCAATACTGGTCTGGTGTTTATAAGTGTATTACATCTATTTTATAAAGTAATGTGTAGATTACTATTGTAGGGAGAAGAAGCTAATCTCCCAAAATCTCACAAAACTCTTCCCCTTCCCCATAGGCATTATTTTGTACACTATACAGTTTGTTTTTCTCGGACCCCTTTTTATGTACTATATGGAGCTCAGGGGCGTAGCTAGGGGGGGGCAGGCGGGGTATGTGCCCCGGGCGCAACTTAGAGGGGGGCGCCAGCGCCACCTCCTCCTGCACTATAATTGTACCTGTGTCTATAGGACACAGGTACAATTAGAAGCAATGATTGACCGGGCACGTTGCGTGCCCGGCTATTCAGCGCTTTTGCATCAGTGAAGGAGCTGAGTGACAGGGAAAGTCATCCTGCCCAGCCAATCAGCGCCTTTCATAGACGCTGCGTTCAAGCCCCAGGAGACCTGCGCAGAAGAGAGCAGGTCTCCATGGCTGCCGGCCGGCGTGGGAGCGGGATTAAGGTGAGTTTGAATATATATATTTTTTAATTGTAATAAAAGTGTGTGGCTGCATCTATAGGGGGGGGCTTTATCGGGGGGACTTTGTCTACACGGGGGGGGCATTTATCTATGGGGTAATTTATCTACGGGGGGACTGTCTACACGGGGGAGTGCTTTATCTACGGAGGGGGGACTTTGTCTACACGGGGGGACTTTAACTACGGGGGGACTTTAACTACGGGGGGGAGTGCTTTATCTACGATGGGGGGACTTTGTCTACATGGGGGGGACTTTATCTACGGGGGGACTTTGTCTACACGGGGGAGTGCTTTATCTACGGAGCGGGGACTTTGTCTACATGGGGGGGACTTTATCTACGGGGGGACTTTAACTATGGGGGGACTTTAACTAAGGGGGAGTGCTTTATCTACGGGGGGGACTTTATCTACGGGGGGACTTTGTCTACATGGAGGAGTGCTTTATCTACGGAGGGGAGACTTTGTCTACACGGGGGGGCTTTATCTGCAAGGGGGACTTTATCTATGGGGGGGGCTTTATCTACACGCGGGGGGCTTTATCTACGGGGGGTGGGTGTCTCTACAGGGGCGGCTATATACTGGGGTGGGCTATCTATGAAGCACCATATACAGGGGTGGGCTATAGCTACAGGGGAGGCTATATAGTATATAGCCCCCCTGTAGATATAGCCCACCCCTGTATATAGTGCTCCATAGATCGCCCACCCCTGTAGATATAGCCCACCCCTGTAGATATAGCCCACCCCTGTAGATATAGCCCACCCCTGTATATAGTGCTCCATAGATCGCCCACCCCTGTATATAGCCCCCCTGTAGATATAGCCCACCCCTGTATATAGTCCCCATGTAGATATAGCCCACCCCTGTATATAGTATCCCACAAATAGCTCCCCCTATAGTGCTCCACAAAAAGCCCACCCCTATATATAGCCCCCCTGTACATATAGTCCACCCCTGTATATAGTGCTCCACAGATAGCCCACCCCTGTATATAGTATATACAGGGGTGGGCTATCTGTGGAGCACTATATACAGGGGTGGACTATCTAGTGGAGCACTATGCACAGGGGGCTATATACAGGGGTGGGCTATATGGGGGCACTATCTACAGGGGTCACGGTGTGTGTGGGACACGGTGTATGGTGCTATTATAATTAGAGGTGCAGTGTATGGCGCTATTATATTTAGGGGCGTAGTGTGTGGTATAATGAGAACTTTCTTTTTATTTATAGGTGTAGAAATGTTGGAAAAGTGAGAAGCTGAAGACATGTGAGCGGCAAACTGCAGAAATAGGCTGTGACCGGGAGAAGTCATCATAGAGGTCTGGACCAGATGGAGAAAAAGAACTAGAATCTGAGACGTCACCGGTGAGTCACTTAATGTAAATGTTTATTCTGCCTTTAATCAGTACTGTAGTCACTGTATGATCTGCAGCGAGATGATGGGTGGTATGATTATGATAGGATTTATTTTTGTGAAACAGTAACTCCCAGCATATCCTTACCATTGTTCGGACCATGCTGGGAGCTGTAGTTTTACGCCATACATACCTATATGGCAGGGGTTGCACTAAATTGTGCTGGATTTGTGCTGGTGCTGTATATCTGTACTGAGCTTGTTTCTGGTGTTGTGTATAGAACCATATTGCTTGTAAAATGTACAAATGTTTTTATGCTCGCGTTACATAAAAAGAAATGACACGTCGATTGGTAGAGAAAACAAACACGGTGAGGGGAAGGAGATGTCGGGAAAGAGGCTGAGGGGGGACGCCAAACTGAATCTTTGCCCTGGGTGCTGGAGAACCTAGCTACGCCTCTGATGGAGCTAATATATGTATATGCACATGGCCGGCCTTAGCTAAGTTCGACCCGTGCGGTCGCACAGGGCGCCAGACGCCACACGGCAAGAGGGGCGCCAGCAGGTGTGTGTATCCCCGCGCCGTTGCAACTACCAGCGGGGATACACACACTAACCGCAGTCGCACCCGGGCGCTTCTTCACTTAGTGGCCATCGCTACCGCTGTAGCAGCCATAGCGGCTGCTAGCGGTGACACCGGGCATGAGGGCGGTGGCGCCGCTAGCAGCTGCTGTGGCTGCTATAGCGGTAGCGACGGAACTATAGCAGAGCAGGGAGATATCTCCCTGCTCTGCTGTCTACTAGCGCTACTGTAGCTCCCTTCAGCTACAGCGACGCTAGTAGACAGCAGAGCAGGGAGATACCTCCCTTGCTCTGCTATAGTGCCCCCCTGTAGATATCAAAACCCTCCCCCTTCGAGGATAGCGCCACCGTAGCTCCCTGAAGGAGCGGAATCCCCGTGTGGCCGGGGATTCTGGTCCTGGAGCGTTGCTTGATGCCTCTGTCCATATATGGACAGTGATATCAGGGAAAACTCCTGAAGCGGAATCCCCAGTCACACCATTGCAGACTCTATGATCGGGGATTCCACTCCAGGAGAAGCCAATGACGTCATGGACACAGACGTCAGGAGCTTCTCCTGGAGTGGAATCGACGGTCATAGTGTCTGCAACTCTGTGACCGGGGATTCCGCTTCAGGAGTTTTCCCTGATGTCACTGTCCATATATGGACAGTCACAGAGGCATCAAACAGCGCTCCAGGAGCGGAATCCCCGGCCACATGGGGGATTCTGCTGCTTCAGGGAGGTACAGTGGCGCTATCTATACTGGAACGGGGTTGCTATCTACAGGGGGCACTATAGCAGAGCAGGGAGGTATCTCCCTGCTCTGCTGTCTACTAGCACCACAGTAGCTCCCTGAAGGAGCGGAATCCTCGTGTGGCCGGGGATTCCGCTCCTGGAGCGCTGCTTGATGGTTCTGTCCATATATGGATAGTGACATCAGGGGAAACTCCTGAAGCGGAATCCCCGGTCACAGCATTGCAGACTCTATGACCGGGGATTCCACTCCAGGAGAAGCCAATGACATCATGGACATAGACGACAGGAGCTTCTCCTGGAGTGGAATCGACGGTCATAGCGTCTGCAACGGTGTGGACGGGGATTCCGCCTCAGGAGTTTTCCTTGATGTCACTGTCACCATATATGTATAGAGGCATCAAGCAGCACTCCAGGACCGGAATCCCCGGCCACACGGGGATTCCGCTCCTTCAGGGAGCTACGGTGGTGCTATCTTTACTGGAAGGAGGGGGGGTTGCTATCTACAGGGGGACTGTGGGCTGTGTGGCACTACCTACAAAGGACAACTGTACAGGAGCACACAAAATACCCAGCTTTCCCGGGTATCAAAAAAAAAGTGTGGAAATAAACTAAGATATAACTTTTATTTAATCTAACTAAAAGGATTAATCCTTTACTCAGACTAAATAAAAGTTATAACTTAGTTTATTTCCACACATTTATTTGATAGCTTGGAAAGCTGGGTATTCTGTGTGCTCCTGCACAGTTGTCCTTTTTGAATGTCTATTGCCCGCCAGCTATCGGTCATTTCGTAGTCCTTGCACTACCTACAAGGGGGCTGTGGGCTGTGTGGCACTACCAACCAGGGGGCTGTGGGCTGTGTGGCACTACCAACCAGTGGGCTGTGTGGCACTACCTACTAGGGGGCTGTGTGGCACTATGTACAAGGGGGCTGTGTGGCGCTATCTATAAGGGGGCTGTGTGGCGCTATCTACAAGGGGGCTGTGTGGCGCTATCTACAAGGGGGCTGTGTGGCGCTACCTACAAGGGGGCTGTGTGGCGCTACCTACAAGGGGGCTGTCTGGCGCTACCCACAAGGGGGCTGTGTGGTGCTACCCACAAGGGGCTATGTGGTGCTACCTACAAGGGGGCTGTCTGGCGCTACCCACAAGGAGCTGTGTGGTGCTACCCACAAGGGGCTGTGTGGCGCTACCTAAAAGGGGCTGTGTGGCGCTACCTACAGGAGGAATCTGTGAGTGGGGGTCTGATGGTAATTTTACTGAGTGGTGGGCTGATGGTCATTTTGCTGTGAGTGGGGTGCTGATGGTCATTTTACTGTGAGTGGGAGGTTGATGGTCATTTTTCTGTGAGTGGGGGGCTGATGGTCTTCAAGTGGTTTCCACCTCTGACCTCCAATTGAAATTAATAGGAGGCAGAAGATACCTGAGGCGCTCGTTTGGAGCTTTTTTTCCTGAGTCTTTTGAATTCTCTTCAACACCTTAAGAAAAAACACAAAAAAAGGTTACCCAACACTGTCAGTTGCTGAAGGAATTTTGAGGTAGATTTTTTTTGCCTTACAAAAAATGTGTGTGAACATGCTCTACGATTGGAGTGCTTGTTCTTGTTTTCTGTCTTTCTCAAAACAATTTTTGGTAGGGGGGCCCTGAGGAAATTTTTTTTTCCAGTGCTGCCTCGAGTCCGAAAAGGTTGGGAAACTCTGTACTAGGGTCCCATCATGGAGCAGCTCAGTTCGTCATGGGAACGGGGCCTAGGTGAGTACAATTTTTGTTTTTGTTTTGGGGGCACTGTCTACAAGGGGGAGGTGCGGGGACTGTATGGCACGATCTACAAGGGGGAGGTGGGGGACTGTATGGCACTTTCTACAAGGGGGAGGTGTGGGGGGCTTTATGGCACGATCTACAAAAAGGAGGTGGGGGATTATGGCACTGTCTACAGGGAGGATATATTGCAAAATCTACAGGAGGGCATTATACTGTGTGGGGGCCACTAAGCGGACATTATACTGTGTAGGGGTACTACAGGGGGCATAATACTGTGGGCACAATTAGAGGACAAAATACTGTGTCCTTGAAGGGGTTGTAATATATTATATTATTAAATATTATTATTATACTGTATGGGGGCACTAAAGGGGCATTATAATTTTTTTATGGGGCATTTTTTTTTAATGATGGGGTGGGGCGCCGAAAGATCATTTTGCTCAGGGTGCCATCTATCCTAGGGCCGGCCCTGTATATGTGTTGTTGTTGTTGTTGTTGTTGTTGTTATTATTAACTTCTAGTGCTTGATGAAGGTCTAAGATTAGACCGAAACGTTATGTTCCACACTGACATAAGAATATAAATATTTTGTTTCGAATCAACTCCTATTGGTTGGCGTAGTAGATTTCACAGTTTACAGTGGATTGGGCCCCTACTTATGCATCAATCGATAAGAAACCTTGTGCTATCTGAACCTATGACACATTGGATTACCCCTCCTAGATCTGTACAGGTCAAATATGTCGAACCCCACCATTTCGTTTAACCAGGAGGAAACGGACAGCATCTTGTCACAAGTAACCATATAGACGGATTTTCTACAGACAGCTCCAACGGAGATACGTAGCAGGGACCTTGAAAAAAATCTCCCATCGACTCATAAATCAAGAGCTCCACAGTGCTACACTAGCAGAATATATCAAATTCCAGCGCATTCCGAGAGGTTTATGAATGCCAATAAGACCCACCATCTTTAAAGAGAGTACAGAATATTGTACGTAGTTCGAACAGATCCTGAATAAATATTCTTTTGATCTCATGACACTGACAGTGTCTTATCTGCAGAAAGATATTACAGACCTCCGTGAGAAAATTGTAGCGGCAGACACACAACTGAGTTTGACGTTATCTACATCTAAGGGTATGTTCACATGTACACGTCCGTTAGGGTATGTGCACACGATGAGAGGCTTTTACATCTGAAAAGACAGACTGTTTTCAGGAGAAAACAGCTGCCTCGTTTCAGACGTAAAAGCTCCTCCTCGCATTATGCGAGGCGTCTGTGACGCTCGTAAATCTTGAGCTGCTCTTCATTGACTTCAATGAAGAACGGCTCAAATTACGTAGCAAAGAAGTGCCCTGACAGCTGTCAAACGACGACGCGTAAATTACAGGTCGTCTGCACAGTACGTCGGCAAACCGATTCAAATGAATGGGCAGATGTTTGCCGACGTATTGTAGCCCTATTTTCAGGTGTAAATCGAGGCATAATACGCCTCGTTTACGCCTGAAAATAGGTCGTGTGAACCCAGCCTTACGGCTGAAATCACTGAGCTGTTTTCAGTAGAAAACAGCTCCGAAATTTCATACGTAATGGCATGTTGCAGGCGCTTTTCGCTGCGTCCATTACGGACGCAATTGGAGCTGTTTTTCCATGGAGTCAATAGAAAACGGCTCCATTTACGTCTCAAGAAGTGACAGGCACTTCTTTGACGCGGGTGTCTTTTTTAAAAAAATGACCGTCGGCGCAGTACATCGCAAAACCCATTCAAATGAATGGGCATATGTGTGCCGACGCTTTGGAGCCGTATTTCCGGACGTAATTCGAGGCTAAAACGCCCGAATTACGTCCGTAAATAGGGTGTGTGAACCCAGCCTTACTATGCAGAATTTTACAAAAACCTTAAAAAGCAACCTTATTACTCATCGAAACAACATTGAAGCCCAGAAAAGGAAGAAGTTTCAAATTCAACTGTGACCTGAAGATTACAGGAGCAACAGGGTGTATAAATGGCAGGAGGGCTGTGTCACCACGATTACTGGATACAGAGGCTATACGCCACCATCAGATTCCTCGCATTTAGGTTCTAGAAGCGATTAATCAAATTTTTATCGCCAAAATTATTTTTTTGGTCAACGCCAAGTCAGGAGGCCAAGAAGAGGACGAGGAGGGGAGGCCAGCAGCACAGAGGGACGAGGTCGCACCACAACAACCAGATCGCAGGTATGAATACAAGCGCTGACTGAATAGTTGTAAACATATCCTCAAAATCTTTGGGTCCGGCCAAACTACGCCTTCTCCAGAAATGCCTGACATTTTGCCCTTCATACAACTATGACCTCTTACAGTTAGACATGGATCTGAATCACTTCTCCAGATCATTAAGACTTCGGGTACATTTCTCCAATATGGGGGAAACCCGAAGACCCGACGCCATAGCAGAGTCAACTCCAGCCCCCGAATTTCACCTCCAAGGGAGTGGGTCTGAGGAACAATAGTATGTTCTCTCCACCCAAAAACTCCCCACCTCTTGAAACTTATTATTAGATTTGTCCACCAGGACATTGATCATTTTCATCACAACTTCAATTTAGGATATTACAAATGTCAAACCAACCTAGACAATCTAGATAGACAGGCCCAGTCCTCATTGATTGAATGAACTGGTTATCAAACCGGCCGACAAAGGTGGAGCTTTAGTCGTCATGAACAAAAGAGATTATATAGAAGAGATACATAGACAACTTAGTGACGACACAATATACATGTCTATCTATCATGACCTTAGCAGCCGTATTGCACAGAGGATCAGGGGTACCTTAGATCAGTATCTAGACCAAGGTATAATCGATCAAGACACAGTAAATTTTCTCACTAATCAATACCCCTTAAATCCAGTATTTTACATATTCCCCAAGATACACAAGTCTAGAGAAACCACCAGGACGTCCCATTGTAGCGTCTACAGATTTCATCCTATCCCCATTGTAAAAAAAAATTGAGAAAATTCTGACTCCCCTAGTGAAAAATACAAAATCTTTTTTACTTGATGCCCCCTCTTTCCTTGGGGAGATACACAACATTGGGATGGTCCCAGAAGGGACTATTTTGGTTACATGGGATGTTGGTAGCCTATACACGTCAATTAGACATGAAAAGGGACTTAATGCACTACGTGAAATCATGATGACAACAAACAATGATCCTTCAATTATTGATTTAAGCATGGATCTACTACAGATTGTCCTCACTTAGAAATTTTCTCTTTGAGTACTCATATTACATCCAGCAAGAGGGCACTGCCATGGGCTCTAATGTGGCTCCTCCCTATGCCAATTGCTAAATGGCCTTAATTGAGGAACATTTTGTTTATACCCATAATCTCTTTTCCATTCATGTACTACTATGGAACGCTACATAGATGATAACTTCTGTGTTTGGAATGGCCCTCCCAAAACACTTATTGATTTTTCAAATTACTTAAACTCCATTTGGCCAGAACTGCAATTTACAATAAGTCATAACACATCATCCATAAGATTTTTGGATACTAAGTTCCACAAGGACATGGAAGGCAGATTTAACATAGAGCTCTATACTTAGGAGATTGATAGAAACAGTCTGTTACATTTTACCAGCTGCCACGCTCTAACCACAAAGTCCTCACTTCCTAAGTCACAGTTTGACAGAATCTCCAGAATAGTGGATGACACTAGTCTTAAAGTCACTAGAATGGAAGAAATGGCCAAAAATTTTTAGAGACAGAGGCTACCCTGAAAATATCATTCACAAAGCTCGTACCACCAACACTGCCAGAACCAATACAAAGGCCCAGAAAAGTATCCCACTTGTGCATACTTTACACCCATACTCATTTAAAGTCTACTACATCATTAGAAAGCATTGGTCCCTTTTCAAAGAGGCATATCCTCTACTAGAGGAATTCTAGAAACCCCAAAACCTTAAAGACAAGTTAGTGAGGGTTTATCTGTTAGAAAAAGATCTAAACAACAGTTTCTAAACATCCCCAAGAAGGGGACATTTCCCTGCCTTTCATGCATGCAATGCTCCAATGTTATCACAGGGGAGAATATCTATCACCCACATACAGGACAGGCCATTGCAGTGCGCAATTAATACACCTGTACCAGCAACTTTGTGGTATATGTGACAAGATGCCCATGTGGCTTGACATATGTAGGGAAGACCACCCAACGAATCCACGATCGGATTAAACAACACAAATCCACTATCCGTTGTGGCAACACTATATTACCCATCCCAGCATGGTTTTTACAAAAGAAACACAATATCTCACAGCTACGTTTCCAAAAAATAGAACATGTACCAGCCCCCAGAAGCGGAGGGAATAGGATTAAAATTCTGAAACGCGGGGGGCGTGGCCAGTTATGCTTGAGTGAGGACGTGCTTCCTTGAGGTCCTCCACCAGTGTCCACTATATCGGCTGAATCCTACTTTTATGATGGGGAAGGCGACCAAAAAAGGCAAGGTGGCCTCCTCTACTCGGCCTCCATCTCCCCAGCCTGCTATTGAGGCCTTCTTTGGGAGACAAACACCCATGCATCTTAGGGGCCCAGCCGGCCTGAGGCCCGAGGTCAAGATGGCCACCTGGCCCTGACACCTGGGCCGCCCCAGTGCCCTGAGGGCTCTGCCCAGCTACCCCCAGACGGTTCCCTACCTTTTGGAGTGCCTCCGCTGGGTTTTTTGCCTCCTCGCTCCAGGATGGGGACGAGGCAGCTGCTGGATCCCGGACTGCGCACCTCTCTGCCGCCCAAGAAGGCCGCCGCAACCTAGGTGTTGCGGATCCCGGCCCTGCAGGAACTGCTGCTCGGTCCAGGCCGACCTCTCCTGATGGGGGTGCCAGGCCTCCGAGGGCCCCCCTCCACTCCACTGAAGCCTCTGCCGCCGCCCCCGGTGCTGCTGATGCGGGAGGCATGCCGAGCAATGGCACACATGCAGCCCTATAAGATGGCCACCGCGACTTTCCTATGGTGCACCCCGACCCTGCCTGTACCTTCCTGCGCTCCCGGCCGACCTCACCTGAGGGAGGGATCGTGACTGTGGAGACCCCTCCGTGACGCACTGCTGCCTCTGAAGTTGTGGCTGAGGGCCGCACACATGTCCTTCCAAGATGGCCACCGACATGTGATACAGGGAGCGATGGGACCGGAAGTGGGTCCTGTGGATGAGGCGGTCCTCCCGACTTCCGCTCTTGGACCCGAGGCTCCGCTGACAGCCCCTGCTGGGAGCAGAACGCCTCCAGGCACTCGACGTGCAGCCGTGCTTGAGGACTCCTGTGGGGATGGCCCTGAGTCCCGAGAGAGGCTCCAACTTCCAGCCTTTCCTCCCCAGGCTGCGCCAGCAACGCTGTGGGGACTAAATTGTGAGTACGGGGGTCATGGACCCCATGTCCCTGTCTATGCTGCTCAGGCCCCCGTACCCCCCCCCCCCGGCCTCATATGGGCTCTAGCCCATTGGGAACTTCTCCTGTCTGGCCCTCTGGCTCCTCTTGGGGTAACCACCCTCGTGCCCCCCTGATCCCCACGCCTTCAATGATCCAGGGGCCTACCCTGCCCCATCAACCCTTACCGCCCTCAGGCGCCCACAGTCAGGGCTTCGCCAGCCTCTCCTCGGGCCACCATGCTCTGGAATTTGCCCACACCCCGGAGACTATTCCGGGTGTTCCTGGATTAATTCAAACTGACTTCTCATCTATACCTGTTGGTGAAAATAGACCGGAAACTCTCCTGGACATACGTCAGATGGCCCAACTGCTACCCACTAGGGCGGATATGACTTCCTTTGCCAGACAGATAGCGGACGAATGCAAGCTGGAGTTTTCCCAGTTCCGAGCGGAACTTTCCTCACTCTCCACCAGGGTGGATACTCTCGCTCAGGACTGGGCCGCTGACAAAGCAGCATTGACCAACGTACAAGCCACCCTGCAGCATCATTCTGCTCAATTGTTTACCCTGCAACAACATCTGGACGACATTGAGAATCGTAACCGGAGAAACAATATACGTATCCGGGGTCTACCTGAATCTATCCCAGCGTCCGATCTTTTCTCCACATTGTCTACTATCTTCAACAACTTATTGGGTCGCCCGCCAAATACCCATATTGAACTTGACCGAGCTCATAGAGCCCTCCGTCCATTGAATCTTGATGACCAACGACCCCGAGATGTTATTTGCCGGATACATTTCTATGCCATTAAAGAGGCTATTCTGCAAAAAGTCAGACAACATTTCTCCATCTCTCACCACGGGACGCAGATTCGTATATTGCCGGATCTGTCCAGACACACCCTGGCGCAGAGAGCAGCGCTGAAGCCCCTCTTGGAGGTTCCTTGGAATCGGGGTATCATCTATAGATGGGGCTTCCCCTTTGCCCCAATTGTCCTCTGCGGGCAGTGGACCCCAGCTAGGACGCCCTCCTTTGTTACGCCAGGATTTGATGGGAGGCCGGCCTCCGAGAAGACGATCTGGCCGTGGACGCGGCTGGGAGCATGCTCGCTTAGATGAGACGGCCCCTTCAGCATGAGGACCTGGGTTGCTGGGAGCCTCATGTGTATATTTTTTTATTATATGCTGGGAGAGCGGGTCGCTCTCATGGCTAGCTGTCATTTTCCCCCTGTAGGTACTGGACCAATCCAGAGCGCAGATGTTGCTCACTAGTCCCTTATATTTCTGTGTTTAGCTTATGCGGCAGTTTCTCTGCTGCTGCCTTTTTTTGTTGTTGTTGTTGTCTTTGTTTTTTTGTTTTTTTTCACGTAATGTTTTCCTTGCCCAGATTGTTCCCCCCTCTTCTCGTCCTCTTCTTTGTGGTGGTCCTGGACTCCTTCCTCTCCTGTTCTCTCCGGAACATTTCAGACTGCGGTTCCGCATGCGCCATGGCTGACCTCACTGTGGCCTCCTTCAATGTGAAGGGGTTGAATACACCTAGGAAGAGAGCGCAAATCCTGAATCACCTCCATAAGCGGAAGGTACATATTGCTTGTTTCCAGGAAACACACTTTAAGGGGAGGTCACTCAACCTCACCTTGGACCCGACCCTAGATAATTCTACTGGTTGCTCCAGTATCGCCTATGGCGCTATCAGATGGGTGAGACGCTCACTATCTCAGCTTCAGTTATGCGATGCTTGGTGCCTTCAGCATCCCTCTGACAAAAGACTTTAGCTTCTACTCTAATCCGCATGGCACATACAGTCGCTTGGACTACATCCTCCGCCAACATCATGCCTTCCCCTGGGCAGTTTCCACGTCCATAGGTAATATTTTATGGTCCGATCATGCTCCGGTGTTTTGTACCCTACACCTTCCTTTTCTCACTAAGGGTCCCTGGTCCTGGAGACTTAATGAGTCCCTGCTTCTTGATGGGGTTTGTGGTACTGAGCTGTTACAAACGGTTGATCATTTCATGTCCGACCACGCCCGTGATACCACTTCTCCCCTGTGTGCTCCGCGGGGTCCTCATTAAACATGGCGTGCGGCTTAAAAGAGAACGGGCCCACTCCCTAAAGCTTGCTCTTCAAAAAATTACCTCCCTTGAATTGGCCCACAAACATGCGCTCTCTCTCCCACTCCTGCAGGAGCTACAGAACGCCCGCCAAGAAGCTAGACGTCTGTTAGACTCGGCCCAGCAGCGTGCCCTCCAAGTTTGTAGGAGTAAGTTCTATGAGTTTGGAAACAAAAGCGGATGCATGTTGGCCAGGGCGTTAAAGGCCCGGTTGGCCCAATCCCATATACTACACATTAACTCCCCTGTTGGCCAAGTAGTCCACACGACCCCCGAGATTGTGGATTGTTTTCATACCTTTTATTCAGATCTCTATAACCTTCGACACTCTGCTGACTCTTCCTCCCCGGATCAAGCCTCTCCCCCCTCTAACTTCACGCCTTTATCTAGTGCGGTGGCTGAGGAGATGGACGCTGATTTTACTTTACCGGAGCTCCTTGCAGTTATCAAGGACCTTCCGGTGGGGAAGAGTCCAGGTCCGGATGGATATACTGCCAAATTCCTTCGCCCGGACTAAGGCATCTCGCCGAAACGCGCGTCGGGACTGACGTTCTCTCCATGCAGAGGACTGCAATGGGTATGTTATACATCTTATCCTCTAGGTATTATTTCATTTAAATTGCTTGCATTACAGATTGTAGGTACTGTGTGTTCCATACACCGGACTTCAGCTTCAAGCTTTATGCTTGTTGATATACTTTGCACTGGTTGCATTTATCTTTCATGCAAGTTTCTTCTCATCTGTATATATCCTGCACTTTGCAATTTACATGCTAATATATATACAGAGGCTTCAATTACTATTTGATCAGGCTAATTTAACCTAGAAATAGATATACATTTTACCCTTGACACTGTTATTTATTATTTCTTGTATGTCCTCTGTAATTGTCAGACGTCTTTGTGTTCATGCTCAGTATGACCTATTTTTTAATGTTGTGACATTCAATAAAATTTATATATCTTTCTAATATATTTGTGTTAATTGTGCCCTACACTTTATAGGTTTATATTAGTTGTTTAGGGCAACACACCAAGGGTTACTTGGCTTTACTGAGGTCTAGCCTTCATATATAGGCAGTAGTATAGCATATATTTACATATGTATACCAATAAGGGTATGTTCACACGGCCAAATTTCAGACGTATACGAGGCGTATTTTGCCTCGTTTTACGTCTGAAAAAACGTCTCAAATACGTCGTCAAACATCTGCCCATTACTTTCTATGGGTATAACGCTGTATTGTCCACACGACGCGTAATTTTACGCGTCGTACGGCAATTACGACGCGTAAAATTACGCCTCGTAAAAAGAAGTGCAGGACACTTCTTTGGACGTTTTTGTAGCGGTTTTCTCATACACTCCAATGAAAACAGCTCCAAAAACGGACGTAAAAAACGCCGCGAAAACGGCGTGAAAACACTGCGAAAAATGCGAGTTGGTAAAAAAACGTCTGAAAAGCAGGGCCTGTTTTCCCTTGAAAACAGCTCTGGATTTTCAGACGTTTTTGTTGACTACGTGTGAACATACCCTTAGACCTTCATCCTGCATGTACCAATAGGTTTATGTCTCCAACAAATAGGCCTTGGTCCTTCCTTCATAGGTAAAATTATGGCCCTTTATCATTCCCCATCTACCCAAATAAAAATAAATGGCTCCCTCTCTGCGCCCTTTACTATTCATAACGGTACCAGACAGGGCTGTCCGCTCTCCCCATTGTTGTACGTCCTCGTCATGGAGCACCTCATGGCCTCCATCCGGAACAGCTCGGATATTAAGGGTATTAGCATACGTGGGATGGAGTATAAGTGCTCCGCCTTTGCTGATGACCTTTTGGTCTATCTTACGGACCCACATGTATCCCTCCCATCGTTGATGTCTGAGCTGTCCCGTTTTGGCTCATGGTCCAACTTTAAGATCAACTTCTCCAAGTCCGAGGCCCTGAATGTATCTCTTCCGCCCACGACACTCTCACTCCTCAAAAGTAATTTCCCCTTTTCCTGGCCTTCTAGGGGTATAACGTATTTGGGAGTGCGTATAAGTTCTGACCTCTCCCAACTCTTCACTAATAATTTTGCCCCTCTATTAGGCAAATTCCACACTGATCTCGCCTCATGGCATAATAAGGAATTTTCCTGGTTTGGCCGTATTAACATTATTAAAATGTCTCTCCTTCTCAAGTTGCTGTATCTCCTGCAGACGGTCCCCATCTCCATCCCCTCTTCTTATTGGCTCCGTATCCAACAGTGTTTTGGAGCCTTCATGTGGCCAGTGGGTCGCCCTCGCCTGAGTAGGGCTATTCTTACTCGCTCCAGGGGTGCGGGTGGGGTCGGTCTGCCGGACTGTCGTCTTTATTATCTGCCATCAACTCATGCTCGTGTTCTCGACTTCTTTCATCATTATTACTCTAAACTCTGGGTTCAATTAGCCCAACGGCTATGTGCCCGTACCCTGTCTAATTTGCCATGGACCCAACCTGGGAACAGACTGAGAACCGACTCCTTTGTTGTTTTTCATACTCTCATGGCACTGCGCTCCTCCGGGCAAGGGGGTTCGCTCGTGGACCCACTGTGGCCATTGACCCCTGTTACCGACAATCCAGCATTTCCTGCTGGGGAGGCGCGTCTCTCCTTCTTGGGCAGGTCTTCCACTAATGCTATGTTTTTAACTCAGGTCCTATCCGATTCTTCTTTGCTCCCATTAACTAGTATCTGCCCGGCTGAAACGCCCTCACCGCGCCACATATTTCAATACTCCCAATTAAAACATTTCTATAATGCTACTAAACGCCAGGCTCACCTTCATCGCCCCCTTACTGACTTTGAAAGTTTGTGTGTTTCCACCCGCCCCCCTGCACATGCCATTTCCACACTCTATAGGTTACTCTTAGACCAGCGATCTTCTCACCTACCATTCTTTTGCAAGGCTTGGGAGGTTTAATTGAACATGACATTTACTGATGCACAGTGGAGGCGATCTTTCCAGCTGTCCCAGAAAGCCTTGATTGCCATACAAGCTCAGGAAACCAGCTACAAAATTATTTCGAGGTGGTACCGGGTCCCTTCTGCGCTGCATAAATGGGACCCGTCTGTACCTGACACGTGTTGGCACTGCGGGGGGATCCATGTCTCATATTTGGTGGAGTTGCCCCTCCTTGCGAAGCTTATGGGACACAATTCTTAAAATCATATTGGAAGTTTCGGGGGTTTCGGTCCCTAGCTCCCCCGAGGCGACCCTTTTATTTATGTTCCCTATGCCCCTAACCATCTATAAGCGCTCTCTCATTAGGCACCTTCTTCACGCAATAAAAGCGATCATTCCCCGCAAGTGGAGGGTGGAAGCTCCTCCACTTTTGGAGGACTGGTTTCAGTAGATTGCCTTGATACAGCATATGGAACGCCTCTTGGCTCAGACCCCAGCTGCCTCTGCACGGTATACAAATATGTGGTGCCCATGACTTCAGTTTCTCTCCTCTCCCACCTACCGCACTGTGGTGGCTTGAGGTCCAGCACCCATCCCTTCTCATGTGATTGCATCTAAGAGGGGACTGCGTGCGAGTGTGAAGGAGAATGCTGGTTTGCTCGGCTCGCTCGGGTATTTATTATGTGCATAGCGGCCTTTTCTTACTTTTAGGTCTTCATGAGTATCCAGAGATGGAGCCCAGGCTCGCCACAACCCACCCTGGTCTCTTCCCTACTTTGCTTGTCTCCTATGCTATTCTTTCCCTTTCTTCCTTGTGTCTACTCTGAATGGTTTTTGCTCCCTGTGGTGGTGCTCCCATGCTTTCGCCATTGCATCTCAGGTTCTACAGGACGTTGACTTATTACACATTGTTTGGTTCTCCTCACCATTTCTTTTTCCGTCATACTCCTTCCCATTGTGATGCCCAGATGGCTGTAGTGGTGGGGGCTCTTCATGGGTTGTGATGTTTACCCTTTTTGTTTCTGCTGCGCCCTATTTGCCATGTTATATTATGGAGACACATTTTCTATGTATGTTTTTGTACGTGTTTGTATTAAAACTAATAAAAAACTTTGAATTGGAAAAAAAAATAAAAAATTCTGAAACGCAGGGAGGCTTATTGGATATATACCCTACAAACATTAGAACCAAAAGGGTTAAATAGGGAGTATGAAATTAGTAGCTTTGTCTAAGACTACAAGCATGCTATGTTCTTGTAATACTGGATTATTACATGTTGTATCACTTGTCTATTATACACCTGTACATTAATTTATTCATTTTCATTTTAGACCTAAACCTATTCCTACTATACTGGAGAGGAAGATGGCGGATAACTCTGAAGTATCCTTTACTTGATTTGACCTGGCTCATACAGTCAGGCTCCATGTACACTATATCTCTATCTCCACTTACCATTCTTGTACATCTCCTATCTTCTAACTCTCTTACATGTAGTGTTCCCTCTGGTGGTTAATATTTATAACCACCCTCCTACGGCTCTTAGTCCGACATGGTAATCCGCAGATGGACTATACACCGGTCATCGTATAGTTATTAGCCAAACTGACGTCATTGGTTGAAGTCCGCCTCCTCTGACGTCAACACGTACAACTTTTCTTCATTCTGGTGTGATCACGCTGACGCCACATTTGGCACTTCCGGGACACACCCCCTACAAGTACCAGGTGTCACCTCTAACGCCAACACGCACCATTTGTGACTCATACAAGAGTTTTCGGTGGTCCATAAAATGGAGGTCACTGCAATTACAGGCAGCACCTCCATAGCGGTCATCCGCATTCCATTGCGCCATCACGCCATTCGCCCAGTATATTACAGGTAAGAAATCTATGGGATTGAGACATAAACGCTAACATAATTTAATATAATCTTTTCAACTCTGTACCCTGCATATCATTATCTTGTGGGATTAGCTACTTCTCCCTACTATGGTAATCTACACATTACTTTATAACACAGATGTAATACACTTCTAAACACCAGACCAGTATTGATCTACTTTTTATAGCTAGTATCTCTTATCAGATCATAACATTATTATAATCACTTTTTATCTTCGATACTGGACTACTTTGACACCACCAATATATTATCCATGAGTGCTACACATACTTTAAGTGACTAGCAAGGTACACAAACAATTTCCTCCTATATGTGAATATATGTACATATATTTATATACAAACGTGTATCTAAATCTGTTACTATTGCTTATATTCCAGATACAAAGTACAGTCCTTAAATTTATATATTCAGATAGACCGCTATTCATACGAATGTTGATTTATATAAATATCGCTGTCTTCTGGAAGACTTAGCACCTAGACTCTGTATTACAGTTTACCTTGTATTGCATTTTTGTATAATTATTGTATCATGTTATATCATATCATATTCCCCAAAACTTGTGACAACTGGGTCCGCTTGATTCCTAGTAAAACTCTTCCCCTTCCCCATAGGCATTATTTTGTACACTATACCGTTTTTATGTACTATCTGGAGCTAATATATGTATATCTGTTGTTATTATTAACTTCTAGTGCTTGATGAAGGTCTAAGATTAGACCGAAACGTTACATTGCACACCGGCATAATAAAAATATTTTCTTCAAATCAACTCCTATTGGTGTACATAGTACTTTTCACAGTTTACAGTGGGTTGGGCCCCTACTTATGCACCCATCAATAAGAAACCTGGTGCTATCTGTACCTATGACACAGTATACCAACCAAATTTCTAAGAGGCTGATGTAGGAGTATCTGCAGAAGCGTAGCTTGAAGCTCCTGGGCAGTAATGCAAAATATTTGCAGACTCTGTTTCCCAACCATCATGAGTTCCCTCACACACCAGGACCAGGTACAACTGTAGCAAAGATACTTAGAGACAGACACTGACAGTGGAGGGCCCCTATTCAAGGGCCCCTGTGCTAGGGCCTTCCTTTAATGGCAGCAAAATATCACAAAGGAATATAAAATATATACCTATATATAGATATTTATAATAAAAAATGTGCCACCCACTCTACAATGTGACAGCATGTCAGTGGTGCATTTGCTGCATGTGTCCTATGTGGGACAGCATATGCGACATGCCACTCACTCATAGGACACATGCCGCAAGCATAACTTGCACATAGGATACAACACACACACTCAACTAGCACTCTGTCACACCACATTTTATTGACCAAGTGGTTATAGCACTATAGTTTAAAAAAAAAAGAAACCAAGCTCTTTTGATTTCATGTTTTACAATTTATATGCTGGGTTATGGTCATTAAGTAGCAATTCATAAGAAATGTAGGTAAATGCATTATCCCCATTCAAACAGATTTTGTGCCATTTGTTATTTTACAGAACATACTGACAAATGGTCAAACCTGAAACAATTTATCTTGTAAAATATAGCCGCTGCTTCACATCAGCTAATGTACAGCCTATAGATCCACAATAAAAAATAACAAACGTGAGAATAAAACATTTAGCTTCCTCTTATGGTCTTATATACTGCAAGGGTCCCTAACTTTACTGCCACTTTCTTACTGCCCTATAATAAGTAGTCAATAACTGGGTAAGAACAAAATACTTTGTCCTTTACATAGAATTTCTCTCTAAAGACTCACTTATATGTACTGATACAAGGAGTATGTTTATCTTTTGACTTTTATTTGCAACAGACTAGTTACTAGGGCAACTTAAGGGATCCTTAGGCCGGGTTCCCACGTAGTATAAACCCTGCGGAATTTCCACAACGGAATTCTGTGCGGAAATTCCGCAGCATTTACAGTAGCAGCAAAGTGGATAAGATTTAGTGAATCTCATGCTCACGTTGCGGATTGGATTCAATTGAATTCAATGAGGATGCAAAACCCGCAACATCAAGACAAGTTTTGCAACTTTTGCGGCGTAATCGCAGTGATTACGCCGCAAAAATCACAACTCCGGAAAAAACTAAAAATCATACTTTACCCAGAACGCCCTCCTTCTTCTGGCAGTCCGGCCTCCTGGGATGATGTTTCATTCCATGTGGCCGCTGCAGCCAATCACGGTCTGCAGCGTCGCATAGCTGGAAAAGTCATCGTAGGAGGCCAGAGCAGACATCAAAGGAGGGAGGGGGTAAGTATGAGCAGCGGAAATTCCGTCCGAAAAAACACCACAATGTAGTGCGATTTCTCGGACGTAAATTGCTGGTTCCAGGTTGGATACGCTGCATGATTTTTACGCAGCGTATATTTCCCTTGGGAACCCGGCCTTAGCGCTGGTGCAAAAACTGTAACAAGGCCCCACATCTTTACATGCAATTTATACTAGGGCGGATTACAATGAGGGCAATCTGGGCAAGTGCCCAGGGCCCGAGGCTGGAAGCGGGCCCAGTTCGCCCCGATTTTCTATTATATTGAGGGGCGCAGTGTATAGTACTATTATATTCAGGGGCACACTGTATGGTACTATTGTATTCAGGGGCACAGTGTATAGTACTATTATATTCAGGGGCACAGTGTATAGTACTATTATATTCAGGGGCACAGTGTATAGTACTATTATATTCAGGAGTACAGTGTATAGTACTATTATAATCAGGAGTACAGTCTATAGTACTATTATATTTATGGGCACAGTGTATAGTACTATTATATTCAGGAGTACAGTGTATAGTACTATTATATTCAGGAGCACAGTGTATAGTACTTTTATAATCTGGGGCGTAGTGTATGGTACTATTATATTCAGGGGCGCAGTGTATAGTACTATTATATTCAGGAGCACAGTGTATAGTACTTTTATAATCAGGAGTACAGTCTATAGTACTATTATATTCATGGGCACAGTGTATAGTAATATTATATTCAGGGGCACAGTGTATAGTACTATTATATTCAGGAGTACAGTGTATAGTAATATTATATTCAGGAGTACAGTGTAAAGTACTATTATATTCAGGGGCACAGTGTATAGTATTATTATATTCAGGAGTACAGTGTATAGTACTATTATATTCAGAAGTACAGTGTATAGTACCATTATATTCAGGAGCACAGTGTATTCTACTCTTATATTCAGGAGCACACTGTTTAGTACTATTATATTCAGGAGTACAGTGTATTATACCATTATATTCAGGAGTACAGTGTATGGTACTATTATATTCAGGAGTACAGTGTATGATACTATTATATTCAGGAGTACAGTGTATGGTACTATTATATTCAGGAGTACAGTGTATAGTACTATTATGAGGAGTACAGTGTATAGTACTATCATATTCAGGGGTGCAGTGTATAGTACTATTATATTCAGGAGCGCAGTGTATAGTACTATTATATTCAGGGGCACAGTGTATAATACTATTATATTCAGGAGCACAGTGTATAGTACTAATATATTCAGGAGCGCAGTGTATAGTACTATTATATTCAGGAGCGCAGTGTATAGTACTATTATATTCAGGAGCGCAGTGTATAGTATTATTATATTCAGGGGCACAGTGTATAGTACTATTATATACAGGAGTACAGTGTATAGTATTATTATATTCAGGGGCACAGTGTATAGTACTATTATATTCAGGAGTACAGTGTATAATACTATTATATTCAGGAGCGCAGTGTATAGTACTATTATATTCAGGAGCACAGTGTATAGTACTATTATATTCAGGGGCACAGTGTATAGTACTATTATATTCACGGGCACAGTGTATAGTACTATTATATTCAGGAGTACAGTGTATAGTACTATTATATTCGGGAGCACAGTGTATAGTACTTTTATTTTTAGGGGCGCAGTGTATAGTACTATTATATTCAGGGAAGCAGTGTATAATACTATTATGTTCAGGAGGACAGTGTATAGTGCGATTATATTCAGGGGTGCAGTGTATAGTACTATTATATTCAGGGGCACAGTGTATAGTACTATTATATTCAGGGGCACAGGGTATAATACTATTATATTCAGGGGCACAGTGTATAGTACTATTATATTCATGGCACAGTGTATAATACTATTATATTCAGGGGCACATCGTATAGTACTATTATACTCAGGGGCACAGTGTATGATACTATTATATTTAGAAGCATAGAGTGTGGCATCATGAGAATTTTATCTTATTTTGTAGGCGCGGAAATATTGGAAAAGTGAGGCGCCAAAGACATCTGAGCTACAAACTGCAGAAATGGGCCGTTCCCGGGAGAAGTCATCATAGAGGTCTGGACCGGATGGAGAAGAAAAGAGGAAAAAGAACAAAAAAGAATCTGAGACGTCACCTGTAAGTCACTCTATGTAAATGTTTATTCTCCCTGTGACTGATCAGTACTTTAGTCACTGTATGATCTGCAGCGAGATGATGGTTGGTAGCATTCTTTTTTGTCAAACAGCAACTCACAGCATATTCTAACCACTGTTCAGGCTATACTGGGAGCTGTTGTTTTATGTCATACAAATTTATACGACAGGGGCTAAACTGAATTTGCAAATGATCTCTTTACTGAACTGTATTTGTTCTGCTGCTGTATATATGTACTGAGCTCGGTTCTGGCGCTGTATTTATGTACAGAGCTTTGTTCTGGCGCTGTATTTATGTACTGAGCTTGGTTCTGGCGCTGTATTTATGTACTGAGCTTGGTTCTGGGGTTGTATATATTTACCTTCTCTTAAGGTAAAAGTAGATGTTAAATCTACTTTTACCTTAAGAGAAGGTAAATATATACAGTAAAAACTAAACCCAAAAAACCATGGAGGAATCTCAGTTTTTTCCAATTCACCCATTATATGGTACTTTACATGGTTTACATTATATGGTACTTTACAAGTTATAAAGCTCCTGACCACTTTACTGTCTCAAAGTATTCTGCTTTTTCTCTGCTGTATGGCTCATTCTGCTTTAACAGCTAATTCAAAACCATGCCAGATCTGTGTCTGCCTAAACAGAAATCTGCAAATATATACGGTACAGAGTCTTCAAAGTTCTGTCTTAAAGGGAATGTGTTGCCAGAAAAACATGTTTTTTTAAAAAAAATTAAACATTTAGTGTGTGGGTGATTAAACATTGTTCAAATTTTTTTTATTTTTTTGCACGAGTCCAGGAAATATTATAAATTATTTCTAATTTATAATACTACCCATTTTTGGTCACTAGATGGAGCTGTTCCCAAAATTGCAGCATTGCAACATTGGGTTAAAAGCCCTCGCTCTAGTGAGCTCTCAGCATTCCCCCCTCCTTTATCCTGGCTAGTGCCGGGATAAACGAGGGGTTTGAACGATGTAACCTCCTACACTGTGTGTCGCCATTTTTTGAGCTAACCCACAGTGTAGTAGGTTTACATACAGTAGTAAACACACACAAACACGAACATACATTGAAATCTCTTACCTGCTCCTGCCGCCGCGGATCCCTCCGGCCCGTCCGCTCCGTTTGCTGCCGCTGGTGCAAGTGCACAAATCCGGAAGCCGCGACCGGAAGTAGTAATATTACTGTCCGGCCGCGACTTCCGGTCCACAGGAAAATGGCGCCGGACGGCGCCAATTTCGAATAGGACTGTGTGGGAGCGGCGCATGCGCAGTTCCCACACAGACACCGTACACTGCAGTCAATAGGACGGGAGCCGTTCGCAGTCCCTATGGGACTGTGGCTGCCGTATTCCATGTCTGTATGTGTCGTTAATCGACACACACAGAAATGGAACAAAAAATGGCAGCCCCCATAGGGAAGAAAAAGTGTAAAAATAAGAAAAAGTAAAACACAAACACACAAATAAATATAAACGTTTTTAATAAAGCACTAACATCTTGAACATATGAAAATTTTTTTGGGTGATGACACTGTTCCTTTAAGCGTTCGGGGGGGGGGGCGGACTTGAAAAGTGCCCAGGGCCCATGGTACCCTTAATTTACCTGAATTTATAGTACTGCTATCCCCTTATCTGGCAGGGGAATTGTTGAGCAACCTTGGGCTGCAACCTCTGCACTCCATATACTTACTCCCGTGTAAATGCAACAGTGATGTCACTGCACAGGAATAATTCTTACAGGTGGGTGACTGATCTTGATAATGCACACAATGATATTCTACCACAGGCATAAGAAACACAGTGAAGTCACAGTACACGTATAATAAATACAGTGATATCACAATACAGAGATAATAAAACAGTGATATATCTGATATAATAAAGATAGTGATCACAACACAGGGGTAATGACCAAAGTGAAGTAACTGCACAGGTTAAATAGTCACAGTGATGTCATAGTCCAGGGATGAAGCACACAGTGATTTCACAGTGCAGGAATAATGCACAAAACAGGAAAAACAGAGTGATATAACAGTATATGTAAAATAGACACTGTGAAGTCTTAAGAAAGGGTTATTGCACACAATGATGTCACATAACAAGGCAAATAAACAGTGATATCACCTCCAGCTAATAGCTAAGGACCAACGTGATGTCACAACACAAGAGTAATAAACACAATATCAGAAAACAAGGACAACTTACACAGTGATGTCACAGTACAAAGATTAGAAATACTGGTATTTCCTTATGTGGCAGAGTTGCATTGGACCCTCGGAGCTCTTATGGCCCAAGTGCGACTACAAGCTCTGCAACCCTTATTACACCCTTGTATCAGAATATTATTGTTTGCATGTGGACCTCCTGCAGCAGGTTTTTTAAAAGTGCATAATCAGTTTTAAATAGTAAATTCAGTTTTCCTGCCCTGCTGCCAAGGGGGATACATGGCAGTTTTCATCAAAGGTATACATCAAGGATCCTCCCAACCTATAACACTGGAGTAGGGCTGTAACGTGATGTGTACAGAGCCTTACAAGCAGCAGCTGCTGATCTGCTGCTCTCAAGAAGTTAATTGGCTGTTGACAGATTAAGAGGGAGCAGCATGGAGAAGGTAAGTGTGTTGTGCTTTACTATGAGACCGATACTATGGGCACTACATTGAACCTGGCACTGTGGGGATGATTATAAGTCCGGCACTATCAAACTTGGACATTCGTGGGACATTTGAAGCACTGCTACTGTCCATCTGAGAAGACCATAAAGCCACACAGAAATATCTCTTTTTGGAGTAACCCAGAGCATTGACTACATAAACCTACCACAATTTACTGCTGACAGGCAGAGTGATCTGTCACCAACCCCAAGAAGAGTGGTAAGAATTAAGCAAGCCACACCATGAGCAAGCAGGCAGCACAGAGTAGTAACTTGTCCTACTGACTAATCCTGAATGCACAAGGAAGTGTTTAGGAGGTCCGTGCTAAGGTAACTTACCAGTCTGTGCTCCTAAAATACCAGGGGTGTCTGTCAGTACCATCCCAATAAAACACAACCTCAACAAAAACTCTTACAAAATATTGCGTCTTAATAACAAGTAAAAAAAAAAAGTAATCATAAAGTACCGTAGATTGCAGGCATGGCTGGATTTACATATAGGCACTATATGGCTAGACCTACAGGACGGCCTTGGGACAAGGGTGCCTGCTGAAGGGAAAATTTACATATGAGTACACTGCACGTTGTATATTCATATGTCAATTATGTGTATTTATATGTTAAGGAAGTTCCTGAGGACTATAAATTTAATGACTTATCCTTAGGACCTCCGTCCCCTTCATTTTACATAGGCACAGAGGATCGTCTACAGCAGGGGTCTCAAGCACGCGGCCCGCGGGCCGCATGCGGCCCCTGGGGCTGTCATCTGCGGCCCGCGGGACACAGAGCCGCTAGTATCGGCTCTGCTCCGAGACTCTGGAATTCCCTGACATCGCTGTCCACATATGAACAACGATGTCTGGGGCTTCCCCAGAGCCGGAGTCCCGAGCAGAGCGCTGGTGTCGGCTCTGCTCCGGGACTCTGTGGAATTCCCTGACATCGCTGCCCATATATGGACAGTGTGTCAGGGTCTTGCCCAGAGCGGAGCAGAGCGCTGGTGTCGGCTCTGCTCCTGGACTCTGGAATTCTCTGACATCGCTGTCCACATATGAACAGCGATGTCTGGGGCTTCCCCAGAGCCGGAGTCCCGAGCTGGTGTCGGCTCTGCTCCGGGACTCTGTGGAATTCCCTGACATCGCTGCCCATATATGGACAGTGTGTCAGGGTCTTCCCCAGAGCAGGAGTCCCAGTGATGTCAGGAGCACAGCTGGAGTCCCAGGAAGAGCCTACTAGCGCTCTGCCTGGGACTCCAGCTCTGGGCAAGCCCCTGACATCACTGGGGCAGCCTCTACAGAGGGCACTGGGGCAGCCTCTACAGAGGGCACTGGGGCAGCCTCTACAGAGGGTACTTTGGCAGCCAGAGGGCACTGTGGCAGCCTCTACAGAGGGCACTGTGGCAGCCTCTACGGAGGGCACTGTGGCAGCCTCTACGGAGGGCACTGTGGCAGCCTCTACAGAAGGCACTGTGGCGTTATCTACAAGTGGGTGTGTGACAGTATCTGAAGAGGACACTGGCATTATCTAGGGGTGTGTTGCATTATATACAGAGGGCACTGTGGCCTTATCTACAGAGGGCACTGTGGCCTTATCTACAGAGGGCACTGTGTCCTTATCTACAGAGGGCACTGTGGCCTTATCTACAGAGGGCACTGTGGCCTTATCTACGGAGGGCACTGTGGCCTTATCTACGGAGGGCACCGTGGCCTTATCTACGGAGGGCACCGTGGCCTTATCTACGGAGGGCACTGTGGCCTTATCTACAGAGGGCACTGTGGCCTTATCTACAGAGGGCACTGTGGCCTTATCTAGGGGTGTGTTGCATTATCCACAGAGGGCACTGCGGCACTATCTAAAAAGGGGCTGCCCAATCTTGACATGTGTGCTAACTGAGCCGCCGGACTGCATTTAGCGACACAAACTGGAAAGCTGGATTGTTTAAATAAACACGTGGAGAAATATCTCAAATTTTAAACCTAATTGATTAACAATAATTTTGTATTGTATCAAATTTGAAAGTAATGCGGCCCGTCAACTTCCCATTTTTTCTATATGCGGCCCACTTACCCGGCCGAGTTTGAGACCCCTGGTCTACAGTATACGCGAGGCTGTGTCTGGTACTGCTGCGCCTCCCATTCAAGTGATAACTTTACATTCAAATGAATGGGACGAGATGAAGTACAAGACACAACCATTCGTAAAGATGAGCATCTCTGCCTATGTAAACAATTAAGGGATGCAACAGCAGACAGTCATTGAAATAGATGAAATAGTTAACAATAAAAAATAAAAAAAATTCTACTAGTGACAGTCAATCCGTTTGTATCTATTTCATTATGACATTATTATTTACAGTATCATTTGCCTTTGCCTTTTTTTTTTTTACTTCTGTCAGTATACATTATCTGCATCCTGAGCACTTTCCCTGATACCATGAGTTCATCGCTCTTAGTATATTTGTGCGGTGACAATCTCTGCAGTTTTCTTGTCAATCCTCAAAGCACATGTTCAGTCCTGTGGTCAGATTTGCCCAGGCAGACAATTCCTCTAATGGCTTCTTCATTCATTCTATTCAGCCTGCATCTGGATTTATACCAAATGTCACAATATTGAGTATAAAGACTTCTTGCCATTTGCAATTTAATCTGTTGCTCTAGTAAACACTGATCCGAAATTCTGACAATTCTCAACATTTACACACAATGAGTTACTTACTTTCAACAAAACAAATGTCAAGTTGATAATTATTGGGGATTTGTCTCTGACCACATGTTGCTGGGATATCGGTAGTCCTCGGAGCTATGTGTAATGATATCTCAGTGTTCCTTTACGGATTTATCTTTGAAATAACCAGTAAAGCAACACAAACATAAAAGTTCTATTACTATTGAATAAACAATTAAAAAAAAAATTATATCAACGAAAGGAAAAAAACGGACTAGTGAGCACACATTATTGTCGTTTATAGGGGTTGTAAACAATATTAGGACCCAATAGACTAAGTGTTCGCCAATATAAAAACATTCGCTTTAGGTCCACTGTATACATATCCTTTACTGTGGCATTACTTTTTGCATTATTCCTGCGCTACGATCTCACTATATTCCTTATTCATGTGCTGTAATATCATTCAGTACATTATCCCTGTACTATGACATTATTCTTGTGCTATCCCTTTGTGCATTTTCCTGGTAGTGTGACATCACTGTTTGCAACATTTCTATGCTGTAACCGCATTGCGATGTGCGCGTTATCCCTATACTGTGACATCACTTTGTGCATTATCCCTGTGCATTAGGATAAGACACATGGCACACAATGGAGCTTTTGATGTTCACACGGCAACGCCAAATACGTCTGAAATTACAGAGCTGATTTCAAGTTTTTACAAGTGCACGCGTTTTTTGCGGCATCCATTACGGACGTAATTGGAGCTGTTGTTAAATGGAGTCAATGAAAAACGGCTCCAATTACGTCCCATGAAGTGACATGCACTTCTTTGAGGCGGGCATCTTTTTACAGCGACGCGTAAAATTACAGCTCGTCTGCACAGAACATCGTAAGACCCGTTGAAATCAATGGAGCCGTCTTTTCAGGCGTAATTCGAGGCGTAAAACGCCTGAATTACGTCCGTAAATGGGCCGTGTGAACATAGCTTTCTCTCTATAAACAGTAAGGGCATCGATCATTAGCGGGGGAGCAGCAGCTCATAAATATACAGGACTCCTTCCTCTCAGCGCAATGGAAGCGCCGCAACAATCTAAATATAAGTTCACAAAAACCACTAAACTAACAGACATGAGTGACAGACCTCTGAAAACAGCGTGCCAGGCACTAGCTTATGCTGCCCTTAGAGTTGATGGCAATTGAATTGCCAAAAACATCTATATCAGGGGTCTCAAACTCGGCCGGGTAAGTGGGCCGCATATAGAAAAAATTGGAAGTTGACGGGCCGCATTACTTTCAAATTTGAAACAATACAAAATTATTGTTAATCAATTAGTTATTTAAACGACTATAACACTATATTAGTATAATACTACATTACTATAATAATACCGCTAGGTTTAAAATGTGAAATATTTCTCCAAGTGCTTATTTCAACAATCCAGTTTAAGTGTCGCTAAATGCAGTCCGGCGGCTCAGTTAGCACACATGTCAAGATTGGGCAGCCCCTTTTTAGATAGTGCCGCAGTGCCCTCTGTGGATGCTGCCGCAGTGCCCTCTGTGGATGCTGCCGCAGTGCCCTCTGTGGATAATGCAACACACCCCTAGATAAGGCCACAGTGCCCTCTGTAGATAAGGCCACAGTGCCCTCTGTAGATAAGGCCACAGCGCCCTCTGTAGAGGCTGCCCCAGTGCCCTCTGTAGAGGCTGCCCCAGTGCCCTCTGTAGAGGCTGCCCCAGTGCCCTCTGTAGAGGCTGCTCCAGTGATGTCAGGGGCTTGCCCAGAGCTGGAGTCCCAGGCAGAGCGCTAGTAGGCTCTTCCTGGGACTCCTGCTCTGGGGAAGACCCTGACACACTGTCCATATACGGGCAGCGATGTCAGGGAATTCCACAGAGTCCCGGAGCAGAGCCGATACTAGCGCTCTGCCCGGGACTCCGCTCTGGGGAAGACCCTGACACTGTCCATATATGGCCAGATATGTCAGGGAATTCCGCAGCGTCCCGGAGCAGAGCCTATACTAGCGCTCTGCCCGGGACTCCGCTATGGGGAAGACCGTGACACACTGTCCACATATGGGCAGCGATGTCAGGGAATTCCACAGAGTCCCAGAGCAGAGCCTGTACTGGTGCTCTGCCCGGGACTCCGGCTCTGGGGAAGCCCCAGACATCGCTGTTCATATGTGGACAGCGATCTCAGGGAATTCCACAGAGTCCAGGAGAAGAGCCGACACCAGCGCTCTGCTCCGCTCTGGGCAAGACCCTGACACACTGTCCATATATGGGCAGCGATGTCAGGGAATTCCACAGAGTCCCGGAGCAGAGCCGACACCAGCGCTCTGCTCGCGACTCCGGCTCTGGGGAAGCCCCAGACATCGCTGTTCATATGTGGACAGCGATGTCAGGGAATTCCAGAGTCTCGGAGCAGAGCCGATACTAGCGGCTCTGTGTCCAGCGGGCCGCAGATGACAGCCCCAGGGGCCGCATGCGGCCCGCGTCCTTGAGACCCCTGATCTATATTGAGGTTCAGCTCCTTCTTCTGATACAGCGCTACTCCTAACCAAGGGCTGTGTAGGACCTATGCACTATGAACTGTAGTTTCATTTAGGACACCGGCCCTGGTAAAAAGGGAATCTGGGGGGTGCTACTGGTTTACACCCAACCATTAGACATAAGATTCTTATAACAATGTTATTGGGTGGAACTACCTTTAAGTATTTATACCATTAAATTAAATTTATTTACATTTCTTTAATCTGAGTAAATGTGATGTGCAATGACCACAGAAACTATTAGGAAGGTAAAACCAGGGAATAGGCTACTTATTAGGGACATTAACGTATATATGTTTGTACAACATTTGTTTATGACATACCTTTAAAGGGGTTTTCCAGTCCCTAAAACTTGATGGCCTATCCTCAGGATAGGCCATCAATAGCTGATGGGTCGGGGTCGGACTCCCGGGAGCCCTGCCAATCAGCTGTTTTGAAGGGGGTGCAGCGCTCGTACAAGTGCTGCACCCCCTTCATTTCTACTTGCTCACTGTGAATTGTCGACACGGATGTAGCGGGAATTCATAGGTTTGCAGCCTTCTCCCCTTGAAGTGAATGGGAGAAGGCGGCTGCAATACCTGTGAAACGCCGCTACATGTGCGTCAACGATTCACAATGAGCAAGTGGAAATGAAGAGGATAGGCCATCAATTTTTAGGGACTGGAAAACACCTTAACATTCATCCTATACATTTGTAATATTTCACAGAGAGTCAAGAGCAGATTGATCTGAATTGGGACTTTTGTGCAGTAATAAGAGGCATATGAGAAATATTAGACTGTGGGGGCAGTCTCGCTATTATTGAACTGTGAGAGCACTGAAGCAAGACAGATTCTATGAAAAGTGTTACTGAAGTGTAAATTAAAATCTTGTCACTCCTTACACCGTTTCCAGGGTTAGCGAAATGATGCTACAATAATGTAAGTGTCTTCAGAAGGCTCATGAACTGTCTCCTACATGGATCTGGAAAATATTTTGTATCTAATGCAATGTTATTAAAAAAGGGATTTTAAAGTAGGTTTTATTATAAAGAAAAAAAAAAAGATTCATATAAACAGACCACTATATGTACTCTGCTTTTATGACATCTCAAAATTCATCTCTGTGCACATAGCAGCCCAAATGTATGTTATGTGGTATTTGCATTGAGATCTATATAGACTGCTACATGCACATATGCAGGTAAATATACAAAATCTTTTAAAGTGTCTGTCCATCTTTTAACACAATGTCGTTTATAGGTCCATTATTATAAGGGGATTTGTTTCTCAATATATCTTTGTAGCACTATTAGCTCTATTTTTCTGCTACAAATCTCCTGCCTAGGCATACAGTTGAATTATGAAATTCAGCTGCCTGCAGCCACCACCTGGGAAGCTTAGGAGTGCTGTATACTGTCTTATTACTTAATTCAATATAGAAGTCAAAGGCAGTAAGCTCTCTCTAGTGACAGCTGCAGGCAGACAGAATTTTAGCAGTTAACACTATGTCTATGCGGGGGCTTTGGAGTCCTTCATCAGAAAAACACAGCACCTACTGTTATAAAGATTTATTTATATATATATATATATATATATATATATATATAAATAAATCATGAATCAGGACTAATGAGCCAGTCTTCAGCTAACCCCCGTTTCTCTGAGAAGAGCCAAAATGAGCCAATCACAGTCGAAGGAGCACTGCACCAGCTGAGCACTTCTGCCCTTTTCTTTCAGCGATCAGTGGGGGTTTCAGCATCTGGACCCCCACCGAACAAGAAATTTGACATGTCACTATGACATGTCAAAAGTTTTGTGCAATAACAGTCACTGTGTTACACAGACTGTGATTTGTTCTACATGTGTTTTTAGTCTTATGATTTTGTAGGTATAAAAAACTTATTTCTGGAGAGCGAAGATTGTCTGATACTTCACCATTGGTGGTCCTGTATTTTTCCGTCTCGTTTAGCAGAGACTGTGGTTTGACAGCGCCATGAAGTAAAGCGCAAACCCATAGCAACATGCATGTTGTGCATTTTGATAATTTATCATGACTATCCTGAGCTGTCAAGGTCTTATAACATTATTGCAAGAAGACGACCTACTACTGGGACCTTTCTGCTGTGCTCAGGACTCCATCAGGTGCAAGACAGCGAGACAGTATCTTTTGCATTTCTAAAGAATTGAAATTTGTACCTATTTAGACTAAGAAAATACTAAATATTGTTCATGGATGGACATTCACTTTAAGTTCAATAGATATAAATAGCAGAGGAAATACTACATAGAAAATCTTCACTCTTTTATGCTTTATTGGAGAACAATAAATCTCAAACTTCTATTATTTTCTAGGAATAACATGTATTTTCTCAGAGGAATTATTTCCATTTTTGGTGCTTACCAAATTTAGCTTCTTGTTAAGCAGATACATCTGTAGCGACATGAAGAACATTCGTACTGTCTACAGGAGAGGGTCGAGTGAGCCGAGTCTGTCCACTTATTCCAGATAACATACTTCAACATAGACATATTTTCTTTGCAGCTACATTATATGGCAAAAGTATGCGGATACCTGACCATCACATCGATATGAGCTTGCTGTACATCCCATTTTAAAACCGTGGGTGTTAATATTAAGTTGGGCACCACACTTCTGGGAAGGCTTTTCACAAGATTTTGGATTGTTTCTATGGGAATTTGTGCCTATTCAGCCAAATGAGCATTTAAGCGGTCAGGCACTGATGTTTGATAAGAAGGTCCAACTCACAATCAGCATTTTAATTAATCTGAAAGGAGTTACATGAGGTAAAGGTCAGGGTTCTGTGCGGGCCAGTCATTTTCCTCAACACCAAACTCACCCAGCCATGCCTTTATGGACCTTTCTTTGTGCACTGGGGCACAGTCATGCCGGAAAAGGAAAGGGCCTTCCTCAAACTGCTCCCACAAGGTTGGACGCATATTTCCCTATTACTGGAAATAAGGGGCCATTTCCCGAAACCCTGAAGAACAGCCCCAGAACATTATTCCCCCTTTTATCGCATTCTCCTGGCATCCTCAAACCCATATTCGTCTAGTGAAACTTAATTTATCGCTCCAGAGAAAACCTTTTTCACTGCTCCAAAGTCCATTGGCGGCATGCTTTACATCATTTCAGTCGGTGCTTCAGAACGCAGCAGCCATGTTATGTTAGCTTTGTGCTACTGCTTCTTAGCTCCAGTATTGTTACTCCTAGACACTTCCACTTCATAATAATTGCACTTACAATTGACCGTGTAAAATCTAGCAGATCAGAAATTTCACAAACTGACTGGCAGCAAAAGTGGTATCCTGACAGTGCCATGTTTAAAGTCACAGAACTCTTCAGTACAACCCATACTACTACTGATTGTCTTTGGCGATTACATGTCTGTGTGCTTGATTTTATGCACCTATTTGCAAGGGGTGTGACCTGAACTTAATTATTAGGAGTGTCTACATACTTTTGGTATTCTTGGTTGAATCAACCAAAAGTGAAGAATCCCTCGAACATAAATATAAACTAATGTTTGTCATTTGTAATTTCCTGTAGTTCACTCAAGTTGCAGAACAAAATCACTAACCCTTCCCTAATATTTTTCCCCCCAAAAAAACAATGCTTTCTAAACCAATTTTTGGGCTGGCAGATAATGCACACGAGCATTGCTTACTTCTAGCAGCCCATTCCCCTTTCCATACACTATGGCAGGCAACAGTTTAAGTATTTAAATATCACCTTCTTCATAGCCACTTGAAATGTTAACTTCAGCTTGGAGATGCAGGAATATACGTTGGGTCCATCTGATAAGCCATCAGTTTTCAGCAGTATATTAATCATACCTGCAGCACTTGGGCTCTGGAAGCAATTCAGAAATTGTTATTTCCTTTAAAGCCAAATTGTAAGCGGAGATTTGATTACATGGAAAAGACTGATTGGCAATTTATTTTTAGCCCATCTCTATAAATGAAAACCTTTCTATAATGTGATTTTGTAGTAAAGTAGTCTTGCTTGGTTTACTTCATTTTTTTCACCTGCATAGCAGACAAGGATATTGGATTAGTTTTTTGAGCTTTGCATCAGGTTTATCTATCCTTTATTTTATGGACCAAATGGACAAACATCTTAGGGGAGAATGGCTTCATAGTAACTTTTTCATCTTAAATTCAGATGCTCTTTCCACAGCTTGGCCGGTTCAAACATGACCTTTCTATTGTCCTTACTTCTTGAAGTGGCTCTGTTCCTATCTCAAAATTCACCCAGGCTTGTAAGAAAAGCCATGGCTGTTAGGGCGCAGTGACCCACCGCAGATTTTGCTGCAGAAATTTCTGCGACTGAAAATAATTTCTATTCATCTGAAGCAGGTGTATAGATTTCGGCAAGTTCCCTTCAGATGAACAGAACAAATTTTCAGTTACAGAAAATGTATGCAGCAAAATCTGCTGCGTGAACTGCACCCTAAGGGTATGTTCACACGTACACATCCATAACGGCTGAAATAACGGAGCTGTTTTCAGGAGAAAACAGCTCCGCAATTTCAGACGTAATGGCAAGTGCAGGCGCTTTTCGCTGTGTCCATTAAGGACGTAATTGGAGCTGTTTTTCCATGGAGTCAAGGGAAAACGGCTCCAATTACGTCTCAAGAAGTGACAGGCACTTGTTTGACGCGGGCGTTTTTTTTACGTGGCGTCTTTTGACAGCGGCGCGTAAAAAAAAATGACCGTCGGCACAGAACATCGTAAAGCCCATTCAAACGAATGGGCAGAAGTTTGCTGTCACTTTGGAGTCGTATTTTCGGACGTAATTCGGGGCTAAAACGCCCGAATTACGTCCGTAAATAGGGTGTGTGAACCCAGCCTTAGACTACATGCACACGTGGCGTAATTTTCTGTGGAAAATCCGCATCAACAACATTAAATCCGCAGGTAAAAACCACCTAATTGTGCATTTTTAGGTGCGTTTTTATTTAGAACTTGTCAGATATAATTTGCAAGCGGAAACGCAAGATGAATGGACATGCCGCAGATTTGAAAATACACAATGCAGGACAATTTAGGTCGTCACACAGACGCATTTATTTCAATGGGGCCGGTCACACGGCGGTTGTTTCAATGGACCGTGTGAAGTGTCTGTTGAAAAATAGAATATGTCCTATTATCTTCCGTTTTCATAGACTCAAGTCTATGAGGATCCGTGAAAACAGGATCCCCATGTGTGCAACTCGGACATTCGTTTTTCACCTCTGAGTTTGCACGAATTCCTGTGAATCTGGCCTTACTTAAAAAACCACTTTGCTGGTACCGTATTACGCTGCGAATTTGCGGCACGTAATAACCAGCGTGTGCATTCGCCTTAGGGATATTTTGGGTCTTTAAATTTGATAACTATTGTTTCTTTTTTTTTTTTTTATAACTGTACCCAAAATGGGAATATGGCTATAGGCGGTGCAGAGTTAGCTGTCACACATGGTGCCTGAGGGGACCCAGAATCCCCTCTATCTCATAGGAAGACACCAATATTATAAATGGCACATTGTAGGTGGGGGGCCTAGTTCCAGATTTTGTATTAGGGCCCAGAAGCTTCAATTATGCCTCTGACCCAAAATATCAGCTATAAACATCTCAAAAATACAAGAGTTCGTTCTTTAGGTGCAATATATTTAGGGCAACGGTCCACAGAGAACCTCATGTTAAGGCATTATTCACACGAGCGTGTCTGTTTTGCGCGCGTTTCAGTTCCGTGTGACATCTGTGTGACATGCAGTGAGTTTCACGCAGGGGACACACGCTGCGTGAAAAACACAATGTCTGAATGGCCCCATTGAATTGCATAGGTCCGTGTAACGTCCGTTAATACAACACGGACGTGAAATACGCTCATGTGAATAAGGCCTTAATCATTTTTCTTACCGGCAACAGATCAATGTTTATAACGTGGATGTGCGGACCAGGTCTTTTTTTCTACAGTTTAGAATTTTTATATTTGTTCCACATTTCTAGGTAAGTTCAATTTAAAGAGGATCTGTCACCTTTCTTGACATGTCGGTTTTCATAAATACTTGTATTCTGCATGAAATCTTTTCTTCGAACTCTGCATTCTGCCATTCCTCTATTAATGCTTATGGAAATATATGAATAAATTGACAATTTGGCATTATCATTTGACTTGCCAATAGTGTTGTTTGTGCGTGTTAGTCAGTGTAGGAACACACTGCTTTTACAAGGGAAATGGCAATGCCCAGTTGTTAATTCATACATTTCCAAGAGTAATAAGAGAGGAACGAACGGCATAATGCAGAGCTAAAAACAAAAAATGCTCTAGAATTGATATTTATCGGAACTAAAAGTATTTTACTAAAACAGACATGTCAGAACGGACAGGTCCTATTTTAAGGATTGCCAAGGTGCTCGATTTTATGACCTCCCTGCCAGAGTTTAAACCTGTGTAGAGAAATATGAGCTCTTATGCACACACGGATGAAGCCTGACCACAAGATGGTCACATGACTGTAAAGCGTTTAGTGGCATATGGATGAGGTTTACCAGCAACCGCATAGTTTACATGCGGCCAGGGGTATCATAAATTTCTTTCAGAAGGCAACATTGCAGTTTGGATTATAGCAATAAGGCCGGATTCACACAAGCGTGTTCGGTCCGTGATATACGGTCCACACGTCGGCCGCATTTCCCGGACCGAACACACTGCAGGGAGCCGGGTTCCTAGCATCATTGTTAGATATGACGCTAGGTGTCCCTGCCTCTCCGCGGAATTACTGTCCCATACTGAAAACATGATTACAGTACGGAACAGTTTTCCCACAGCGAGGCAGTGACTTCTAGCGTCATAGATAACTATGATGCTAGGAGCCCGGCTCCCTGCAGTGCGGGAAATACCGCCGACATAAGGACCATATATCACGGACCGAACACGCTCGTGTGAATCCAGCCTAAGTAGGATTATATTACTACGTATTATATGCCAATTGCACAACTCTTTTTAAAAGTGGCAAATCCCTTTAAAGGGGTGCCATCTAAAACACTTATGGCATCTCCATAAGAGATGAGAGTACCCGTTTTATTTCTCAAAGATGCCTAAGGCTACATATACACTACCGTTTGTCAGTGTGCTATCAGTTTTATTAACGGATAGCACACGGATCCATGTGTGGGCTGCAAAACTCAAAGCAGGTGCTATTGCTGTCAGTGTTGGTGGCTCGGTCTCGCCCACTAAAGTCTACGGAAACATAAAAACCAAGGACATACGGAACGAATGCGGAGGACACACTGATCGTTCTTTACGGGCCGCAAAATATAAACGGTTGTGTACATGTAGCCTAAAGCTGACAGAATTCTGTCAGTGATCTGAGGAAAGTTAGGACATGTCCTATCTTTCCTCGGATTGGAGAATCGGGTCCGTGAAAACGGACCGGATTCACCCGCTAAAGTGAATGGGTCCCTGAAGACGATCGAGTCTACGAGTGGCACAACGGTTGTGTGCATGAGGGATCAGGGTGAAGAAAAGGTGCAGACCTGGAACACAAATTTGTTTTATGTTTAGCTTTATTTATTAGGACTCCGCAAAACACTTCTTTAAACTATTACATTTGGCAGGGGTGTAGCTAGGGGAGAGTAAGGCAGGGCTATGTGGCCTGGGAGCGAGATGATAGGGAACTGCCAACAAGCCACTCTGCCTTGAACAGGGTATTTAGATACAGGGCTAGGGCAGCAAACAATCTTAGACTCAGGTAAAGGAAAGCCTAGCTGTAACTCTACAGTATGGCTTAACAATAGCACTAGGGAGGTGTATGCTCATAGGGGTTTACAAGACTACATTAGCATAAGTATAATGGCATGTACTTGGAGGAACATGGTTAAGTGAACCAAGATGGCTTTTTCCGTAACAGATCTTTCCTGATATGAGTGCAATAGTCTAAGCTACACGCTAAAAGCTGTCATTTTCAAGACTAACTACACTATACGTACTACTTAAATTTCTGGGTAATATGAAATAGCATGATAAAAAGGAATGCTGCACTTCAACAGACAAAAAAGGTAATGGATTAATGAAAGGCAATGCAAGCACTACCTAAAAGGAACAAAGAATGAATTTCATGTAAGCAGCTCACATAACATGAGAAATAACAATATTAGGGCCGGTTCATATCAGCTTTCGAGTTCCGTTCATCTGTACCGCTCAACCTTTCCGTCATAGGAACCGATATACGGAAAGCCAAAACACAAACGATACACATATTCCGTTTACATTACCATTGATTTCAATAGTAATGCTTCCAATTCAGTTTGTTTCCACTACGTAAAGTTTTTGTTTTTTTAGTGGAAACAGCGTAGTCTACTACACTATTATTTCAGTGAAAGAAACGGTAACTTAATGGAACGGAAACCAACTGCAGCAGAAGCATTAGCATTGAAATCAATGGTAATGCAAACGGAAGCTATAGTTTCAGTTCGGTTTTCTATTAGTCGGTTCCTCCGACGGAAAGGTTGAACGGAACCGATGAACGGTAACCAAACAAACACTGATGTGAACAAGCCATAACTCCACACATAACTCACACTTACTGGCTGGTTTTGGAGTTTGGTTACACTTCTTGCAACCCTGAACTCTCGGTGATTGAACATGCATACACCTACACAGCAGCAGGTTTCCTGTGACAGACCGACCAATATATTATTGAACGGAAAAAAATCTAAAATGTGATTTTCTGTATTATAAACTTAAACTGGTTATTTAACCTTACAACCTCCAACTGGAAAAATGTCCATAAAGTGCCTTCTTTAAAGCAATAGTTTCCCCAAAATTTTTCAAAACTAACTAAACTGTGAAAAACTTTTGACATGTCAGAATTTTTGATCGGTGGGGGTCCAAGCATTGAGACCCCCATGAAGGCCAAAATGAAGCGGCAGAGGAGCTCGGGTAAGCGCTGTGCCGCTTAGTTTCTGATCGACTTTCCTCACAGTGGTCTATGGGTTTACTAGAAAGTCTATAAAGCGCACACGGCTTGCTCGGCCAATCAGAAACTAAGTGGCACAGCGCTCTCCCCTTCATCAGGTCAAAATTGGGAGTATTAATACACTAACAGCTAATCATTTTAAAGTAAAAATGGGCAAGAATGCTCACTGACTGTATCTCGCTCCTCACTCTAAATAAGCTAAGACAAGAGCTAACGAGACCAAAGTTGAATCATAGTTAGGAAATCTAGCAAAAAAACAACCTGTATGACAGTGGTGCAGTACAGCCAAACATTGGTGCTATGTTACAAAGCCATGTGCACGAGACCATACATTCACAGATTACAGAACTATGAAGTATATTTACACATTATCATTCCTTACAGGCTCCGACTGGTATTGTATGTACGGAGATATACTAGGGGAGAATAGACATTGGGTCTAAAGGAACATACAACAATTTATTTTTACATTGAATCAGGCAGAAAAAAAAAAGAACTTCTAAAAGCCTCCAATTTTATACAGTTCAATAAAGGCCCCATGCACCTCCATGGGAGGCTTATTACTGTTCAGGACATAACAGCCATACTATGGCCGTGTGCGTGAACACTAGATCTAATTCCACCCTAAAAACTCCCTTTTATCATCATAACTCCCAGCTCTATGCACATTAACACGCTCTAGTTAGAACATTGAACTAGGAAATGGAATGCTTATATCTATTACAGTCAGATGTTGTTTTATCGCTGAACTGCGGCTTCAGTTAACTCATACTGTGGCGCTCACGATAGAATGCCGCGATGCAACACACACACACTCTGAGCAGGCCTTGCTCTCACCAAGGCAAAAGCCGGACGCAGAGAAAAACCTGCAGCCACAAAAACAGATTTAGCTTAAAATATAACTTCTTGTCCACAGGGTCACTGAGAGAAGCAGTCTCAACCAGAATAGTAGTGATCCTTGATAGCCTAACAAAAGGCAGATCCACAGTCCACGAGACCAAATCTACCTGAAAAGGAAACCAAGTATGTGTGCATTTAGAAACAAGACTTCTCTCCGGATGTTTAACCCTGGTTAATAACTCTTAAATCTAGTTATGATTTGGGAAACATAGCTTGTGGCACCTCTTGAGAAGGGGAGATGGGGTCATCCTTTGCATGAAAGGTGTCCCTTACAGAATGTATTAACACCTGCATAGCAGCTGACAACTGTGATTCCGGATCGGACTCTGAATCTGAGAGTCAGAAGACACATGTAAGGAAAGAGATTGATCCACATTGGCAGCAACATCATCTTTGAAGATAGCAACGGGATCGACCTGGAAATCGCTTAACGAGGAACGAGACCTGTCCAAGGCACTCCTACGCCTCTTATGGGGTCTACTGCGAGGAGTAAACAGAGTATTTTCCAAAAAAGGAAAGTAGAGACCCAAAGTTTAGTGGTAATCTGGGAAAGCAAACACTCGAAAGACTGAGCCATGGACTGGGATAGTCTTGAAAATGTCCCCTAGGGCCTAAGCAAAAGACATTGCTCACACAGGAAGGAGTCACAACCTCAGCGGGGTGACCATCTGGCGGGTCCTGGATAACCAGCACTGCAGGCACAATGGGGCAGACTGGCCATGAGTAAACTTTAAATCCCAACCAGCACAGGCATAAAAAGTATCCTTGCCCACGTGTATAGGCTGCTTGGTAACATCCACTCGAAGAGAAGATGTCACGAAGGAGAACAGAAAAAAAAAAACCAGTAAGGACCGTAGAATTAAAAATTAACCCCTGGTGAAGTACAAGTATACAATACAGTCAAAAGGCTCGTCCTACAAAGACCCTTTGGGCTGTGGACCCACGTGTATGTAGACAGCAGAAGGCTGGTACCAGAATTGAACTGGAGCAGAGCTGAAGTACTCATGTCCGTTTTTAAAATAGCGCCGGTCAGGAGAGGACCCCAACATTCTATAGACATAAGCCCCGCCCCAGAGTCCCACCTCATAAGAAAAAAAGGGTGGCCAAAGGCCAAAAAGGGATACCTGACTGGCTGGGGGTGGAGCAAAAACCGAGTAAATAACTGCGGCCTGGGCTAGACACAAGTTACCCCCGCAGGGGGATGACCGACTATAAACAGGCTGAAAATCCACCAGCAGATGAAAAGGGAAAATAAACAAAGAAGACCAAAATAAAAAACAACAGCGGGCCTAAGTTCCAGTTCATATCTGCTTCCTGCAACACTAGGCAAAAAACTGAATTAGACAGAGTCTGTGGGAAGGGTATGGCCTGCCTGGGCGAAGCCAAGACACTACCTAGTGTCGCCTGCTAGTGATAGGAGAATATAGCCATGGTGCTGTATACCCCAATTATGAACTAGAAATACCTATTTTTTACAATTTGGCAAAACATTTTCAGGAGAACATCCTGGTTGAATAATCAGACAAAACCTGCTAAAGGTAAAATATTCTGCCTGGAATACAAATCAAAGCTTCATCAATATGAAGGAGGAATATGTTTCTACAATCGAAGAACGACAAGCATAAAAACTAGAACTGAATCCAATATTTTATGTGTCCTTGCCCCTTCTGCCATCTGCTCCGCAAGTGTGAGTGTTTTCAAGCAAAAAAATTGCCTCTTTTCAATCCAATTCTTTGTTCAGTTTGCAACACGACATTTTGTTAATTCTATCAGACGCTTTTTGGACTGTGCCAAAAATGTGATTCAACCCTTAGGCTTTTAACGCATTAACAGACACATCATTGGCCATAATCCACAATCCATTACACTGATCAAAAACACAGGAATACAGAAAACATACATTTGTAAAAAAGGGAAACCATAGGTAGTTTCAAAATGCAGAAAATTTTTCAAATATTACCTTACATAAGATGTAAAAGGTATAAAGGCATGTTCACACGGTAAACCAAAAACGTCTGTAAAATACGGAGCTGTTTTCAAGGGAAAACAGCCTCTGATTTTCAGCCGTTTTTTTATGCGAGTGCTTTTTTGTGCATATTTTACAGCCGTTTTTGGAGCGGTTTTTCTATTGAGTCAATGAAAAAAAGTCTCCAAAAACATCTCAAGAAGTGACACGCAATTTTTTTACGGGGCGGTTTTTTATGCGCCGTTTTTATAAACTGTGCGTAAAAAAATGCCCCGTGGGAACAAAGCAAAGTTTTTTTCCCATTGAAATCAATGGGCAGATATTTGGAGGCGTTCAGCCCCCGTATCTTCAGCCGTTTTTCAGGGCATCTATGATCCGAAAAACGGCTGAAAATAAGCCATGTGAACATAGCCTAAAACATATTAAATGTGTATTATTCCAAAGAGAGAATCTTCACTTTAACTTTCTTCTTACATTACTAGTTTTAGATTTACATGTATGCTTCTTATTGTATCACATGACCATACCCATGAGGAATCAATACCAAATCTGCTCATTCAGACCCTAAAATACAGCTTTTAGGTTATACTGGAACATAGCAGTCATACTTTTTGTAGAAGGTAGGTGCAATAATAAGATTTCCCATCACTGGAACTAATAGCCCAAGACCATAATTCCTCTACCACCAAACTTTACAGTAGGCACCGCATTTAGACAGAAAGCATTCCCATCTTCATCTGTCAAATGGTAAAGTGTGATTTATCCCTCCATATTGAAGGGTCCAATGGTGGTTTGCAGTACACACTCCAGCATATGCTTGCCATTGTGTATGATGATCTCATGTTATATTGGAAACCAAACTCTTGTTCTTGCCATATAGTGCAATTTATGACCAAGGTTAAAGATTGAACTTGATTGCACGTGAACGCCTGAACCTTGTTAGAGGACACCTGCTGGTACCAGACATTCCCTACATCCCAAGCTCCTCTGCTTGGCAATGGCCGCTTGATTTAAAGGGGCATTCAGTTTCAGCAAAAAAAAAAAGGTTATTCTTTGTATAATGAAAAGTCACGCATTTTTCTAATATATTTTCCGTATCAATTAATTGCGGTTCTCAAAATCTTTGCTTCTAGTCATTTAATAAAAGACTCCATTGCTTAATTTCCATGGATAAAAATCTTCTGTGATCCTATGATGGATACACGGGTCCGCAACTGGTAACAGTGCCGTTTAACAGAGCTGTGTCATAAGTCCTGCACCTGGGTGTCCATCACATGACCAGGACAAATTTTTATTCCCTGGTAAAACTTTAAGACTGGGGCTACACAAACATTTTGTAGCGTTACTGATTGACCCTGCACCGATCAGCTATTCCGGCTGCCCCTGGCCACCAGTTATTATACAGTGCTCAGTGCCCGGAGGGCCAGAAGCAGGAGGCTTCGTACACTGCATAGCAGCCGTGCTGCAGAACTGCATCTCTTCACTTCACTTGAATAGGAGAAGATCCGCAATACTGCAGCTCGGCCGCTACACTGTGACCGGAGCCATCTGCTTCCGGCATAGACATCTGGCACTCAGAGGCAGCTGATCAGTGCGTGGCCTGGGTGTCAGACCCCCACCGATCATATACTGATGACCTATTCCGTGGATAAGTCATCAGTATGAAAAACCAGTCCGTGGCCAGACAACCCCTTTAAGGTTCCTATTGTATGACCGCCTGCCGAGATCTCGAAAACTGTGAGGAATTGATAAAGTATATTAAAACATTTTATAACTTTCACTGTACAAAGACAAACAAATTTATTCCTAAATTCTCTTCAGCGTCAGGTTTTTCCCCAAAGTGCTCTACCATATAATATATCATTGTAAAATGTGTTTCTTCATCCCACGTGCAGAAATATTTGAATTACCTGCATGTTGGATTTGGATTTAGTTTTGGATCAACAGTTACTAAAAAGACACCCGAATACATCTTGAATCCATCGAATGATATTTGTCTAACATTTCTGCCAAATGTTGTATTACCAACCACCATTATTATTACAAGACCCACAAGGCTGCATTATACAGGCAGACCGAGAAAAAAAAAAAAAAGTCCAGAATTGTAGTGACAGTTTATTAGGAGGTAAAATGGACTGTAGATGTCATGGAACTAAACCAGTTATGTACATATTTTCCATAAAAGATAATGACTGAGTGCATGTAAAGCGGGAGCGGAAATATACAAACAAAACAAGTGTTCGGAAAAGTCTGGGCTGTCCCTCATTTGTTTCATTTACACGTTACTGGAAGGAAATACTGATCAGCTGCTTCTGAAAACGTCTTAATAAGCAGGTTGTCAGGAGAGGGAAATGAAAATGATCAATACTTTCATGTTCTCCACTATACGGTTATTTGCAACCATTAATAAATTACACAGGTACACAAGACTAAATAAGAGAAAAAAAAACAAAAAACGATTGCACTCACGTGTAAAAGGCTGCGCTGCCTCACATTGGGACACTGCACTGTTTTATAGTAAACATTTACAACACATAATAAAACACAATACAAGTGCAGTGTTATTAGGAATAGGCACCTACGCATAGTTCAAACACAATGTAAAAGTTCAATAAGTCTTTTATATATCTGTAGTATCTACTGCTAAACTTTGGACTGCCCAGTTCCCTTGAATGCAGGGATCTCAGTGCATTAGGAGAGCCCACTACTTTTTGCCATGGCTCCCTTAGTGTCCTGTTAGGTAGTCCTGTGTGGAGTCTGAAGCAAATGAATCTGCATCTTCATTATCAGAGTCATCGCTGCTGTCATCTGCTGCTGGCTCGCCAGTAAGTGCAATCCGTGCATAGTCGTCTGTGTCTATTGACTTGCAGAAGTGAATGGCGTATTTTAATTTCTCCTCAAGGACCTGCTTGCAAGAATATCTAGGAAGCTTCAGCAGGAAGAAGCACGTATAGGATTCTGGAAGAAAATGATCTGGAGGATTGTACTTATCCAAGACCTGTATATGAAGAATACGAAACACTAAAGGTTACCACAATAAACTGCTAACATTTCCTGTGTAAGTATATTTAGCATTAATCACAGTACAATAAAAGCGCATCAAAAATGGGTTAGAGCCGTGTCAATGTCTTGGATGTAGGACGGGAGATCCACTGTAATCTGGTAAATCCTCCCATAACAATATGAACTTGAATAAGTTGTAGTCAGCATCCAAGTTGGTGAAATAAAAGTTTTATTGGCGACAATACACTTCACATAATGACAATATTTTGGCCCTTACAAATGGTTGGGTCTTTCTAAAGATTTTGTTAGGTTATATTAAATGCCAACAATTACATATTGCTGTAGAGAAAGAAAAAGGGTACACGGCGCACATGGTGCATCATCCCCCAAAAAAATCAAAATAGGACATAAAAATGAGAGCAGTGCTCACCTGATGGCGTTGTGCTAGGAGCACAACGTCCTTGCAGACGATGTAATAGAGGAGATCCGCAGCCTGGGATTGTTCTGGAGACCCGTAGGGTTCCGTTGTGCAAATTGTAGGTATACGATGGAAATAAGGGAATCCCACTGTACGGCGCTGATCCTCCTAAGTGCAGAGTCAAAGAAAAGGCAAGCTCCTTGGGTCTAGAGCCGCTGGTAAGACATCGATAAAATCCACAATGGTTATAATAATTAATTTTTGTATATTTATTGGGTATTTTGGATAAATAAATACATAAAACACATTAAAGATTAATTTTTATAACAGTCGTGGATTTTATCGATGTCTTACCAGCGGCTCTAGACCCAAGGAGCTTGCCTTTTCTTTGACTCTGCACTTAGGAGGATCAGCGCCGTACAGTGGGATTCCCTTATTTCCATCGTATACCAACAATTACATATTATCATGTTGGAGACTGTTTGGGTTTATATGTGACATTAGAACCCGTTTGGAGGCATGCCGGGCCTTCGAAGATGTGTTATTGCCTGTGACATGACATATGCCCTCCTCCTGTATATCATATCATATGCATCATATCATTTATGGACATTTGCGTATTAAATTATCTGAAAGTGCACGATTTAATTGTCTAATTAAATAGTAACTGCACTTTCACAAGTGGTCCATACTTGCCAACAGTCTCGTTTTCGGCAATGCAATTCCACAAACCGGGCTATAAAAACGTTACACATCAGCCACATTCATTTCAATGAAGCAGAGTTGCAATACCAGGCACGATGGAAGAAAGCAGCCATGTATTTAATGGAAAAGATTACACAGCTCTGGACCACAAAAGGGGTGCACGCCTCCACTGGACCTGGTCCACAATATCAGGCAAATAGAGATAGACAGCGAGGCAGCACTTCCAAAAATATGCTTGAAAAAAGTTCTATTGGACTGAAACGTCGTACGGGCGATTAAAAGCTCATAGTTTTGGAAGTGCTGCCCCGCTGTCTATCTTTGTTTGACTCTTCATTTAATGTCACATTGTTTTTTGGGTATACAAGTGGTATATTTTTTGAGAAAGGCTTAAACTGAACCGTCGCCATTAAGCAAAATGTATTGGTGTGAAAAAAAATAAATAATAATTCACCGATTTGAGTGCGGCCTACTACTTTTCCAAGGGTATAATAGTAGTTTCATCCTCTTCTTAACCATAATAGCTTGTTGTGCATTCTGACTGCTGCAATATTTTACCTCAGCAGGCAGAGGTTATATGTTGCACCCTAAAGCCTTACGTTTTCTAGAACATGATGCATTTTCTCTCACTTAGGCCCTGTTCACACAGAGTTTTTTTTTTACATGTATTTAGACGCGGAAACCACGGCGGAAAACGCGCCAAGAAATGGGCGAAAACGCCTCCCATTGATTTCAATGGGAGGCGGAGGCGCTTTTTTCCCCCGAGCGTTAAAACCGGCTCGCGGGAAAAAGAAGCAACATGCCATATCTTCGGGCGTTTGCGTCTCTGACCTCCCATTGACATCAATGTGAAGCAGAGAAAGCGTTTTTCGCAGTGTTCGGCGTGAAGGCAGATCAAAATATGCATCAGAAATCCAGACTGAATTTTGAGGCAGAATTGTGAACAGGGCCTTATAGTGTAGAATTATTCAGTCCTAGCGGTCATGGACATCAGATCTCTAGGCACTGACTGCCTGGTGAGATTGTTCTTATACAGAGCAGCCATACACAGAAAGTCATTTACCCAACAAACACTGCAATCTTTTTTTAAATGAAGGAGGTACTTGGAACGGGTGCCTAAACATGATACAGATGGTAGAAAAAAAAGTTACACAAGAAAATCAGTGTACCTGAATGACAAAGTCCCTGCCTCTGAAGTCTGCTATGGTTCGGGGAAGCCTGGTCCGGCCCCACACAAATCTGAGAAACAGGGAACGTTCAGTGTTGGAGAAGGATTCCATTACGTCCCAAAACCACTGAATGAGAGAAGCTGTGGGCTCAATCCCTTTATATGTGGCAACAGATTTCAAAAGGTGAAGTGGAATATCAGGGCTGCCACACACCTGAAAGAAAGATCAAGAACAATATGGAATAATTTACCATAGCTAGACAAATTATAGAGGCATTGAATCGAAACGCTAAATCTAAGTTACAACGTGATATTTGCCGGATTAATTTCTAAAAAAAAAATATATATATTTTAGAGAGATACAGTTAATCAAATCTAGTAAAATTAACTAGGGAAGATGGGGCATACTGATCACTAAATTACTATGACATTAGGGACATTAGATTTTTGATGAATGCAACTCTGGCTGGAAACCTGAGAAATAACATGCTAATAAGAATATCTACATTAAATGTGTTACATCATGCACAAATCATTTAGCTCTTTCCCATTTAAAGGGATTGTGTTACCACAGACAGTTAAGGCATATCCACAGGATACGCCATACATGTCTGATAGATGTGGGTCCCACACCTATCCCCCAAACAGGGGTACTCCAACCCAACTAGTGAGGTGCAGGCTGCATCCAGGCAGAACAAAGGTGCACAACAATACAGGAATCTGGAAACCGCGCAGCTCGCGGTTTCCGTAGCTCCCATAAAAGCGTTTCGGGACTGCCGTTCTATTGTGCACCTAATGCGCCGTGTGAATGCTACGGCTAGCAGCCGCCTTACCAGGTGGTACCGCATATATCAGACATTCATGGAATATGTTGTGGATATGCTATGTCTGTGTTGATACAATTCCTTTAAATAAAATCAAACGATTAATAGTTTGGCTTCTACAGGTTCTCAGAGTAAGATTTTCGTAAAATTCATGATACACAATTGCCTAATATCTTTCCAATAAATGTAAATATTATTATAAATATTAGTGTATAGCCAACATAACCGTATAGTAATTACTTGGTAAAACGGCTTAATAGGGTATGTTCACACATGACAAAATTGTTGCAGAAATTTCTCATCCTCCTAAGAAATGTACTAGCACAAAATGAAAAAACCTATTTCCATTGAAGTGAAGACTATAGAATGGCTACATACCATTGTTTCAAGTTCATAACCAGTAAAGAGAGACAGAAGTGGCACTGGAACCACGCGTGCCATCCCCTCACGCACTGCTGCAACTTGCTCATCAAACTCATGCAACCTGTGAAGAGGAAAAGGGATCATAAAAATGGGTAACGTTTTTTTTACAAGATACATTTGGAATGAAAGCAAACCTTGCTTCTTAATAAAACAGGTTTACATTTAATGTGGTTCCAAGGTGGAGTTTAAGATAAAGGAAATGTAATATTAGAAATCAATTATCATCGATTTGGTTATAACCCTATACAAATCCCCCACCGCTGCCCGGCAGGCACTCTCCGCAGATTATAGAATTGATCCTGCTTATATGTTAATCATGCAATTCCCTCTATAAACTTTACAGTAGCCGTAAACTGGAGTCATTCTAAAGAATATTCCCTTCGATTTTAGCAAAAAATGTTAATTTCGGGTGAAGGCTTTTCTTTTATTTCTTAAATCTAAATAATTAAGATGTCCAAAACCTTGAAAAGATGGATCAAGTATCCATATGACTGGTATTCTGGTTTACAGAAGAGTATCACTTTAAATCCTCAACAAGAAAGACATGAATCGTATTTTAAAATCCCAATGCTTGTATTACAAAGTGCTCAACAGACCTCAGGTAGCCATCTAAAGCATTTCTTGTTCTTCAGAAGAAAATCCCAGGACTAGTTCTTATGATAAAGGCCTAACCCGCAATTCACAGGGTAGCTAAAGCATCTGTACATTTCCAGCAATATTCTCTCTAGCGGAGCCCTTTTAACCAATCATTACTGAATAAGTAGCACAGTAAGATAAAAATGTTCCTTCATTTTCAAGTAGTAAGGGTCAAACATTTTATTATGTTCCAATTCCTATTTAATTAGGTTACACTTCTTGACCTTGTGCAATATTATGGGCTTGAACATGTGTACTTTTACAGAATGCCATCAGTTATCAAAAAGTGATTGATATATAGATATATATATATATATATATATATATATATATATATATATATTACATACGGTTGCAAGAATAAATGAATCCTTTGGAATGACCTGGATTTCTGCTAATTACTGATAAAATGTTATTTGGTTGTCTAGAATTGTGAATTAGATAACAAATACAATCTAGCTATACTAATAACACACAAATAGTACTGTTCATGTATTTTATTGAGCACATTAAACACCCAGTGTAGCAATTACCTCATGGCAACGCTCTGGCCGAGGATTCCGGTCCTGAAGGACCCCTGATGTCACGGTCCATATATATATGGAAAGGGACGTCAGGGGCTCCCTCTAGTAGCGGACTCCCGAGCGGCAACGCACTGGCCAGGGATTCCGCTCCTGCTCCCCGGCCAGAGTGTCGGCAATGCTCTGACCAGGGATTCCCTCACTGGAGTGCTGCCAGAATGTGGATGCGGCAGCACCTTGTGTTGACCTGGGGACCAGTACATTTAATAGGATATGGTGCCAGACCTCCCAGGGAGCAGGACACAAAAATACTGTAGGTAACGTTTTTGGATCCGGCTCTTGCATATGTGCAGAGCCACAACTTATGTTGCATGAGCCAGAACGGATCCCATAGAAAGTTATGGGATCCGTTCTAGCATCAGTTTCTCTGCAACACGCCAGAGGGAGACGGACAGGGACAACGTGAATATGTGAACGGCCCCTAATTTAGCACCATTGCCACACCCCAACAAGCGAGCTCGGCTGTTTCCCTTAGGCCAAGTTCACAGAGTTTTTTTTTTACACAGAAACAGCGTCTGAATCAGCACCAAAAAACTGCTGAAATTGCCTTCCATTGATTTCAATGGGAGGCAGAGGTGTGTGTTTTTCTGGGCGGATTATAGCCGCTTGTGCCGCAGTTACGCCTCTGACCTACCATTGAAGTCAATGGGAGGCAGAAAAATCCAGTGGTGTTAGTTTCCGAGCGTTTCTTTGTCCACAGTCCTCAATGGTCGCAGGTGAAAAACACCGCAAAAAAGCACAGGCAGGTCAAAATCTGCCTCAAAATACCTGAAGTGTGAACTAAGCCTAACTCTCATAGAACTGAAAAGGAGAGACCCACACTCGTGCGCGACGCCCTCTCCATTTATTCTTAGTCTATAAGCAGCATCCTCACCAGATGGGCCCCGTGGGCACCCCGTTCTCCACATAGGTGCTGGGATCCGCACCATCACACATTTATGGCATATTTTGTGGATATACCATAAATGTGTAAGATGGGAAACCCCTTAAGGACCCAGCCTGTTTTGGCCTTCAGGACACAGCCGATTTTTTCAAATCTGACGTGTTACTTTATGTGGTAATAACTTCGGAATGCTTTTACCTATCCAAGCGATTCTGAGATAGTTTTCTCGTGACATGTTGTACTTTATGTTAGTGAAAAAATTTGGTCGATAAATTCGGTATTTATTTCTGAAAAACACCAACATTTAGAGAAAATTTAAATTTTTCTAAATTTAAACGTATCTGTTGGTAAAACAGATAGTAATACCACGCAAAATATGAACTAGTTAACATTTCCCATATGTCTACCTTATACTGCATAGTTTTTTTGAAAGTCCTTTAATTTTTCTAGGACGTTACAAGGCTTAGAACTTTAGCAGCAATTTCTCATATTTTAAAGAAAATTTCAAAAGGCTATTTTTACAGGGGGAAGTTCAGTTCTGAAGTGGCTTTGAGGGCCTTATATATTAGAAAGTCCCCATAAATCACCCCATTTTGAAAACTGCACCCCTCAAGGTATTCGAATCAGCATTCAAAGTGTTTTAACCTTTTAGGCGTTTCACGGGAATTAAAGCAATGTAGAGGTAAAAATGTACAAATTTTCTTTTTTTGCCTAAATTAATTTCTAAACCATTTCTTTTTGTACCACAGAAGGTTTTACCCAAGAAATGCAACTCAATATTTTATTGCCCAGATTCTGACGTTTTGAGAAATATCCCACATGTGGCCCTAGTGTGCTACTGGACTGATACACAGGCCTCAGAAGCAAAAAGGTGCACCTAGTGGATTCTGGGCTCCCTTTTTTTTTAGAATATATTATAGGCACTTTGTCAGATTTGAACAGGTCTTGTGGTGCCAAAACAGTGGAAACACCCCAAAAGTTACCCAATTTTGGAAACTACAACTGTCAAGGAATTTAGCTAGGGGTATAGTTAGCATTTTGACCACACAGGTTTTTCGCGAAATATATTGGAATTCATCTGTAAAAATGAAAATCTACTTTTTTCTGAAAAAACGGAAATTTTTAAAATTTACAAGAAATAACAAAGAAAATGCACCCCAACATTTGTAAGGCCTCATTCACACGGCAGGGTTTCCCGGCCGGGTGTTCATAAATCGGCCGGCACCCGGCTGCATTAGGAATAATAGACCCCTAATGGGGCTATTCACACGACCGATTTTTTGACAGCCGGGAAAACCGTCCGTCAAAAAATAGGACATGCTCTATCTTCGCCCGGGTACCCGGCCCCAATAGAAGTCTATGGGGCCGGGTAATACACGGCCATCACCGGGATGTGTCCCGAGTGATGGCCGGGTTTTCCGGAGCTTGCTCTCTATCTCCTCCTCCTCACAGCGCAGAGTGCATGTGAGGAGGAGGAGTTGATGCCATTCTGACGAATGGCATCGCTGCACACTGTGTGGCAGGGTCGGGGTGTACAGCAGGTGGAAGGGAGCGCTGCGCTGGCTCCCTTCCCCTGCTTGTTAAAAGCACCCTGGCCCGGCGACACCTTCGATGGCGCCGCTAGCAGCTGCAGCTGCTGCGGCTGCTACTACTGTAGCGACGCCACTATAGCAGAGCGGGGAGGTATCTCCCCGCTCTGCTATGTGCTTGCCGCACTTTAGCTCCTTGAAGGAGCGGAATCCCCGTGTTTTCGGGGATTCCGCTCCTGGACAGAGCGCTTGATGTCTCTGTCCATATCTGGGCAGTGACATCAGGGGAAACTCCTGAAGCGGAATCCCCAAACACATGGGGATTCCCCTTCAGAAGTTGCCGCTGATGTCACTGTCCGGATCTGCCCGGCCCGGCACGGATGCAAAACTTAATGCAAACCGGCCGGGCAAAATGGACGATTTTACCGGCCGACACTTGGGCTCGGGAACGACCCGGTCGTGTGAATCCCGCCTAAAGCAATGTCTCCAGATTACGGCCATACCCCATATGTGGTAATAAACTGCTGATTGGACCCACAGCAGGGCTCAGAAGGGAAGGAGCTCCAATTGGATTTCTGATTTTGATGGATTGGTTTTCAGTGCCATGTCGCATTTTAAACGCCCGGGAGGGACCAAAATAGTGGAAACACCCCAAAAGTTACCCCATTTTGGAGACTACACCTCTCAAGGAATTTATCTAGGGGTACAGTTAGGATTTTGACCACACAGGTTTTTTGCTAAATATATTGGAATTAGTCTGTGAAAATCTTTTTTTTTTCATAAAAAAAGTAGAGACATTTTTAATTTTTACAAGGAATAAAGGAAAAAAAAAAAAAAGAACTACAACATTTGTAAAGCAATTTCTCCTGATTACGGCAATACCCCATATGTGGTAATAAACTGCTGATTGAACCCATGGCAGGGCTCAAAAGGGAAGGAGCGCCATTTGAATTTTGGAGCACAGATTTGGCTGGATTGGTTTTCGGTGCCATGTCGCATTTGCAATGCACTGGAGGGACCAAAACCGTGGAAACCCCCCAAAAGTGAACCCATTTTGAAAAAACCCTCAAGGAGTTTTTCTAGGGGTATAGTGAGCATTTAGACCCCATGGGTCTTTTGAAGAATTTATTCGAATTAGGCCACGAAAATGACTATCACAATTTTTTTCCACTAAAATGTTACATTTTCTCATTTCCACAAGGGATAAAGGAGAACAAAACAACCAATATTTGTAAAGCAATTTCTCCCGAGTATGGAAATACCCCACATGTGGTCATACTTTTTTTTTTCTTAGAAATGAATTAACCCTTTCAGGATTAATCAATTTTTTGCTTTCTTATTTTCGTTTTTCACTCCCCGCCTTCCAAGAGCCATAAATTTCTTATTTTTCCATCAATAGAGTGGTGTGAGGGCTTATTTCTTGCCGGAGGAGCTGTGGCTTCCATTGAAACCATTTAAAGTACCATAAAATGTACTGGGAAACTGAAAAAAACCATTTGCGGGCTGAAATTGGAAAAAAAATCTGATTACATTTTTTGGGGGTTTAGTTTTTACAGCTTTTGCCGTGCGGTAAAAACGAAAACTTTACTTTATTCTGCGGCTCAATACAATTACGGTGATATTAAATTGATATAGTTTTTTTATATTTTACTACTTTTACAAAGAAAAATCTATTGGTTAAAATAAAAATTGTTTTGATTCACCACATTCTAAGAGCCGTAACTTTTTTATTTTTTGGTCAATTGAGCGGTGGGAGGTCTTATCTTTTGCAGGACGAGCTGTAGTTTATTGGTACTATTTTTGGTACATAAAAAGTGATTAAAAAGTTGTATTCATTTTTATTTTTTGAGAGCGAAGATGACAAAACAAACAGCGATTTTGTTGGTTTAAATTATACTTTTTATTTTACGGTGTTCACCGTCTGAATTAAATAAAGGTATATTGTAATAGTTCGGACTGTTACGGACGTAATGATGCCATGAAAATGTTTTTTTTTACCTTTTAAAAATAAATTTTCCACTACTAATAACTTTAATTCTTCTACAGATTTTATTAGTCCCCTTAGGGGACTTGATCCAGCGATCATTGGATCACTGGTACAATACACTGCAATACTAACGTATTGCAGTATATTGTTATTTTTACAGGTTTCTGTACCTCTCCGCTAGTGTTGGGTGTCAGCTGTAATACACAGCTGACACCCGCAGCGTATAGTGCGGGCTCAGCACATGAGCCGGCTCCATACATCAACCCCCGCACCATGACGTGCTATTAAGTCATAGAGCGTAAAGGTGTTAATGCACAGCGGATGGTTCAAAGTGAAAATTCCAATTTTCCACTGGTATGCCATTTTAGTGCATAATATGTTGTACCCAAATTTGTGCCACCGAAGACAAATACCTCATAAAATGCCATATATGTGGCTGCAAAATACTGTTTGGGCATGCTGCAGGGCTCAGAAGGGAGAGACGCTATTTTGCTTTTGGAGCGTAGATTTTGCTTGGTAGTAGTTCTGTTTGGGGTATTGCTGGTATTTCAGTTTATACTGCGGATCGGTACGATTATGGCGATACCATATGTATATAGGTTTTTTTATGTTTTGCAGCGTTTGCGCAATAAAATCACTTATTTATAAAAAAAAAATATTTTCTGTGTCACCATATTCTGAGCCGTAATTTTTTTATTGTTTAGTCAAAAAAGCGGTGTACCGGCTTGTTTCTTGTGGGACGGATTGTAGTTTTTATTAGTACTATTTTTGGGTACATGCGACTTTTTGATCACTTTTTATTCTTTATTTTGGGGTGGTTACAAAAAAACAGCGATAGCGGCGGTTTTTTTATTGATTTTTTTTAGGGTGTTTATCGGGCGGGAAAAATAACAGTTTTTTATAGTTTGGGTCATTCCGAACGCGGTGATACCAAATATGTGTACTTTAACGTGTTCATTTTATTTCCTATCATAAAATTCTTATTATAGGGAGAAAAAAAAAGCATTTTTTAACTTATAACTTCTTTCTACACTTTTTTAAAAATAATTTCTATTACCGTTATTTCTTACTTTTTTTTACTTCTCCCACTAGGGGACATTTAGACTTGCAGCTTTGATCGCTGCTAGAGTACATTACACTACCTACGTAGTGTAATGTGTTCTAACGGTTATTGTGACGTGACAGTGACCGGAAGATTAGGAGGACCAGCTTCCGGCTGCTCCTCTTAGGCTTCCGTGCGGCCGATTGCCACAACAAGCATCGGCAGCCCCCACAATCACTTAGTGGGGGCTGCCGATCTGCTTCAAACCTATTAAATGCGGCGATCTCAATCGATCGTCGCATTTAAGGGGTTAATTGCAGAAAGCAGCGGCGATGGTCAGCTGTCAGATGTGTCAACTGTCTGGGACAGCTGGGAGCGCGGTCTTGTCGCTCTGTGTATACACAGAGTGACAGTTTGAAATACTGACGAAAATGAACGTCCTGGTGCGGGAACTAATATCCGACCAGGACGCTCATTTTCGTCATAGGTCGGGAAAGGGTTAAGGTGGACTATGCATAACCAAACAACCGTGTTCAACAGATTGAAATTGGTTTATTAAAACATGCTTCAATAGTTTGTGTGTGTTGAGAATGTTCATTTCTTATTTTTTTTTAGATGGATAAAGGTCAATAACAGCCAATACATTTGATAAATAAAAAAAGCTAGCCTTGTCTTCTCCTTTTTATTGATGCCACCCTCCCCCCGGCAGCTATTATTTAGACATCAATTTATATGAAATTTGTAACTAAACTCATAAGTGGACATTTTGCCTATACATCAAATTACATGAACAGACTTATTTCCATCAAACACTGCCCCCTGGCTGCGGCTTTACATTTTAACACAGGCTTATATTACAGAATTGCTGCACTAGACATCGCTCAAGAATATTTATTTATAAAAGCACCTTTATGTGCAGTTGTCATTTCATGTTCTGATTTAATAAAACATTATAATAGAGATGTCATAATCAGAAGAGATATTCACCACAACTTATAAATCCGCACGGCTACACATTGATTTTTTGTAAGACAGAGATAATCACTAATTATCTTTTAAAGTGAGAAATGAGTATTTTCACTGGATGATGAGTGGTGCCATCTTAAAAGGGCCAGTGTCTTGCTTGTCTAACCACTGACAATTGCGGTGTGTAGACAGGGGCTTCTCTCAGTGATCAGCACAATAATAAATGGCCTCCTAATGGGAGACTGAGACCAACGCAATAAATTACTAGCACCCTCTAAAGTCGTGGTCTCTCACCACAGCTGGAAAAGCCGAAGGGCAAACTACAACTCCCAGCATACTCTGACAGCCCGGATAGTTCCATTAGACAAATTATCAGCTGTCAATTATAACCAACAAGTTGAGCTAAAACCAAGCGAATTATACTTCACAGTACAAGGAAGACGAACACCTCCATTGCTGTTATACCTGTAGCCGATGGCGAGCCTTACATACTCTGCTCGATTGTCAAGGGTTATATGTGTGTGCTTGGAGCTCAGCTGTATGTCTTGACCACTTGCACTCGGTACAGTAAAGGGAAGAATCATTGCTTCAAATTCCTCTGATGTTGCCTCATTGTCCCGTATATACATAAGTCCAGGAATAAAGTCTTTATCCACCTGAAAAACATGAAGGAAAAGATTCCTTTTAAGATGTTACGACCTGGCAGAATTATGTGCTTATGGTAAATCTTAAGACAAAGAATTAGTCTTGCGGAGTTCTTTATTCCACCACAAAGAGTTATTCGGCTACTGTGACAGTGAGCGCTATTCGACGGATATTAACATATATTATGTGCTTAAATCCGAGCTTACCTCACTGAGGTCAGCAATTGTCAGATTCATGCCTGCCAGCTGTTTCCACACGGGTTCAGCCAGATTAAGACTTAGAGGGCTCCCTGTTCGTATTGCAATTCCAAGAAGCACACCTAGAGAGTAAGAGAACAGAAATCATTTCATAGTTTGTGAGTCACTTGTTATTAACCATCCCGGGCTATTATTCTGAATGGAGCGTTCATTTCTCTACCGCACATAAGAAAAGGGAGCACAGAGACCTGACAGATAGCTATGGGTGATATTACTATTTTTCTCTGGATTGGTTTTCATAAGCAAGCCCTTGGGTATCAGCGCAGTAAATATATTATAATATACAGTATATATATATATATATATATATATATATATATATATATATACACACACACACACATATATATATATATATATATATATATATATATATAGAGATAGTGGTGTTTTACACTATATTTTCCTTTTTATCCAAATTCAGTACATTTTTAGGTTTTAGTTTTGAGAAATACACCTCTAAGGCTATAGTCACATCTGCGTTAATCTTTCAGTTTTTTTGTCTCCTTCGGCCCCATTCACATCGCGTTTGTGCTATCCGCCGAGCGTAAACATTTTAAACACTAAAAAAGTATCGAAACGTATAGCTTGGCGTATGCATAGACTCCAATGGGTGAAACGTAGACCAAAATAGCATCCGGTTGGTCTATATTTGTCATGATTTATTGGGATATGGTTTTTGAAAGTACTGAAAAGCGTAGTCTGCTACGCTATTCTGTACTTAAAAAAAAAAAAAAGGTATATGCAACGTAACTTTTTTTTCAGCATTGATATCAATGGACGATATATGCAAACTTAATGCTATACGTTTCTATCTGTTTACATAGAAAAAAAACTGATAGATCTACTGTATTCGGGTTCATTAAAAAAAAAAATCTTATCATTTTTTGTTACCTAAAAAACGGACAGAAACATCATGACGTATGAGTATACGCTAAACGTACATGCTATAAAAAACAGATGTAAACAGAAAATGGTACACGTTTTCAACGGTCCACGTTTTTATAAAAAAAAGTAAACGCTCGGCGGATTGAACAAAAGCGATGTGAATGGGGCCCTTGTAGGAAGAGAAATAAACAAAGTGCTCGATATGTCGCATGTCGGACACCAACCATGTCCGATGGAACCAATTGACTTTAATGGGTTCTCACTGGTTTCCGTAATTTTGCCTGGGGTTTTTTACGGAATCTGCAACAGAGGCTCCTAACGGAGTTTTCGACAAAGATGTTAACAGAGCCTAAATGTCCAGCTCTCCCTAGTTGGCTGCAATGCAGCATTTCATACGCCTGCTGGCAGTAGCACAGCGGATTTCTTACAGCAAATACTTTGCATTTGTTAATATACTAGTATGCACCGCAGACCTGGAATGTATTCAATTTCACTGAATTCTTCTTTTCTGTAAACTGGGTGACTGCACCAAAACAGAAATATGGAGAACATTGACAACTGCATGGTAACCGGAATTCGAGCCTTTAACCCCTTAAGGACGCAGCCTTGTTTTGGCCTTAAGGCGCAGAGCCCATTTTTTAAATGTGACATTTTTCATTTTATGTGGTAATAACTTCGGAATGCTTAAACCTATCCAAGCCATTCTGAGACTGTTTTCTCGTGACACATTGGACTTTATGTTAGTGGTAAAACTTGTTCGATATATTCAGTGTTTATTTGTGAAAAATTACAAAATTTAGAGAAAATGTTGAAAAAAAAAGAATTTTTCTGAATTTAAATGCATCTGCTTGTATAACAGATGGTTATACCACCCAAAATAGTTACTAGTTCACATTTCCCATATGTCTACTTTAGATTGGCATCATTTTTTGAACATTATTTTATTTTTCTTGGACGTTACAAGGCTTAGAACAAACAGCAATTTCTCATATTTTTAGAAAATTTCAAAAGCCTTTTTTTTAAGGTACCTGTTCAGTTCTGAAGTGGCTTGAGGGGCCTATGTATTAGAAAGCCCCATAAAACACTCCATTTTAAAAACTAGACCCCTCAAAGTATTCAAAATAGCATTTAGCAAGTTTTTTTTAACCCTTTAGGCATTTCACAGGAATTAAAGCAAAGTGCAGGTGAAATTTACACATTTCATTTTTCTTGCTGAATTTCAATTTTATTCATTTTTTTTTTGTGTAACAGAAGGTTTTACCAGAGAAACACTGCAGAATCTGGAAAATACATATTTAGTAGTTTTGAGAAATGTCCCACATGTGGCTCTAGTGTGCGCGTGGACTAAAACACAAGCCCCAGAATCAAAGAAGCACCTAGTGCATTTTGAGGCCTCTTTTTTATTAGAATATATTTTAGGCAGCATGCCAGGTTTGAAGAGGTGTTGGTACCAAAACAGTAGGAATCCCCCAAAAGTGACCCCATTTTGGAAACTACACCCTTCAAGGAATTCATGTATGGTGGTGGTTACCATTTTGACCACACAGTTTTTTCGTAGCACGTATTTGAATTGGGCTGTGAAATTTAAAAAAATGACATTTTTTTCCAATAAGATGTCATTTTTGATCAAAATTTCTTATTTTCACAAGAAATAAAATATCCCATTTTGTTGCCTAATTTGTCCTGAGTGCGGCAATACCCCAGTTGTGGTGATAAATGGCCGTTTGGGCCCGAGGGAGGGCTCAGAAGGAAAGGAGCGCTATGTGTTCTTTGGAGTCCAGATTTTGCTGGATTGGTTTTCGGGTGCCATGTCGCATTTTGCAGAGCCCCAGAGGTATCAAAGCAATGGAGACCCACCAGAAGTGACCCCATTTTGGAAACTACACCCCTTACGGCATTCATCTAGAGGTGTAGTGAGCATTTTGATCCCACAGGTATTGTCTAAAAGGTAATACACAGCAGATGGTACAGTGTGAGATTAGCAATTTTCTATATATGTATGCCATTTCAGTGTCCAATATATTGTGCCCAGCATGCGCCACCGGAGATATACACCCTATAAATTGTAATGTGGGTTCTCCTGGGTACGGCAATACCCTACATGTGACTGTTATCTGCTGCCTGGGCACACGGCAGGGCTTAGAAGGAAAGTACACCCCTTGTGGAATTTATTGCAGTTTTCATGGGGTGCATGCGACGTTTTGATCAGTTTTTATACTATTTTTAAGTGGCGTGGTGACTAAAAAACAGCATTTCTATTATTGTTTTTTTATTCAATTTTTTTTACAGCGTTCACCGTGCGCTATAAATGACATTCACTTTATTCTGCGGGACGATACGATTACGGCGATACCTTATGTTTATAGTTTTTTTTATGACTTATGGCGTTTGCACAATAAAATAGCATTTGTAAAAAAAAAATTGTGTTGCCATATTATAAGAGCCAGAACTTTTTTCTTTTTCCATCAAAAAAGCCGTGCGAGGACTTGTTTTTTGCATAACGAACTGCCGTTTCGATCAGTACCATTTTTAGGTACATGTGACTTTTTGATCACTTTTTATTCCATTTTTTGGGTGGTGAAGTGACAAAAAAAAAATTGCGATTCTAGTATGGTTTATCGTTATTTTCTTTTATGGCGTTCACCGCGCGGGATAAATAACAAAATAATTTTGTAGTTCAGGCCGTTACGTATGCGGCGATATTATGTATAGTTTATTTGTTTATCTATTTTTATTAATAATAAAAGGACTGCTAAGGGAAAAAGGGGGATTTTTACTTTTAAAACTTTTATTTTCTTATTTTTACATAACTTTTTTTTAACTTTATTACTTTGTCCCACTAGGGGACTTGAGAGCAGGAGGCCCTGATCGCTATTCTAATACACTGCACTACATGCGTAGTGCAGTGTATTAGAACTGTCAGCTACTCGCTGACCACAAGCATAGTGGGTCCTGACTGTCAGGACCCACTAGGCTTCCGTAGAAGGAATAGCCGGACACCATAGTTAGGAGCCCGGTTGCCATAGCCACCATCGCCGGCCGCTATCGTGTAGCAGGCCGACGATGGTAGCTTAACCCCTAAAAAGCCGCAATCGCTATTGAATGCGGCTTTTAAGGGGTTAAATCAGCAGGGACACCGCAATCGGACCCCGCTGTAGGAGCTGCGGCAACTGCTGTACGAGACAGCAGCTGTCATAGCTCCTGTATATGTCGGGAAGACGGCAGAAATGGCAGTTACTCCCGTGACGTACTATTAGGTCATGGAGCGCGAACGATACAGCTACCATGATCTAATAGTACGTCCAGGAGCGGGGAGGGGTTAAAGGGGTTGTCCACTTTCAGCAAAAAATAACAGTAGTTTGCTGAAACTGGACAACCCCTTTAAGGTTCTAATTCTTTTAACACTGGAATCCTAAGTAACGGTGAATACGAATAGGTTAACAGCATACCTCCCAAAAGTCATGTTATTCAATGCCACTGACCCGCAAATGGGACTGCAAAGAGGTGGGCTTAGGAAGATTTGCTTAAAGGGGTTGTCCGTTTCCAGCACATTGTTATTTTTTTGTATAATAAAAAAATTATACAATTTTCCAATATACATGGACACAGGTGTACAGCTAGTTACAGTTACAGTATGTGTATCAGAGCGGTGTCTTCTAATGATCCCAGAACCTGTGCGTCCATCACATGACCGTGGATAGAATTTTATCCCCTGAAGTAAACAATGAGTGTTCCTAATGAACAACAAGCAGAGATCTTGAAAACCGAGGGGAATTAATACAGAACGTATATTGGAAAATTGTATAAAACGTATAATAATTATACAAAAAAAAAATCTCTGTAATTCACTGAAATCCGATAACGTGGTATCATGTGCTGCTTTTTGGGACCTTCTACCCTTATTCACAATGCCAGGCAAGGTGCTATTATAAGTGCCCTATGTTGTACATAATGTGATTGGCGCTGTAATGTAGCATACAACAGTGGTTTTTATTTAGAAAAACTATTTATTTTCACCAAGTTATGACCCATTTTAGCTTTAGGCTAATGACTTTCTTAATAGACAACTGGGAGTGTTTTTACTTTTGACCAAGTCGGCGTTGTGGAGAGAAGTGTATGAGGCTGACCAATTAGTGACCAATCAGCGTCATACACTTCTCCCCATTCATTTACTCTGCACATAGTGATCTTTCTAGATCAGGATGTGCAGTCACATACTCACACATTAACGTTACTGAAGTGTCTTGACAGTAAATAGACATTGCGATCAACCAGGACGGGCTGTCTATTCACAATCCCGACACTTCGGTAACGTTTCTGTGGTACTTACAGCACAGCAAGCGTAATCTTGCGAGATCTCGCTGTAAATGACAGCACAGCGTGATCTCGATGTGCTCTGCTGTAAGTCACACACAAACCTTACCGAAGTGTCGGGATTGTGAATAGACATCCCGTCCTGGTTGGACGCGATGTTTATTTACGGTCAAGACACTTCAGTAACGTTAATGTGGGTGTATGTGACTGCACATATTGAACAACGCAGGATCACTATATGCAGAGTAAATGAATGGAGAGAAGTGTATGTCGCTGATTGGTCAGCGTCATACACTTCTCTCTACAACGCCCACTTGGTCAAAAGTAAAACACACCCAGTTGTCTATTAAGAAGGTCATTAGCATAAAGAGAATATAGGTCATAACTAAATTAAAAACACTGCTGTAATCTACATTACAGCGCCGATCACATTATGTACAAGATAGGGCACTTATAATGTGGTGACAGAACCTCTTTAAGTGATGTTTAAATTCAACAAGTCTGGCAATAATCATGCCTGGGTGTGACCAATGAAATTGAACCCGATTGTCAATTGAATTGAGTTCAATTGATTAAAGCGTAGCTAAATGTTTGAAAAATTTCTGACATGTCATAGTGACATGTCAGAAGTTTGGATTGGTGGGGGTCCAATCGTTAGAACGAAGCAGCTGAAGCCCTCGTGTGAGCGCTGAGCTGCTTCGTGTCTATTCGGCTTTTTCCGGAAATAAATGTATCAGTACGGACTCAATAGAAAGTCTAGGAGCCCGTACTCCGATACAGAAATAGATCAGAGGCTGCAAAGATTAAATACTGCGGTTGCTCTATTATAATATCTGGTAGGCCATCAGATTACAACTGAAGGCCTGAAAAATCCACCATGACAGGTCATTTTTTTCCTACATGTTTTCTTTGTAATAGGTGTGTTGCCAAAAACGAACATGACCAATCCCCACAATCGGAACAAACAGACAACTATTTCATGTCCATGGCCAGCGTTCGATTTTTGTCAATCTCACGGCTATACACAGACTATACTTACATTGCGCTGCTCCTAAATTCATCAGGGAAAAGAAAAAACTTGTAAAATACTGTATAGCAAATTATCTCCTGTGAGGGAACTTACCAAGAAATCTAAACATGTTCATGTGAAGGGTGGTCTTAGCTGCTGGATTCAACAGGAAGCAGTCCCTATTCGCCCCAGACTCATCTCTTCCATTTGGAGTCACAATAAGAAGTGGAGTCAGTCCATTTTGAAGCTCTTCACACATTTCTGCAATGGATTCACTGTAGCCCCCTCCGCAATCGTCCACAGACTCGCCTAATATGAAAAATAATTGGTTATTACATTACTTCAAGATTAAAATGCTAATTTCAGTGTTTATTAAAGAGAACCTCTCACGCTGAAGACGCAGTCCGGTTCTGCAGGAAGTATGTTATAGAGAAGGATGAGAAGGGAAGATTGATATATAATTGTAATTTATAGATCTAAATCCCCGTTCTCTCTGGGCTTAGGAGTCCAGTGGGTGGTCCTATTCAGAAATTGACAGCCATCTATATACGCATGATCATAAATGGAAGGTTGTCGATCACAGAGTAGGACTGTCCACTGAACATCTAAACCTAGAATGAGCAGATATTTACAGTTAGAAAAAGTGAACCATGTAAGTGCAATCACCTGGATTTCTGCATTGATTACTAATAAAATGTGGTCTGATTGTTATCACAATTATAGACAAACATAATCTAACGAACAGTTGTACAATCCAAGTCTTTTATTGAGCACATTGTGTTTTTGGTTTTTTTTCCCTGCACGGTGCGTATTAACTCAAACAGTGAACCTCTGTGTTAATGACTTTCCCAAGAGATAATGGGCAAAATGAGAGGAGATTGGAACTGTGGGTTTCACAGTGAACCCTTTAATTTAAAGGGGTGGTTCCATAATCTTTATTTATCTACAGGATAGATCATACATTTCTGATCGATGGGGGTCCGACCGGTGGGACCCACACAATCCCGAGAACGAGCTTACCTGGCCATCCATGTGCATCCCATATGAATAAAGCGGTACTGTGCATGCTCCGCCACCGCTCCATTTATTTTCTATGGGGCTCCTAGAGATAGCCGAGTTATCTCCGGCAGCCCTATATGAAGTGAATGGAGTGGTGGCAGAGCATGTGCAGCACCGCTCCAGTTATATGGGTGCGCATTGGGACAGCCAGGTTAACCCGTTCTCTGGAGCGGTGGTGATCCCAGCGGTCAGACCCCCGACAGTCAGATATTTATCACCTATTCACAGAAAAGGTGATAAATATAGTTTTTGGTAAAAACCCCTTAATAACCGGTAGATTCTACTTTAACAGCAATCAAATCCACAAAACGTTTCCAGAGGCTGTAAATAAGATTTATACAACGTTGAGGAATTTTGGACCATTCCTCCTGCAAGTGTGTCAATATTTCTGCGATGCCTTGCGTGCACAGCCCTCACCAGGTCATGCCACATTATCAGTGAGGACCACGACTTGGCCATTCCAAAACCCAAATCATCTTTTTCAAACATTCTTTAGCAGATTTTCTTGTAGGCTTTGGGTCATGGTCTTGTTGTATCACCCAACGTCTCTTCAGCTTGAGGACATGGACTGCTGCCCTTATATTCTCCTATAAAATGTTTTGATACACCTTTGAATTCACTGTTCTCTATGATAACAAGGTGTCCAGGCTCTGGGGGAGCAAAGCAGCCCCAAACCATGATGCTCCCTGCACCATGCTATAAAGTTGGGTAAGGTTTTAGTGTTGGTTTTACCTCCAAACATAGAATTGCACATTTGTGCTAAAAAGTGCAAATTTTGTCTCAATTTTTGTCAATAGAACATTTTCCCAGAAGCATTGTGAAACTTTCAGGCAGTCTCGGGGAAACTTGAGAATGCTGCAATGATTTTTTTTTTTTTTTCCAGCAGTGGCTTCCTTTGTGGCGTCCGGTCATTAACACTATTCTTGTTCAGTGCTTTTCTAACAGCGTACACATGAACAGAGATCTTAGCGGTTTGTAGAGTCTTTAATAGTTATTTTGCAGTTACCCTTGGGTTCTTTCTCACCTCTTGGAAGATTGCCTGTTCTCTTGGAGTAATCTTAACAGGACACCCATTCCTAAGGAGAGTAGCAACAGTACTGAATTTTCTCCATCTGTAGACAATTTGTCTAACCGTGGATTGATGTACACGGAGTTCTTTAGCAATGCTTTTGTAGACTCCGCTTCATGCACCTCTACAACAAATCTTCTGAGATCTTCTGAAAGTTGTTTGTCTTGAGGGATGGTTCACATTAACGAATCTTTCTAAACAACAGATGTGTCCGTAACCGGACTCTGTGTGCCTATATTTAATGGGCAAAACACCTGTTAAACCCATATTTCCAATCTCATCTCCTTAACCCATTTAGGACACAGACAGTTTTGGCCATGTGGACACAGTCGTTCTTTTTCAAATCTGACATGTCTCACTTTATGGGCAATAACTTTGGAATTCTTTTACCTAGCCAAGCGATTGAGATTGTTTTCTCGTGACATATTGTACTTTGATAGTTTGAAAATGTGGTCGGTAAATTCAATATTTGTTTGTGAAAAACACCAAAATTTTGAGAAAATGTGCAAAAATTAGCATTTTTCTAAATTTAGATGTGTGTACTTGTAAGACAGATAGTAATAGCGCGCCGCAAAATAGTTACTAGTTAACATTTCCCATATGTCTACTTTATGTTTTCAACGTTTTTTTGAACGTCCTTTTATTTTTCTAGGATGTTACAAGGCTTAGAACTTTAGCAGCAATATCTCACATTTTCAAGAAAATTTCAAAAGGCTATTTTCTCAGGGACCAGTTCAGTTCTGAAGTGGTTTTGAGGGTCTTATATAGTAGAAAGTCCCCATAAATCACCCCATTTTAGAAACTGCACCCCTCACAGTACTCAAAAACAGCATTCACAAAGTTTCTGAACCCTTTAGGCGTTTCACTGGAAATAAAGCATAGAGGGGAAATTTACAAACGCAACTCAATATTTATTGCCCAGATTTTGGAGTTAAGAAATATCCCACATGTGGCCCTAGCGTGTTACTGGACTGAAACACCGGATTCCGAAGCAAAGGAGCACCTAGAGGATTTTGGGCCCTCCTTTTTTTTTTTTTAGAATATACTTTAGACATGTCAGGTTTGAAGAGGTCTTGTGGTGCCAAAACAATGGAAACCCCCCCCCCACCCCCAAACTGACCCCATTCTGGAAACTACACCCCCTCAAGGAATTTATTTAGCGGTAGTTAGCATTTTGACTCCACAGTTTTTGTACAAAATTTAATTGGAAATAGTCTGAAAATGAAAATCTACTTTTGTTCTGAAAAAACAAAAACTTTATTTTTAACAAGGATTAAAAAATAAAAAAAAGCACCAAAAAATTTGTAACGCATCTTCTCCTGATTACGGCAATACACCATATGAGGTAATAAACTGCTGTTTGGACCCACAGTAGGGCTCAGATGGCAAGGAGCGTCATTTGGATTTTGGAGCGCAGATTTTGCTGGAATGGTTTTCGGTGCCATCTCGCGTTTCCACTGTTTTGGTCCCTCCAGGTCATTGCAAACACTCCAAAAGTGACCCCATTTTGAAAACTATAACCCTAAATACATTTTTCTAGGAGTATAGTTAGCATTTTGTTTTTTGAAGAATTTTGTGAAATTAGGCCGTGAAAATGAATATCAACATTTTTGTCCACTAAAAAGATGCATTTTTTAATTGTCACAAGGGATAAAAGGAGAAAAAGCCGCCCAACATTCCCCAGAGTATGGCAATACCCCATATGTGGTAATAAATGTTTTTTTTGCATAGAAATCAATTAACCCTTTCAGGACTGATCCATTCTTTGCTTTTTCAATTTCGTTTTTCACTCCCCGCCTTCAAAGAGCCATAACTTTTTTATTTTTCCGTCCATAGAGTAATGTGAGCTTATTTTTTGCAGGAGGAGTTGTTGTTTCTATTGACACCATAAAGTACCATATAATGTACTGGAAAACGGAAAATAAGAATGTTTGCGGGCTGAAATTGGAAATAACTGATTACTCCATTGTCTTTTATGTTATTTTTTACAGCTTTCACCGTGCAGTAAAAACGACAACTTAACTTTATTCTGTGTCTCAATACGATTATGGTGATACCAAATTTATATATTTTACTGCTTTTACAAAGAAAATACTATGTTATAAAAAATAATTGTTTAGAATCCCCATATTCTGAGAGCCATAACTTTTTTATTTTTTGGTCGAATGAGCTGTGCGAGGGCTTATTTTCGGCAGTACCATTCGGTTTTATTGGTACATACATCTTTTTGATCACTTTTGAATGTTTTTGGTGACCAAAAACCAGCGATTTAGCCATTTTAAATTCTTTATTTCTTACGGCGTTCACCGTGCACTATAAATTACATTTTACTTTATTCTGTGGGTCGATACGACTACGGCGATACCATATGTATACAGTTTTTTTTATGATTTGCAGCGCTTGCACAATAAAAAAAATATATATTTTAAATAAATAAAATAAAAAAAAATTGTGTCCCCATATTCTGAGAGCCATAACTTTTTTATTTTTCAGTCAATCACTTTTTATTCTATATTTTGGGAGGGGCGGTGACCAAAAAAATAGCAATTCTGGCATTGTTTTTTTATTTTATTTTTTGTTTTATTTTTTTTATTTTATTTAGTTTGGGTCGTTACGAACGCAGTGATACCAAATGTGTACTTTTTCTTTTTTCATTTTTTTCTTCTATAGTAAAAGCCTTATAGGAAAAAAAGCAGTGTTTGTTTTTTTAACCTATAACTTATTTTTATACTTTAATAAAACCTTTTTATTAACTTTTTTTTTTTTAATTGTAACAGTTTTTCTCTGACCTGCAGCATTGATTGCTGCTAGAATACATTACACTAACTACGTAGTGTAATGTACTCCAACTGTCAGTGTGATGTCACAGTCACGCTGACAGCAAGCCCATGAGGACCAGCCAGAGGCTGGTCCTCTTAGGCTTCCATACATGGCAGACACGGAGGCCATTGTTTGGCCTCCGGTTGCCACGCCAACCATTGGCAAACCCCGCGATTTCATCGTGGGTGTTGCCGATGTGCTATAAACCCCTAAAGCCGCCGCATTTAAGGGGTTAATTAGCGGTTAATCAGCGGCAAAGGACCGCTGGCTGGCAACAGCGGAGTGTCAGCTGTCGATGAGAGCTGACCTCCCGGTTCACCCGGTCGGCGACAGTGTGCACCAGGAACGATTCAGTAACTATACGTCCTTGTGCGGGACGCACCACTCAATTACTCAGTAACTGAGTGATGCGGCTAGGGGTAAATTGAAACATTTACCTATCAGCTTTTAGAGAAGTCATTAACACAGAGGTTCACTTTTTTCGCTGCAATGTGGACTCAATGCGCTCAATAAAAAAATTAAAAAACGACATGAACAGTACAACTCTGTTTTATTAGTTACGTTAGAATGCGTTTGTGATCTATAGTCACAATTCAAGACAATCAGACCACACGTTACTAATCAATGCAGAAATCTAGGTAATTCCAAAGGGTTCACTTAAAATAATAAATAATGTGTCCTAGTGTAACAAAGAATACAGCGGACTCAGAGTTAGGAGTCCAGAGTATTCATGAGGGGAGCACTAATCTGTCGCCTCTCACCAGTGACTGATGACATGCGGTGTATCTGCATGTATACATTACAGCCATCAATTACTGCTGAGAAAAGTAGGGCGACTTCTCCCCTCATAAATAGCCTTTATTAGGCTCCATTAGCCAAATGGCATCATATTTTTTTGTGCTGTTTGAGCCAATAGTACAGCAGACCTGTCCCCATACTATTTTGCCCTTACATAGGGCAGCATTATATGCTGACCAATTCGCTTTCATCGGCTCTGCTCAAGAGAACACTAGTTTCCGGATTCTAGTTTTCAAAGCGGTCTAAGTTTTGTCAAGCTGCACAGGGACCATAAATGAACAGCTATTACCAAGTCCAGACAAATTTTCAATCGGAATCGAAGTCTGAAGCAACCTCGCCACTGTAGGCCACCAAGGCTCTGTCCACATTTGCATCGGAGGCTCTATTTGGAGCCCCTCTGTTTGGTGCCTCCATCACAAATTCTGCCACATTTGACTGGAGGAATAGCGCTGCATGCAGCTATACTTCCCGACAAAGACAGCCACTACGTCAAAACCCTGTTCTACATCGTGTGGTGTGAACATCGTCTAACAATGTTATTTTCAAGCCATGCCTATGCAGCTTTAGGTTTGGGGTCGTTGTCCTGCTGGAAAATAAATCAACCTCCACATAACAGCTCTATTGCAGACTGTAGCAGGTCTGCTTCCAGGACTTCCCTGCATTTTTCTGTATATATTTTATCCTTTACCTACGCATGCTTTTCAGGGCATTGTGCCGAGTGATGGAACCACCATGTTTGTGAAAATTTTTATTTTTGTCCATAGAATATTTTTTTTCACTTTACTTCAGTTCCCAACATGTCTTGTCAAATATTAACCCCTACCTGCAGATGGGCATTACTGTACGTCCTTTTTAGCGGTGCGTTCCCGCAAATAAGCGTACAGTAACACCCTGAGGATGAAGTGGGCACAGGAGCTGTGCACGCTTCATCTTCAGCGGGTGTCGGCTGTAATATACAGCCGACATGCCACTGCAACGGCAGCGATCACAGTTCTCTCTGATCGCCGCCGTTTATCCCCTTAAATTCCACTGTCAATAGAGACAGCAGCATTTAATTGATTTAATTGATTGACTGAGGTAGGGGGCTTCCTCTGTACCCCGTCGGCCCTACATGAAAAATCACGGGTTGCCGATGGTTGCTATGGCAACCAGGAATCCTAGCAACTACTTCCTGGTAGCCAGGTACTGAAGCTTATTAAGTCCTGCCCAAGGCAGGACGTAATAGACTTAACAGTCAGTTGTAAAATGACAGTTACAATACACTGTACTACACAAGTAGTGCAGTGTATTCTACTGGGGATCAGAAGATCAGATCTTCAAGTCCCCTACTAAGGCTTTGTTCACATCTGCGTCAGGGCTCCGTTCCGGCTGAGCTTTCCGTCGGAACAGAGCCCTGACTGACAAAAACGGAAACCAGAGGTTTCCATTTCCATCACTATTGATTTCAACGGTGACGGATCCAGTGCCAATGGTTTCCGTTGGTCTCAGTTGTGCAAGGGTTACGTCGTTTTAACGGAATCAATAGAATAGTCGACTACGCTATTCGTTCCGTCAAAACGACGGAACACCTGCACAACTGAGACAAACGGAAACCATTGGCATAGGATCAGTCACCATTGAAATCAATGGTGATGGAAACGGAAACCTCTGGGTTCCGTTTGTGTCGGTCAGGGCAACATTCCTACGGAACGGAGCACTGACGCAGATGTGAACAAAGCCATAGTGTAAAAAAAATAAAAAAAATTATGTAAACAAAAAAAACAATAAAATTGCCCTGTTTCCCTGATCAAGTCAATTAGAAAAAAATTATAAAGTTAAAAAAAAAAAAAAAAAAAAAAACTATACATAATATTTATCGCCACGGTCGGCCTGACCTATAAAAAAATAAATATATATATAATTATTTATCCCACACGGTGAACACCGTAAAAAAATAAAATAAAAAACAAAGAAAGAAAAGCAGAATTTCCTTTTTGTCACGTGGTTTCCAAAAAAAATGGAAAAAAAAGTGATCAAACAGTCGCAAGTACCCCAAAATGGTGCCAATAAAAACTACAGTTCGTCTCACAAAAAACAAGCCCTCACACAGGTCCGTCGACTAAAAAATAAAAAAGTTATTGCTCTTGTGATATGGTGACACGAAAACATTTTATTTAGAAAAAAGTGTTTTTATTGTGTAAAAGTAGTGCAACATATAAAAATAATATAAATTTGCTATTGCCGTAATCGTATCGGACCGCAGAATAAAGTAAACATGTTGTTTATACTGCACAGAGAACGCCGCTAAAGATTTAGAAAAAAAAGTTAGAGAATTTCTGATTTTGGTCTCCTCACCTCCCAGAAAATGTAATAAAAACATAACAAAAAAATTAAAATAGCACATACCCCAAAATGATACTTAGAAAAACGACAGTTCGTTCCATGAAAATCAAGCACTCACACAGCTCGTTAACGGAAAACTAAAAAGTTATTACCCTATTTTGCAATAATGCAAAACGACGGCCCAGACTAATTTATATGTGCAGCAGTTCTTCACCTAAAACCCCACGTCATCATTTGCAGCCCCCACTGGTAGACCCTGTAAATGCAGTGGAAACGATGACAATTTGGGGTCTGTGCTACATATGGGGCTAGTGAAGAAGTCAAAGATTAGGCAATACTGGAGTGCGGATGTTTTGTACAATACCACGGACGCCCTTTAGAAGTGCGACTCCTGCACCCAAATAGCTGGCCTGTGCATAGGATTGGTTCAAAGCGTACGTCACTAATCATGGATAATTTTATTATTCATTTACCCCATTACTACATCATCCTATTATGACCCCGATGCACACACCCCGATGCCCAGCTTGCACACACCCCGATGCGCAGCTTGCACACACCCCGATGCGCAGCTTGCACACACCCCGATGCGCAGCTTGCACACACCCCGATGCGCAGCTTGCACACACCCCGATGCGCAGCTTGCACACACCCCGATGCGCAGCTTGCACACACCCCGATGCGCAGCTTGCACACACCCCGATGCGCAGCTTGCACACCCCCCGATGCGCAGCTTGCACACCCCCCGATGCGCAGCTTACACACCCCCCGATGCCCAGCTTACACACCCCCCGATGCCCAGCTTACACACCCCCCGATGCCCAGCTTACACACCCCCCGATGCCCAGCTTACACACCCCCCGATGCACAGTTTACACACACCCCGATGCACAGCTTACACACACCCCGATGCACAGCTTACACGCACCCCGATGCACAGCTTACACGCACCCCGATGCACAGCTTACACGCACCCCGATGCACAGCTTACACGCACCCCGATGCACAGCTTACACACACCCCGATGCACAGCTTACACACACCCCGATGCACAGCTTACACACACCCCGATGCACAGCTTACATATACCCTGATGTACTCTGCACAGCTTACATATACCCTGATGCACAGCTTACATATACCGATGCACACTGCACAGCTTACATATACCCTGATGCACACTGCACAGCTTACATATACCCTGATGTACTCCGCACAGCTAACATATGCCCCCATATTATAAACAAACACCAGTAAAACACTAAACATAACCACTACCTAGCAAAATCTGCGCTCCAAAAGCCAAATGGGGGTCCTCCTGGGCCTGGCAGTGTGCCCAAACAGCAGTTTATGACCACATATGGGGTATTACTGTACTCTGGAGAACCCGCTTAACAAATTATGCGGTGTGTGTATAAAGTGGCACAATCTGAGCACAACACATTGGGCACTGAAATAGTAGATGTTGCAGATTGCCATTTTCCACAGATATGCTGTGTACTAATTTCTGCAAAACCTTTGGGGTCAAAATGCTCACTATACTTCTAGATGAATTCCTGGAGAGGTGTAGTTGCCTAAATGGGGTCACGTCTAGGGGGTTTTCACTGTACTGGTACCTCAGCGCAATGCAACATGGCGCCATAAAACAATTTTGTAAAATCTCCACTCCAAAAACGAAATTGCGCTTTTTCCATTTAGACCCTTGCCGTGTGTCCAAATAGCAGTTTACAACCACATATGGGGTATTTCCCTACTCAGGAGAAATTGAGTATGACATTTTTGTATTCCTTGTGGAAATTAAAGATTATGAGCTAAATCTACAGGTTATTGGGAAAAAAAATAATTTAATTTCCACGGCCCAAATCTAATAAAATCTATAAAACACCTGAGGGATCAAAATGCTCACTACACCTCTAATTTAATTCTTTGAGGGGTATAGTCCCCAAAATGGGATAAAACCTGGGGAATTTCTACTGTACTGGTACTTCAGGGTCTCTGCAAATGTGACATGGCCCCCAGAAACCAATTCAGCAAAATCTTAGCTGCAAAATCCAAATCGCACTCCTTCCCTTATGAGCGCTGCCGTGGGTCCAAACAGTTTATTACCACATATGGGATATTGCCATAATCGGGAGAAATTTATTTACAAATGTTGGAGGTGCTTTATTCTCCTTTATTCCTTATAAAAATTAGAAAATTCTGTCGATTTTCATCTTCACAGACTAATTGCAATAAATTCAGCAAAAAACTGTGGGGTCTAAATACTAACTATACAACTAAAAAAATTCCTTGAGGGGTATAGTTTCCAAAATGGGATCACTTTTGGGGGGTTTCCACTGTTTAGGTCCCTCCAGTGCGTTGCAAATGCGACATGACACCGCAAACCATTCCAGTAAAATCTGCACCTCAAAATTCAAATGGCACTCCTTTCATTCTGAGCACTGCTGTGGGTCCAAACAGCAGTTTATTACCACATATGGGGTATTTCCATAATTGGGAGAAATTGCTTTACAAATGTTGGGTTGCTTTTTCTCCTTTATTCCTTGCGAAAATTCTAAGTTTTTTCAGGAAAAAAAAGTAGATTTTCATTTTCAGACCAATTCAAATACATTTTGCAAAAAACCTGTGGGGTCAAAATGCTAACTATACCCACAGACAAATTCCCTGAGGGGTGTAGTTTCAAAAATGGGGTCACTTTTGGGGGGTTTCCACTGTTTTAGCACCACAAGACCTCTATTCAAACCGGACATGGTGCCTAAAATATATTCTAATAAAAAGGAGGCCCCAAAATCTACTAGGTGCACCTTTGCTTCGAAGGCCGGTGTTTCAGTCCATTTGCACAATAGGGCCACATGGATATTTCTAAAAACGGCAGAATCTGGGCAGTAAATATCGAGATGCATCTCTCAGGTAAAACCGTCTGTGTTACAGAATTTTCTTTTTAATTAGAAATTAATTTGGGCAAAAAAAAAATTCTAATTTGTAAATTTCACCTCTATTTTGCTTAAATTCCTGTGAAACACCTAAATGGTTAAAACACTTTCTGAATGCTGTTTTGAATACTTTGAGGGGTGCAGTTTTCAAAATTGGGTATTTTATGGGGGTTTCTAATATATGGGCCCTCAAAGCCAATTCAGAATTGAACTCGTCCCTGTAAAAGTAGCCTTTTGAAATTTTCTTAAAAATGTGATAAGTTGCTGCTAAAGTTCTAAGCCTTGTAACGTCCTAGAAGAATAAAATTACCTTCAAAAAACGATGCAAACAAAGTAGACATATGGGAAATGTTAATTATTATTTTGTACAAGCAGATACATTTAAAATTAGAACAATCATAATTTCTTGAAATTTTATCAAAATTATGGTGTTTTTCACAAATCCGAAATTATCGACCAAATTTTTCCACTAACAAAGTACAATATGTCACGAGCAAACATTCTCCGAATCGCTTGGATAGGTAAAAGCATTCCAAAGTTATTACCACATAAAGTGACATGTCAGATTTGAAAAAATGGGGCTGGTCCTGAAGGCCAAAATGAGCTTGGTCCTGAAAGGGTTAATGGTAATGAGATGTTTATCCCGTGTCTGTATAAACAGCACTGCTGACAAGTGCTGAGGAGTCTGTTTCCTGGCTAAAACAGCTTGACCTTCTAGTTACACTTTAGAGGCTGCGTAGTGGTTTTACCCAATTTTTGCGGCTTTCTGTTAAAAGACCAGTTCACACACTGAATTTTAATGCAGTTTTTTTTGTAGCAAAAACTAGAAATGTATCCAAACCAAAGGAGACTCATAAGGCTTTCAATTCTATTTTTCCTCTCTAGAGGCTTTACTAATGCTTCCGGCTTAACAAAAAAGAAACGGAATCAAAGCTGCAATGGTTTGGTTTACGTGAGGAGTTAGAAGTGTCACAGTAAGGCAGGTGAAAAATAAATGCATTTATAGTGTTAATAATTGTAATAAAAGTTGATCATCTTGTAGAGCTAGGTTTCTTTTACAATAATTATATTCACTGGTTCGTATTTGATGTTACCCAAAACACATGGGGTGAACACTTTTAACAAGCACGTTATTTTACTAGTCTTATAAATAAAATCATAGAATTAAATTCAAAGTTCCATGAAACTTCATTCAAATCTAATGTAAAATAAAAGCCTTAAGTATGAGGTTTAATGAACACCAGCGCTAGGTAAAGTCCTCCTAACATTTGAGGAAATCCTAGACTCTGGTACTGCTGTCATATACTAACCAGAACTGTTCCTATTAGCCTTGTTTACTTATAGAATATGAAGTGTTTATTACGTTCTCTAAATAGTATAAAAGTCTGTACCAACAAATTTGACCTTCCAGACGCGATGAGGTAACAGAAGGCTGTCAGGACTGAAGGAAGTCATTTTTGCACACATCTGGCCAAAGACAGCTTTGGTACCATCTGGACCTGCCAAACCTCCTTTACTTCTTGAACGTTTTACCTAAAAAACACAAACACATAATCAACCTTCTAATCTTTTATGATGAAAAAAACCTAAATTAACTACGCCAATATGATATCTGTATGTAGTAAAAGCTAGCAATAATATAGCCTATATTTCACATGGAAGTACATGTATTATAGCGCTTACAATTTCATCGCTGTAACAGATTTATACCAGTATTCATTTGTAAGTAAAGTGTAGAGAAGATCATTTTTTTCATGATAAATGATTGCAGAGACGGCATCTTGCATATTAGGAAAATACATTGAACTGAATTACAAGTTCCAGACCCGCCAATTCCAAAAGCCATACTGTTGGAATTATTCTTATTCAAACATCTACCCAGTTATACAGCCAGACTAACCAACTCACCTGTATTCGGTTTAATTCAACAACTGGACCATGTTGGCGGTCTCGTACCATTGTAGCTTGGACTACTTTGCGGAACGCAGCCTCCTGCAAAGACAACTTGATGTCAGCCTAACAATGCAAGTGTTAATAGTCCAAATTATACACAATCTTTAAGATTCAATTTACAGGCCATGAGAGCAAGAGAACCGCAAGTTTTCAGTAGTCCACTCAATATTGGTCAATCTGCATGCTCCAGCAGCTTGGCATTGGACAAAGTGCTTGATAGGTAACATGCTCCTCAAGAACTACCACAGAAAGAACGTTAAAGGCTGTGGACACCTGAATGTTTTTGTTTTTTTATTGCATTCAACCGATTTTAGGGTAAAAATAAATTTCCCCAATAGGTCTTTATTAAAAATGGTGTCACGTTTTGCATGCGCGGCCTGCATGTATTTCACATACATTGCAGGCGGCTCTGTCCCGTTCCCAGTCTAATCCAATTGTGTAGTGCACTTGACGACTCACAATTTGCAGCCCATCGGTGTGATCTCCGGAACGCTCAATATAGCTGAATTATAAATAAAAAGCGGCCTTTAAGAAGTGTGTGTGCTAAATGGAACCCATAAAATGACAAGACACAAAAGATTACGACCAGAGCTCTGGCTCTGTAAAGTTGTCCATCCACATTCGACGACTAAAATCTCATGTGTATGATCAATCATCCCTGGGATCGTTAGTACCAATGATTCCACACTAGCATCTTGTCAGACTAAACTAGCCGATCAAGGAGTCCGTTTAAAAAAATGTAATTTTTTTTTAATCCAGCCAATCACCGTATATGCGTATTTTCAGCCTGTCACAGCCAAAAAAAATCCAACCTGATAGATCACATTTTTGGCAGGCAACAGACTTCCGTCATCTATCATGAACAATTGTTCTCATAGAATTTTTAAACGACGGTCAGTCGAAATAGACAAATTTTGTTGACCTTTTTCTTATATGTATGGTCAGCTTAAGACTTTGGAAAAAAATGGAGAATCCCTTTCAGGCTGTCATTTCTAAAAGATGCCACTATTTCCAATAAAGGAACAGTTTGAAAGCAGTTTAGACACGTACCTTTCCTTGGGAAATAAGAATTCCACGTAGTATATCGAAGCCAACTGAGGGACCTTGACCAGTTTCCTCTAACTTCCCCTCCAAATCAAACATGGGGATGCATGGACAAAAGAGCTCAGAGATATGGTGAAGTAATAGCAATCTATTCCTCAAACCTATAATTACTATCTCTTGAAGGTGGTTATATTCCATGGGTAACTGAAAAAGTTAAATTTATACAAGCTTAATATAAATGAAAATGTATACAAAAAGGACAATATGGTGATGGATCCGATGCATCCGGTTTCCATTTGCCACCGTTGTGTAAAGGTTCCGTTGTTTTGACAGAATACTGTAGTCGACTGCATTATTCATTCTGTCGAAACATTGGGACCCATGCACAACGGTGACAGACGGAAACCACTTGCACTGGAACCATCACCATTTAAATCAATGGTGATGCAAATGGTAACCTATGGTTTCCGTTTGTTTTAGTTTTGATTCCGTTCATGGGTTCCCCTGACCGAAAGGTCTGACGGAACCCATGAACGGAGTCCTGACGCAGATGTGAACGAAGACTTACTAAGCAAAGATAGAGTAACTGGTGAGATACCAACTAGGCAAAAGTACACATGACCTGTAAACCTGTTCAGAAATAAAGAGGTCCACAAGTTCAGTTTTAATCCTTCTACCTTTTTACGTATTTTTTAAAATTTTTTTATTATGGCCACAGAGAATCGTAAAACGGCAGAAGACAAACTGCCCGCCGTCATTACATGTTCAAGAGAGGGGAGGGAACAACACGGACATAATGCTAACTAGGAATATACCAGGTAGAATGCCTACTGCTCTATATAAGCAATAATAAAAACAGAGAAAAGATGAACCCGTCAGGGGCAGATTTACCTGTGTTGGGAGCTTGCCCGCATTAGCAGGTTTACTTGTAGACCAGGCCAATGTGTGAGCAGAACCACAGGCGACTCGGTTTATCTTTTTACCCTGAAGAGCTGCTACAAGGCGAGGACGCTGAATAGCGTTTGTGGTTCCATCTCCGAGCTGCCCTTCATCATTATCTCCCCAAGTGTACACTTCACCTAAAAAACAAAAACCGTAACATTTATAAAGAATAAAAGCTATACTAGTGGGGTAACGGGGGGGGGAGGTTTCAAGTGCATTAGGATTCTGTCTACAATTCCAAAAGCAGAGCTCAAGGATGCTGGCCAAGCACCCACACTCAAGGCGTAGTGCCAGGATGGTCTCATTACCAGTCGTTAAATTGATAGTCTAAAAAAAAAAAAAGACATTTGCTTCTCCATAATGGGAATGAAAATCTGAACAGAAATAGAATGACTATCAATAGGCTATTGTGATGGAAATCCTGCATCAAGGCTAATAAAAAGATTTTTGTATGCTTGTGTAAGAAAAATCAATGGAAATTATTCACATTAACTGTTGTCGCAATGAAAAGATATGAAATGTGATCTGGTAGCAAAAGTATAACTATTATTTTTTTAATAAAGGTTTTCATTGCTATAAAAATGCCCATTTGGAATATTCTTTTTGCCAAATTGTGCCTTGCGTGGTACCCAGCTGTTACAACTATGTCACATATGTTTGTCAGGCAATTTAAGTAGGTGTCTGAATATATTTAAGCGATTTCTAGGAACAGTCCCAGGTTTTAAAAAAATGTCGATATGAGTATTAGTCATACATAAAAGAACATTTATAAAAAAAAAATAAAAAAAGATAGGGCTTTCCAGCCATGAGCTAAGGTGATCATCACTTAGTTACGGTAAGCGCTCGCCTACGACGATTTCTCACATCTGATGGGAGGATTGGAGGGAAGGGGAAGAGTGAGTGGAGTTTGAATAAAAGGGAAGCAGTCACTCCTATCATAGAAAAAGAAAAGAACTTTGATCCAGCGCTGATAATTCTTTAACCCCTTAAGGACACATCCTGTTTTCGCCTAATGGACTAGACCATTTTTTTTCAAAACTGCCATGTGTCACTTTATGTGGTAATAACGTTGGAATGATTTCACCTAGCCAAGCGATTCTGAGGTTGTTTTCTCGTCACACATTGGACTTTAAGTTAGTGGTAAAATTTGGTCATAACATTCAGTGTTTATTTGTAAAAAAAACACCAAAATTGTGAGAAAATTTTTAAAAATGTGCATTTTTCTAAATTTAAATGTATCTGCTTGTAAGACCGATAGTAATACCACACAAAATAGTTACTAGTTCACATATCCCATATGTCTACTTTATGGTGGCATCGTTGTTTGAACACCGTTAGGACGTTAAAAAGGCTTAGAACTTTAGCAGCAATTCCTCGCAATTTCAAGAAAATTTCAAAAAGAGATTTTTTTTTTTAGGGACAAGGTCGGATCTAAAGTGGCTTTGAGGGCCTTATATATTAGAACCCCCCCCCATAAATCACCCCATTTTAAAAACCTAACCCCTCAAAAGTATTAACAGCTTTTAGAAAGTTTCTTAACCCTTTAGGTGCTTCACAGGAATTACACCAAAAAACAGAGGTGAAATTTACAAATAATTTTTTTTGCAGAAAATCTGTTTTAATAAAAAAAAATCTGTAACACAGAAGGTTTTACCAGAGAAACGTTAGTCAATATGTATTGCCCCGGTTCTGCAGTTTTTAGAAATATCTCACATGTGGCCCTAGAGTGGTAATGGACTAGAGACACAGGCCTCAGAAGCAAAGGAACACCTAGTGGATTTTGGGGCCTCCTTTTTATTAGAATATATTTTAGGCACCATGTCAGGTTTGAAGAGGTCCTGTGGTGCAACAACAGTAAAAAACAAAACAAAAGTGACCCCATTTAGGAAGCTAGACCCCTCAAGGAACTTATCTAAGGGTATAGTTAGCATTTTGACCCCACAGGTTTTTTACAGAAATTATTGGAAGTAGGCCGTGAAAATGAAAATCTACATTTTTTTCAATAAAATGTAGGTTTAGCTAATTTTTCTTTTCTACGAGAACTAAAGCAGAAAAAGCACCCCAACATTTGTAGATCAGTTTCTCCTGAGTAAAACAATACCCCATACGTGGTCATGGCTGTTTGGACACACGGCAGGGCTCGGAAGGGAAGAAGTGCTATTTGGCATTCAAATTTTGCTGGATTGATTTGTGGAGGCCATGTCGCCTTTGCAAAGCCCCTGAGGGACCAAAACAGTGGTAACACCCCAAAAGTGATCCCATTTAGGAAACTACACCCCTCAAGGAACTTATCTAAGGGTATGGTTAGCATTTTGACTCTACAGGTTTTTTGTCTGAATTTATTTGAATTAGGCCGCATTTACTGGTATTTCAATATATAATGTGGGGGCATATGTATGTTGCAAAGAGCAAATCAGAGTATAATAAAAGGGTACATAAATAATAAAATTAATAATTCATAGATGTGTGGTAAGCCTTGAAGCAATCCTTTATGCACAGGCCAGGTATTTCGGGGCAGGTGTCGCACTGATAAGTGGTGTCCCTTCTTACGCCCCTTTTGATACACACTCTCCACCTTTTTTGGGATCTTCCCTTCTTTGCAGTTTGGGGAACGATGCCGGCAAAGTGTTGTCCTGGTACAATACGGGCGCCCTCACTTTCAGCAGATGTGCTTGGGCCCTCCCCTGCCTGGTTTTCAAACACAAGCACCTTGATAATCTCCTCCTGAAAATTAAGGAATGACCCTGTCTGGCCTGCACATTTGGATAGCACGTAAGCGTTATACAGTGCCATCTGTACCATGTGCACGGCCACCTTTTTGTACCACACCCTTGTTTTTCTCATGGCACTATAGGACTTTAGCACTCGATCGGAGAGATCAACACCTCTAATGTACATGTTATAGCACACGATGCAATCTGGCTTGTGGGTCACTGTTGTGGTACCTCGTACAGGGGCACTGCCGTTCCCATGTATTGTGGTCAAGAGAAGGACATCCCTCTTGTCCTTATACTTGACGAACAACATGTTTTCGCGGCATAATGCCCTGGTCTCACCCCTTCTAACACATTGGCCAAGCAGTGTTTTAGAGAGGCCTCTCTGGTTTTTGCGCACCGTGCCGCATGCTGCAGTATTTCTGGTGGAGAGGCATTTAAATAGTGGGATGCTGGTGTAGAAGTTATCAACGTAAAGTTGATAACCCTGGTCCAGCAGTGGGTGCACCAAATCCCACACTATTTTCCCACTAACTCCCAGGACTGGTGGCATTTGGGGGGTTCAATCCTGGAGTCCTTCCCTTCATAAACCCGAAACTTGTAGGTGTACCCTGAGCTACTCTCGCACAGTTTGTAAATTTTTATCCCATACCTTGCCCTCTTACTGGGCAGGTATTGGCGGAATTTTAGCCTACCCTTAAAATGTACAAGGGACTCGCCTATTACAATGTTCTTTTGGGGGGTATACGCTTCTTGAAATTTGGTAAAGAAATGATTAATGACTGGCCTGATTTTGAATAGGCGATCATATGTGGGGTCATCACGGGGCAGGTACTGTGCATTGTTATTATAATGCAAAATTTTAAAAATAGCTTCAAAGCGAGTCCGGGGCATTGCCATGCGGTAAATTGGGGTGTTGTACAAAACATCTGTACTCCAGTATTGCCTGATCTGTGGCTTCTTTTCTAGCCCCATATGCAGCACAAAGTCCCAAAATTTGCGCATCTACGCTGCATTTACAGGGATCCACTTGAAGGGTCTAGCATATGATGACGTGGGGTTGCTGGGCATATAAATTGGTTTGGGCCACCATTAAATTCACTAAATCCTTACTGAAGAAACCTTAAAAAAAAAAAAAATCTATTTCTGTGAACCCTTCAGTATCAAAATGAATTCCTGAGCTGCCTATGAATTCAGGGATCTGAGGCTCATAATTCTCAGTGGTGGGTTCCACACGGGATCACTTATCTAGGGGGTTGCCTCAGCTGATGTCCTGGGTGCCTTTGCAAGGGTTACTCATCACTGGATGAGGAGGACGACGACAAGATGTATTGGGCGAATTCCTTTTTTCCCTCGCTAGCGGAATCAGTGTATGAGGCCAGGATGGCGTATGCCTCCTCTACTGAATAGACCCTTTGGGATGATTGGGACATTTTTATTAGGGGGTGTGTAGTGCTTGAACACGTGTAACACTGACTTTATTTTTACACAGGGGGTTGTGTGTGTTGTGCTTTTACACGTGTATTTCAAAATTGCTGAATAAAAAAAATTTAAAAAAAAAAACGAGAAGAGGAGAAAGAAAGAAAGAAAGGAAAATAAAAGTTTAGAAAAAAAATGAAGTATAAAAAAAATTACAGAACAAACTTGAGTAACAAAAAATTATGGAAATATAAAACGCTAACGAATTTCCTGACTACCTAAAATTTAGTGACGTTGAATCTGCGAAAAAAAAAAAAAAATGTAGTATAAAAACTACTGCAGTCAATTTAGGCTAAAACTAAGCTATGTAAAATTTAGTGAACAAACTTCAGTAAAAAAAAAAAAAACTGAATGTCTGTCACTGACGCTAAATCTGTAACGCTATATATTAGTGCTAAAAAAAACTGTAGTAATACTGCAGTCAATTTAGACTAAAATTATAAAGCTACAGTAACCACTGACACTAAATGTAGCACTATATTTTAGAAAAAAACTGTAGTATAAGAAATATACTGCAGTTAATTGACACTAACTTTAGAATATTTGTATAGCGAAAACTACCTAAAATGCTATGTAATTTTTTTTTACTTTTTTACAGTTTTATATATAAAAAAGGCCCAAAAAAACCCTGCGTCAACAAATTACCACTGAGGCGGATTATAGACTCAGCACTCCGTGGCCGAGGGCGCACACAAAAAGATGGTGCAGTAAAAATAGGCAAAAAAAAATAAACCTGCGCCAAAAAATTAGCACTGATGCCGATCAGTGATGGCGATCACTGATCAGCGCTCAGAGGCTGCAAGGCACGCGCACACACAGATGGTGCTAGCAGAAAAGGAAAAAAATCAAAGCCTGCGTCCAAAAAAAAATTGACACAGATGCTGATCAGTGATGGCGGTCACTAATCAGCACGCAGTGGCTGCAGGGCGCACAAATGGAGATGGAGCAAAACTGTAAAAAAAAAAAGTCCTGTGCCAATAATTGCTGATCAGCGGCCGCAGGATGTACACGGAGGAGGGGGAAGGGGGCAGGGGGGGCAGGAACAGGGACTAGGAAAGGGAAATTCAGGAATCACTAGTGCTGCTGCTTAAAAAAAAAAAAAAATCAGCAGCAGCACAGTTGATGATGATGATCACAGTCAGGGATCACACAACAAGATGCAGAAGATGAGGATCGCAGCACAGAATGCCTCCGCAACGGTAAGTATTCGGTTCACAGACTCACACTCCAGCTCTGCTCACCGTTCCAAACCAGAATGACGTGGGCAGAACTGGTGCAGAGTGTTTGAAATGCCCGCCAAGGTTACGATTGGTCGGTCTATGCAGACCGACCAATGGTAGCGATGGGGTGGTGGCACCATCACTACTGCCTTACAAGTACATGGCAGGGATTGGTGCCGTCCTAGACAGCACCAATCCCCACCGTATCACTGTGCCCTGCGGCACAGTGCTAGGTTATAGCCGCACAAAGCTGCGATTTGCCGGTCTGAACTGACCGAACAATCACAGCGATCGCCGATGAGGGGGGGAGCACCACCTCCCTGGGCCACGTGTAAAGATGGCCTCTTTACTCTGTCGCCGTGTCTTTAGACGCAGTGACCACTTAACGCTCCAACGTACCTATACGTTGGAATGCGTTAAGTAGCTAACAACAACGATGTACCCATACGTTGGATGTCGTTAAGGGGTTAAAAAGGAAACAATGTTCCAATTTTATTTGTAAACAAATGTAAAACTTCAAGACGCAAGAAGAGGTGGTTTGTGATAGTAGTTCACCTGTGCGTTTCAGACACAGCTCGTGTCCTTAATCATGGCATGTCGTCACGGATTCCTCCAATTTTTTGGTTCACTCTTATGAGCTGTGACAACGATAAATGTAGACGCCGCTGACTGATATAACTAGCAACAGAAACAGACTGCTAGTCAGCCATATGACTCCAACACCTAGCCTGTGCCTTCCCAATGTAAAATGACTGGCTTCCACGGGTCAAGCATTGCCTAGCAGAAAGAAGAGAATGGGGTAATGTCCACTCCAAAGCAGGGGACACTGTTGCTGCATAAAGAGTGGCCTTAGCTTCAACGTGCTATAAATTATAGACACTGATGAGCCAGATCATTTATCCTATAACACTTGCAGCACAGGCCTTTACTTATCAGAAAAAGCAGAGCCAGCTGCCATAGACCAGATAATGCCTGGCTGTTTTTTGACAAGGTAGGGCTATTCTGCAAATGTTTAATGTATTACAGGCCTCGCTGCTAAAAGCATTAGAATTTATTAAGTTAGCTAAGTAAAGTATAGATCCAACTAGTATAGGTTTTGCTACCAAAAGGAATGCAGTGGTCTGTTAATATAATAAATATACATATACACACACACACACACACACACACACACACACACACACACACACACACACACACACACACACACACACAGGACTACTCTAAGAAATAAAATACTTATAGATGAGGAATGACACATTCATACAGATCAAATTAATTGGCAAATCTGAATACAAATATTTTTGAGCTTCCATTGAATAATAAGGATAAAATCGCAGGCTGTAAATTTTAAACAAACTACATAGATTAGATCAACTTGACGGATAACAAGAAGCAGCGCTAAGATTATAATTATAGAAGAAACACAAACCTTGACAAAATATTAGAAGACTCAGGAACCAATAAACCCACAATACCCTCAGGGAACAAGTGATAAATGCTGGCTATTTCTACTGTGAAATTGGCTATAAAATCTAGTATCCAACACAAACTAATTCATGTCTAAACAAAACAAAAAAAGAAATAAAAAAAATCACCCCCTCCCCTTTCCCAGCAAGCAGAATGGAAAATAAGAAATCATTAATGTACGAGAAAACTATAACTTACCATCCTCTGTGCAACAAACACAATGCAGTGACCCTGTGGCAATAGCAATAACTTTCTTCCCCTGAAGTCCCTGGACTTGTTGTGGCCTCCGCACATGGTCATCTGATCCGTGACCTAGCCGATGATAGTCGCCTTTTCCCCTGTATATGGAAAATTCACAAGTGAAAATCCAATCCGACCAACATGAACTACTCACTTCCAGAGACTAGTTTAACAATAGAATTTAAATCAATTATGCATCTCAGAAATTAAAAATACAGGGATCATCATGAAGATTTTTATTTATTTATTTTTTGGGGCCTAAAGTAACACACAATGGGATAGATTGGTCAAAATTAAAAGGTGGAGCAGTAGCCCTTAGCAACCAATCAGTTCCCAGCTTTCAGAGAGCCTTTGTAAAATCAAAGCAGCAAGGTGATTGGTTGCTATGAGCAACAACTTTACTTATAGTTTTATCCCCTTTGCGACATGAGACGATGTATTACGTCTATACGTGGCGGCTCTTACAAACAGCTGACACTCGCCTGAAACAGCTGGAATCTAGGGGAACTCTGATTCTGGCCGTTTAACCCCTCAGATGCTGCAGTCAATAGCTTCCGTGGTATCTAAGCGGTTAGACAAAGGGAGGGGGCTCCCTCTCCCCCGAAATCGAAGGGTGCCGATTGGTTGCTATAACAACTGGAGGCATAGTAAAGTCCCCTAGTGGAGGCTAAAAAAAAATCTATAACTATTCACAAAAAAATTTAACCAATAAAAGTAAATCAGTATCGTCTCCTCCTTAAAAGTCCAAACTATTGAAATATATCGTTCGTTATTTAACACCCTAGAAAAAAAAATCCCAATGCAAGCATTGCGTTTGTTTGGTTTTTTTTGGTCACCTCGCTTCCCAATAAAAAAAATGGTTATAATGGTTATAAAAAGTGATCCAAAATTTGCCTGTGCCCCAAAATGCTACCAATAAAAACTGCACCTGGCCACAAAAACAAAAAAAAACCCTCGCACCGCTCAGCTCACTTGACGGAAAAATAAAAGTTATGGATTTTTCTGCATAAAAGGAGTGTTAAAAGAAAACAAACAAAAAAAAACCCACTATATAAATTTGGTATCGCCGTAATTGTATTAACCCCCAGAACAAAGTTAACAGGTTTTAACCACACAGTGAAAGCCACAAAATGAAACCCAAACAAAAAGAGCGGAATCACAGTTTTTTTTTTTCTCATTCCACCCCATAAAAGATTTTTCTGTTTCCCACTACATTGTATGGTAAATTAAATGGTGCCATTTAAAACTACAACTCGTCTTGCAAAAAACAAGTCCTCACAATCAGAAAAATTTTAAAAAAGTTATGGCGCTTGGAATGCAACGATGGAAAAATGAAAAGATGAAAAATGAAAACACGAAAACACACATTTTCCCCAATACATTGTTCTAGGGTTGTCTCCATTCTAGTTTGATTTGCTGCAAATACTTCACCGACATGAAAGTTATAGAACAAGAAAGAATATTGTGTTGCTGGAGTTTACAAGGAGAAATCAATGTACCATGTATAAACGGCTCCAGACTTCGTCAGAGCTACAGAGAACTGAGAACCACACTCCACTTTGGTAACTCCAAGTCCGGTCAGAGAATCAATCTGAAGGAGAAAAAATAAATAAATACGAATACATTTAATAAGCATCAGATTTTAGTGAGCACAGAAGGTCCCTTTTCTAGCCCTAAAAAGCTCACATCATTGACTTTAGTAGCAAATTAGGCAATTATTTGCTGGTGATCTAGTCGTTAAAACAAACCCAACAGTTGCACATGTAACATTACATAAGCTAGGGGCGTGGCCTAGCAGCAGATGTAAGAGGACGTGTGTGGCTGGAGCTCCTGCTGTATTCATCCTGAAAGTACAGATTTTCCCTGAATTACCCGGTAATATTCACCGATCTGGAGGCTGGGAGGCTGGAGGAGTCGGTACCGCTTAATACAGCTACAATGACCCGTTCTAAGAAGCAAAAAACGCCGCCGGCGAGTCCGGGGCCGAGGAGGCAAGATGGCGCCGAGGAGACTGAATGCAGGAGCAGGCACATGCGGTCTGAGGCGGCAGACAGGCTGGAGAGATTTGCAAGAACCCCTCGTGCGAGCGGATCTGCAGCAGGCAAGACGTCGGTGGCTGGCAGTGGGAAGGCAGACAACTTGGCCTCCGGTTCCAGATACTCCGTGCTGGGAGAGGACACGGTGAGTGAGGAGGAGGAAGAGCTGGGGAGTCAGCGGCGGGACAGGCATGTGGAGGAAGATGGCGGCAAAACACATAGCAGGAGAGACCAGGTGAAGGAGCCTTCCCTTGCGGATATATTCGCTGCGGTAAAGCAGAACTCCTCAATTTTATCTGTGCTGATCGGGCAGGTGGGAAGCCTGAAGGAAGATATACTGCTGTTACGTAATGACTTACAGAAAGTGGCAGAAAGAACCACAGTAATTGAGGGGAGAGTGTCTGAAGTGGAGGATGTTCTGCCGGAGCTCAGGCGGGATGTGCAGTCTCAGTCCTTGGCGGTGGTGGCCCTGCAGGCTAAGGCGGATGATTTAGAGAATCGGCTACGCAGAAACAACGTGCGTTTGGTTGGAGTGCCGGAAAAAACGGAGGGCAATAACTCGGATGAGTTCTTTGAAAAATGGCTGCTGGAGCAGTTTGGCCGGGATGAATTGTCTCCTTTATATGCCGTTGAAAGAGCGCACAGAGTGCCTACCAGACCGGGACCACCGGGGAGGCCCCCCGAGGCCGGTCTTAGTGAAGCTGTTGCACTACAAGGACAGAGATAAGATCCTGAGGAAGGCAAGGGAACGGCAGGATATCTCCATCAATGGCGCCAAAATATCCTTTTATCCGGATTTCTCCGTGGAGGTGCAGAAGAAGCGGCTGCAATATTGGGATGTAAAGAAACGTCTGAGGAACTTGTCCATACCATATTCCATGATGTATCCGGCCAAATTGCGGGTGGTTGCTTTTGGGACTGCTTCATTCTTTGAGAACCCCAGAGAGGCTGCAAGATGGCTGGATAGCAATGAGGCACGGTTGCGGAGACCGGCTGGAGAAGAAGATGCGTGAAAGCCCGCCTGGGCGGTGAAGTCTGGAGCCATGTTGGCGTTTATGGGACTGTAGCATATTATATGTTATTATGCAGGTCTCCGAAGTGTGTGAACACCCTTGTCTGAAACACCGCAGGGTGGTATCCTTTTAACAAAAATGGCCGCACCTGACGGCAATGTTATCGAGGGAATGTTACTGGGTACCTAATGTATCTGTAAACTCTGCTGATTGTGTGGGAATGTTTAATACATGCGAATAGCAGTGGGAGCCAGCGCTCACTGGAAGTGGTGAGACAGTTAAACGGTTCAAAGAGAAGATGCCAGTAGGGCATGTTAAAAGTTCGCACTACGGTGCGTTTCTGCTGGATAGGAGAGACAGTACATGTCGCTCTGACCCTTTTCGGAGGGGAGGTTTTGTTGGGGGGGGAGGGGAGGAGGGAGGGAACGCACGGCCTAATATCTTGACTGGAGCAGGTTGGAGGAGTAACAGATTTCTTAAAAATATGACGCCTGATGGGATCGGTTAAATGTCTATCATGGAACGTCCGGGGAATACGGGAAGCTAGGAAACGGCAGGCAATCTTTAACTGGGTTAAACAACAAAATGCCCTGATAGTGGGGCTGCAAGAAACGCATCTGACTAGAGAGTCTGTATCCTTATTGCAGAGAGTGTGGATCGCACATGGGTTTCACTCTTTTCATACGACTTATTCCAGGGGGGTGAGTCTGTTGATACACAGGAGTCTCCCCTTTGTCTGTCATTCATCCTTTTCTGATGAGGAGGGGAGGTATGTGGGAGTGCATTGTACTATATATCACTGGGAGTGTATTCTGGTAGTGCTGTATATCCCTCCGCCATATTCTAGCACTGTACTGAAACGAGTTACGGAGAAACTCTCCAGGTGGCCTGAGGTACCGCTAATTGTGATGGGGGATTTTAATGCAGTGATGTCTGAAGGGTTGGACAGGTTTCATAGAGGAGGAGGAGGGCAAAGAAGAGATCTGACCGCCTTTGGAAGATTAATGGAGGAATTGGGTCTGCGGGATATTTGGAGAGATAAACATCCAGGGGTGAGGCAATACTCGTGTGCATCATCCACATTTCAGTCACTTTCCCGAATAGACATGGTAGCATGCTCAGCTTCAGCGGTGGCGTACATAGCGCAAATAGAGTACCTACAGAGGGCGTTGTCAGACCACTCTCCGATGGCGGTGACGCTGGAAGTGGGTGTAAGGCATACCAGGAACCCCGGGAATTGGAAGCTGAATGCGTTTTGGTTAAGATTAATGGATGGTGAGGAAATACGGAACCTGATAAAAGAATATTTTAATTTTAATACTGAGTCGGTGCCGCGGGGAGTGTTGTGGGATGCCATGAAAGCCTGGCTGAGAGGAGTATTCATTCAAAATATTAAACGAATTAAAACTAAATCCAGGCAGTTGGGAGAAAGTTTAGAGGAGCGGGTGACAGAAACAGAAGGGAGACATGTAGAAGAGGGGTCCGAGGAGACACTCAGACATTGGGTGGAGGCACAGACGCTGTTAAAAAATCACCAACTAACAATGGCGGATAATAAACGACTATTCCTTAAACAGCAATATTATGAAGAAGGGGAAATGGCGGGGAGATTACTCGCTAGGATGGCAAAACCGCATGGGGGCAATAATTTCATTCATGGCCTCAGGGGGGAGGGGGGGAGGGTGGAGACAGACACGGGGCAAATCCTGCAAATATTCCAGCGGTTTTATACTGACCTATATACTTCCAAAGTGCATTACAACACACAGCAATTGGACGAGTACCTGGGAAACATTAATTTGCCTACCTTGGGCCGGGAGGACCGTGAAAGTTTGGAGACCCCTATTTCACTAGAGGAGTTGGAACAGGCGATAAGAGATATGGCAAATGAGAAAGCTCCGGGTCCAGATGGGTTACCGGGGGAAATTTATAAGGAATATGGGTCGGAACTAGCGCCAGAATATTTGAGTACTTTGCAGGATAGTTTTGACAGAGGTAAATTACCAGACTCCCTATATGAGGCTACGATAGTGGTTCTCCCAAAAGAGGGGAAAGACAGCCAACTACCGGAGTCCTACAGACCAATATCCTTGTTGACATCGGATGTCAAGATCTTGGCAAAGATATTGGCACTGAGGCTGAACAGGGTGGTACAGCATGTTGTGCATGAAGACCAATCGGGGTTCATGCCCTCCAAATCGACAGCGGTCAATCTCAGGCGGCTGTTTTTAAATCTTCAGGCGGCACCGGATGAGCAAGGAGGAAGGGCGGTGCTAACGTTAGATGCTGCAAAAGCGTTCGACTGCGTAGAATGGGGGTATTTATGGCGGGTAATAGAAAAGATGGGATTCGGCCCTAACTTCGTAAAGTGGGTACAGTTGCTGTATGTGGCCCCTACAGCCCGCATACGGGTGAATGGTACAATGTCTGAGAAATTTTCACTGGCCCGGGGTACACGACAGGGGTGCCCACTTTCACCATTACTATTCGCCTTGGCGGTAGAGCCATTGGCGTGCCTCATAAGACAGGAGGAACGTATAAGAGGCTTGCAATATGGGGAAATGGAGGAAAAAATCTCATTATATGCAGACGACATTTTAATACAGTGGAGGAAATAAGTATTTGATCCCTTGCTGATTTTGTAAGTTTGCCCACTGTCAAAGACATGAACAGTCTAGAATTTTTAGGCTAGGTTAATTTTACCAGTGAGAGATAGATTATATAAAAAAAAAAAAAAGAAAATCACATTGTCAAAATTATATATATTTATTTGCATTGTGCACAGAGAAATAAGTATTTGATCCCTTTGGCAAACAAGACTTAATACTTGGTGGCAAAACCCTTGTTGGCAAGCACAGCAGTCAGACGTTTTTTGTAGTTAATCATGAGGTTTGCACACATGTTAGATGGAATTTTGGCCCACTCCTCTTTGCAGATCATCTGTAAACCATTAAGATTTCGAGGCTGTCGCTTGGCAACTCGAATCTTCAGCTCCCTCCATAAGTTTTCGATGGGATTAAGGTCTGGAGACTGGCTAGGCCACTCCATGACCTTAATGTGCTTCTTTTTGAGCCACTCCTTTGTTGCCTTGACTGTATGTTTCGGGTCATTGTCGTGCTGGAAGACCCAGCCACGAGCCATTTTTAATGTCCTGGTGGAGGGAAGGAGGTTGTCACTCAGGATTTGACGGTACATGGCTCCATCCATTCTCCCATTGATGCGGTGAAGTAGTCCTGTGCCCTTAGCAGAGAAACAGCCCCAAAACATAATGTTTCCACCTCCATGCTTGACAGTGGGGACGGTGTTCTTTGGGTCATAGGCAGCATTTCTCTTCCTCCAAACACGGCGAGTTGAGTTAATGCCAAAGAGCTCAATTTTTGTCTCATCTGACCACAGCACCTTCTCCCAACCACTCTCAGAATCATCCAGATGTTCATTTGCAAACTTCAGACGGCACTGTACATGTGCCTTCTTGAGCAGGGCGACCTTGCGGGCACTGCAGGATTTTAATCCATTACGGCGTAATGTGTTACCAATGGTTTTCTTGGTGACTGTGGTCCCAGCTGCCTTGAGATCATTAACAAGTTCCCCCCGTGTAGTTTCCGGCTGAGCTCTCACCTTCCTCAGGATCAAGGATACCCCACGAGGTGAGATTTTGCATGGAGCCCCAGATCTATGTCGATTGACAGTCATTTTGTACGTCTTCCATTTTCTTACTATTGCACCAACAGTTGTCTCCTTCTCACCCAGCGTCTTACTTATGGTTTTGTAGCCCATTCCAGCCTTGTGCAGGTCTATGATCTTGTCCCTGACATCCTTAGAAAGCTCTTTGGTCGTGCCCATGTTGTAGAGGTTAGAGTCAGACTGATTAATTGAGTCTGTGGACAGGAGTCTTTTATACAGGTGACCATGTAAGACCGCTGTCTTTAATGCAGGCACCAAGTTGATTTGGAGCGTGTAACTGGTCTGGAGGAGGCTGAACTCTTAATGGTTGGTAGGGGATCAAATACTTATTTCTCTGTGCACAATGCAAATAAATATATATAATTTTGACTATGTGATTTTCTTTATTTTTTTTTTATATAATCTATTTGTCACTGGTAAAATTAACCTAGCCTAAAAATTCTAGACTGTTCATGACTTTGACAGTGGGCAAACTTACAAAATCAGCAAGGGATCAAATACTTATTTCCTCCACTGTATATATGACGGACACGGAGAATACACTGCAGGTAGTAATGGATACGATCACAAGGTTTGGGGAGTTCTCGGGATTAAATATTAACTGGACCAAGTCTGCTTTGATGCCACTTGATACAGTGAATATTGTAGATACTGGAGGGGGGATCCGGATTCCGATAGTTTCTGAATTTACGTATCTAGGGGTTAAGGTGACAGCTAGGGTCCAAGACTATATGTCTTTGAATGTCTCACCACTGCTGCTTAAGGTGAAACAAAAGGTGGATGCCTGGAACAGGCTCCCGCTCTCTGCTCTGGGGAGGACTAACCTAATCAAGATGATCCTCATGCCTCAAGTTTTATACATTCTTCATAACTCCCCAGTATGGATACCTAAGCACTGGTTCAGACGCTTGCACAATCTCTTTCGGGATCTGGTATGGAAAAAAGGGGTTCCAAGGATTAAATTAGAGAAATTGCAATTGCCCAAAGATGAAGGGGGGGTCGCGCTGCCAAATGCCTGGATATATTACCTGGCTGCCCAGAGCCAACAATTTAAGGGATGGGAGGACACAGAGACTTGGGGTGCCAGTGCACGTTTATTGTCATACATGGGGGGAGGACATAATCCACTAGAGAGTCTGGAAGCGCATACCTTTAAGAGATTGGCGAGTGCTAAACCAACGTTACTCCTGATACATAAAGTATGGTGGCAATGCAAACAGATCCTGGGAGTGGGAATGTGCACCAAATATACTCCCCTATGGCATAATCCGGTCCTGTGGGAATTATACCAATTAGAGGGCATGCAAAAATGGGAGTTGGCAGGGGTTAGACGAATACAACACTTATATGATGATAACGGGCTGAGATCATTTCAGCAGTTGAAGGACCTATTTCCACTAGAGAACAATATGTTTTATCAATATTTGCAGATCCGTCATGCCCTACAGGCGCAGGCGCAGGTAGTGGACCTGACGGTCTGTGCTCTCGGGGTCCTGGAGTATGCGGGAAGGGCTGACACGACCAAAGGCCTGATCTCAATGGCGTACAGGAGCTTGCTGTCCAAACACCTGGGAAATCCAATGATGCTGGTAAAAGCGAAATGGGAACGGGATGTTGGTCCATTGACTGAGGAGGAGTGGGAGGAGATATTAGCATCTACATGTCACTTATCGCTCAGTCTGGCGCAGAGGAGATCACAACTCTTCCTGATACACAGAGTGTATCGAACCCCGTGGGTATTAAAGCAGATGGGTATTAGAGCGGATGCTAAATGTCCTAGGTGCACGGAAGAGAAAGCGGATATACTGCATATGTTTTGGTCATGTGAGGCTCTGAGGACCCTATGGGGGGAAGTATTGGATCTGATAAAACAGGTGTATGGTCGGGAATTGGCGGCAGACCCTAAAGTTATGTTGTTGGGAGTAGTGGGAGAAATGGAGAGTGACAGAATGGCAAACCTGGCAATTGCCAAGATATTATATCAAACAAGGAAATGCATTGCTAAACACTGGCTGGATGAGGAGCCACCAGGGATGAGGGAAATTGTAGGAATGGTGAACTATAATATCCTGATGGAGCATAAGATATTTTCTAAAAGGGGCACGGAAAAAAAATTTGAGAAACAATGGAGCAGATGGATGGCTTGTCCTGAGGTGCTGTCACCTGAACTAAACAGAATAAGGGCGAGAGTTGTCTGAGGAACTGGAGATGGTAGAGTCTGGAGCAAAAAGGGGTGGTGGGGAAACTTGATAAGAGAAATGTGCTCTGGCCAGGATTGGTACTAGAAACAAAGGGCAGAGATATAGTGGGGGACCGTGCGGGGAGGGGGGTAAGGGGGGAAGTTGGGGATTTTCTGATATGCTGTCATTATTGTATACGATGCTGGAAAATTGTAATGTGAATGTTACTATGTTATTTCTTTTATGTGTTCGTATCAATAAAATTGGTTTGATTTAAAAAAACATTACATAAGCTAAATATAAACCTTATTGGCCATTTCCCATGTCCACGGTTCCCAGTCTACAATTAGATCCAGAATGCAAGGCTTTGTAGCCAACTATTAAGCAGCAAGTGCATTTTAACCATGTCAGTAAGCTAAGTGAACAAAAGGCACTAAGTCAGTCTTATACACTTTAGAGACTTACTTTCATAGGTACTTTGCAACCATCACTGCCCCCTCGCCCAAGTTTTCCATAATCTCCATCTCCCCAAGACCATACGGTGTCATCGTCAGTCAAGCAGAGGGTTTGGGCATCCCCACTGCCACAGGCAATGTCAATTACACGGTATCCTTGCAGGGCTTCCACCTGGAGAGCAATAATAAAATGTTTACATCTAGGAGGGAACTTTAAATGTTTATTGTGGTTTATATTTTTAATGAAGAGTAGGCCCAGAAAACCAGTAAAAGGCTATACCCTCTATGGAAGATTCCTGGACTATGTTTGCTCTAAGCAGAGAGGTGCCAGGCATTTACATGTGCATGCAATAGGATCACTAGGTTACACACACCATGCCGTGTAAATATTCCAGACGTGATGGTGCTAAAGATCGTATATTATTTTAGCATTTGTAACGGATACTCACCAACTTGGGCTTCAGCTGATCCTCGCTATCCCCATGCCCGAGACGTCCATATCTACCTTTGCCCCAAGTATACAGTTCTCCAGCTGCTGTGATACATGCACTGTGTGCACCACCAGCCGCTATGTCTACAACTTCTGTTCCTCGCAAAGACTCAATAACACGAGGTCTATCACACGGGCTGCAAGGGCAGAGGTAAAAGAAATGAACCAGCAGGAAATAAATGTATACATGCCTGATAAATGGAACGCATCTGAAATATCAAATATATCTGAGATGAAGGTTAAAGGGGTTGTAAACGCGAATGGATTTTCAAGTATGGAGTTTCTGAGAGTCACATTAGGACACAACAGGGCTGTATCCTCCACTACTCTGCATTTCCGTACCATTAAAATGAATAGCGTTCATATTGAGAAACTTGAGCTCACAGTATTAGACACTGGTATTTGTTCATTTACAGCCCCTTTAATTCGTTTTACTGTGGTCTACTGAAACTATTTTTTGCTGATTTTTATTGGTTATATTAATATGGTGAAACAAAAATTTTTATTTTACCTTCTGTTTCCATGGCCCAATTTTCCATCTTCTGCCTCACCCCATGAATACACCTCACCCTCAGAAGAGAGAGCAAGACAGTGCTTTCCACCAGAGTTAACTGCCACCTTTTTCACAAAAACGTGTTGAACGGACTCTAATAGCGTGGGCGTAGATACAGATTCAGTACCACCAATGCCCAGCCTACCACCAGCCCCATAACCTGTAGCATACAACTGAAGAAAAAAATATATATTATAAAAAAAAAAAGTGACATTTTTGGGATTAAAAACTTAATTTATATTACAACACAAGAAAAACATTCTACAACTTCATTACCTTCCCATCAGCTGTGACGGCAAATAGTGTTTGCTCTCCTCCAATCAATTGTACAGGTCTAAGTGTTGCCAATGCTTCACATGGTGTTGGGACTTTGACTTTGGCACCTTCAATACCTCCAAGTTGTCCTCTGTGATTATGACCCCAGCCGTAGATGGTTCCACTGCCACCAGCTGACAAAGTCCAGTCATCAGGTCGTCTATCAAATAAAGACATTTTTATGTAGAAGACATGAACTTTTAATTTGCTAAAAATTTATGTACATTCAAATATATAATAAATCAAACCTATTCATCCACTGGACAAGCTGCTCATCCTGTTCTCTCCTGAAAACCTCATGGCTCTCATGGACAGTATTCATATTCTCATTATCTGCCATCAACTCACGGATTTTCTTTGCAACCTTCACACAAAACCAAAAATGATACACAAAATATATACACTAAATGCGCAGTCTTCCAAATTTGCACCTGGCACTTCGACCAAAAAATAGAATATACCTCATCTAAAAACAGTCGAGGGAGAGGTGTTCTTTTGTCTAGTGCAACAGCAACTCTTGAAGCCATACAGTATCTTCTGAACCATGCCCACTTGTGAGTCTCTGCACAGCATGGAAGAGTATCCAACTCAAGATCACAAGCAAGGGCCACCAAAACCTACAGGACATACAAGAATATTATCAGATGACCACCAATAATGAAGGTATAATAACATTTCTTCCTTTAGATTCAGATGGGTTTCAAGACGATACCAAAAAGGTGGACACAGTGCAGCAGATTTACTATTCTTGTCGCGGCCCAATTTAGGGCGAAAATTTTTTTAGGCAAAAATCAATTTAGACAATTTGTTTTTTTTTATTTGCTCCAAAAAAGAACAGATGATATTTGCACCTCACTAGACACTTTTCAAAAGTTTCTAGAAAAGGTGGGGCTTCAAACGTGCTCACAAAAATATATTGCCACAAACGCCTGGAGTAAACGAAGCCAACCAAGAGTTGGTATAAGGAAGAGAAAAGTATCGAACACGTCTAAGAAAACGCACCAAATTTATCATACAGCGTCTGCAACATGGTTCATCTTCTGACTGGTGCACAGTTACTCTTAGTAAACCTGTCCCAGTGTTCTTCAATGTAGTACACGGTTATGAAAAACTTCGTAGTAAAGAAGTCTTCAAACCCTGCATGCATTATTGATAATTATTACATGTTTATTTAGATGCTGATGGAGACATCATTCACTTCCCACTGCTACTCCTGAAAACTTCAAACAAAAAAAATGTTTTTTCACAAAAAGATAACATATGCTTTAAATGTATAAAAGAAAGTCTGTGGTTTTTACACAGCTAAGGCTATGTTCACATCTGCGTTCGGTTTTCCTTTATTCTGTTCCGACATGGGAACAGAATAACAAGAAAAACTGAAGTACCGGATACGCCGCATGATGGAAACCAACCACATCATTGTATTCATAATTTTGCTGGACAGATTAGCGCTGCACTTTTTTTGTACAGCAAAAATGATGACGTCTCCTATGTGTAAACAAAGCTTTACCCTGCCTTTCCCAACCAAAAAGAGTGCAATGCTTAGCGGAGCCCTTCTTCCCCTTTATTTTAACGATCAGTAGGAAATCTCAGCACTCAGACCTCTACTGGTAAAAACTTCTGACACGTCACTGACATAACAAACGTTTTGGGAAACTATAGTGACCTTTCAAACTTTTTAGGGTAAAAAAAAAAAAACACAATCTTCAATGAACAACATATTACCTTGAAGAATGGGCTATGAAGCAACTGTTTCCCTCCTCTCACGATTGGATCTTCATATTCAAATTGTCTTTGTAAGGCCTCCGGAAGGCCTTTCACCAACGCAGCTAAGGCACTGCCTGTAAAACTCTGAAAAAGATCATACGTAAGAAGACAAAGTAGACCACCGGTGGCACACATTTCTTAATAACAAACCTCCTACTGGATATTTATAAAATATGTTGCTGTATAAAAAAAATAAAAATAATACAAGATGCCCCCTACCCTACTGCCCATTTTCCACTTCCTCTTTGAAACTCCTACTAACCACATTCTAGAGTAAAGTTGTAGATATTCATATGTAGGGAAACATATTTCAAGAATAGTTTGGTATACTGTAATGAAAATTGTATCTTACCATTGCACGTGCTTCAGAGTCCCCATCTCCAAGTAACCTATTGATGTTAATAGATTGTCCAAACTCTGTAGTAAGAAGTTTCCTCAGCCTCTGCAAGGCCCACATTCTGTGACCTGCCGCTACAACGTGCACAATAAAACGAAGTTACATCTCAACAAGCAAAATCACACCAAACATGGAAATCAAGGTCTCATAATAATAAGTAAAGAAAGAATGATATACACATGGGATTTCAAGGCAAGTTGTACAGGATAACGGAAACACTGTACTTAGGCTTCAGTACCTACCAAGAGCACTAAGCTGAGCACAGGCTGCAAGGGAAGCAGCCAGGCGAGGAACTATTCCTCGATTGGAAGCAAAATTCAAACGGAAATCCAAAAGACAGGTGACTAAATCCATAGATGGACAGGAAAGGATGCACCGATCCGACAGAAGATCTTTTGGACCTAGAAGAAGAATGTATATTTACATAAGTCTCTAGAAAAAAAAAAAGACGAAAACTATTACTAAAACTATTATTTTTCATTAAAGGGGTATTCCCAGAATGGACAATTCACACCAATCCACCGTTCTCACTGATTGACGACAGTGAGGGGTGACATTGAACGGAGCGGTGGACGAGCATGCGCACTGCCGCTCCATTCAAAGTCTATGGTAATAACGGAAACAGCCAAGCACAGCGCTCTGCTATTTGTCAGTGTCAGACATTGAATGGAGCGGCGGGCAGATGCTCGACCGGCAGTCCATTCAAGCTTCTTTTCTATGCAAGGCGTGCCATGAGGGGGAACAAGACAAGCATTTTTGCGAAAGGTGGGGGTTCCGGTAGTGGGGCCCCATTGTTTAAACAATTATCCTTAGTCCTGTGGATAGGGGATATTTGTAGATTCTGATGCAACCTAGGGATGCACGATGCATCGAAACTTCGATATCGTTTTGATACCGTGAACCCCCAAATGGTTCAATACCGTTATTTCATGTATTTCGATACGAAGCTGTTCGGCCGCACAGCTTAGTATTGCAACACATGAATGTAAGAGAGCGGGGCTGGGGCTGTGGCTGTGTAATACAGCTATTGGCCCGCTCCCGAGTCCTGACAAGTGTGCGCGCCGTCAGGATGGTGCGATGTGGCCAGCGCTGCACTAATGATTGCAGGCACTGAAGACAGAACATGGCGGGGCGCACTGCAAAAAAAAACCCATGTTCTGTTTTTAGTGTCTGAACCACCCCTCATTAGTGCAGCGCCGGCTGCATCACCTCATGCTGACTGCGCGAGCACTTAATGTCAGGAGCGAGGCAATGGCTGTATTACACAGCCGCAGCCCCGCTCTATAACGGCGGAGGTCAGAGAAACATCTCATCTCCTGAATACTGCCATCAAAGCTGACTGCAGCATTCAGGAGAAAATGAGAAGGGGGGATGCCTTCCTGTGATGCGATCGAGGGTCATACCATATACGGGCAGACAGCCCAGGGTCTATTGAAGGACCCCAGGGCTGTCTTACCATATTTCCTGTTAGGGCATACATAGGTATGTCCTAACAACTGCCTGTGTACTATCCGTACACAGGCTAACGTACTCGCATATATCTGATATATGCCAGTGCATTAAAGTTTAAAAAATAAAGAAAAAACAAAGTAATATTACATTTTACACATACACCTTCTTTACAATAAACATTAAAATAAGTCTCAATACATAAAATACACATATTCGGTATTGGTGCGGCCGTAATAACCTGCACAACATTTTTTTTTGCGTCATTTAGGACGTGTACGCTGTAAAAAAATTAAATAAAAACTTCTCACTTATTAATGTAAGGCACAAGGTGCGATGAATTTAACCTCCATGTGCCTCACATTAATAGTAATTAACCCCATCATGTACCTTACAGAAACATGATGGGGTTAATTACTATTAATGTGAGGCACATTCAAAATTCATCACACCTCACATCAGAAAAATGGAAGAACTTTTTTTTTTATTACTGCTGGCAAAGTATCGTTTTGGTATCGAAATCGCAATACTAACCGAAGTATCGGTATCGAAGTCCAAATTCTGGTATCGGGACATCCCTAGTTCAACCCTTATAATAAAACCCTAAGAAAAGCAACAAACCATCTATATTAAAGTAAAATACTTATGTTAATCAGTCCTTACCTGCAGCAGGCATAATAGGATAAACGGTGAACCGCCAGCCCCAGCCATTGACTGATCCATCACTAATAAATTTCCACTTTAGTTCATCTCCAGGAATTCTCAGTTCACTAGACCAGTCAGACCACTCTCGGCCTATCAAGTAAAGGATAAGGGGAACATTAGTTACGACACTGGCGATGGGGACGGTTAACGGAGTATTCCCCCTTAATATTAAGATAATTTTTCATGCAAAGGACAATATAAAGGTCTAAGGAATGTAGACTTAAAGGCGTTGTCCAGGTTGGGGGCTGATTTTTATACCGATGACCTTTCCACAAGATAGGTCATCAGTATATCATCAGTGTGGTTGTGATACCCGGACCCCGCACCCGTCAGCTGTTCCGGCTATCTCCAGGCGCCAGCAACTATACAGTGGTGGGTGCCTGAAGCAGAAAGCTCCGACCACTGTATAGCCGCCGTGCTGGGTTACTGCAGCTCTTCTCCTATTCACTTGAATAGGTCATCAGTATAAAAACAGCCCCAAACGTGTACAACCCTTTAAAGAGGCTCTGTCACCAAATTTTGCAACCCCTATCTGCTATTGCAGCAGATAGGCGCTGCAATGTAGATTACAGTAACGTTTTTATTTTTAAAAAACGAGCATTTTTGGCCAAGTTATGACCATTTTTGTAGTTATGCAAATGAGGCTTGCAAAAGTCCAAGTGGGTGTGTTTAAAAGTAAAAGTCCAAGTGGGCGTGTATTATGTGCGTACATCGGGGCGTTTTTAATACTTTTACTAGCTGGGCGTTCTGATGAGAAGTATCATCCACTTCTCTTCAGAACGCCCAGCTTCTAGCAGTGCAGACACAGCCGTGTTCTCGAGAGATCACGCTGTGACGTCACTCACAGGTCCTGCATCGTGTCAGACGAGCGAGGACACATCGGCACCAGAGGCTACAGTTGATTCTGCAGCAGCATCGGCATTTGCAGGTAAGTCGATGTAGCTACTTACCTGCAAACGCTGATGCTGCTGCAGAATCAACTGTAGCCTCTGGTGCCGATGTGTCCTCGCTCGTCTGACACGATGCAGGACCTGTGAGTGACGTCACAACGTGATCTGGCAGAAGCTGGGCGTTCTGAAGAGAAGTGGATGATACTTCTCATCAGAACGCCCAGCTAGTAAAAGTATTAAAAAAGCCCCGATGTACGCACATAATACACGCCCACTTGGACTTTTACTTTTAAACACACCCACTTGGACTTTTGCAAGCCTCATTTTAATAACTACAAAAATGGTCATAACTTGGCCAAAAATGCTCGTTTTTTAAAAATAAAAACGTTACTGTAATCTACATTGCAGCGCCTATCTGCTGCAATAGCAGATAGGGGTTGCAAAATCTGGTGACAGAGCCTCTTTAAGGCGTCTATAATGGCAATACAATTTTCCACTAAAGGACATTTACGCTAGCAGATAATTGTACAGATTCTAACGTCATGAGCGACCGTGCACGATAATCACTAAATGGGAACAGTTGTAGTAACTGAATGACTGGCGATTAAGCGATCGTTGACACTACAAATAATCGTTTATGTGAACATAAAAAGAGACATTGTGGTATAGTTTGACTGATAGCGGACATGTGACATTGTAAAATTGGCGACCAACTATACATTTTTAATGATTGACACCATAACGTTGTGTTTAAATACTTGTCTGAAATCGCTATTCGATCACTCACAGCAATCATACTGAAGACCGCTAATATAAATATCTGCTCGTGTAAATGGATCTTAAACAGCAGTGTTTGCACCCTCAGAACGAAACCTAATATGGTAAAATATATGGACGTAAAGAGGTATTCTATGATAATGCCACCAAAGTTCACCATAGCACTCTTGGCACACCCTAGTTTAAAAATTAGCTAAAATCCATGCATAACAAAATGTTTTAACGCAATGCAAACAGGCTCATGCATGTCAGGAATGATTATGGAAATATTGGGATATTCTAATAGACTATAATGACGTAATATCAGACAACTTATAAGGCTCACATAACTTACGGTCTTGGAGCAAAAAAATGTACAGGCCTTGATTTAAAAATAGAGAGAGGACTACCCACAAATGACAGGTCACTAAATTCTAGATTAGGAAATACCCTTTAAAAAGAAGTTCTATGAGGGTGGATAAATAAGTTGCTGAAAGTGTCTAGAATACACTCAGGACAGAATGTAGTGTGTAAAGTGATATCTATGCATATAGCCTACCTATAGAAAAAGCTGTACGGACTATGTGTAAACAATACAGCAGCTGCCGAGATCGCCGCTTTGGGGACAAAGTATAATATATAGTTTATACTATTCGAACCCTTAACCAACTGCACATATGCGAATGTTTACTTCATAATATCCTTCATGTCAGAAATGCTACTAGCATACACATGACTAATATTTCTTTGTCCTTTATACGTAGAGAAATAAGGGCACACAAATGATGAATTTAATATCGTTTTCCGTAATGGGAATTGTACAAATTTGTATTTGGAAGCTGGCCATAGACAGCCAACTGTCACTTTTCCCCCAAAAATCACCTATCGTGACATATCGGACAGAAAGTAATAGTTTATCAAGAAGATTTTTGACCATATTGAAATGTCCATCATTTTTATAGTCCCTGTCTTCATCTGCAGTCTATCAATGCTCACTGGTGTATTTTGGCTATTGGGAGAAATATCGGACAATTACAAAAATAATCATAGAATTTTATTGTTGTGAACAGCCAGCCTTTTATATGGAAAAAAAAAAAAAAAAAAAGATAATAAACTCTACTCAACTTTAGACATACATGGAATGAATTTGTCAGATTGGAAGATTTGATACTATATGGAAATAACTAAATTCAGTTCCTAATCACTTTGATTTTATTCAAATTAAACATTTTTGTGTTGAAGACTGCGAAGAACCGAAACATCCGAACAACCGATGAAAGGATTTATTAACATGTTGGTGCACCAATTCAACATATTGGATACGTTGGTTGATTAAAAATGCTGGTTTGTACCCTTTCAAACCTTTGACAAAAAATAGTTTTGTGTATGGCCAGCATAAGATTTATTTTGGCCATGTATCAATTCTTACAAACACAAAAAGTCTAGATTGCAAAATAAACTTTCATGCACCAATATATGGCATTGCACAGGGAAGAACAAGGGGGAAAAAATACATGTACAGATGCCATAGAGCTGATGCTGCCACTTCTAGTCTCAAAATATATGTACGGTATATTTGCACAAGTGAAGAACATATATACAAGTGCATATGGAAAGAGTGACATTTTTCATCAACGCTTTGCACATCACCTGATCGGACTGAAACTATCCTGTTGGCCCCATCCATTATGGTAAGTGGGTCATGTCGCCGCTCTGTAGAACACTGGCGGTCAAATTCTACTCTAAGGCCCTCAGCACCTAAACAACCATAAAGAGAGTAATGCGATTTTAACACAATTGGTCATACAGTTATACAGGCTACGTATAAGCCAATAATAGTGCTCTGATCAAAAGCTTAAAAACAAACTAAATTACAGGGAACACACAAAAGAACCTCAAAAACATGAGATGTACAAAAATACATTAACATGACCTTAAACAAATTATGGAAATAAAAAGATGCGATTGCATTGTAGTTTACTTGTGGTTCTTGTCAGCCCATATGCTATGGACAAAATAAAAAAAGGATAAAGCCAAGTTTTTACTGGAAAAACACAATTTAATTTTACAAAATCACATATTTGTTACTTTTGGCAATGAATACATTACTTCCCCCATTATAGCGAATAGGCCAATAAAAACATCACCACCTACTACATACTAAACTATGTTCATGGATCTTGGGGATCGAAAGCATGGCCATATAATCGTTAATCATTCATGTATATAGCAACACTGTAGGAGTTTCAGGGTGTGTAGAGTCATGCCCCATTGACAAGGAGCATGGTTATATTTTTGGGGGGAATAACAGCAAAAAGTCACAATCTAAGAAAAGATGCTCCAGAACGGTTACTTAATGGGCAATAGGAATACAAGTATTTACTAAAACAGACGTCAGGAACGCTAACAGTAGCTCAATAAAGTGTCATTTTTTTGTCTGAATTTATATTAAATAAAATTGTATCTTTACAACATACTTTGCTTTACGGTTTTGTACCATTTAAAGGATTTCTCCATTCATATACATAGCTGGTTTCCCTTAACAGATCGTAATTATTGCAGTACATATTGGGTCACCAATACTAGTGGGGTACCACATAGGTCACTATTAGGCCCGATTGTCTAATATATTTATTAATGACCTTCTAGAGGGATTGCACATTAATATACATTTTTGCAGATACAAAACCATGTAAAGTATTTAACACAACGGAGGACAGAATTATATTACAAATGGATCTGGAAAAGTTGGAGGCTTGGACAGAGAAGTGGCAAATGAGGTTTAACACTAACAAATGTAAGGTTATGCACTTAAGGGAAGATACAGGTTACCATTACATACTAAATGGGAAAATACTGGGTAAAATGGACATGGAAAAGGACTTCGGAAAAAAACATAACAACCAGTATCAGGAAGCTGCTGCCAAAGTAAATATGATCATTTGGTGCTTCAAAAAGGGGCATAGATGCACATGATGAGAACATAGTTATTTCCCTTTATAAATCACTAGTCAGAACGCACATGGAATATTGGGTACAGTTTTGGGCACTAGTGAATGGGAAATACAAAGCTTGAAATGGCCCTTTTCCCTGAAAAACAAAAGTTATTAATGGAATGGGTGGACCACAGTATCCAGAAAGATAAATCACAATTTCTTACAAACCAGGGACAAAGGTCGGGTGACACCCGATCTCCAGACAGGTAAGGGTCTCAGAGCTGGAAGCCGCATCTATCACAAATTTACACATATCATATAGATATGCCATAAATGTCTGAGGTGGGAATATCACTTTGCGGTCAGACATGTGACCTAGCGGCTTAGCGCCAACTGTCATCTCACATGAAAAAGTATTACTAAAGTTTAATACAGCACAATGTCACCTCTGCAATCTGAAACGTTAGATGAAACATAGGATATGTATTCTCAAGTGCATGTAGCAACTACTTTACCTATGTATTGAGCTGCCACATGTATAAAGACATAGAAACAGGTAGAAGCCTAGGAGTGTTGTTGGGTCTCCCTGAGCTTCGGTGGGGGGGGTCGTCATTGATTTTTAAGCACCTTGGGCGATAGAAAGCACGAGCTTTCAAAAAAAAACAAAAAAAACACAAACAACCAAAAGGCGAAGATATTAGAAGCTGATGTCTAGGTTGAAGTAAAACTAAAATTAATAAAATGTCAGGGTCTAAAATGAATGGAGTGGATGACACAGTGTTTTTCACTTTTTAGTTTTTTTAATCCCTTACAGCACTCCGGTCACTACACAGTAAGAGGCATGGTGGCAGCGGATCGTCAAGTAATGAATGGATGCTTGGGAAACAGGACAGCTAAGGGGAGATAGAGCCAGTAGTAATTACATTCAGACACTTAGTTCACACCTTCAGGATTGCCTACGGCCAATCCGGATGTGTATTTTTACACAGGAAGATGTGCTGCTAACTAGCGACCATTTTTTTGGCCGCATAAAAGTTCGGATAAGCCAATGAACGAGCTTTTTCTCATTCCTCGGCTGAACGTTGCCTTGTTTACGCAGGGCAATGATCGGGAAAAAGCATTGGGGTGAATGCTCGTTTTCCCAATCATTGGTCCTTTTCAAGGGCCTTAAAGGGAACCTGTCACCAGCATTTCACCTATTAACCTGGCAATACCTGGAGGAAGTGGGTGAAAAATCATTTTTAGTCGGCTCCGTATCTTTAGTATTCCGTTTTTTAGTGTTCCCGCACTGAATGCTAATGAGAATAAGAGTCATATCTTCATTCCTCAAGCCTTTCCGAGTTAACCCCGCCTCCGAACTTGTGAGTGACAGCTTACTTTTGATTGACAGCATTCAGGGTGGGCCAGTTTTCTTCGGTGGGCGGGCATAGGAAGAGGAACGAACGAGACTGCCAGATTATTACCATAAAAGGCGCAAAAGGTTTGCTGCCCGTTATTTACGGTCAGAGGAGGCGTTTAGGAGATCGGATAACACCAATGAACTTCTGATAACCAAAGCCAGTGAGGGGCGAGTAGTGCTGAATAAGTGAAATGCTGGTGACCGGTTCCATTTAAGGGTACAGGAGCACAGCCAAGTATTACTTTGTGACTGGAAGTATGCTTTCGTATGGCGAAACTAAGCAGTAGTGAGGTAGTAGCAGAAAATCCATAGGTCAATATTAGCAAAAGGTCAGAAATTTGCATGGGATGAGTTATGATGCTCCAGATTCCCCATGCAGGAGGCTTGCATACACTGTCAGATTCCAGATATGTAGTTTACTAGAACGGTCTACTTTTGGGGAACTCCTGATTATAAACAGGGGTGCTCTTATCCATTTCATGTACATTGCTCCGTCTCCAGGGGTTCCAGAATATTGTGCTTTTCAGTTTTGGAAGGAGAGAGCTTTAAAAAGCTTCAGGTGACCAAACACAGATCTTGCAGCACTTGGCACTTTAATCCTCTGTACTGACAATACATTGCTATGGCAACAGTGACTTCATATGCCCACGACTGCTGGCTCTGTGTGTCATTTTTCAAGCTACGGGGGATGTTTCAAATCTGCATTTTAAGACATTCTGACAAAGGAACTTTCTCCCCATAACGTAGGGTATTTATCTTTCCATCTCGTTCCACCACTTTACAGTAATCTGTAATGTGGGACTAATGTACTCTGGATGCATTTTGGGATGTTTGGCACCTACTCATTTTGGCATGGCTTCTCTGATGTGTAAGTAATGCTGTTAAAAACTTACGAATTGTGATAATCATTATAATATATATATTTGCTAATGTTACATAAAAATACTTTGTCATAAAAAAAAAACACCACTACCCCATGCATGGAGTCTATACATTTCCATTAAACACTATTACTGTACTTTTCTGCCTACAAGTATTTTATTTCCACTTAATGGCCATTAGGCTAACAATTTTATAGCTCCAAACCCAATAAATGTACCTGATGTGCGTCTCCCATTTTGAAAATTGCAAGGATGGAGAGTTACAATTTAAGCACAGCGGAGCAAGATGATGGGAACAATTTGTTACAGCGTTTTAAAAAGTCTATTTGTAATCCCATTTCTTACTATTGAAAGAGAAACTGAACTAAGCAGATGGGACCATGATGGAGTGGTTCAACTAAAGTCATTTACAGCCTGTTCCATCTTATCTCAGGGGTAGTCCATGGGCACACAACCTTAATGACAGTGCCTCGTCCTGCACAAAGTACGGTTTGCTACTACTATCTTGCAGGACTCCAGGCAACTGCAGCATTTACACTACAATGTGGACTCACCGGCGGCAGTGTTTACCCTAGACTATGGACTGACCAGGAGAAGTACTTACACTACACTGTGGACCGACCGGCCAAATCGTTTACACTCGGCTTTGTACTGACCGGCGGCATCGCTTACACTAGACTGTGAACTGACCGGGAGAAGTGCTGACACTAGACTGAGGACTAATTGACTGACTGAAGTGTTTAATAAAAACAGTGTGCCTTACAATTGCTACCTGCAGCGACCACTAGAGGGAGCGTAGGAGTTCACTGCGCATGGTTATGTTTTAAACAATGTGCTAACGACTTACGCAGGTAAGCTCCCACGCTCCCTCTAGTGGTATCTGCAGGCAAGCCAGAGCGGTTTTAAATCATCTAGGTAGCAGTATTTGCCATCTGGAGCCCTGTGTTGTGGTGCTCTCTAACCACCCTGATCCATTCTTAATTATTTTGAAACAGTAGCATGTGAAAGCAGTATTCTGCATGCACTACATCACACATTTTTACATTTTGTCATTGAGGGGTTAGTGATGGTATTCCTGTAATTTTCCTAGTGGTCTAGAGTGGCTTAGTAGTGAACACTAATATCTCTTGTAGTCTAGGATGATGAAGGGGTTAATATTTATATCCTTTATCCATGGTGGCTTAGGATGGCTATGGAGTAATATCTACGGTTAGTTCAGTGGTTAACAATATTATATAATTACAGGGCTGGCCGGGTTTTCTGCCTTTCGGGATCCACAATCGCACAATTAATCCTGAGCACAGACCTCGAAGATGAATGCAGACCCTGAACTGCAGACTACCACCGGGGTTTAGCCTGCCCTCCTAGGTCTGGAGGAGGAGGAGAAAGAGGCTTACCCAGCGCTACTACAGTCGGCTCGTCGTATCAGCGTGTGACTGCTACTCAAAGTCTACATTGCATTTTGGTTTGCCGGGTACAGACGCCTGCCTGCCTGGTCAAATTTAGTTAAAGCCCACTACAATGAAGTGAATGACTGACAAATCCATCAAGCTCACATATTTATAAGCTATAAGTATTGCCAGGATCAAAGGGGTTTTCCCATTTATATTTATGGTCTATCCACAGCATGTGTCATAAATGTCAGTTGAGACCCGCACCGCTCTAGAACGGGGCCCCCTAAACCCTGTTCTACCTCTCTGTGCTCTGGCTGACTCATGTGAATCCCGACCACAAAGAAGAAAACAGCGTAGCCGCAAGTACAATAGTAGCGAATGGCAGTTACGGAAACAGCGTAGCATGCGAGCTACGCTGTTTGCATAACTACCATTCAGTTCTATGGGACTTACAGAAACAGCGTAGTTCAGCGAACTACGCGGTTTCCTTCTTCATGGTCGGAAATCACACGAGTCAGCCAGAGCACAGAGAGGTAGAACAGGGTTTAGGGGGCCAGAAGTGTGACCCGCATCTATCTGACATTTATGGCACATCCTGTGGATATGTCATAAATGTCCCTGATAGTAAAACCCCTTTAATAGAAAACGCAATGCAGTTTCAAACGTTTTCTCAAGAATAACTATTTCTTCATGTAATAAAAATAAAGTGATTACCTGGTATTTTGACTGTGCCACTTGTTGAGGTGTCATCTGTATATGGGTGGCTACTTTCTACCACCACTGGTTGTGAGGAGAGACGTCCACTCTGGGAATCTGTGGCAACATCTTCTAGTTCTGTGACGCAAAGCTCAAGCAGCATATCGGCTACCTGGAATGATGAAACACCTCCATTCAAGTGACTTCTAAACCTTAAGAAAAATGCTACACGCAAAACTATCCAATGTTATATGGTTTTTTTTTGTCATTCATTCCAGGGTATAGTAAATAAGCAAGAAATACGTAGCATATGAAGGGGAATCCAACCCCTCAAATGCACACAACGAATAGTAGAGAATAAGAACATCATGAAAAATGGAAAGAGGTTCAGCAAGATGGATGAATTATCCAAGAAAAAACACCGGACCAGTTAGTAAGCGTTTGGAAGAAAACATGGGAACCATAGGGTGACCAGCACAAGTACACTATATAGCCAAAAGTATGTGGACCCCCCTATTAATTATTGAGTTCAGGTCTTCCAGTGACCCATTGCAAACCGGAACATAAAATCAAACACACAGCCATGCAATCTTCATAGAAAAACATTGCTAGTAGTATAGGTTGTACTAAAGACCTCAGTGATTTTAAACGTTACACTGTCATAGGATGGTACAAGTTTCAGTAATTTCTAAACTTCTCGATCTGCCCTGTTCAACTAAGGGTGATTATTGTGAAGTCGAAGCGCCTAGGAGTAATAGCTTAGCCACGAAGCGGTAGACCTCACAAACTCAGAGAGCAAGGCCGACAAGGGCTTAAGCGAATAGCCTGCAAAAATGGCCTATCATCTGTTGCATCAATCACTACAGTTCCAAACCGCCTGTGGAAGTGACATCAGCGCAAAAACTGTGCTGCGTGAAATAGGGTTCCATAGTTGAGCAGCTGCGCACAAGACTAAGGCTTGGAAATGCCTACTAGACTACGCTATTTCGCCCCCTTCCCTTTTCCAGCAGGACTGTGCCCCAGTGCACAAAGTTTGGTCCATAAAGGCATGATTAGGTGAATAGGGTATGGGTGAACTCGATAGGCCTGACAGAGCCCTGAACTCAACCCCATCAAGCACCTTTGGAACGACAATTGCAAGCCAGTCCTTCACGTCCAACCTTCCAAAAGTGTCTGACCTCCCAAATGCTTTAGAAAACATTCCCAGAGGAGTGGAGGCTGGTATAGCAGCAAAATCCGTCCCAGTTCCATATTAAAAGCCCATGATTTTGACATGTCTAACATGCTCATATAGTGTAGGTACTGCTTTTTTTACCATGACCGCACAGGTCAATCAATGGTGCAGTCAGTTGAAAACTTCACATCTCCATTGTGGTCACTGATCATATTTTTCATCATGTTCACAAATACTGAGCTTATCAGCAAGAACCTTTTCTAGTACTTCTAAAATAATAAAGAAATAAAAAAACTAATGTAAGCAGTGATGCACTGACCTGTGGGTATGCGGTGCCCATTCCAGACAGAATAGCAGAGAGAACTTCTTTCCCCTTCTCTCCAGCTCTGTTAGATACTGCCAGTTTAAGCAGGTCAACCAAGACTCTAGTATCATCGGGTACAAGTAAACAGGTGAATTCATCCAGACACTGAGGTTCTGGGCCCGAGACTTTATTCTGGCTTTCCCCATCCTAGAAAAAATAAAAGTACTTAGAAGAAGTAGTGCCAAACATATACACCAGCGTCCAGCAGCCTATCAAGTCACATTGCTATATCAAAATCTCATAATCCGTGATCACCTACTTCTTTGGTTTTGGTCATTGTTTCTGCAATGATACTAGCTGCTCCAGGATCATCCGTAACTGGAATAAAAGGTCGAGACGAAGCAGCAGAAGGAGTCACAGCAGAAGGTGTCACTGCATCTTCAGAGGTGGGCACCTAAGAATTGAATAGGAAAAATCTTAAAATCAATGAAAAAAGATGTAATCTTTTCTCTTCCAGATTCTAAACATAAACATGAAGCAACACTCTACATGTGCTAAGACTTACAATACAGCAATGTTTAAATGTGAGGTTTGTAGCGGTCATGTTGATCAAATTGAGTGATCCCACCTGCCATGACAAGGCGACCTAAGAAACGCACATTTATAAATATAGCATATACAGTAGCAGTCCATATATTCAATGTTTGTATATAGATGAGCGCACGAAAGGTGCTGCTGCATCTTGGTGTTTGTTTCCTTGGCATTGCACTGACAGAGGATTTGCACATTTATTTCACTTTATTAGGAGGCGCTAACTATCTTTTGCTTTAATCTATAAACACATTTTTCCTTCTCCCAGATTGCAATGCATACCTCTCCTCGTCGGTCTTGCCAAGGGCTAGGACTTAATCGATCCTCTAAATCCATAGTCAAGCCAACATCATCACTGTTAATGGGGCTAGATGTGCCAGACACATCTGAAGGAGGGGCTGTGGACAAAGATGGGCACTCGACAGGAGCAATCATACTGGCTGGCATTAAAGCCCCAACAACAGCATCCCTGCAAAGAGAATAATGACATCACATTATTTATTAGTCGTCGATATGTCTCCTGTACGTTACATCCATTAAAATAGCTGATGAAATGATAGAATGTGTCTTTCAAAACTTCCTTAAGACAATGCTACGATTAGGAAATGTTGTTTACCACTATCAGAAGTAAATGTAAAATATTGCATTACAACTTCTAATCTTCAGTCAACATCTGCAAATTGCAAATTAACCACATTAAAAAATAAAAGGTTTCACAAAGATAACCACTTACCATATAACCTATCAGGATATATAGACGTTATGGAGGGGTACCGAACTTAAGTTATCCATGTATTGTGTTGCCAACAATTTATTGAAATGGATGCAAAGAATACTGAATTTCCACTGCTGCCAAATGCAGCTTTGACCGATAAGAGCTGATCGACAGGGGTTACAGAATCTAGACCCACGGTGATCTATTTAAATAAGCGGCTATCTTTGACGGACAACCCCTTTGATAGATATAATGGAGAAGTAGTTTTTCTTTTTTGGACTGTCTGTACCACTAGCAGTGACATAAAGATGGCCAGATCTCAAACATCGATGCGTGAATATCAAATCCAGAAGGTGTTGCAAATGAAAAGGACGGGGAATTTAATTGGCAAATGCGTTCTATCTGCTATTGCCTTGAAAAATCCGTCCATATAAAAAAGGCTTCATCTAAATCCTAATCTCAGATAAGTGATTAGTTTCCGCACAGGGTAAGCTTTTCCTATTTCTTCTCTACTTCACAGATTGCATCTTGAGCAGATTTCTTTTGGGTACGATTGTAATTGTGTACAGTAGTACCACAGAACGATTACCATAAAAACCATCTCACCAGGGAATTCCAGATCACTAACAGAAGCTTGCTTAAATGCAAATTACTTTATAATGACATTCTTTAAACACTTATTCACAAAAAAAATAAAAAATCTGTCAGTATTGTACTTCTTACCTAGCATACATAATCTGCAATGCAGTAAGAATGTGAGAGAGCGCTTGTTGTTTGGCTAAGTTCCCATCAATCGAAAGAAGAATCTTTGCAAGGGATGGGCGATGCGACTTGGTATTGTTCACACCACTGATTTTGTTGCTGGAAGATGAAGATTCTAGATCTGAAGGTACACCTTTAAAAAACAAAGAAATAAAGAGCTTGTAAAGAGCAAATATTTGCTAAAATGTGTTCAAATTTATCATATGTATATGAATTCTATCCAATGCTTCCAGTTAATGCTTTTAAACTGCTAACTTCCATCAGATATCAAAAAAACAAGGGATACTGGGTAAAGACATGGACATTGTAGCTTATTACCTTTATGGCAAGTATATACAGAACTTGTTTCCATCACATCAATAAAAAAATAGTAAAAAATATAAATTAAAATATAAATAAATAATTTATTACCAAGATATGAAGCTCCTAGGGGATCTCTGGCTGTTTGAAAGAGGACAGGCTCGTGAACAGAGGGTGTCGCCACATCGACTGTTGTCCAGGCCACACTGTGAGACGATCCGCAAGCGACACGTGTTATTTTCTGTCCTTCCAGACCATGGACAAGGGTAGGCTTTCTGTTGACGGTAGTTGTTCCATTACCTTGCTGTCCATGATCATTGTCACCCCATGCATACACCTGCAAAGATACAGCTATTAATAAAATGCTTGCCTAGTATTGTTTACATAGAGGTGCTTATATAGAGGCTGTGAGTGAGTGAGTAGGTGTGTGAGTGAGCAGGTGTGTGTGTGAGCAGGTGTGTGTGTATGAGTGTGAGTATGTGTGTATGTGTGCGTGTGAGTGAGAGAGCGAGACAGATAGAGAGAGAATGTGTGAATGAAAATGTGTGTGTGAGTGTGTGTGTGTGAGAGTGTGAGTGTGAGTGTGTGTGTGTGAGAGTGTGAGTGTGTGAATGTGTGTGTATGTGTGTGTATGTGTGTGTATGTGTGTGTATGTGCGTGTATGTGTGTGTATGTGTGTGTATGTGTGTGTATGTGTGTGTATGTGTGTGTATGTGAGTGTGTGAGTGTGTGAGTGTGAGTGTGAGTGTGAGTGTGAGTGTGAGTGTGAGTGTGTGTGTGTGTGTGTGTGTGTGTGTGTGTGTGTGTGTGTAAGTAAAGGTGTGACGGTATCTTACCTGTCCTGTGTCAGTTACTGCAAGACAATGAAGTGCTCCAACAGCAACATGAACAATCTTCTTTCCTCTGAGGCCTTCAACAACTTGTGGTTTTCTCACATGGACATCGGTGCCATGACCCAGGCGGAAATAGTCTCCTTTCCCCCTGAAATATTATTTAAAAGAGTCATTTTCTGTATCAGTGACCTACTCAATATTTCATTGCAGGAGTAAGATTTCAAACTTGTGCATGTTTTTATTTTTTTTATTTTTTAAGTGAATTGCCACCTTTGGTTTTACTTTCTATATTAGGCTCTATCCAGAATAGCATTTAGAATTTCAGTCAGGGGTTCCGTCAACTTTTGCAACAGAAAAACACAATACCCAAACCGAAAAAGCAGCATGAATCAAAGTAGCCCAATCAGAAGTAAATGAAATATATATAAGGTTGTATGGGCTCATTCTAGGGTGTTAAAGAGGCTCTGCCACCAGATTCTCAAATCCCTATCTCCTATTGCATGTGATCGGAGCTGCAATGTAGATAACAGTAACGTGTTTATTTTTTAAAAAAACGTTCATTTTTGGCTAAGTTATGAGCTATTTTATATATAAGCAAATGAGCTTTGAAATTGACAACTGGGCGTGTATTGTGTTTTTAACTGGGCGTGTATTGTGTTTTTAACTGGGCGTGTTTACGTGTATGACGCTGACCAATCAGTGACCAGTCAGCGTCATACACTCCTCTCCATTCATTTACACAGCAGCGATGTGCAGCCACATAAACAGAGATTAACGTTAATCAAGTGTCCTGATAATGAATACACATGATCATCCAGCCTGGACGTCATGTGTATTCAGAATCCTGACACTTCTGAATCTTTTCTGTGAGATTCCAGCAAGCCGCGCGTAATCTCGCGAGATTACGAGGTAAACGAGATTTCGTTTCCCGTGCTGGAAATCTCACAGAAAAGATTCAGAAGTGTCAGGACTCTGAGTACACATGACGTCCAGGCCGGATTTCATGTGTATTCATTATCAGGACACTTGTGTATGTGGCTGCACATCGTTCTAGCAAGAACACTATGTGCTGTGTAAATGAATGGAGAGGAGTGTAAGACACTGACTGGTCACTGGTTGGTCAGCGTCATACACGTAAACACGCCCAGTTAAAAACACAATACACGCCCAGTTGGACATAGAAAAAAAAAAAACACGCCCAGTTGTCCATTTCAAAGCTCATTTGCATATATATATATATATATATATATATATATATATATATATATATATAATATCAGCATTCTGAGAGACAAGACATGGACCGCACAATCCACAGTATATACGTTGATCTGAGCAGCTAGGCATGATTTAGAAACATGAACATGAGGTTCTTTGTAAACATTTTGATCAAACTGTATAAGCCCACTTGCCACTTCACGGCGACCTCTTTAAAGTGGGTCCCTACTCTAGCGGTTGCAGCACCGCATGGCGGCCCCCGCCACCACAGCACCGCTCCCGCAGAGGGAGCAACCCAGTGGTCCAAAAGCACCCATGCTTTCAGAACGTGCCAAGCCTCCTTGGCTCTGGGCCACGTCCCCCCACAAGTGCAGCACTACAGCAACAGACACCACCATACAGCACCAAGACATGTGAACAGATGGAATGAGCTCACCTTGCCATGCGCCCCCACGCTTGGCACGGTCTGAAGGCATGGGTGCTTTTGGGTCCCTGGGTTGCTCCCTCGGCAGGAGTGGTGCTGCGGTGGCGGTAGCCGCCATGCGGTGCTGCAACCGCTAGAGTAGGGACCCACTTTAAAGAGGTCGCCGTGAAGTGGCAAGTGGGCTTATACAGTTTGAGCAAAATGTTTACAAAGAACCTCATGTTCATGTTTCTAAATTATGCCTAGCGGCTCAGATCAACGTATATACTGTGGATTGTGCGGTCCATGTCTAGTTTCTCACAACGCTGATATATAAAAAATAGCTCATAACTTTGCCAAAAATGCACGTTTTAAAAAAATAAATAAAATAAACGTTACTGTTCTCTACATTGCAGCGCCGATCACATGCAATAGGAGATAGGGATTTGAGAATCTGGTGACAGAGCCTCTTTAAACCCAAAAGCATCACAACTGAATAAATAAACCCGAAAAAAATGGATGCTGAGAAACAGAAAAGTAGTGAAAACAATACTTTATTAACATAATTAGTACAATACAATAATGATGATGATAAAAAATCCATAGACCGACAGTTAAAAACGGAAACTCAACTAGGTATTTCCCAAGTATGCACAGATAGCTAGTTAGATGTATATTGGCCCTGCAATGCAAGTAATATGTTTAGCTAGTAATATAACCATAAAGAACTATGACATAAATTGGTAATGGCTATATAAAGTATATGCAAATAGTCAGTAAAGATGAATATTTAACTAAATACAAGTATGGCCTGTCAGAATAATGTAATCCGGCGGTAAATACCGCATGTGGACGAATTATCTGTAGGCAATATAGACACATGTGCAATGTTAAATGAGTGCACAGGCATGACAATGAACTAAATACATATAGTATGCATAATAATAGGCTACATACATATGAAGTGCATACAGATAATACAAAAATGCATTGGAGGAATAGAAAAAGACATAAGGGAAAAGTTTTAGAAGAGCATATCGTGGGGATATGACATACCCATGGTGAATAACGGGAAAAACCACAGCGGAGATCCACCCCAACGTGTGCGCCGAAACGCGCGTTGGGGTGGATCTCCGCTGTGGTTTTTCCCGTTATTCACCATGGGTATGTCATATCCCCACGATATGCTCTTCTAAAACTTTTCCCTTATGTCTTTTTCTATTCCTCCAATGCATTTTTGTATTATCTGTATGCACTTCATATGTATGTAGCCTATTATTATGCATACTATATGTATTTAGTTCATTGTCATGCCTGTGCACTCATTTAACATTGCACATGTGTCTATATTGCCTACAGATAATTCGTCCACATGCGGTATTTACCGCCGGATTACATTATTCTGACAGGCCATACTTGTATTTAGTTAAATATTCATCTTTACTGACTATTTGCATATACTTTATATAGCCATTACCAATTTATGTCATAGTTCTTTATGGTTATATTACTAGCTAAACATATTACTTGCATTGCAGGGCCAATATACATCTAACTAGCTATCTGTGCATACTTGGGAAATACCTAGTTGAGTTTCCGTTTTTAACGGTCGGTCTATGGATTTTTTTATCATCATTATTGTATTGTACTATTTATGTTAATAAAGTATTGTTCTATTTTCACTACTTTTCTGTTTCTCAGCATCCATTTTTTTCGGGCTTATTTATAGAAAAACACAATACACGCAGTGCTATTCTTGTCAAAAATACCAGAACCCTGACACCTATTATAAGTCACTGGGGTTAATTGGTTACCATTTGGATCGATCGGTAGACTGAACAGTCACAGCATCACCCGTTATACAGAGAAGCCAAGTGAAAAGAGATAATTTTTTTTTTTAAACAAATAAAACAGTTAAACGATAAAGATAAATCATTTTGTAATATAAATTAGGACTCTGTTTTGCACCACTTCCTGGATGAATCAAGTAATGTAAATCTTTAGATTAAGACTTCTCATCCGTTTTACCCCCAGAATAATCACAAAACAATTTAGGAGATTTGGAGAGCAACGGTCTTTGAGATTTCTGTACACAATTATACAAGCCACAAGGAAAACAATATAATTCTACCAGAATTCAGAATCTATATTAAATTACCATGTCCAGACAACACCAGATTTTGTTAAGGCCAATGAAAATTGAGCTCCGCATTCTATCTGGCATACTGCTTGACCATTGAGTCTTTCAATGTTTTGAGGGACATTACATCCTTCACTTCCTCCGCGGCCAAGTTTCCCGAAATCTCCATCACCCCAAGAGAATACTAGTCCTGGGAAAAAAAGCACATTATAAAAACACAGCATTCGATTGAGCACATTTAGGGTAAGTTCACGTAGCACAAATACTGCGGATTTTCCGCAATGTCTTTAGACATTGCGGAAAATCTGCAGCATAATACAGTAGCAGCAGAGTGGATAAGATTTGAACAAATCTCAGCCACACGTTGCGTGAATGATAAGTGAAAAAAAGCGCTCAGAAAATTACCAGCGATTTTTTAATCCGAAGCATGTCAATTGAATTTGTGTAAATCGCTGCTTTTTAGTTGTGGGTTTTCCCTATTGAATTCATTAGGGAGGTAAAATCCACAACAAAATAGCTGACTTTGCGATTTTTGCAAGGGAAAAGCTGCAATTCCGCAGCAAAAATCGCAAGTCCGAAAAAATGTAAATCTTATACTTACCCAGACTTCCGTGCTTCTTCGTCCAGGCCGGCCTCCTGGAATTACGTTTTATCCCATGTGACCACTGCAGCCAATCCCAGGCTGTAGCAGCGGTTGCATGGGATGAAATGTCATCCCAGGAGGCCGAACTGAAAAACGGCCGAGGGACGCGTCGCCATGGCTACGGGCAAGGATGAATTATTTCTTTTTTAACGTGCAGTTTTCCACAGCGGATATTCCAACCGAAAACTTGCACCACAATTTGGTGCAGTTTTTCAGTCGGAATTCCCTGCGGCGACCAGGCTGGATACGCTGTGTTTTTACGCAGCGTATCCGCACTGTGTGAACTTACCCTTAGGGTTTAGTTATACAAGTGCTAATCATATAAAAACGTGACATATATTTAATCTTTATTCTGGAGCGAAGAGACTGACCCCCATATATCAATCAAATTATGTTAGTATTCTAGAGTAAACTGCATAAAAAACATTTTTTTTGCAAAAAGGTATGGTGTTCATGCTTAACCAAATATTTATTAAGCCCTGGCCACTTTTTGCAAATTTTATTAATTGAGAAAAGGGAAGGGGTGGGGCTTAAGTCGCTGCGTCCAACCAGACGTTTTCCTGAATAAAATTTTTACCAAGAATTCGATTAGCTTGGAAAATTCTCTATGAATGTACAAGTGATAAATCGCACAAAGTGAAGCTCGGAACTGAATAACCGGTGCTGCAGGGGGACCCCACACTGCCGCTTTTCCATCACTGAATAGCATACCACTCTGTCGAGGTTTTGACTATTTTCGGTTGTAAATAGATGCTAGAGCAATATTACATTTTATTACATCTGCTCATCTTTATTTTGAAGCTTTTCTGTTCTTATAAATATCCTGTAAAGGCTGAGCCCCTGGTACGCTCATTAACCTTTAACTGAGTGGGGGTTAAACTTTTTTTATATCACCCAAATCTATATTTTTTTCCTGACAATCAAATAACATAGCCAAAAATAGGTTGAAAATCCATAATATACTTTTTTTTAGTAATTCGGCCTATTAAAGATTTTGAAATGCAGAGAAACACTAATACATTTTCTGGCCTTCAAGGTTTTTATTCTTAAATACAAAACATACCTTCATCTGTCAGAGCCAGGGTTTGTGCATCTCGGCTTCCGCATGCCACCTGTATGACTCGATGGCCCAGGAGTACCTTTACCTGAAAAACGGGTCAAAAATGATGAGGTAAATGAGAAACCAAAAGGTTCAAGCAAATAATGTGAGGATGGCGTGAACAATAAGGTAAAGAGGAGAATTATACACTACATGATTGGTGGACATACAGCCTTTACTACTCATCAGCCAAAGATATTAATATGATAACTATTACTGGAGCCATTATGAAAAATACTGGTGCGGATAAACAACTACAATCTTACCATTTTAGGTTTCAGCTGAGTTGTATTGTCACCGTGCCCCAGTCGGCCATATTCTCCCAAACCCCACGTATACAGTTCTCCACTAGATGTAATAGCAGCACTATGAGAACTGCCACAGGCGATGTCTCGGATGCGCTTGCTTTTGAGGGCTTCTATTAGCCTTGGTTTATCACAGTTCCTAAATAAAACACAAAAAAAAGTGTTGTGTAAAGTAAAACCACAACATGACACGATACAAGACAACTAGACATCAGCTTAAAGAGACTCTGTCACCACATTATAAGTGCCCTATCTCCTACATAATATAATCGGCGCTGTAATGTAGGTGACAGCAGTTTTTTATTTAGAAAAACGATCTATTTTTACCACGTTATGATCGATTTTAGATTTATGCGAATTAGTTTCTTAATGCCCAAGTGGGCGTGTTTTTACTTTCGACCAAGTGGGTGTTGTAAAGCGGAGTGTATGACGCTGACCAATCAGTGACTAATCAGCGTCATACACTCCTCTGTACAACGGCCACTTGGTCTAAAGTAAAACACGCCCACTTGGGCATTAAGAAACTCATTAGCATAAATCTAAAATCGATCAGAATGTGGTAAAACTAGATCGTTTTTCGAAATAAAAAGCATTACTGTCACCTACATTACAGCGCCAATCACATTATATAGGAGATAGGGCACTTATAATGTGGTGACAGTCTATTTAATCTGAGATTTAATCATGAATGGTAAATATTTTCAATTCTTCATATTAAAAACCGTGTAATATTTAATAACACATTTAAACGAATAGAAACTCACATTCTGCTGAAGTGACCGAGCTTGCCATCATCTCCTTCCCCCCAGGAGAATATTTTGCCATCCACAGTCAGAGCCATTGCATGTCTTCCACCTAAATACAGTAATTTCATTCAATGTCACAACAGTCATGCATATATTTATCTTCTAAATAGATGGAGGTGTAGTGAATGACAAACCTGAATGAACAGCAACTTTCTTCACTACATAGTTGCTGAGTGCTGTCATTTGTCGAGGTATTGGTACGGTGCCACTCGAAATGCCTAAACCCAACCTTCCGTTGGTAGCTTCACCACATGAATATACTTTCCCCTCAGCAGTCACTGTAGATAGGAATGAAGAGGACATAGTAAAAAATATTCAGGGTTCCATCTAATACAACCTCATATCAGACATATAAACAAAAAACGGAGGTAGAAGCTTGTAGTGTAGAGTACGGCTTCATGGACGCCAGTGAGGTACGTACACAACAGACAGACAGGACTTTTTGTATCATCCCTTCAGTAAATCACAGATTGTATACTAATAATTAAAAGTACAAAAGTTATGCTGAATAAGAGCACTTCAAGTACCTGCAAAAAGACTTTTAGATCCACCGGCAACTTGTATAACATTGAGAGCAGATAGCGTTTCTGAAAATGATGGAACTTTGATCTGCAAGAAAAAGGATCATATTACATTGAATCAGTTGCGCAACTAAAAATGATAGGAAAAAGAGCAAGAACATAGGGGGCTAGTTCACACAGTTTTTAGCGCAGTTTTTGATGCGCAAACAGTGCCAAAAAACGTCGGAAATCACCTCCCATGGGTTTCAATGGGAGGTGGAGGCGGGAATAAATAAGCAACATGCTCTTTCTTCCTGCGGTTCAGTCTCTGACCACCCATTGAAATTAATGGGAGGCAGAGAAAGCGTTTCCAGCGGCGTTTTTTTGCCCACAGCCGAAAAGCGCCACAGAAAACACCGCAAAGAGAGCGCAGGCAGGTCCTGAAGGAATTTTGAGGCAGATTTTTCTGCCTGCAAAAAACGCTGTGTGAACATAACCAAATAGTGCAATTGTCTAAAAACATAATAATGAATAAATATTATTATACACAACGTTCAACATTGAATTTATACAAAAAATAATCATTTAAGCCATAGGTGATCCAAAGGCAGCTATTTTTCAAAATGTTACATTCAACAATGAGTATATATATATATATTTAAAAAAAAATTATATATATATTGTATATAGTCCTGGAAGACATCAGAGTCCAACAGGGCAATCAGGGGACTTGTAATTTCAACTTTAATATAGAAAAAATTTAATACTCGTCCTCCCCTGGTCTTCTTTAGCAATGCCTCACTGCCGACCTCCTGAGAGGACGTTGTTTTGTACCATGTGACCAATGCTGCTAATCACAAGCTGAGGCAGTCACATGGGACAAAACGACGCCATCATGAGACCAGCAGGGAGGTGTCGCTACGAGAGACTAGGGGAGGGCGAGTATGGTATTTCTCATATATCTCCTTCTCCCAATCTTTTTTTTTTTTCCTCTAATCTGTAAAACGGCGGCTGGAGCCCACTGGTGGCCGCCATTTTATAGATTTGTGCGCCACACATCCCAAAAGTTTCAGTTTACGGCGAATCCGAAACTTTTGGGGAAGTCGGACCGAATTAAATTTGTGCCAAATTGGTTCTCTCATCTCTAGTCATAAGTATTACCACTCCATATATATATATATCCCAGAAATAAATCCAGCAGCACTCTGGTAGTCAAGGTGAAAAAAATGTGGTTTATTGTGCCAACATGGCAACGTTTCCGTCCCACCTTAAACCACTTTTTTTCACCTTGATTACCGGAGTGTTGCTAGATTTATTTCTGGGATATCTACATTGTCTTTGGATCAAGACTACTAGCTGGCACCCTTTATTATTGGACTTTTTTGTTGGAAAACCGAGTGCTGCTGCCTCTCTCTGCTTATATATATATATAATCACAAAAGACCTGTCATACATAGCACAGTGGAAATATCACTACGTCAAGTCTTGTTTTAATAGTCTATAAGAGACAGAAGAACGGTACCACCAATAAGTATACTGCATATTACATTTCATATAGTACGTAGATTCTTTAGAAAATCTGCAGAAGAAATTGGCAGTCTAAACTCTGATTTCCACTGCGGATAAGCCAGCGAATTCACATTGAAATTCAACGGAGCAAATCCGTGGCTTTTAATTGTGGAATTTGCTTCAATTATAAACTGTTGCTGTGGGTTTTAAAATACGCACATTCCACGAGTCATTTCCTAAGGCCCCATGCACACGAACATAATAACGCCCGTAATTACGGCACGTTTTTATGGGCCCATGGACTTCTATTGGCCACAGGTACCTCCCCGTATGCTTACGGGAAGGTGCCCATCCGTTGAAAAATATAGAACATGTCCTATTTCAGGCCGTAATTACGGCACGGGCAGGCCCATAGAAGTCTATGGGGCTCCCGTAAATACGGGTGACAACGTGTGTGCACCCGTAATTACGGGAGCGTTGATAGGCGACGTCCGTAAATAGTTACTGTCCAGGGTGCTGAAAGAGTTAAACGATCGGCAGTAATTCTTTCAGCACCCTGGACAGTGGCTACAAATCACAATATAGATAAAGCTGTAAAAAAAAAAAAAAAAAGGACGTTCATACTTACCCAGAACTCCCGGCTTCTTCCTCCAGTCCGGCCTCCTGGGATGACGTTACAGCCCATGTGACCGCTCCAGCCAATCACAGGCCAAGCACTGGCTGCAGCGGTCACATGGACTGCCGCGTCATCCAGGGAGGTCGGGCTGGATGTCGAAAGAGGGACGCGTCACCAAGACAACGGCCGGGTAAGAATGAATTTCTTTTACTTTTATTACGGAAAGGGCTGTCCCTTCTCTTTATCCTGCACTGATAGAGAGAAGGGCTGTCGATTAGTGCAGTGCAATTTTGCAGCCAAAAACGTGCCCGTAAATACGGGTGGAATACGTGTGACCTATGACCTGTATTTACGCCAGTATTTATGGGTGGACAAAAATACGGTCGTGTGCATGGGGCCTTACTGTGTGAATAGGGTTTTTTGGCAGAAAGCTGGCAAATTCGGTCATGATTTAGGCACTGAACGCGTGCCTAAATCCGGATACAATTGTAAGTGTGTAAACATGTCCTTATTGTACCAAATATAACTCACAATACTTTTTACCAATTCCATTAATTTAAATCATATTTACAAGATTACCAGATTTTAGCGCAGTTAAAACACAAAACAAACCTTGAAGTCAAGTAAATAAAGAAAAACTAAAGTCTGTTGCAAAAAGTGAAAAATGCTGAAAGGCAGTCCAAAAAGGTGAATGTTAGACCCATCGAATTTACTTAAGAGAATGTTATTAGCAGCTATTTTTTTTATTTTTATAAGTGGCACATTTTAGGTGTAGTGCTCCTGCTCCTTTAAGGCCAGTTTTACACGTAGTAGTTTTTGGTTTTTTTCTCTCGATACGTCTATAGTAAAATATGAGAACATCTACATGCACAGTGTTTTGGTTTGTAGCGTTTTTCGGATCATTGACTATTTATTTGTCAAAATTCAGAATACTGACAGTATGGCGTTTTTTCAGGCCTCTCTCTATAGGCTTCTGAATAGAACTTCAAAAACTTTAGAAGGGTTGTCCACTTTCTGAAAGCGGATGACCTATTCACCGGATAGGTCATCAGTATATGATCGGTGCATGTCCGACATCCAGACCCCGCACTGATCTGCAACTACAGCTGCCTCCGTGCACCGGATGTTTGGAATGGGATGCAGTAGTTGGAGCCGGAAGCAGACGGCTCCGACCCCTGCATAGATGCTATTCACGTGAATAGGAGCAATGCTGGAATACTGCAGCTTGGCCTTCTATTCTTTGACTGGAGCCATCTGCTTCCGGCAACATCGTCCGGAGGCAGCCAGAGTGCTGGATCGGTGCGGGGTCCGAATGTTGGACATGTACCGATCATATACTGATGACCTATCCGGTGGATAGGTCATACATTTTCAGAAAGTGGAAAACCCCTTTAAAAACATTATTATCTGCTAGTAAACTACAAAAGCCAACTTTACCTTAGATCCTTTTAATCCTCCCAGTTGATCTTTGTCATTTAGGCCCCACACAAACACCTTTGTTCTGATTGTTGCTGTCGATTCTAAAGCAGCTGCTTTTTTTCTAACAAAGCTGGAAAAAAAAAAAAAATGTGTCGTTCACATAACCATATTAACTAGGTCAGCATTTAGTTTGAGATCTATTACATCCCAAATCATTGAAGGGGTTGTATTACTAAAGACAGGAATGGCATATAGCTAGGATATGCCAACAATATTGGATCGGAGGGGGTCCAACAGATGCCACCCTGGCAACACTTCGAATGCAGTGGTGCTAAGCAGGCATCGTAACATCTGGTGTCCTGTCAGCTGTGCTTGGCTTTTTTCGAAGACCACAAGGTTGGTCATTAAAGAGGCTCTGTCACCAGATTTTGCAACCACTATCTGCTATTGCAGCAGATCGTTGCTGCAATGTAGATTACAGTAACGTTTTTATTTTTAAAAAACGAGCATTTTTGGCCAAGTTATGACCATTTTTGTATTTATGCAAATGAGGCTGGCAAAAGTCCAAGTGGGCGTGTATTATGTGTGTACATCGGGGCGGTTTTACTACTTTTACTAGCTGGGCGTTCTGACGAGAAATATCATCCACTTCTCTTCAGAACGCCCAGTTTCTGGCAGTGCAGACACAGCCGTGTTCGAGAGATCACGCTGTGACGTCACTCACAGGTCCTGCATTTGATTCTGCAGCAGCATCGGCGTTTGCAGGTAAGTCGATGTAGCTACTTACCTGCAAACGCCGATGCTGCTGCAGAATCAACTGTAGCCTCTGTGGTGCCGATGTGTCCTCGCTCGTCCGACACGATGCAGGACCTGTGAGTGACGACACAGCGTGATCTCTCGAGAACACGCTGTGTCTGCACTGCCAGAAGCTGGGCGTTCTGAAGAGAAGTGGATGATACTTCTCGTCAGAACGCCCAGCTAGTAAAAGTAGTAAAAACGCCCCGATGTACGCACATAATACACGCCCACTTGGACTTTTACTTTAAACACGCCCACTTGGACTTTTGCAAGCCTCATTTGCATAAATACAAAAATGGTCATAACTTGGCCAAAAATGCTCGTTTTTTAAAAATAAAAATGTTACTGTAATCTACATTGCAGCGCCGATCTGCTGCAATAGCAGATAGGGGCTGCAAAATCTAGTGACAGAGCCTCTTTAACTATAACGTCTTATCTGTATGGCTACTTTAACAGGTAATATAGTTCTATACGTATGCAGGACCAGAGATAAATGGTAATATTTAAAAAAAAAAACAAACACACACCTGCCAGTACTGGTTTTTTCATAGTCTTCCTCCTCATTATCTGAAGCAAGAAATGGCACTGTTGCCAGGACTTCCTCCTCTGCCCGGATCTGCCCTATGACACTCAATTCATGGATCTTACAATCAATGCCCGAACTCCGACACTGCTTTATGGCAATTTCAATATATCTGTGATACTTCATAAAAACATACAGAGCATATTAGTACACAACCTTTATAAAAATAAAAAACATTCAAATGAAAATATCCTGTCCTCACCGGACTTACCTCTGTACAGTCACTGAGGAGCAATACACTCATGTCTGTAGGATTTACGTTGATTGTTTTTAGCTCTATTAGATTATTTAAGGAATTGCCACCTAAAATTTGCAAAAAAGGCTTTCTTTATTATACAACTTGCTTAAAGAAACATTGAAGGGGTTTTTCAGGACTAGAATAATCGATGGTCTACTTTTTAAGATAGACCATCAAATCAGATCAGTGGGGATTGCTCTACTGAAACCTTGCAGCTCAGTGACTAAAAGGGACATTTCATTGTTCGCCAGGCACCGTGACGTACATTTAGTAGTGGCTGTGCCTACTATTGCAGCCCTGTCCTATTCACTTGAATGGGACTGAGCTGCAGTACCAGGCGCAGCCACTATCAAGCATAGGAAATCAATATTATAGTCCCGGAAAACACCATCTAAAACTTAAAAAAATAATAATTACAGATTGTTTACCTGACACCACAACCAGAGAGGGCATATAGCTGCTATCTGCCGGGTCTACAATCATCATCAGTCTGTGCACCAAAACATCTGGAAAGATATCCAACCTGATCCAATGCTGTAGGGGCAGAAGAGACTTCTATAACTCAAACACAGATAAAGGTTTTTAGGTCCACAAAGGAACAATAGCTATAGCATTACCATCTCTCTCTTTTAGAGACAAACACAAGTAAATACAGACAACATGCACATAGAAAGTTGGTTTTTACATTAAAGAGGCTCTGTCACCACATTATAAGAGGCCTATATTGTACATGATGTGAACGGCGCTGTAATGTAGATTACAGCAGTTTTTTAGATTTCGAAAACTATCATTTTTGACGAAGTTATGACCTATATTAGCTTTATGCTAATGAGTTTCTCAATGGACAACTGGGCGTGTTTTACTTTTTGACCAAGTGGGCATTGGAGAGAAGTGTATGACGCTGACCAATCAGCGTCATACACTTCTCTCCATTCATTTACTCTGCACATAGCGATATAGCTATATCGCTATGTGCAGCCACAAACACTAACATTACTGCAGTGTCCTGATAATGAATATAGAATACCTCCAGCCAGGATGTGATGTGTATTCAGAATCCTGACCACTTGTAGCGTCTGTGTGATTTACAGCACAGCAGGCGTAGCCTCGCGAGATTACGCTGTAAACTGTCATTTACAGCGAGATTACGCTGTAAACTGTCATTTACAGCGAGATCTCGCTGTGCTGTGCATCACAGAGACGAGCAGAGAAGTGGTCAGGATTCTGAATACACATCACGTCCTGGCTGGAGGTAATGTATATTCATTGTCAGGACACTGCAGTAATGTTAGTGTTTGTGTATGTGGCTGCACATAGCGATCTAGCTATATCGCTATGTGCAGAGTAAATGAATGGGGAGAAGTGTATGATGCCGATTGGTCACTGATTGGTCAGCGTCATACACTCCTCTGTACAACGCCCACTTGGTCAAAAAGTAAAACACGCCCAGTTGTCAATTGAGAAACTCATTAGCATAAAGAGAATATAGGTCTTAACTCCGTCAAAAATGATCACTTTTCTAAATAAAAAAAACACTTCTGTAATCTACATTACAGCGCCGATCACATCATGTACAATATAGGGCACTTATAATGTGGGGACAGAGCCTCTTTAACTTTAAATATTCAGTGAGCTTTATGTGAATTATAGGATTATTGTTATGCAATATCCATTTAACTTGCCTTGCCCTGTGAGCCAGAAGATTGCCAGCACTGATCGCTACCATCAATAAGACGTGGGGCCTGGTTTGCAGAAGAGGAGACGTTCAAATTTTTTACAATTCTTGACCAATCATCCAGCAACATGCCCCTCTGGCCACAGTGACGTCGCTTCAACTGCTTGCCGGAACGTCCACAAAACACTGGAGACTGACCTGTTAACGTAGGGGCGAAGAAAAATAAAAAAAAAAGTAAAAAAATTATATATATTTATTAGAACAATAAAAATTATATTAATAAAGTCTGGCCTCAGCATTCGCTGACATATTAAATGCCACATAAGCATCAAGCAGCTAATTTGATGTACCTGGCTCATTTATTCTGCCGAATGTATGCCTTGCGTTATGTTTTCGGTTCTTGAAGCAGGTTTCACAGAAATCAAAGTCATCACAATTTCGGCATTTAAATCTAGACCCATGAATAGGAAACATCTGACATCCATCACAACTGCTGACAAAAAATAAAGTAAAACATCGCCTTTTCCACTGTTCCCTAGTAAAAGTTTACATAGGATGCAGTGTTGTGACTGCATTGTATCTGATCCATGTGCAAACAGGTAAGAAATGTGGCTTTGGCACAACACTCGTCCTGCTTCAACCTTACATGGTATCACAGATGTGAAAAGTCAAAAGAACAAGCAGTGGCATTGCTATGGCACAAAACCATGTATCCTTTTCTAAAGCAGACATGTCTTTGTAGCCATTTTCATTGCTCTAAATAAAATAAAACACTAAGCAAAATAGTCTTGAAGTATCCAAGTTGGATACAGTCCTGGAAGACATCAGAGGGTCCAACAGGGCAATCAGGGGACTTGTAATTTCAACTTTAATATAGAAAAAATAAAATACTCGCCCTCCCCTGGTCTTCTTTAGCAATGCCTCACTGCCGACCTCCAGAGAGGACGTTGTTTTGTCCCATGTGACCAATGCTGCTAATCACAAGCTGAGGCAGTCACATGGGACAAAACGACGCCATCATGAGACCAGCAGGGAGGTGTCGCTACGGGAGACCAGGGGAGGGCGAGTATGGTATTTCTCATATATCCCCTCTTCTCCCAATCTTTTTTTTTCTCTCTAATCTGTAAAACGGCAGGTGGAGCTCACATCTTATAGATTTGTGCGCCACACATCCCAAAAGTTTGTTTACGGCGAATCGAAACTTTTGGGAAATTCGGACTGAATTCAATTTGTGCCAAATTGGTTCTCTCATCTCTAGTCATAAGTATTACCACTCCAGTGCCCCCGCCTACCTTTCTGGTCAACCTACAGAGTTGTTTAAACCCTTAAATTAAAGCAGCTGTGCCCGGTGGCAAAACTGGGAGTCTGCTCCTGGTCACCGCTGGCAGACTTCGGCTAGATTCACACGAACGTGACAGATTTACACACGTAAAAAACTAGCGTAAATCTGTCCGTGTGCGATGTGTTATTAAATCAGTGTGCTTTGCGAGAAGCATGTGTTTTTCAATGTGGTACTTTTTTTCCAATGGAACAGATGCGCAAATCACGCACCGCACACAGATGTGCATCCGTGTGCGATCTGTGGTATTCACGCACCCATTGACTTGAATGTAGGACATGCAGTGAGTTTCAAGCAACAGGCACACGCTGCGTGAAAAACAACGCATTTGTGAACAGCACCATTGAAATAAATGGGTCCGTGTGCTGTGAGTGATTTCCACGCACAGCACACGGACGAGTATTACACTTGTCTGAATAAGGCCTTAAGAGGGGGTGATATTTTTTTATTTGCAAAACTTGCAACAGGAAGGATGTTACAGGCTCCAGGACACTTCTGCTTCAAAAATGAAGAGGGCATCGGAAGAGAAAGTGGAGTACTATCTCAAACGCAAGAGAGTAGCTAAAATGGACACTACATCTATACAAAGACTGTTGATCTTCTGCATGGACTAAAAGAAAAAAAACAAAAGAAAACATACGTCACTCCGGGGTGAATGCTTGGAACCAATTCCATTTCAGACAACAGTCCTGTCCAGTGTGACTGCTGAGGGAAGTCTACAATCACATCTTTTCCATTGGCACTGAATGCTACCAAAAAGATATAAAAATTATTTCACATGTATACATATACAACATACATATCAAATATTTTTTACTTCATTAATTAAAACTTAAAATGAACCTAAAATGCAGCAGTATTTATTACTGCCAAGTATCTTTATATTAAACACAGAGTTTTTGTACCATCAAAACTTGAGCAGCGCCAACAACAGCACAACAGTTCCACTGTGACCTGGACACTTAATGATAGCATTTGGCGGGGTTCACAATGGCCAAACCCCCTAATCAATGGGAAATTGATGTAACATCCTTACGAAAAGCAGTGAGAAAAGTACTTTTATCAAAACTCTCCACAAAAGTAGGAAAAAAAACAAAAAAACACATTGACTTCAGATGATTTAAACAAGAATAGCCATTTCCCCAAAAATAATCAGCAACATCGATCAGTAAAAAAACCTAATGGTAATTATCCCCGGGACATTTTGTAATGAAGTATTAAGACACGTTACCTTTAACGACACCCACACTCCTATGCGTAACCGAACCCCATTTGTATTTTGGTATTGCAACGGATGCCTTCACTCTCACTTTATCACCAATTTTGATATGTGAATGAGAACTTTGGGGAGGAAAACCTGCAGATTTTAAGAACATGATTATTTTTGTTCTCTGTTCGGTGCACTACCCTGCGATATACGTACTAAAGTAAAAAGACTCACCTAGTAACTCCACATGGATATATCGCACCCAGTAGGTTCCGCCTTTTTGTTGCCAGTCACACTGAACATTCAAGTCATGGAGTCCATCACGGTCTAACTTAATGACTTTTCCCACATCTCCTTCACAAACCTCTTCATATGTCCGACAGCAACGCACCATCATGCCAACCTTAAAAAATACACAGCATTACAAACCTCAAAGGGTTAGGTACGAAAAACTCAAAAAGATCCAAATATGGATATAGCATACTTGAATGTTCTCTCTCACATATACAGCGTAATCATCATTGCTTAAGAAGTCTGCTCTTTTCTTGTACGTCTGGCTCTCGGTCACAACTGCACCATTTGACTGCAAAGGTTAATGGATAAAGATAAAGAAAGCCTAGTATTTGTAGGAACTCAGAGACAAGGTAACATTTTAAATGCATAAAGGACATCAAAAGATAATGGGGAAAAAAAAATCCACACAATACACATCTGAAACAGAAATCCCCGCAAAACTACCTATAGAATGTATCTAAATAAGGCAGCTCCGTCAATACTAACATCTGGATATGCAGCTTCCAGCTCCTCCACTTCTTCCACCACCTCTTCGTCTGACTCCTCAGAGGCGGTCTCAAAATCGGACAGCTCGGTGACCTGGATGTCAGGATGATCCAACAGCCATCCAACTAATGCCTCCACACCTGCAATCAGAAGACCAAAGTTAACACCAGACATACTTTCCACCTTTCATTCTAACTTTAGACAACCAACTTATTGCCTTATCCACTTGTTAACCTTTCTGGCTACATTTTACAATTATCATCGATCTGTTTTGTTGGATGAGTAGTTTGTATTGAATGGATAATAAAATGGTCTGGGTGCAAATGCACATACCAAAATGTTCTAGTGCCAAGAAAATAAATATCATATGTTATGATAGAAGTGAAAATTAACTCATTTTATGGCTATTATGAGGGCTGCGTCTGAGGCTACAACTTGGAAACAAGAAAGGCGTTATTTAAAGGGTATCTGTCATTGGAGTATGTTAGAAGAACAGTAAGCATAACTTTCAGGTTACTCCCGATTCGATAATACTAACTGATTACGTGAAAAAAAATAAAAATAAAAAATTCTTAGAATAAGTTCCATGTTCGCTGGGCTGTTAGACCAAACAACAGAGATACGAATGAGTCTGCTGTATTCTGGGTAGACAGCTATTAACCAAACCAGCACATGCTTTTTATGTGCAGTTTGGTGTAATAGACCAGTGGACCTCTGACTAATACGCTGCCCTTAAAGTGTCCCTCCAATTGTACTCTCCCGCTCGGACATCAGGCGTGGAGAGACACTATGGCATGCTGGGCGGTACAGTTGCTGTGGCAACCGTACGACACCCGCAGAGTATCGTGCAAAAGGGCCCATAAATTAGAATTGAACCTGTGCAAGACACTCTGGGCATCGTATGGTAGTCAAATCAACTGTACAGCCAAGCAGGAGTGTCTCTCCACACTCTATATCAGTTCAGGCGGGAAAGTGAAACTGGAGGGACACGTTAAATAAAGGCAGCATATTATGGTGACAGATCCACTTTAACTTGTTGGAAAAAAAAATTTTATGTCGGGATTGAAAGGATGTAAAGAGATATGACTTGTCATCCCCTAAGCATGATATGAATAAATAAAAATGGGAAAAAACATAGGCCATTTCCAATTTTAGCATAAGATGGATACGGCCACATACCTGGAGAACTTGAAGCAGTTCCAGATGCACCTGACAGTGACTTAAGGGCAAACTCAATGTTTTTCCTTTGAAAACCCATGTCCATCAATTGTACCACAATGGGGACAGGCGGTATGGGAGATGATTTGCGCTTTTTCACTTTTGCTGGGCAGATGTGCTGCACAGTCACAGGAGAAGAGACCTCACTTGAACTACAGAAGTCGTCGAAGAGTGGAGATGATGGATGCGTCGACTCCACTGCCAGGTACTGACAGACTGCCAGCGCAGCTGCCTGAATGGGCAACAAAAATACATTATGTCTCACAAACTGCTAAAAATGTGTAAAAAGGCAGTAAGAGGTCTGCCACCAACCACAAAATCTAAAATAAAAATACAATAGAAGTACATTTTGATTAAAAGTGATACCAGAACAGAAGTCTTCTGCAGGGAAGAAAAGTGTTTTCCACCATCAAGAAAACTAGTTTCTCCACAAATTCCTTTACCATTGAAGCCATTTGTAAGTTCCTCCCTTCCAGAAATATCAAAATTACAGGCAAATATTTCATAATGTAAGTAACAGAAACAAAAAACTCTAGATAAAACTGGATAAGTCCAAAGATAAAAGAATACCTCCAGCTCCTGTTTGTCAAATATCGCTTTCACTGGTGAAGGCTGTGTAGCTGCAGTTAGTAACTGTTGTAACAAGATCATCGGAGGCTGGGGACCCTCTGGAGACATATCGGCAAAATCTGGCGTGGCGGCAGCACCTTCATCTCGAAGGAAAAAAAATCAAAATCATTCTAGTACTCCTAATATGAAAGTTAGAGAATGTACCCAACTCTCTCAAAGTGGTGTGGGAAGCTTTTTCGGGGTCAGAAATAAATACAAAGAAACTGTTCTAATGTAGATTGAGATCATTAAAATACATGGCTAATTCAAGAGCAGATGTGCGCCAGTCTTACGTATTATGGTCAGTGGATCAACCCAATTCAGCATGATCTGCAGACAATCTGGTGTGTATTGGGGCCTCCCATAAGTCTATTTACTGTTTTTATTTTTTAGTTCTTATCGTTAATTGTCCAAACCACCGTCTATTGTGGGAGAGAATACATGTCCATACCAGCTGGAATTAGTCCGGTTTCGTGCACAGATGGTTGAGATAAGATTTGTCTCAGTCGGTCTTGGTGAGATAGAAGGGCCCAACCAGCCTTCAGTATGTAAAGCTTCAGCTGTTGACACCTCAAACGGTCCAGATCAACTTGGTCTATAAAACAATGAAATAATTGGCACAATAAGCGGAGGCATTATGGGGCTGCGGAGATGACTTCTTAAACCCGCAGTATAGTACACCGGAGAGGTTGCTATTTGTAGCTCAATTGTGAGCTGTGCTTTGATTACAAATGTCTTTCCCGTGAAAGAAACATCAATTTAATCCTTTTTCCATGCTGTCAAAGCTTCCTGTTATCGACTGGATAATCATTTTCAATCACAATAATCACTCGTAAAGTTTTAAGACACTTTGCATTTTCCTACAGAGTAGCAGAGGTCCTGCAGGTAGCATTTCAGAGATCGTTCACACTAGCAAAACAGGGGGATAAATCCTCATAATATTTCTGTAATGATTTTGCCCCTGCTGTGATTTACAGAAGCTACAGAATGACACTACTTAGGACTATCCATTTCTGCCATAAATGAGAAATACAAGTGGACATTACCTGCCAGCCCCTGACTGGGAGACTTCTTCATCCTGTGCTTTTCCAGCTTGCAGCCTGCCAGGTTTACCAGCTGTGCCCAGACAGAGAGCATTGGATCAGTAAAAGGCAAGTTGTTCACACAAAATGGCACCACAGGCAGCTGGAAGATGAGAAAAAAGGTAATGTTGGAACAGAACGTATGCATTATATTACATGAAGAAAAAAAAAAGATAAGATTACGCACGTATGTAAAAATATAAATGTGAATTTCAGACCAGGGAGAATTCCACTTACTGGATGAAGTTGATTTAAGGGGCAAATATGGCTGGTGCGCACATCATGGAACTGTACAGTGATTTTTCCTTTTGGAGTGATTCGGGTCACGGTGCCCTCTCCAAACTCATCATGTAACACCTGTCCCCCAAGACGTAAGCGACTGTCTATGCCTCCTATCACAGCCAAAACTGCCATCAGGCTACGCACTTCAGGGTTCTCAGAGTCAGGAAAGTAATCCTCCAACACGGCCTGCCAAAGAGAGGCAGATAAAAGATAAATGATCTTCTAGGGCGGCATCAAACAGCACTTCTAGGACATGAAATAACGCATTATTTGCTTCTGCTTGCACAGAGACCTTAGGGTAATCTTTTCAAAAAATAGGTTTTTTTTTCATCTGGGAATTAATTAACCCGTTAATAGCCAGAACATAGTATACAACCGTACTGGAAAATTTATAAACCTGTAGAGTAACTTCATGCGTGCAGGTTTTGAAACGGCAGAAAAAAATGCAACAGAACTGCATAAATTGCACATTGTAATTGTTTATTTCAGATTTTACAAAAAAAAAAAAAAAAAACTAGCAAACGTTTTTTTGTCATTTCAATAAAACCTTTTTTATAAAATACATAGAAACAAAATCGACACAATATGTTACAATACTTGGTTTTAATATAAATTTGTTTTCTTCCTGCTTTTATTAAAGGTGTTGTCTCACTAAGGGCATGTACACATCAGCGTTGTCTTTCTGTTGAGGGGTTCCGTCGAAACCACAGCTTCCGTTTGCATCAACATTTATCTCAATGGTGACGCATGCTTTGCTATGTTAGACACCGTTGAGAAAGGGTTCAGTTTTTTGTAAGTAGTGCCACATACCCCGCCCCCCTTGTAGATAACACCACTGGGGCTCCCTCCAGGAGTGGAATCTCTAGCCGGAACATCGGCAACGCTCTGGCCGGGGATTCCGCTTCAGGAGGAGCCCCTGATGTCCCTGTCCGTTCCTAGACAGAGGCTCTTTCTAGTAGCATGAATGTATATAGCACCACACAGCCCCTCTTACCAACCCCTGCAATTCTTCGATGAAAAAATCTCCACCTCCTCCCACGTACGTCGCCTTGCGAGGAGGAGGAGAGAGCGAGCGGCATTACACATGGCCATCACTTAGATCACATCTGTATTTTACACGGCCCTCTATGGGAGCCATGTGGCCGTGGGAGCAGCCCAAAACAGGGCTTGTTCCATATTTTGATGGCCCGGTAAAACTGGCCATCAAAAAAACGAAATAAATGAATAAATAAATTAAAAAAATCGGCCGTGTGAATAGCCCCATTGGAGTGAACAATTTTTAATGCAGCCATGAGACAGCCGTTAAAAAACGCTTGTCACATGGCCGTTTCCTGGTCATGTGAATAGGGCCTAAGACATCAGAGAGGGGGCTCCCCCACTCAGCCCACCTTTATGAGCCTGAGCAAGGGCTCCCAACAATTCGGTCGATCTGGCCCATCCATGTATTACATGGACGGCCATTCATTTGAAGTGGCAGGGGAAATATATGGCAGCACCAACTTGCCCTGTCAATAACAGGTGACCAGAGGATTAGGAGCCAGACCCTAATCGATCAGCTGACAATCAGGCTGGCATCAATATTAACAAGGTGAGACAAACCCTTTAACCCCTTCCCGACATTTGTCGTATAGATACGTCATGGAAATCCAGTGCTTACCGCATTCTGCCGTATTCATATAACAAACGGATGGCACCGGCTCAGAAGCTGAGTCGGTGCCATCATCGCCGGATGTCAGCGGTTTATTGTCGATGTCTCCTGAGACTACGTCTCCCACCGGGATGCGAAGCCTAATCGCCTCCCCTTCTGAGCCCTACTGTGCGCCCAAACCGCAGTTTATGACCACAAACGGGGTATTGCCATACTCTGGAGAAATTGCTTTACAAATGTTGGGGTTCTTTTATTCCTTTATTTGTTGAGAAAACTACAAATTTTGAGCTAAAGCTACGTCTGATTGAAAAGGGATTGTTTTTATTTTCACTGCCCAATTCTAAGAAACACCTGTGGGGTCAAAATGCTCACTACACAACTAGATTCATTCCTCAAGGGGTGTAGTTTCCTAAATGGGGTCACTTGAAGGGGGATTTCCATTGTTTTGTCCCCTCAGGGGCTTTGCAAATGCGACATGGCACCCGCAAATCATTCCTGCTAAATTTGAGCTCCAACAGCCAAATGGCACTCTTTCCCTTCTAAGCCCTGCCGTGTGGCCAGCCAGCCATTTATGACCACATGTGGGGTATTGCTTTACTCGGGAGAAAATCGCTTTACAAATTTGTTGTGCTTTTTCCCCTTTAGTCCTTGTGAAAATGAGAAAGAATTAGCTAAACCTACATTTTCTCTGAAAGAATGTAGGATTTTAATTTTCACGGCCTACTTCCAATAATTTCTGTAATAAACCTGTGGGGTCAAAATGCTCAATACACACCCCTCAAGGAATTTATCTAGGGGTAGTTTCCAAAATGGGGTAATTTTTGGGGGATTTCCACTGTTTTTGCACCGCAAGAGCCCTTCAAACCTGACATGGTCCCTAAAATATATTCTAATAAAAAGGAGGCCCCAAAATCCACTAGGTGCTCCTTTGCTTCTGAGGCCGGAGCTTCAATCAATTAGCACGCTAGGGCCACATGTGGGATATTTCTAAAAACTGCAGAACCTGGGCAATAAATATTAAGTTGCATTTCTCTGGTAAAACTTTTTTTACAAACATTTTTTAATTAAAAATGAAGTGGGGTGACTTATTGGGGGTTTCTAATATATAGGGCCCTCAAAGCTACTTCACAACTGAACTGCCCCCTGTAAAAAAAGCCTTTTGAAATTTTCTTGAAAATGTAAGAAATTGCTGCTAAAGTTCTAAGCCTTGCAACATCCTAAAAAAATAAAAGGATGTTAAAAAAAAACAAAAAAAAACTGACCATCTAAAGTAGACATATGGGGGATGTTAATTAGCAACAATTTTGTGTGGATTAAACTGCCTGTCTTACAAGCAGAAATTTAGAAAAATGCTCATTTTTCGCGAACTTTTGGTGTTTTGTCACAATTAAATACTGAATGTATCGAGCAAATTTTGCAAGTAACAAAGTCCAATATGTTTCGAGAAAATCTCAGAATCGCTTGGATAGGTCAAAAGCGGCTAAAGAGGGAAGGGGTTAAATAGAATAAAATAAACTGCCAAGCACAGAGAATGCTGCCATTTTTAAACACTGAAACATAAGCCAAAAACATGTCTAGGGAATTGCATATTTTAAAATCATATTGGGGAAGATTTTCTCAAAACTGGTGCAAAAGAAAAAGTTGAGTAGTTGTTCATAGAAACCAATCAGAATGCTTTTTTCATTTTCAAAAGGGCCTCTGAAAAATGAAAGTTTGAACCTGATTGACTGTTATGGGCAACTACTCCACTTTTCCGTTGCACCAATTTCGATAAACTTTTCTTATTGATTTTTAACCCCTTCAGAACACAGCCTGTTTTGGCCTTGTGGACACAGCCGATTTTTTTAAAATCTGACATGTGTCACTTCATGTGGTAATAACTTTGAAATGCTTTTACCTATCAAAGTGTTTTGAAGATAGTTTCCTCGTGACATATTGTACTTTGTTACTGGAAAAATTTGGTTGAAAAATTCAGTATTTGTGAAAAACACCAAAATTGAGAAAATTTTCAAAAATTAGCATTTTTCTAAATTTAAATGTAAGCATACGGGCAGGTACCCATGGCCAATAGCAGTCCATGGGCCCGTAAAAACGTGCCGTAATTACAGGCGTTTTTACGTTTGTGTGCATGGGGCCTAACAATCACACTGTGCTGTGGATCATGCTGGGCTGGAACAATGAGAAGTGTAGGACGCTGATTGGTCCCTGATTGGTCAGCATCATACACTCCTCTGTACAACGCCCAGTTGTCTATTAAGAAAGTCATTAGCATAAATCTAAAATTGCTAATAACTTGCTAAAAATGATCGTTTTTCAAAATAAAAACCACTGCTGTTATCTACATTACAGCGCAGATCAGATTATGTAGGAGATAGGGGATTTATAATCTGGTGACAGAGCCTCTTTAACTTAGTGGAATTTGACCGTGAAAATGAAAATCTACATTTTTTCCAAATAAAACTTAGAAATTGTAAATTTTTACAAGGAATAAAGAAGAAAAAACACCCCAACATTTGAAAAGCAATTTCTCCTGATTATGGCAATACCCCATATGTGGTAATAAACGGCTGTTTGGACACACGACGGGGCTCAGAAGGGAAGGAGCGTCATTTGGCTTTTGGAGCTTCAAGTTTGCTGGATTGGTTTTTGGGTACCATGTCGCATTTGCAAAGCCCCCGAGATCAAAACGGTGGAAAACCCCCAAAACTGACCCCATTTGGGAAGCTACAGCCCTAAAAGAATTTATCTAGGGCTAGGGTGAGCATTTTGATCCCACAGGTTATTTGCTAAATTTTGTGGAAATAGGAAATGAAAACTTATATTGTTTTTTATTTTTTATTTTATTTACAGCGTTCACCGTGGGCTATAAATGACATTTACTTTATTCTGCGGGTCGATTCAATTATGGCGATAGCATATGTATATTTTACGGTATTTGCACAATAAAATCATGGTTTTAAAAAAAAGGAGTTCATCACGAAAGCTGTGTGAGGGTTTGTTTTTTGCATAACAAACTAGTTTTTATTGATACCATTTTTGGGTACATGTGACTTTCTGATCCTTATTTATTACATTTTTGGTGCGCTGAAGTGACTAAAAATAGATTCTGGTATTTTTTTTTATTATTATTTTAGTGGCGTTCACCGTGAGGAATAAATAATATTTTTTTTTTATAGTTCAGGCCGCTATGGATGCGGCGATACCTATTGTGCATCGTTTATTTATTTATTTTTTTCTAATAATATAGGACTTTATATGAGGAAAAAGGGGTATTTTTAATTTTATTACTTGGAACTTTTACTTTTTTCATTTTTGCACATTTTTTTTTTCTACTTTTTTTTTAGTCCCACTAGGGACTTGAAGATCCAACTGCTGGATCGTTATTATAATACCCTGCAATACTTACGCATTAGGAGCACATGTAGATTAACGGGCTGCAGGCACAAGGACCAGCGCTGCAGCGCGTTAATCTATGTGGGCTAGTCGGGAAGGAGTTAATGAAATTGTAAAAGGAAAATAAAAAATAAGCACTTCAGAAAACCACACAACAAAACTTGCATATGTGAACTGCGCCCTAAAATACTATGGAAAACCCCTTTGACCAAAGGTTTATGGTAACTGTTGATCTTATGTTACCGTGGTTATTTTTGCTCAGGATTAAAGGGTAACTAAACTTTCAAAGAACTTTTGACGTGTCAAAGTGACACATCAAAAGTATTGATCAGTGGGGGTCCGAGCACGGAAAACGCCACCGATCCCTAAAACTAAGCGCCAGAACAACTTGGGTGAACGCTGAGCTGCTTCGTTTCTGATCGGCTTTTCTTGGAAAGCCGACAGAGTGGTGTAGGAGAGAGTGCAGCCCGTACACCGTTCGCTCAGCTTTTCTTACCTATGTTTATTCAGTTTGGTAGTAACCGGTCTGTTGCGATCACACAAAAATATCAAAGGGAATGTGAACACCGCAAATTTTCTAAAGGGAGTGTTAATTTGATTTATCTTGCTATGCTACTATCAGAGTGACAGTGTTACAATGCACATTGTTATTACAATAGATTTTCTTTACCGCATCAAGGCGTTTTCTCTCAATAATGGTAGTGATAGAGCTTAGCTGGGAGTTGATGTACTTGTTGATGAGACCATTCCACTGATTCAATGAATGAAGAGTACGAAGTAAAGCTACGATCTCCTCCGCTAAAGTGCTGCTGTGAGTTGCAGTCAAAGATGCCTGTGGTCGAGCTTTACGTCTCCGGAGGGTGGATTCTACAGAGACACAGAAGACAATTGCCACTTCGAAATGCTAAGGCAAGGCAGAGGTTAAAGTGATAGTGCTGCACTGCTTACCTCTAAGAAGGGGGATGTCTGATGAGCAAGTCGTCAGTAGGCTTCCCAAAAAACAGAAGAGCTTTTCAACAAGAAGTTTCATGTCTATTGATCTTTCATTCTTGTCCCATGAAGGTAGGACGGCTTGTAACAACCGAATAGCAAGAATCTAAAACGTGGCAAATGGAAAAAATATTAATAAAACATCTTGTCTTTGTATGCAGTTAAGTGATCTCATTTAGAAAACCCATTTCCAGATTCCTTATTCTGAGTAAATAGAAGGCAATCACTAGTTCAGAATCCTCATCTATTAGCCAGGGAGGCTACAAAGAGTTTCTCACTTATTGCCAGGTTTACCCACAAATTACAGCTGATCGCTGGGTGTCTCCGCAGCAGAACAACCTATGGTTAGCTTATTATCAGGGCACCCTTCTAACTGGAAAGGATTGTCCAAAACAGACAGCCCCTTTAAGGAAAAATACGTGGATCGCAAGTCAACATAAGGAAGAGGAACATTTATCTATATAAACAGTTCGCAACCACAAGATCGCAAAATACTTATACATACAACCTAGGGCATTGAAACTACCAATAATTATTTTAAGCATTGCTTTTTACAATTATGTAATTTTCCTTTAATAAATATTGAACTTGCTGGATCCAGAATGTTCAAAAATCTTTATTCAAAGTAAAAACCTGCATGAGAGACAAAGTTGTAAAAACCTCAGTAATATCAGATCTGAAGAGAAGTATGCTGGAGACTGCGCACGGACACTCAGGAGTCACACACCAATACATTGCTATGCACAACATCTGACAGGCTCAATTAAAAGTCTGTTAAATGATTAAAAATAAACAAAATAATATTTTATGAACGTTTTCATTTGAGCTTTTTTAGGGTGTGTTCACATGTAGACTGATGATTGCAGCAGCCAGATGACTTTATGAAATCCCAAGCACACATTGCAGTAGAATGCTGCACAGATTTCCAAGCATGCCGCTGCTCCATCAGTGGAGGTTTTAATATAGTTTTCCCATTTTACTTCAAAAGGGAAACGTTTGTTATACGTATACCATTTTATAGTTTATGTATAGAATAAAACCTACGTACAAATTTGAATAACTTTGTAAATATATTACATTTCTTAAAGAGGCTCTGTCACCACATTATAAGCGCCCTCTCTTCTACATAATGTGATCGGCGCTGTAATGTAGATTACAGCAGTGTTTTTTATTTAGAAAAACGATCATATTTGACGGAGTTATGGCCTATATTCTCTTTATGCTAATGAGTTTCTCAATGGACAACTGGGCGTGTTTTACTTTTTGACCAAGTGGGCGTTGTACAGAGGAGTGTATGACGCTGACCAATCAGTGACCAATCAGCATCATACACTTCTCCCCATTCATTTACTCTGCACATAGCGATATAGCTAGATCGCTATGTGCAGCCACATACACAAACATTACTGCAGTGTCCTGACAATGAATATACATTACCTCCAGCCAGGACGTCATGTGTATTCAGAATCCTGACCACTTCTGTAGCGTCTCTGAGATTTACAGCAAGTCAAGCGTAATCTCGCGAGATTACGATGTAACCGGTCATTTAAAAAGAGATTACGCTTGCCTTGTAATGAATGGGGAGAAGTGTATGACGCTGATTGGTTACTGATTGGTCACTGATTGGAAGCTTTAACTCTTGAATGACCAATACTTGACAGTGTGCACTGGATGGAACAATGACCTACATGAAAAGCTAAAGAACTTCTCCAATGCAATAGTTGGTTAAAGAATAATGCTAGTGTTAGTTGCCATCACAGAAACTAATAAAGAATGTTCTTTTTAGAACACCAGTGAAAGCACTGCATATAGCTATTTCCGCCTATTTATTCTGCAATGCCTCTCACAAACCGAGAAGGAATTAGCTAGAAATTTACTCCAAAAAACTGTGGGCAGCCAATAACCTCTCTCTTTGCAATGTGCCACAAGTGGTAGCTTGCAAATAAGTGGACTTTCAAGGTGGCTGCTGAGGAGTTTTGCACAGATCTTGCCAAACGACTCAAAAGTAAACCCCAACTGTGGTTGTAGGATATGTGCATTTTGCGGACAATCTAATCTAAACCGCTCATCTCTTCTTAGGAGTAACCAGTACTATTAACTGCACAGCAAAAATGTAACAAACGTCATAAAAAATATTCAGTTGCCCCATATTAGGAACACAAGAGTTTTATTGTCCATCAGAGAACTCTTCCATAAAAGTAAAATGTGTTCTATTGCTTTCCTACATGCGAACCCATTGCTGCTTTAGGAAAAATAAAAGTAAATTTAACACGCGCATGGCAATTATTTTTGTTCCCCGAGAGAGTACCACATGAAAGTGTGTAAAATAAGAAGTAACCCAAAATACCTGGCGTTGTAACGAAGCTGCAGTAAAGGACTCTGGACCCTCTACAATTCTCATTAGTAGGGCTATCCACTGTGACATGCTCAAGGTGCTACACATCTGCGGCATAAGAGCAATGCTACGGATGAATCCCAACGTACACCAGCTTTTATGCTGTTCCTTATATACAACTTTATTAGTTGGAGAAGCTGAAAAACACAAACATAGCAGTATTAAAAATTCTTAAAAAGAACTTAGAAAATGTCAGAATAAGGTCCTCATGGCATAGCTAAGTACGGGGTTACCAGAAATCAAACATTTGCGTGTGGCTGGTTATTTGTCAGGGTATATGGAAGTTCTGCTCACCTGTTTTATCCATTATGCCACTCTCGACCAACATACGTAGCAAGCCACACAGAGTTTTGGTTGCTTCTGGTTGCATAACCTCAGCATTCACTCCAGCGGAGAGGCAAAGGTTCTGGAGGAGGTTTACAGTGCTCATCAACATCATAGAGGTAGGGTGCAAATTTCTGTCCACTTGTTCTCCCTCTAAAAAGTTAACAAGACACAAAAAAACCTTTGTTAGCTGAACATACCAAACTCTGTCCAAGCTTATCCTAAAGTCAGGACACATTATTTCAAATAAAAAATAAAAAAAGAGTGAAAAAGTTAACCTGAGTCATCCTCTGTATCGGAGTCATCTGCCATGGGTTGAGTGGCAGATGGGGCTTCTGTCAGTTTCAGATCATATTTCCCTTCTTTTCCCATCCTGTAGGAATTCGTACTGCCTGTATCCCACTGAACTCTTATCCAGCCATCCTCTCCTAGTTCTCCGATGACACGGCCAAGTCCTGGAGGAGGGCCATCCTAGAAAAAGCAAGCATCATTTTGTATACTCTACTACTTAAAGAGGCTCTGTCACCAGATTTTCAAACCCCTATCTCCTGTTGCAGTAGATCGGCGCTGCAATGTAGATAACGGTAACGTTTTGTTTGTTTTTTTAAAAACGAGCATTTTTGGCCAAGTTATGACCATTTTTATATTTATGCAGATGAGCCTTTCTTAAGTACAACTGGGCGTGTTTAAAGTTATGTCCAAGTGGGCGTGTATTGTGTGTGTACATCTGGGCGTGTTTACTTGTTTTACTAGCTGGGCGTTGTGAATGGAATTGTAGGATGCTGACGTATCAGTGACCAATCAGCATCATCCACTTCTCTTCGTTAACACCCAGCTTCTGGCAGTTCACAGACACACAGCGTGTCCTCGCGAGATCACGCTGTGACGTCACTCACTTCCTCCCACAGGAACTTCATCGCGTCGGACGCTGTGTGTCTGTGAACTGCCAGAAGCTGGGTGTTAACGAAGAGAAGTGGATGATGCTGATTCGTCAGCATCATACACTTCCATTCACAACGCCCAGCTAGTAAAGCAAGTAAACACACCCAGATGTAACACATAATACACGCCCACTTGGACTTAAGTACAACTGGGTGTGTTTAAAGTTAAGAAAGGCTCATTTGCATAAATATAAAAATGGTCATAACTTGGCCAAAAATGCTCGTTTTTGAAAAAAAACAAAAACGTTACTGTTATCTACATTGCAGCGCCGACCTGCTGCAATAGGAGATATGGGTTTGAAAATCTGGTGACAGAGCCTCTTTAAATCGAAAAAATATATTGACTGTATCTCCCAAGGAAAGGTCCAAGTCTGGACACATACCCATAAGGACAAAGGGACACACAACCTGAACGATCTTTCCTGGAATCGAAGTTAACAAAAAAAAAACGTATTGTATCAGTGCCAGTGGTTAACTAAAAATTAATAGGAGAATAAAGTGGCTTAGAAAAAAGAACGCCACAGATATACATGTAAATAGCTTATCAACTGTCAGATCATGTCCCTTAAGTTTTTAATTTCTGCTATTTTATTTTGGTCACCCAGACAACTGTGATACATACCGTAAACATAAATATCCTTCAAAACATTAAAATAGAAAAGACTATTTGGTTTTTGACATATCGTTTAAGAACCGCTTAGAAAAACCTCTACAAATCAGTTCGTCTCTTGGACTTTATTTCCAGATAATTGCATACCTGGTCCCCCCACTTCCAGTCTACGCCTCTCATTACTCTAGTCCCAATTTTCATCATAGCTGCAAGTTCTGGTCCAGAGGCCGGCATCTGAACTGGTGCGGTCTCCTTTCTGGACTCTTCCAAAACAGTGGCAGACGCCCCTAGCAAGCTTGTGCTTGACTCTTCTTCACAGTTATCAGAACTAGGACCTGGGCAAACAATATCAAGGAAGTAAATAACGGTGTATAGAGGACCTGCTTTTCAAAATATTTTAAACTAGCTTGTCTTAAACCAAAAATTGTATAGTGGAAAAGAAAAAACATGGAAACAAAAGCTTTCGGACAGAAAAAAAAAAAATGTAAACACAATGACTATCTCCACTTACTATTTTGTCCAATTTTAAAGAGGCTCTGTCACCAGATTTTGCAACCCCTATCTCCTATTGCAGCAGATCGGCGCTGCAATGTAGATAACAGTAAACTTTTTTTTTTTTTTTTTTTAAACGAGCATTTTTGGCCAAGTTATGACCATTTTTATATTTATGTAAATGAGGCTTTCTAAAGTACAACTGGGCGTGTATTATGTGCGTACATCTGGGCGTTTTTACTTCTTTTACTAGCTGGGCGTTGTGACTAGAAGTATCAGCCACTTCTCTACACAACACCCAGCTTCTGGCAGTGCAGACACACAGCGTGTTCTCGAGAGATCACGCTGTGACGTCACTTCCCCAGGTCCTGCATCGTGTCGGACCAGCGAGGACACATCGGCACCAGAGGCTACAGTTGATTCTGCAGCAGCATCAGCGTTTGCAGGTAAGTAGCTACATCGATTTACCTGCAAACGCTGATGCTGCTGCAGAATCAACTGTAGCCTCTGGTGCCGATTTGTCCTCGCTCGTCCGACACGATGCAGGACCTGGGGCAGGAAGTGACGTCACAGCGTGATCTCTGGAGAACACGCTGTGTGTCTGCACTGCCAGAAGCTGGGTGTTGTGTAGAGAAGTGGCTGATACTTCTATTCACAACGCCCAGCTAGTAAAAGAAATAAAAACGCCCAGATGTACATACACAATACACGCCCAGTTGTACTTTAGAAAGCCTCATTTACATAAATAAAAAAAATGGTCATAACTTGGCCAAAAATGCTTGTTTTAAAAAAAAAAAAACTTTACTGTTATCTACATTGCAGCGCCGACCTGATGCAATAGGAGATGGGGGTTGCAAAATCTGGTGACAGAGCCTCTTTAAGTAGAATAAAGCAAAAAAAGAAAAAACAAAAAAAAAAGAAAAATATGCAACTATACCAATTAGTCGGAGCATGGTTTGAGTCAATGCCAGCATGCCAGAGTTGAACAGCAAGTTGAGGTTGTTTGCGCCATGTTGACGTGTTAGCATGTTTAGCATAACCATCAGGAATCTGGCTTGTGGAATAGTCCCCAGGCTTGGTCCAGAGGGATTCTCATTGGTGATTGTCTGAAGAGGAACAGGCTGGATACCTACAATGACATTTAATTTTAAATGTTTCAGTAAAAAACTAATATATATATTACATACATACATACATACATACACACACACACACATGTATGTATACACATACATATATATATATATATACTAGAAATTATTATTCAACAAAAAGGTACTTACCCATGTCTTTAAATCTGCTAGTAGCATCGAGCAATATATTTCTAATATTCTGTATGGCCCAGGCGTACAGCTTTCCATAGGTCACCTCAAGTAGCATACGATTAAATGGTGGAATAAGGTCAACCTCCTTCAAACAGTCCGTCAGTGGTTCACTGTAACATAAGGAACAAACCGCTACAATTTTGAACACAAAAAGCCTGCAGTAAAGCAAAAGAAGTACAATTAAAACCTACCTTAAATTCGTTCCTTCAGGGACAAGTCGCTGCCAACCGCAAAACATTGCATATTGGACAGATGGAAGTAAGAAGCTTTTTGAAGCCAATTTCAACATGGTATCTATACCTTCTAGACGAACTTCTGCTCTTTCCAGCTGCAAGAAGATGCACACCATGAAGTTTAAGAACATTCTATGTCACTGGGCCACGTCTAAACAAATATTTCCACATCACGTTTATAACAGACTATCATAACAACTATCTGCACTACCTCCTCCTGTCTCCAACTCAAAATCATTTCACTTATTAGCATGTTTCCCACAGAGTAGACTATCATAGGGTTAGTACATACACTGTAATATTACGACTAGACTACTCGAACACCTGCCCTTTGTGGCCGGCTGACAAACAGACTAACATCTCTCTAATTTATCCTCCAAAAACGTGTCCAGATTTAGAAAATAAGTTTTTGGGCATAATTGAAAGTTGTACAGTTTCCCAATATATTTTCTGTATTAATTCCTGACAGTTTTCAAGATCTCTGCTTGTTGTTATTCAGTAGGAACATTCAATGTATATTTCCAGTGGACAAAATTCTGTTCATGGATACGTGATGGACACGTAGCTCTGAAACACATACTAAAACTGTGTATCAGAATTTTATTCACTGGAAGTAAACAATGAATGTTTTTGTTGAAGACCAAGCAGAGATCTTGAAAACCATGAGGATTTTTTTTCAGAAAGTAGAATGGAAAATTGTATAACTTCTGATTATGCAAGAAATAACATTAATTTAATGAAACCGGACAAACACTTTAAATCTGCTGAAAGACTCTCTAGCGCTCCTCCCGTTCTTCTGTCAGTCCCTCCATCAAACAAATAATCAAATTTAAAATCCTGACTGTAACAACACTAATATTGTGCCATGTAAAGTGTTACAAAAATTGACGGCTTTATATGAATAAATACTAATAGCCATGATTTGCTAGGCTACACTGATCCTTTTTATCACTCGTGGCTTACAAATTCCCTCCAGGCTCTTCGCACAACAGGACATCATCCCCTACACCATACAGACTAGCCCTCATTTGCATGTTTGAACAGGATGCCGTCTCTCCATAATATAAGAATTCTGCTAATATCATTCATTACACTTTGCTGTAGTAACACTATTTCTAAACTGAATACACAGAGTTGAAAGTATAAAGAGGTCATTGGTTACCAGACTATGGTAAGAGGAGGTCCAAAACATAAAACGTACAAAATATAAAAAAAGGCCTTTTCACATCAGCGTTGCCCTTCCGTTGAGGGGTTCGGTCAGAGGTTATCAGGTTAACCCCTCAACGGAAAGGCATACTGAAACCTTAGCTTGCATTTCCATCACCAATAATCCCAATAGCGACGGAAACGTTGTCAATGGTTTCCGTTGGTCACCGTTGTGACAGGGTTTTGTTGTTTTGACGGAATAGCGCAACAACGGAAGCCTGTCACAACGGTAACCAACGGAAACCATTAACGTTTCCGTCACCATTGAGATCAATGGTGACAGGAAACGCAAGCTAAGGTTTCCGTTTGCCTTTAGGTTGAGGGATTAACCTGACAGAAACCTCAGATGGAAGCCCTCAACGGAAGGGCAACGCTGATGTGAACAGGCCCAAAATGAATCTGCACAAATCTAAGCACCGCACCTGTTTTAGTAAACATTTCCTCATTTTTTCAACATCAACTGGCTCCTCCTTCAACGCAAACTCCATAACTGTGCCTAGCAGGGCAGACTGTGGATATGTACCCTGTACATTATGTTTTAGCCACTTGTATTTGTGAACACCGGTTACAGAGCTCAGGATCGGCTGCCATTTATCCTTAAAAAAAGAAAATATATACATATATAAAAATACAATTTAAAAAAAATAAATCTTAGTATCACTAGTAAATTTCCTTTAGATCAAGAATGGTTAGTGATCGTCCAAAACAGCTTTTCCAGCCTCTACCTTCTTCCCTGGAATGGAATTTATTCAATTTTTACTAACAGACAAAAATGTTCATTAATAATAATAAGAACACTATTCTACCAAGTTAAAAAAAAAAAAAATTGCCACGTCTGTTTCCTCCAATAAAGTTCCATCTTAAATTGGGATAATAAGCCTTTTCACCAATGTAAATAGTGTCGTATTTATATTTAAAACAATTATAAGATATTAACTCCACATTTAAAAATTACGAGATATTAAAGGCTATCTAAAACTTTTTTTTAAAAAATAAAAAAACAACGTGTTTTGTGAAACTTTACTTATTTTTTATTAAAAATAATTTTTACTTTTTGAGATGCAGCTGCCCTGTATACAGAGCAGCTGTCTAGTTTGCCAAGACCGGAATCCTTCAGGTCCATGGAGAAAGAGAGCACGGCGCCACATACTGCAGGTAAATCCAAGGCTTTGCTGTCGATTAAAAGCAAATGAATGCTTACCAAAATGAAGATGAATAAGCACACCAACAAATGGTTTAAACCGCTGGTTGTAGATAGTGCTGCTGCCAAGATCCAGAGCCGGTTAGACCAGCTGGTCACTGCGATTGCAATGTAATGGGTAAGGAGAAAAATGGATCAAATGCGGCGCTGCAACTAAGTAATGGGAGAAAGGTTATAGAAAAAAAACTCTTTAATGAATTCCAGGCTACGCGTTTCAATGCCGCACCGGCATCTTCAACAGGCCATATCATATGGCCTGATGAAGATGCCGATGCGGCATTGAAACGCGTAGCCTGGAATTCATTAAAGAGTTCATGTCCATGGAACTTGACTGGCTCAGTGTCAGCGGGTCCTGAGTCTCAGAGACAGGATACAGAGCAGTTGTATCTCAAAAAGTAAAAATATTTTTTTAATAAAAACGAAATTATAAAGTTGCACAAAACACACTTTTTTTTTTTTTTTTTTTAATAACCAGGTCAATCACTATCAAAGGTTTACATAACTTTAATCAATCTCTATCTAAAAAAAAAAATTTTTTTTAACAAAATAGCAAGTATCAATTGCAAGTATTCAGAAATCCCAGACAACATGCAGATGCTTCATACACACCTTGGGTGACTTTAATGATGGGGGCTTCTTATCCATAGACAGAGGGCTAGATGGTACTACAAAGGACTCTTCCTGTTCCCCTTCTTCGTATCCAATTTTAGTATCATCCACATCAGCAGATTCAGATTTTTTGGGTACTAGGAAACACATTGTTTATGAACAGGAGTTCCAAAGACAAGAAGCATCTATTAAAGTAAATCTCACGCTAGAGTAATACCTTTCTTTTTCCGTTTTTCCCTGATAAGCCTTTGAACTATTCTCTTCCACCTCGGGATAGAGCTGAGGAGTTTCAACTTTGACACAATGGACAGATCATTACAGACTGCAGGCCGCAGCTCATTGAACAGAAACCGGAGGCGCTCAATGACTGGAGCACACACTTCTTTGTAGGAGCGCCCTTGTTCTTGATGCGTCTAAAAAAAAAAAAGAGGAAACAAAATGTAGAAGTTACATGTGCACTTGATATTTTTCATGTAACACACACAAGTTGTAAATAGCGATATGAAGACTAACCTTAATGAGTGAGCACTTGGCTTGGTAAACAACTCGGCACACATCCGCCACAGATTTGGGCAATGTCTTGTGTTTTACTTGATCCACATTTAAAGCACCATGATGAACCATAGACAAAGCAATGTTACCTATACCAGGAGGAAACCGAATGTCATAAGATTACAGATCAGTACTGTGGAATCTACCAAAGAGTCCATAGACATCTAAAGCCTAGAATACCTAAATCTTCATGTTTCAATAGACAGCACAGCAGCAGACGGCCTACTTCTTCAACCGGATGTTCCATAGGAAATGTAATTGGCGTGGTCAGGTGACACTGTTTACAATACCTTTCTATCTGGCACAGAAAGTCCTAGGAATCAGAGGATAAACATTGAAAAGAGAACGACAAACTAAAGCGTATTTCACACATTTCAAAAATTCCATCAATCGGCTTTGTTTAGAGTTATGTAACGTTCTAAGATCAGTAAATAGAAATATTTTACATCCAGAGGCTGACAGTCTTTCTTTTACATAGCTGCCCTTTGTTACAATGTATAAGAGCAATCAGCTTGGATGTGAGATTTGTACCTGGTGCTCAGTTCACAGAGGATTGCCTAGACGAATACATTGTAACACATTGCAAGAGCGTCAAAGTAATTCTAGGTTAGGCCCCATGCACGCGGCCGTAATTTTTATCCGCAATTACTGACCGGAATTGTGGATCAAAGTACGGACCAATTCAGTTGTATTGCCCACGGACACCTTCCCGTATATTTACGGGAAGGTGTCCGGGTCGTAGAAAGGCACCGCAAAAAATAGAACAAGTTTTATTTTTTTATTTTACAGACCATGCTCGCATACTTTATAATGGGAGCATGGCCTGCAAATAAGGGTGACTGTTTGCGGCCATCCGTAATCATGGACCGGGATTACAGCGACGGGCGTGTGCAGGGGGCCTCAGAACGTGCTTTTAGCCTTTGACTGTAAACAGGAGTGAAATACAAAAGTATATTAGAAGGTTGGATAACTTTCCATTACACGGTGATTGAGCTTTATTTACACCAGCCTGCACAACCACTTTCACAGTACTAGACAGCTGTAGTTTGACATTTTAGAAGATTTATAAATCTAGCAATAACTCGTCCTATAAATCATAACTCTTCCAATATCCGAGAATAACACAACGCAGATTATTTTAAATATTTGGATTCAATCCCATATCCTTCTAGAGGTGCTAAATTCAAGATTTTCTAAAAACATTTTTATCAGTATAATGTGACACTTGTCAGGTCTCGTATAACAATATGTTAACCAAATCTGTAGAACGAACGAACACATGATAAAGCCACAAAAAGTTTTTTTGAATTCACAGAAATGTACCTTCACGTTGTGATCCTGAGTATTGTTGTCTGCAATGGCTTGAAGAAAGGGTTGGGAATATTCACTCATGAACAACCGTTGTCCATACAGTTTTGATTTATTAGGGGTAGTATTGCCTGGGGAACTGCAGTGGTCCTCGTCTTTTTCCTCATTATAACTGTAATGAATCTGGCTGGTTTGGAGACCCCCAGAAAATATAGAGGATTTAAGCCATTCTACGAATTAAAAAAGTAAAGTTAAGAACAACTTTTTTCAAGCGCAATTAAATAGCAAAAAAAAAATCATGCAGATGTATAAATAACCAGGTTTCACACAGAGTAAGGCCTCATGCACACGACCGTAAAAACTCCCGTTATTACGGGTCGTAATTACGACCCGTAATAACGGGCTCATAGACTTCTATTGGCGACGGGTGCCTTCCCGTTTTCTCACGGGAAGGTGCCCGTGCCGTTGAAAAAGATAGAACATGTCCTATTTCAGGCCGTAATAACGGCACGGACAGTCCATAGAAGTCTATGGAGCTCTCGTAATGACGGGTGGCTACATGTGTGCACCCGTCATTACGGCAGCGTTGCTAAGCGACGTCAGTAAATAGTCACTGTCCAGGGAGCTGAAAGAGTTAACTGATCGGCAGTAACTCTTTCAGCACCCTGGACAGTGACTACCGATAAGTATAAACCTGTAAAAAATAAAAAATGTTCATACTTACCACCGACAACTTCCTGCTTCCTCCAGTCCGGTCTCCCGCCCGTTGCCTTGGTGACGCGTCCCTCTCGACATCCGGCCCGACGTCCTGGATGACGTTTCAGGCCATGTGACCGCTGCAGCCAATCACAGGTCAATCACAGGCTGCAGCGGTCACATGGACTGCCGCGTCATCCAGGGATGTCGGGCTGGATGTGAAGAGAGGGACGCGTCACCAAGACAACGGCCGGGTAAGTATGAATTTCTTTAACTTTTATTACAGAAAAGGCTGTCCCTTCTCTCTATCCTGCACTGAGAGAGAGAAGGGGCTGCCGATTAGTGCAGTGCTATTTTGCCGCCAAAAACGTGCTCGTAAATACGGGTGGAATACGTGTGACACCGGACCCATATTTACGGGCACGGGTTCGTAAATACTGGTGCAAAACGGGTGGAATACGTGTGACACCGGACCCGTATTTACGCCAGTATTTACGGGTGGGAAAAAATACGGTCGTGTGCATGAGGCCTAACCATGTTTAGGTCACAAACTGCTCATAATTAAAAGACACTTTAAATTCATTTGTTGGCTTTTTTTTCGGACAAAGTCTATTATTACAACGCACTTACTTGCGCACTCAATTTCCACGGGAGACAAGGGTGTACTTAGGGACAAGTAAGAAGCATGAAGTCCTAGGAGCAGACCCAAATTTCGTTCAGTATCCACAAGTGGAGAAGACAAACTGCTAAGATCTGGTGCTGTAATTACTTCTTGATCAGGCTAGGTGCATAAATAATAAACAGAGACAATTAAAAAGGCATAGAGATGAAGTCTAATGTTTGTGCGCTAAAAGAAGTACAACTTTATGCTTCACCCCCCCCCCCCCACACTATGATTTTTATTAATAAAAATAAATAAATTGGTGTAGAGTGATCATAAGCAGGGTGGCCCACTGGAATTCACAAGATTCAAGTATCTGGGAGGGGCACAGAACGTGGTCGGACCAATGTGAGTGTGCTTTCAAAGTGTAAAATTAGAACATTGGAGATAGAGATAGATATAGAGAGAGCGGGATAAGTGAGAGGGGCTCCCAGGACGAGAGGCAACAAGATTCACACATGATTTGATGAGCGAGAAAGTCTTGAGTGGTATACGGAGGGGAGATATGTCTCAGCCAAGGGGACAGCACTTAAAACTTATCTTGGGTGTCCGCTAAAGTGGAGGAAAGCTTCTCTTTTACCATATAATCAGGAAACCAAGTTACTATCTTTTGAAAGAACTAAAAATTATTGCTTCCAGTGTTTGGTAATCCCTTGTTTTGTGGCCACAAATATGTATTAAAATCAGGATACGCATATGGAGGGGTACACCACTTGGCCTCCTGCCTTGAAGTGCCTCCAGGGGTCTTTCTTTAGGTCTATATCCATGACCAACCTAATCACCCGACAGACCGCGATTCAGAGGCATTGCACCCTTGGGCAGGACCACAAAAGTATGTATAAAGTCATCAGGTGTGAGGCACCCTCAAAAGCAGATAAATGGAGACCCAGGTATTGAATAGGCAATACGAGTGGGCACCAAGTACCATCGCAGCACCATGATGTAAGAGCAGATTACTGCAGTATTTTACACTGGCCCAAATACGAAGGAAGTGGGGAATGATAGATTGGATCCCTCCTTCTAAATGGGCAAAGAATAGAGTTCAAAAGAATTGGGGAGACCCCTGGGTCTTTCAAAGTGAGACAAATGGAAGGATCAGAGGTAGAGTTATAAAGGGCTATTTAAGCAATTTGAGGGGCCTGATAATATTTTTAAAAGGTGAGGGGGCCCTAAACTACTGGAACATTTAGGGCAAAATAGGGTGGCCTTATTAACTCGGGAATGAATTTCTGCAAAATAAACTTAAGTACGAAGGTTTGATAGAGCCTAATGAAGTAGGCGGGGATGTGAATAGGCAGCACCCGAAAGTTGTATAGAAGCTTCAGCAAAAAGGTTATATCGATGACATAATCTGCCCAGCCAAGATATGTGGTATTTGCCCACATCTTCCAGTAGGCCAGTACAACTGTATACTTTAATGTTCCTAATTTATGGATTATTCCCAGTTAATGACAGACAGAATGACAGAATGGTTCCCGTTGTACCTTCCAATTTACAAGCTTGTAGAAGAAGGAAGGGTTAATATTGAACATTTATAAAAATTTAATTTTTAAACCTTCCTTCTTCTAGAAGTTCCCAATTTATGCCGAAAGGGTGCCTAGTTGGCTGGTTTATGTCTAGAGAACATTACACAATTAAATCCAATAGGGAATATGGAAAGAGGGTGCACAAAGTGAGAAACAAAAAGTACATAATTCTAAAAGAGGAAAATACTTCGATGGGTTTGTGCGAGATTAGAAAATCATGGGGCTGAGCTGTAATACCAGACACAACATATGGACAAGAGTGACTGTTTCAGGAAAAGAACAGCCATAATTTTAGAGCATAATACAACCCGTTTAAAAAGGGTCTCAGTCCGCTTAATATGCTTCCCTATGTCGGGGCAGCATATTACAGCTACAGGTCCATACTAAGAGTAGCCAAAATGGTACAAAAAAAATGAAAACAAAAATTGTACAGTTTGGATAACAAGAGCGATCAAAGAATACACCGGACTCCGTTATGAGAACAAAGTATTCATGAGGGATGCGCTCCCTCTGCCCTTCAGGCCAGTGATGGACAGTCTGCTGTGTATACATGGATACACAGCAGCCGGTCAGTCACCGCAGAGATGGATGGGGAGAGGCGGGAGGAAGCGCTCCCCACATGAATATGCTGGACTCATAACTAGGAGGCTGGTGTATTCTTTCAGTGCTTCCATTAACCAAAATGGCAAAAATAAAATTAACTACATGTAGATGTAATATGCTGCCCTTACATAGGGTAGCATATCAAGCTAAGAGATGCGCTTTAAGGCTTCAGTACTAAAACTGCTAAAAAGTATAAAAAAGACGACAGTCTATGAAGATCAATATTAAATTACATTAGTAATTGTTCATTCCCAATTTCTTTATATATTTAAAAAAAAATGCAAGAAACTCTGTGTAATTTGCTTACCTCCATGTATTGGCCCACACAGAAGGCATGCATGGATTCTCTGGTGTCATCAAACTGAAGAGCAGCCTCCAATGCAACCACAGGGTCCTCACCAGCAAAGTGAGCTATGGAACAGTACAGAAAATGTTAGCACCAGCATAAAAAAAGTATTTACATTTTTTTTTAATGTTTTTACACAAAAACACCAACAACTAGAGTCATATTTTGAAGGTTTCATATTTTATGATCAAGCTATTAACCCATTTAACCCCTTAATGACCGGGCCATTTTGCACGTTAATGACCAAGGATTATTTTTTGTTTTTTCACGGTCGCATTCCAAGAGTCGTAACTCTTTTTTTATTCCGTCTACATCGCCGTATAAGGGCTTGTTTTTTGCGGGACGAGTTGTATTTTGTAATTGTACCATTTTTAGATGCTTATAATATATTGATTAACTTTTATTAAACTTTATTTTAGGAGAGAATTGAAAATAAGCAGCTATTCCAGCATTAATTTTCACGGTATAAATTTACGCCGTTTACTATGCAGCATAAATAACATGTTAACTTTATTCTATGGGTCGGCACGATTACAGGGATACCAAATATGTAAAGGTTTTATATGTTTTTTCTACGTTTGCACAATAAAAACCCTTTTAGAAAAAAATTACTTGTTTTTGCATCGCCGCGTTCCAAGAGCCGTAACGTTTTTATTTTTCCGTCGATGTGGCCGTATGTGGGCTTGATTTTTGCGGGACAATGTGTAGTTTTCATTAGTACTATTTTGGGGTACATAGGACTTATAGATTAACTTTTATTTTATTTTTTATGGGGGGAATGGGAGAAAAGAGCAAATTTTGACGTTGTTTTTTGCATTTTCTTTGAACGCCGTTCATCCGGCGGTTTAATTAATATGTTCATTTTATTGGTCAAGTTGTTACGATCGCGGGGATACCATATATGTGTATGTGTGATTTGTTTTGACACTTTTACTGAATAAAACCACTTTTTGGGCCAAAAAAGTAGTTTTATTTGACTGACTATAATTATTTATTTATTTTTTTCACAAACTTTATTTAACTGTTTTGCTTTTTTTTTTTTAGTCCCACCAGGGGACTTCACTATGCGATGTGCCTATCGCATATATAATGCTTTGGTATACTTCGTATACCAAAGCATTATTGCCTGTCAGTGTAAAACTGACAGGCAACCTGTTAGGTCATGCCTCCGGCATCGTCTAACAGGCAGATGCTGAAGGCAGACCTGGGGGTCTTTGTTAGACCCCCGGCTGTCATGGAAACCCGACGGCGACCCGCGATTTGTTTGCGGGGGCGCCGATCGGGTGACAGAGGGAGCTCCCCCCTCTGTCAAACACATTAAATGCCGCTGTCACTATTGACAGCGGCATTTAATGGGTTAAACTGCCGGAATCGGCGCGCGCTTCGATTCCGGCAGTTGCAGCAGGAGCCAGGCTGTGTATAACAGCCGTGCTCCTGCCGCTGATCGCGTGGGTACAGTCTCAGTACCCGCGCCATCACAGGACGGATATATCCGTCCTCCTGCGCGAACTAGCAGCTGCTGAGGACGGATATATCCGTCCTTCGGCGTTAAGGAGTTAAGGGAAACTGACACTTCTGCACGGTTTTATTTTCTTGATAATTTGCTACCTGAATGTAAAATTAAGCAACTGAAAAAAATCTACACTACAAATGTCCTACCATTTAGCTACTGTAGAGTCTGCAGCTCCTGTACATAGCTGGCTGTGCTGTTGATTCTAACAGATTTGACAGCACACAGCTCCTGGCTGCTGTCAGCTCAGGGCTGATGTCATCTGCTCTCCCAGTCCCTTGTCTCAGTGCTGGAGATACCAGTAGAGAGGGTTGTTCAGGCTCTAAGCTGATCGCTATGAGGTGGTTGGACTCATCTGCACCTGCATATAGTGAATTGGTTAATCATATGAATGGTATTATACAGTTGGAGAGGGCAGTTCACCTCAAACGTGGTGCGCTTAAAAAGTTTGAGGGTGAATGGACAAAGTGGTTGAGGTCTCCAGGGTTGCCGTCAGCTTCTCTTGTGAACAGTGTATCTGTCAGGCTATTGGATTAGACTCACTACTATCTGGTGGGGGACGATGCGTAGGTAGGGAAGCGGTGGGAGGCCCTATGTAATCCAGTAGAGTAATACAGTGCATAGTACTCTTTGCAAGTGGGTGGGATGGGATGTTATTTTCTCATATGTTACTTGTTTGTATACTATGACAACACGTAAATAAAAACTATTTAATTTAAGAAAAAAGGATTGTTCACAGCATAGTAGAGAGTACTCTTGGCGGAATCTGCAAGGAAGGGGTAGATCACCCAGTTTGTATATAGAAAGAAAAAAAAGCGATCCCACAGCCAAATGTGTGTGCGTGGGAAATCACACAGGCTGTACTGTATGACACTGTAGGGAGAGGATAAAATCACAGCAGAATCTGAGTGCGAGAAGGGGGGGAAACAGACACACGCACAGCGTCAGTGCATGTACAGTAGAGGAGATTATACTGGTGTTGTATTAGAAAAAGAAAGCAGTACAGGAATGAAGCTGTGCTGATACATCTAATGAAGACCACAGAATGCTGGACACACAGAACTTCCATCCAGCATGTATTACTGGGAGGGACAAGCACACATAAAAAAGAAAAAAAGTCTGAAACCAGGAACAGGTAGCAAACTGCATATTAGGTGGTCTGAAAATTAAAGAAGGAATGAAAATTGCAGCCTGAAACTTAGTGGTTACTTGAAGTAAAAAAAAAAAAAATTGCACTCACATACAAAAAAATATATAAAAAAATATACATTTTGTGTCAAAGGTGTCCGTTGCATTTAAAGACAAGCAGTTTTGGTGTTCGGGGCACAGGGAATTTTATTTGTTCTGGTCTCCCTGCATGTCGACAGCCATAACCTTTTTTTCATTTACATATATATATATCTGATGGCTTGTATTTTGTGGGAGGAGTTGTATCATTTAATAGCACCATTTTGGGGTACATTCACTTGCATAATCGTTTATTGGGTGGAGGAGTCAAAAAACAAACAGGCAGCTGCATATTTCAATATAAGGGGCGGGGGGGGGGGGAGGGGGGACACATTACAGAATTTTTGCAATCTCCAAAAGTAGCAGACAGATCTAAAGGAAAAATCATACCAAGTATAGTATTTGCATGCAGGGATTGTGCTTGAAAGTCCTTGATGTCATAGACTTTTCCATCTATCACAGTCCAGAATCCCCCATCTTTATTGTGATTCTCCAAATCTGCTTTACGTATTAACGTAACTTCCTCATTGTTCCTAGAGCTCTGACCACTAAAAAATGAACCTTTTAAATAAAAATAAAAACAAGGGCAATATAAAAAAAAAGTATATTACTAATAAATCACAAAATGACATTACCTTCACATGAGTATACATAACATGAAGTGACTCAAGTGATAGATTCAGAAACTTATAAGGCACAACTTACTCATTATGCCAGGCCATGCCAAGTCCTCGTTGTCATCTCTTTCCCTGCCTGGTGCAAGATGGTTAAACCTATCTAAAGGTTCCAGGAGACTGGCCAGAAGAGGGATGGCACCAGCTTCCTGCATAAGCCAAGCATCTTTACAAAGCAGCAATACTGCAGAAACAAGCAGCTCTGGAAGGAGCACACCTGGTAAACATAAAACATAGAAACTCACGTTATAGAGGTTGTGCCATCAATAGAAATGGCAATATATAAACTCAATATACATTTTAGAGTAACTTTGTAAAGTATTTTTATTTTTTTAAAAAATGTTTTCTAGAAATATGGCAATCTGCTTGTAATAGCACCCCCTGGTGTTCAGATGTATAGGTCTCTGCACGTCATTCTAGAGAATGTGAATATGTCAGATGTGCATGCACAGTACATATGCAGGCATATCTTTAAAGCTAGACATATGCCTCACTTCTACATCTCAGAGTACATAGACTTCAAGCAATAAGGGTTAAAGACATTAGATAACCTCCTCACCAGTCCGTGCTGCTCTCCTCCTTTTCAATGACAGAGAAAAGTACTACAGTATGTTCAGCACAATCAGTGAAGTGCTTATCAAATGGCTTTTTTCCTCACTGCTTGCAGTCTGTATACTTCATACTGCCCATGCCTGGTTTTCCATCTCTTTGTTTCACGGATAACAGCAAAAGCTACACTTCTAAAAGGGCCTTTTACACCAGCCGACAATGGGACGCTGCAGCAAGCGCCGATCAACGAGACATCGTTAATCGTTGCTCGTTTGCTCCTGTCACACGGAGCTATGGATGGGGACAAGCGGTCACTACTCTGATCACTGGTCCCCATACATTATCATCATGTCGGCATTGCGTCACCGTGTTTACACAGGGAGATGTGCTGCGGACAACGATAATAATTTTCCTTTTTTAAAACTATACGATCAGCAGATGATCGAGCGTTTGCTCATTCATCTACTGATCGCTGCCCTATTTACACAGGGCAATTATTAATCAGCAACGAGCGTTCTATGAACTCTCCTAGTCTGTGCGATAATCGCCCAGTGTAAAACCCCCTTAAGGCCTCATGCACACCAACGTATTTTTGCGTCCGCAATTTATCAGCATTTTTGTGTATAAATTGCGGACATTTAATATTCTATAGCCCCAACCGCATGACCATGATTTATGGTGCGGGGGCCGCAATTGCGGAGCACAAAAACTCAGGACAAGTCATTTTACAGTCCGCAATTGTGGATTCACCAATACCGGTGAAGTGTTGTGGATCCATGAGTCTGGGTGACACATTGATGCACAAGGGGTTTTTGCGGTCCCACGGAACGCAACAGACCCGTGGATTTGCAGAATATAAAACCAATGTGGTCGTGTGCATAAGGCCTAAAAGGTTACCAGAATGATGTGCATAAACCGTTACATTCGAACAACAGGGGGTGCTATTACAAGCAGATAATTACCATATTTCTGTGAGGAATCCTTAATAACAATACTTTGCAAAGTTACTCTAAAATGAATATTTAGTTCATATGTTGCCATTTCTATTGAAGGCACAACCCCTTTAAGCATCACATTTAATAGGATTTCTCATTACCGGGACTATAAACCGTAATACTTTACCTGTAAGATCACCTGCCACAATGCGGGAAACTTCTGCAAAATGCCTATGAGACGTTGAGGCAATGTTGGTTGCAACAGGAAGAATGTCTCCAATGTGTGTGCACAAAAGAGCAGTGTATTTCTTCAATAAAGAGCCAACACCTAAAAGATCAGGAGCTAAATGACAAATACATAAGAAGATGAGTGGAAGTGTTGAATCAAAATCTACTACATGCACAAGTAAAAATAAGGTTGTTATATACATACAATGAGTGTTTGCAGATTGGTCCACCACTGTGCCTGGATAAAGTTTGCTAACAAGTAATCTCTGGAAACGGAGCAACAGATCCATGGATGCGGACCTCTCCTTACTAAAATGCTCCTGATCTATGCTGGAGGAGACACGTCGTGCCATATCTTTAAGTTTAGCAATGGTCTGCGATGCAATGTTCCTGGAAACATCAAACAGTAGATTTTAAAGGATTTATGGAACATACATAGGATAAGACAAAACATCATTATTTCTTTACGGTTTTATTCCTGTGCCTTACAGATCAATCCACAGATGCTTATGTAGAGACAGTTAAGTTTACTCAAGTTGAGGGCTATATACTAGTCCTTCTCAATGAATTAGAATATCATCAAAAAGTTCATTTCAGTAATTCAATACAAAAAGTGAAACTCATATTATATATATTCATTACACACAGAGTGATCTATTTTCAGCATTTTTTACTTTTAATGTTGATTATGGCTACCAGTTAATGAAAAACCCAAAATTTAGTGTCTCAGAAAATTATACAAGCCCAATTTCAAAAATGATTTTTAATACCGGAATGTTGGCCTACTGAAAAGTATGTCCAGTATATGCCCTCAATACTGGGTTGGGGCTCCTTTTTGCATGAATTACTGCATCAATGGCATGGAGTGCTGAAAGGTTTACATATCCTTAAAATACTCAACATTCTTCAAACAATTCAACAGGTCTATAATTACAGCTGATAAGGAAAGACCATCAATGGAAAATCCCTTTAAGTCGTAATGTGACATCACAGAAGTAAATTATTACCTAAGTAATTGCTGTATGAGCTGCACTAAAGGTAAGGTTTGCTTTCCTGCAGATTCATAGATGCCGGTGTTTATTAAGTCTTTATCCAGTGGGGTGCTGCTCCTATGCAGTGAGGACACATTGGCTTCCTGCTCATCTATCTCTTTCTCTTTCTGTGCCTCTTTCTTGGCTTCAATATCCTATAGAAATATAATAACACAAAATCCTGAACAGTTGCAATGCGTAAAACACTTTATATCATGTACTGTGTATCCAGAAGTGGGTCATTTAAACCTACTCCTCTGCCACATCTGCATGTATATCGTTTCTGTGAAGGTATATGCTGTGGTCTTTGTTTCTCTTTTTGCTGCAATAATTTAAAATGACCATTTATATGTGTAAACCATGTAGACACCGGGTAAAAGGGAGGGGGGAAAAAGTGCCATTATGGAAAACCAGGAACTGGTATAGTGAAAAGAAACGAGCAATACCGATAAAGAAATTTTATCAAGGAGATTTGCCGCAATGCCGTACCTGAATCTCTGCTGTTATTGCAGTGTTTAGTGCGCATTCTAATCCTCCATCAGCCATCAAACTGCTCACCAACAGGTCAATCATAAAACGACGCCCAGGACTTATTGTCATTTCATTTCCAGATGCTAAACATAATCGTGAAATATTAAAACATTCATACATTGTTACTTTACATGTATGCCTATTAAATGCAAACTAGAAAAGCTCTGTCAGACCTCCCTGAGCCTTTTAAATGCAAAACATTGTTCCTATTAAAATGACGTATTAAATAAAATCAGAGCAATACTCAATCCTTCAGCAGAACGTCTTGCGGGCAAATACATGACTACAGGTGGCTAAGACTTACTAGATTGAACTCAAGGGTCATTTTGTTAAATGGTAACTAAACTTTTAAAAAAGCATTTAACATGTCATAGGAACACATCGGAAGTTTTGATCAATTGGGATCCAAGCACGGAGACCCCCACCGATTGCTTTAACAAAGCGGAAGAAGTACTCGGGAGAGCGCTGTGATGCTTCTATTCTGATCGGCTTTTCTCGGAAAGCCGAGTGAGCAGTGTACAGACTTTCTATTGAGTCCGTATACCGCTCGCTCGGCTCATCCGAATTACGGTTTTCTGGTTGTAATAGGACATCCAGTGGATCCATACAGCCCACATCCCACTGCAACGACTGGGATTGGAGGTAACTCCAATTACAGATTTTTTTACCCCTTAAACGCTGCAGTCAATAGCAACCACGTCATCTAAGAGGCTACAAAGGAGATGGGGAGACAGAGGAAGCCCCCCAACAAGCTGCAACGCAATTGCAAGGAGCCAATGGGCAGCAATGGCTGCCAGGGGATTAAAAAAGGCCCCCAAATATGCGGAGGCTATTTGCCGATTACTGATAGGCAATAATGCTTTGCTATACTATAAATAAAACAATCACATCATAAAAGTGGGACAAAAAAATAAATACAAAACAGTAGGGAAAAAATTATTCATAATCACATAAAAAGTGTTAAAAAAAAAACTAAATTTAACAAAAAAAAATTAAAAATAAATGCTTATTTCGCATCTCTGCAATTCTAACGACCCGTAAAAAAAAGTAGACATGTTCTTTATACTAAAGGTTGAATGACAAAAACAAGACAAAGGCGGAATTGCCTTTTTTTTTTTTCCATTTCATTAAGGTACACTTGTTGATTGCCTATCCAGCAAACAATCATGGACTTTCAGCACTCCAAAGTTGAATCTAAGCTTCACAATGAAAACTTAACGAGCGTTATTGTGAACAAACTTACCTAAAAATATCAGTTTTGGGCTTTGTTAACATCTGCGTTGGGGTCACGTTTGGACGTTCCGTTGGAGCTTTCCATCAACAGGACCCTGAACAGACACAAACGGAAACCAGAGGTTTCCGTTTCCATCAGCATTGATTTCAACGGTGACGGATCCGGTGCCCATGGTTTCCGTTTGTCTCTGTTGTGCACCGGATCTATCGTTTTGCTACGCTATTGCTTCTGGCATAACGACGGGTCCGGTGCACAACAGAGATAAACGGAGATAATACAAAAAGATTCAGAGAATCTCTAGTGACTGGTATAGTGCCAAGGGACTGGCGCAGCGCAAATGTGGTGCCTATTTTCAAAAAGGGCTCTAGGTCTTCCCCGGGTAATTATAGACCAGTAAGCTTAACATCCATCGTGGGGAAAATGTTTGAGGGGCTATTGAGGGACTATATACAGGATTATGTGACAATAAATAGCATTATAAGTGACAGCCAGCACGGTTTTACTAAGGACAGAAGCTGTCAAACTAACCTAATCTGTTTTTATGAAGAGGTGAGCAGAAGTCTAGACAGAGGGGCCGCTGTGGATTTAGTGTTTTTGGACTTTACAAAGGCATTTGACACTGTCCCCCATAGACGCCTAATGGGTAAATTAAGGACTATAGGTTTCGAAAATATAGTTTGTAATTGGATTGAGAATTGGCTCAAGGACCGTATCCAGAGGGTTGTGGTCAATGATTCCTTCTCTGAATGGTCCCCAGTTATAAGTGGTGTACCCCAGGGTTCAGTGCTGGGGACCACTATTATTCAACTTATTTATTAATGATATAGAGGATGGGATTAATAGCACTATTTCTATTTTTGCAGATGACACCAAGCTATGTAATATAGTTCAGTCTATGGAAGATGTTCATGAATTGCAGGCAGATTTAAACAAACTAAGTGTTTGGGCGTCCACTTGGCAGATGAAGTTTAATGTAGATAAATGTAAAGTTATGCATCTGGGTACCAACAACCTGCATGCATCATATGTCCTAGGGGGAGCTACACTGGCGGATTCACTTGTTGACAAGGATCTGGGTGTACTTGTAATTCATAAACTCAATAACAGCATGCAGTGTCAATCAGCTGCTTCAAAGGCCAGCAGGATATTGTCGTGTATTAAAAGAGGCATGGACTCGCGGGACAGGGATGTAATATTACCACTTTACAAAGCATTAGTGAGGCCTCATCTAGAATATGCAGTTCAGTTCTGGGCTCCAGTTCATAGAAAGGATGCCCTGGAGTTGGAAAAAATACAAAGAAGAGCAACGAAGCTAATTAGGGGCATGGAGAATTTAAGTTATGATGAAAGATTGAAAGAATTAAACCTATTTAGCCTTGAAAAAGGACGACTAAGGGGGGACATGATTAACTTATATAAATATATTAATGGTACATACAAAAAATATGGTGAAATCCTGTTCCTTGTAAAACCCCCTCAAAAAACAAGGGGGCACTCCCGCCGTCTGGAGAAAAAAAGGTTCAAGCTTCAAGGGCGACAAGCCTTCTTTACAGTGAGAACTGTGAATCTATGGAATAGCCTACCGCAGGAGCTGGTCACAGCAGGGACAGTAGATGGCTTTAAAAAAGGGTTAGATAATTTCCTAGAACAAAAAAATATTAGCTCCTATGTGTAGAAATTTTTCCTTCCCTTTTCCCTTCCCTTGGTTGAACTTGATGGACATGTGTCTTTTTTCAGCCGTACTAACTATGTAACTATGTAACACTAATTTGCTGCAAATGGACTACCCCCTGCCACGACTAGAATAGAAGGACTAGAGCCTTGGTTTCACATTAAAACCCAAAACCTTGGCTTTAAAGAGGCTTTGTCACATTATAAGTGCCCTATCTCTTACATAATGAGATTGGTGCTGTAATGTAGGTAACAGAAGTTTTTTTATTTAGAAAAACTATCTATTTTCACCAAGTTATGACCTATTTTAGATTTATGCTAATGACTTTAATGCCCAACTGGGCAAGTTTTTAATTTTGACCAAGTGGGCGTTGTGGAGAGAAGTGTATAACGCTGACCAATCAGCGTCATACACTTCTCTCCATTCATTTATTCAGCACAGTGATCCTGCGTTGTTCACTATGTGCTGTCACATACTCACACATTAACGTTACTGAAGTGTCTTGACAGTGAATAGACATCACCTCCAGCCAGGACGGGATGTCTATTCACAATCCCGACACTTCGGAAACATGTGTCGGAGTTGCAGCACAGCAAGCGTGATCTCGCTGTAAGCGGTCATTTACAGAGTGACCTCACGAGATTACACTTACTGTCCTGTAAGTCCCACACAAACGTTACCGAAGTGTCGGCATTGTGAATAGACATCCCGTCCTGGCTGGAGGTGATGTCTATTAACTCTCAAGACACTTCAGTAACGTTAATGTGTGAGTATGTGACAGCACATAGTGAACGCAGGACCACTATGTGCTGATTAAATGAATGGAGAGAAGTGTATGACGCTGATTGGTCAGCGTCATACACTTCTCTCCACAACGCCCACTTGGTCAAAAGTAAGAACACGACCAGTTGGGCATTAAGAAAGTCATTAGCATAAAGCTAAAATCGCTCATAACTTGGTGAAAATAGATTGTTTTTCTAAATAAAAAAACACTGCTGTTACCTACATTACAGCGCCAATCGCATTATGTAAGAGATAGGGCACTTATAATGTGGGGATAGAGACTCTATAAAATGCTCAAAGCTCTAGGTGCAATATTTCTGGCACACCACTTGTTCGAAGTTCGGGAGCAGGATGAAAAGTTTTACTGCCTGGTTTGGGTCTCTCTATAAGGGAGGAAGCTGCAAGTTATAGCAGGATCACAACCTTTTTCGGTTCCGTCTCTTGTACAGCAGTCAAGGACCGCAGGGGGTGATAAAGGAACTTTTCTTCAAGTGATCACCCCTCTTACCAATCAGAAAGGATATGAGCTCTTATTGTCCCATTGTTTTTTGTTTTTTTTAACTACCGGGGTGAGAAGATGTACATCTAAATCAGGCCCTGTGCCGGATCAGAATTTATCGACGCTGTAGTTTACTGGCACCTGGAACGGATTTTGTGAAGATATGTGCCTGTAGATGAACATGTGTGAACTCCGCAAAACTTTTAAATTTAGGTGTTGTGGGTCTCGAGCTCTGCCTGGATCCAGAAACCTGACTATTTTTTGCACAGTATTCTGCTGTGATGCAAAATTGCATGAAGGCACCCATGAGTCTAAAGTGCTAGGTTGCATTTTCACAAGGGGTCTACTTTTTACGAAACTGTAACCTAAACACGAATGGCTTTAGTTACAAAACCATTTATTAAAACGTACCTGCATTTGGTAATAGTGCGGATAGAGCCCTGGCTCGTTCCTCAGCTGTTGGCAGGAGAACAGACCATCCACTTTGTAGAACGGCTTGCGCAGCTGACTGCACAGTATTCAGCACTCCAGCATTACTAGCCAAGGTAACCACTGTCTGTTTCAAACTGTTCAACAATGTACTTCCAAAACCAAGATCTAGACACTCCGGATCTACTTGATGGCTAATGGCAGCATGCAACTGAAAAAAAAAAAAGTCAATAAATTGCTCAAATAATAGCAACACATAGGTCACCAAAACAAGTATTACCTGCAACCGAAGGAGGTTGAGTGTTGCCACAGCCATACATTCCTTCTCTTGTGGAGGTGGCCAGTCCGAACTGCCATCCATCCCTTCACTCACTTGGCGCAGAAGAAGATCAAGCTGTTCAAAGGTCATGGAGCACACGTCTACCACAAAAGGCACACGAAGACCAATGGACCACTCTGAGCATGAAGACCAGGCAAAGCTCTATAGAAATAAACACATAATCTAATCAAAAGGAATGTGGTTGCCATTTTCCTCTCATTTATTCCAATTCAGAAAAAAAAAAATTTGTAACCAAAAACCGTTGAAGGAATAATTTATGAAATTGCGTCTTTAAAGGGACACATCTTAATATTTTTGAGAAAATGTACTGTTTTCCTTTGAAAGTGTTGAAAGGTAAACAATGATATATTGCCGTTTTTACACGTGCTGGCATCTAGTAGCCAAAATGCTGCACTGCAAGCGATTCCAAAAAGAAAATAAACTTGTTCTATAGGCAACAGTCAAATTGAATGCCTCACAAAGCTAAAAACCAGAGACACAAACAAAGACTGTGGACATCTGACAAAAAACAGATTGAGGCGCGGCAGAAGAGGGTAATGGATGTGACCATCTCAAGTTCCAGACTCTGTCCTTGAAAACCTCCACAAAACATCTTCTAGCGACTAAAACCACAGGTTCAGAAAACATACCTGAGCAGGTCCACATGCAATTCCAACTATGTGTTTACAGTCCAATCCAGGGAGGGCAGAAGGCTCAGGTTTTGCAATACGCAAGGTGTCAAAGTGTTGACACTGATCATTGCTACCCCAGCTGTATACTTCTCCAGATTCAGTGAGTGCAAGGCAATGTGTGGAGCCTACTGCTACATCAACCACCTTCTTCCCTGAAATGAACATGGGAGAGAAAAAGAAAAAACAACGTTATGTAAAAAGGGCTTTACTGCGTGTTTTTTTAGTTACAATTTATTTGTATGCAGTTGTTCGTACATAGAACTCCCTGTTATCAAGTGTGAAGTTAGGAAAAGTTGAATAGTAAATGTTTTTATTTTTAATATTAATATACATTATGGCCATGATCGAATGGGTGTTCAAACATGACTATGTATGGACACTTAAGTGTTTGAGATTAGAACAAAAAAAAGTGTGCTTTTCTTCTCCAGAAACCGCGTCACTCTGGTCAATGGGCTGTGTGCAGTATTGCAGCTCAGCCCCATTTAACCCCTTTAGGACACAGCCTGGTTTGGCCTTGTGGCACAGCCCATTTTTTCAAATCTGACATGTGTCACTTTATGTGGTAATAACGTGGGAATGCTTTTACCTATCCAAGCAATTCTGAGACTGCTTTCTCGTGACATATTGTACTTTATGATAGTGGAAACATTTGGTTGATAAATTCAATATTTATTTGTCAAAAACCCCAAAATTTGGAGAAAATTTGCAAAAATTTCCATTTTTCTAAATTTAAATGTATCTGCGTGTAAAACAGATAGTAATACCACACAAAATAGTCACGAGTTACCATTTCCCATATGTCTACTTTATGTTTGCATTGTTTTTTGAACGTCCTTTTATTTTTCTAGGAATTTACAAGGCTAAGAAAATTTCAAAAGGCTATTTTTACAGGGACCAGTTTAGTTGTGAAGTGGTTTTGAGGGCCTTATATATTACAATCCCCCAATAAATCACCCCATTTTAAAAACTGCACCCCTGAAAGTATTCAAAACAGCATTCAGAAAGTTTCTTAACCCTTTAGGCGTTTCACAGGAAATAAAGAAAAGTAGAGGGGAAATTTACAAATTATTTTTTTTTGCCGAAATTAATTTGTAATAAAAAAAATTCTGTAACACAGAAGGTTTTACCAGAGAAACGCAACTTAATATTTATTGTCCAGGTCCTGCAGTTTTTAGGAATATCCCACATGTGGCCCTAGTGCCCTTATGGACCGAAACACCGGCCTCAGAAGCAAAAAAGCACCTACAAGATTTTGGGGCCTGCTTTTTTTTTAGATTATATTTTATGCACCATGTCAGGTTTGAAGAGATCTTGTGGTGCCAAAACAGTGGAAACTCTCCAAAAGTGACCCCATTTTGGAAACTAGACTCCTCAAGGAATTTATCTAGGGGTATAGTTAGCATTTTGCCCCCACAGGTATTTTGCTATATTTATTGGAGTTAGTCTGTGAAAATGAAAAATCTTTTTTTCTGAAAAAACATAGAAATTTGTAATATTTACAAGGAATAAAGAAGAAAATGCACCCCAATATTTGTAAAGCAATTTCTCCCAATTACGGAAATAGACCATATGTAGTAATAAACTGCTGTTTGGACCCACAGCAGGGCTCAGAAGGGAGGGAGCGCCATTTGGATTTTGGAGCGCAGATTTTGCTGGATTGGTTTTTAGTGCCATGTCGCGATTGCAACGCCCTGGAGGGAACAAAACAGTGGAAACACCCCAAAAGTGACCCCATTTGGGAAACTACATCCCTCAAGGAATTTTTCTAGGGGTATAGTAAGCATTTATACCACACAGGTTTTTGCAGAATTTAGGCCGTGAAAATGAATTTAAACATTTTTGTCCACTAAAATGTTGCATTTTTCATTTTCACAAGAGATAAAAGGAGAAAAAGTCACTCTAAATTTATAACGCAATCTCTCCCGAGTATGACAATACCCCACATGTGGTAAGAATTTATTTTTTTAATAGAAATTAAGTAACCTTTGCAGGACCTTTTTTGCTTTTCTATTTTAGTTTTTCACTCCACGCCTTCCAAACGCCATAACTTTTTTATTTTTCCATGAATTGAGCGGTGTAATGGGTTAATTTTTGGCAGGACGAGCTGTAGTTTTTATTGGTAAAATTTTTTGGTACATACAACTTTTGATCACTTATTACATTTTATTGACCAAAAAACAATGATTTTGGCAGTTTAAATTCTTTATTTCTTACGGCGTTCATAATGCGATATAAATGACAATTTTACTTTATTCTGCGGGTCGGTACGATTACGGCGATACCATATGTATATAGTTTTTTTATGTTTTGCAACTTCTTTATAAAATAATTTATTTTCTGTGTCACCATATTCTGAGAGCCGTAACTTTTTTATTTTTCAGTCAAAAAAAGCTGTGTAAGGGCTTGCTTTTTGCGGGACGGGTTGTAGTTTTTATTGGTACTATTTTGGGGTAAATGCAACTTTTTGATCACTTTTTATTCTATATTTTTGGAGGGGTGGTGACCAAAAAATCGTGATTCTGGCATTGTTATTACTTTGGGTTTTTTTGCGGCGTTCACCGTGCGATAAAAATAACATCGTTTTATAGATTGGGTCGTTACGAAACGCGGCGATACCAAATATGTGTACTGTTTAACGTTTTCATTTTTTCCTATAATAAGAGACTTCCAAGAAAAAAAAATCTTTTATTTTACACTTTTGTAAAACATTTAACAACGTTTTTTTTAGTTTTTACACTCTTTTTTTTACCTGCAGCTCTGATCGCTGCTAGAATACATTACACTACCTAGGTAGTGTAACGTATTCCAACTGTCAGTGTGTCGTCACAGTCACTCTGACAGTTAGTCTACGAGGACCAGCCAGAAGCTGGTCCTCATAGGCTTGCATACTGGCAGACCCGGAGGCCGTTGTCTGGCTCCCGGGTGCCATCACAAGCATCAGCAACCCCCACAATTGCATGGGGGCTGCTGATGTGCTACAAACCCCCTACATGTAGAGATCGCAATCGAGCACCACATTTAACAGGTTAATTGCCGAAATCAGCGGCAACGAGCCGCTGATCGGCAACAGTGGAGTGTCAGCTGTCAGGGACAGCGGACGTCCCGGTTCCCGATGCACGTAGTCACAGACACGGTCGCCGACATTGTGCATCGCGAACTGCAGTGACGTCCTGTCACTCTGATAGGAAGTCTATCATGAGGCTGGTCCTGATAAGGCTTAGATACATGGCAGACACGGAGGCCATTACTTGGCCTCCGGTCGCCATGCTAGCCATCTGCAAACCTCACGATTTCATTGCGAGGTCTGCCGATGTGCTATAAACCTCTAAAATGCGGCGATTTCATTCGATCACTGCAATTAAGGGGTTAATTGCCAAAATCAGCGGAAATAAGCCGCTGATCGGCATACAGTGGAGTGTCAGCTGTCAGGGACAGCTGGCCTCCCGGTTCATGCCATCGCTGACAGTGTGCACCGGGACCCGGGAACTGCGCCGTGGTGCGCCTAGGGGTTAAGTGGATGGGGCTGAGCTGCAATACCATATACAGGCCATGGATAAATGTGCTGTTTTTTTAAGGTAAAAAAGCAGACCCCTTTTCTCAATCTCAAACAACCCCTTTAAAGTCCACTAGTTAAACCATTAAGCCATTAGATGTCAATATTTATAGTACGTGGTTTTTTGACATGTCCAATTAGCTACTTACTACTGCAATTTGTAATCACCCACCTTGCAATCCATCAAGTAATTTGGGATATCGGACATGTTCTTCTGTCCCATGTCCAAGTCGCTGATTGTCTCCTTTACCCCAGGAATAGACCTGTCCATCTTTGGCAATAGCAATGGAAAATTGGCTGCCACAGCGAACTTTTACTATGTCCAAGTCTTGAAGCTTCTCAATCAATTTAGGTGTTTTACAGCCATCACTGCCTCCTCTACCTAGCTTTCCATAATCACCATCTCCCCAAGACCAGACTTGACCTTTAAAACATTAAAGAAAAATTATTTTTTCCCATATTATAGCTGCATTTATTTACACTAATACTGACAGTCAACGAGTTAAAGGCTATGTACACTTTTGTAAATATACACACACACACATATATATATATATATATATATATATATATATATATATATATATGTGTATTTTGTGTTTTTAAGCAACTTTCAAATTCACGGTTTGTTTGTTTTTCTTGTTAATATACAGCTATGTATCTTGTATACATAGAAGCTATATCGTTCTCACTCTGCCAATTCCGTCAGTTCAGCGTAAATGACTGTTCAGCTGAGAGCAGGTCCTGTGTGTCTCTAACTCCGCTGTGATCAATATTAGCTGGATTCTGTGTGTCAACTTAGATGTGTTCGATATTGGGTGGATCCTATGTGGCACACAGGACCCGCTCTCAGCCAAGAGAACAATATTGCTTCTATGTATTCAGGATACACAGAAGCTGTATCTTAAAAAGTAAACCGATCTAAAAAAAAAAAAAATTGTGAATTTGAAAGTTGTTTAAAAACTCAAAATACATTAAAAAAAAAATAATTGCTTACCAAGGTATGCCTTTTAAGTCTTAGCGGGTTGGAGGAAACCCACACAAACACAGGGAGAGCATACAAACTACATTCAGATGTAGTCACTGACTGGATTTGAATTTAGGACTTCAGTGCTTCATGGGAATAGTGTTTAGTGTCAGAATACTAAACTAGTGAGCCACCAGGCTGACCATAGTGTTTAAGTCATAATACCAAATTACTCTGTTGAAAAGGATTAATACACCTATTGTATGTGTACAACAGTTTTGAATTTAAGAAAATGACAAGAATATTAAATATACGACAAAACTTCTTACCATTTTCGGTCACTGCCAGAGTCTGAGCGTCACCACTTCCACAAGACACATCAACTACCTTTAGTCCTTTCAGTCCAGTGACCAACATGGCAACAGTCTGGTCCTCACTCGAGCCTAAAAGAAGTAGAAGAATAACGTCATTATCACATTTACCATAAGGTCATATAAAAAAATACGTATTTCGCTAATTTCTTTTTTGACAGACTGATTAATCAAGAAGGTTCAAGGTAGAGGCCAGCTTGATGCATTATTTTCATTGTTTATTCTAAAGCCGGTTGATACTTTCAGCGTTAGCTACTTGCCAACACAGGTGGTAAAACTTGTCAATCTTCACCTCTTAAAAGATGTATACAAAGGGGAGGTGAAAAAACAAAACAAAAAAAAAACTACCCATTTTGAATGAGGATAGTTACCCTTTTAGGCTGCCCCATTTAATCAAGAAAACCCCTTTTACATGCGCCCTATTAGAGGATATGAATGTCATAGGGTGGGCCTGCTCGGGACCCCCCCCCCCTTTATTAGCCAGAGTGGATTAGGCATGAATTTGAATTGCCGGTATAGAATTCTACATTTCCCATATATATATATATATATACACATACACACACACACATATACATATATATATATATATGCACACACACACTTTCTTTAATTTATTTTTTTTTAAACTAGAAATGGTCATTTATATGAATACCATCTGCTACCTCACAACTGCCAGTGCATGCGATCATGCAAAATTGATTAAGTTCTAGGTCCAAGGAAATGAGCTTTTTGGGCACCAGTCTGTATCAGTCACTCTCCTATAGTTTCATGTACAAAATGTGATACGCACCATGTCCCAGTCGTCCATAGTTTCCTCGGCCCCAAGTGTACAGCTCTCCATCAGCAGTGATGGCTGCACTGTAAGTGCTGCCACATGAAATGTGAACCACCTGCTTTCCAGTCTGCTTTCCACACAGGGCAGAAATGAGCTTAGGCTCTTCTAAAGAACTAAAGAGAATAACCAGGTGTGTTTTAGACAAAAACATAACACTTAAAAAAAAAAAAAAAAAAAAAAAAAAAAAGCATAAAGGTTTATCAGACTAAAGAAACAAAATATCTTACACAGTGTCTCCATGACCTAGTCTTCCACCATCACCACAACCCCATGAAAATAGTTCACCAGTGGCAGATAAGGCCAGATAATGCTGTCCATCAGAATGAGCAGCAATCTTCCAAATGTTTCGGGAGGCAAGACCCTGCACAAGCTGTGGTCCCTGATAGTAAAGAAAAAAAACAAAACAATCCCTTAAGAAAATAAAATGTAAAATGAAAAACAAAAAATACAAATGATAAAAAGAGATCTGTCATCTCAGTCAGTAGAAAAGATTACCACTGACAATGTTGATCCACCAAAAATCTAATTTCTATTGTGACAGCCCAAATCTCCCTCTCCCATCAGGTAAACAATCAGACAGGATTGAGTCTTACCTGCCTGGCTGACCATTTCCTTTCCTAGAGATAAGTGGCACCAGATTACCTGCCCACCTATCTACATCCATATAAATAACATGCCCATTGTCTGACAGCTATGTTATGAATATGTCCTCCTTAGGCCTCATGCCCACTTCCGTTTTTTCCTTCAGGGCGCTAGCCGTTTTTTTGACGGATAGCACCCTGACCCATTCATTTCAATCAGTGCTGGATAGAGAGAAGAGGCTGGCGATCAGTGCTGGATAGAGAGAAGGGGCAGCCCTTTCGGGCAGAGTTTCCACAGTGGAACGCAGCGATAGAAAGAAAAAGAAGTTCATATGTATCCCGGCCGCTGTCTTGGTGACGCGTCCCTCTTTTGACATCCAGTCCAACCTCCCTGGATGACGCGGCAGTCCATCTGACCGCTGCAGCCTGTGATTGGCTGCAGCGGTCACATGGGATGAAACATCCCAGGAGGCCGGACTGGAGGAAGAAGCAGGGAGTTCTGGGTAAGTATAAACTTTTTTTGTGATTTTTGCAGTGGAGGTCACTGCACTTGACTATCTGTTGCAGGTTTTTTAAGAAAACATTAGAAATCTATATTGTGAGCGCCGCACATGGTACTCACTGTCCAGGCTGCTGAAAGAGTTACTGCTGATCAGTGCAGCCCCTTCTCTCTATCCAGCACTGATCGTAACTCTTTCAGCACCCTGGACAGTGACTACCGCTGGACAGTGTGCGGCGCTCACAATATAGAATTCTAATGTTTCAGAACCCTGTCGCTGTTCACCGCTACTCACAGTGAAACACTGTGCCCACACAGATATCGGTTACATGGTGTGAATGGGAATTAGTTTCCTCACGGAAACATGGAAGTGTACATACGAGAACCACACTGATACAATCACGGACACACGGATCTGTGAAAAACGTCCGTGAAGACGGTGAAGGAAGTGTGCATGAGGCCTTAGGGAAGCCGTATACACATTCATGAAAGAAAGCAACGCTAAAGGATTTTATTAAGCACATCACAATATAAAATTATTCAGTGCTAAATTAGGTGTGAATATGGGAACACTGAATGTCATATTTGCACACACCGTTAATCATCCCCTTACCCATCTAGGATATGTTCGCACGGCAGACATTGCTTGGTGGGTCCCGCCAGAAAATCAGTTGCAGAATTATTCCTGTCAGCAGGAAAATTTCTACTCCCATTCACTTCAATGGGTGGGTTTGGGTGGAATCTGTCTGTCTGAAGATCGGCCAGGATGCTTCTTTTGTCCGTTAGCTGCTAAAATCAACTAGCGGGAAAAAGCAGAATCCGGGAGGCAGAATTTTGCAGCGGAATCCCCAAAAAAACCTGTGAGAACATAGCTTTACTGTATATTCCCTCTGCGGTTAGGGCATCTATTGAATGTATAAGTTCTGAAATACTCCCAACGGATGGCCCCAAGTTAAGCAACTGCATGGCATATAGAAGCCTGTGTTGACCATAGACCGCCATTGCAAAAGATGTATACCGAGCGTTATTCGTATTTTGCATTGTCCAGTGCTTTCCTATACAGCGGAAACAAACCTATACCGACGTATTCCAGCCCAATGGATGCTAGTCAAAGCGAAACATTTCATAGAGGCCAGCTTGCAAGTTTTATAGTACGGCAGTCAACAGTGTGCTTTTTGCTCATATGTAGCATTTATTTGGATGGACTACAGCCATCCTAATAAATTGGTCCGATAGGGATAATTTATTACGAGTGCAGTTTGACTGGTTAACCATTCAGTAACTATGGGAACGTAGCATATGTAAAATTTAAATGGAACAGCACATGATGACACCGGGTTTTTAAATTACACAGTATACAAGACCTAGTATTTTGTTCACGAAGGCGGAGTTCACACGGGGCAGATACGCAATGGCACGCGTGTCCGCCCTGTGCCACAGGTTATTCCAGGCGAAAAACCGCACCAAACTGGAATGTTCGCCGCGAAAAACTGCGAACCCGCCACCACTTTTACTTGTTGCGGGTTTTATCTCACCATTGAATTCAATGGGGTAAAACCTGCAACAAATAAGCGTTTATGCAAATACAATTGACATGCTGAGGAATAAAATTCCGCACCACAGGTCAATTTCTGAGTGGTTTTTCCACAGCGTGTGGATAAGATTGGTTTTATCCCATCTACCTTGCTGCTACTGTATTTGCTGCGGATTTTCCACAACGAATCCCGTTGTGGTAAATCCGAAGAATTTATGCAAGGTGTGAACTAACTATAATAGGGCTTTATAAAAGCATACAATTAAATTTTACTGTAGTCCAGGTATTAGTTTTTTTTTTGCCAAATGGCAATTTGTTAATGTTATTTAAAAAAAAATACCTGCTTGGCTATTTGGGCACCATTTATTGTCGAAGGGGTCTATGGACACATTCAGCAAATGCAGTGTAGACCCTAACTTGCCTCAATTTACAGAATAACTGATAACTCCTAAATTTTTACCTCTCTTAATTTGGCTATACAAATTTATACAAACGGTCAAACACACCCGATATAATGTGTATGGGGCGAATCAAGACAGTCCCATGTGGTATGCTGTCGGGGGATCAAGAAAATCAATTGCTAATCCTTTGTTCCCCAAAACAAACAAAGCACTAGATGTGTGTCAGCCGCTTACATGTTCAGCATATGATTAACAATTTGAAAGTTTACGAGGGTGCAGGGGTGAGCCCTATGCCTGAAGATGTATGATAAGCTTATTTTTTATTTCCACCTTCCCCATCTCTCAATGTCTTTTTATTTGTGTCTTTCCTTCTGGATTTAAAGGTGTTATGCGGGGGACCAAAATTTCTCAGCAGTGTACTCACTACAGTATGTGAGTACACTTGCTAATATACATGTCCCCTGTCACGCGGATTCTGAGATTTTCAGAGTGCTGCCCGGGGACCGGAAGTCTAGTTGCACAGCCTTTTTTGACGACAATACGACTCTTCGCCACGTGACTGACTCCGCTGTACTACTGCTCCTGCTTGTATATGGAGTACAGCAGGGTCGGTCACACCCAGAAGAGTCGTATCGTTATCAAAGAAGGCTGTGCAACTAGACTTCCGGTCCCCCGGCAGGGCCATAAAAATCTATGAAACTTTCAGAATCAGCGCGATTGGGGACCGGAATGTATAGATTAGCGAGTGTGCTCACATATTGCAGGGAGTACACTGCTAAGAATTTTTGGTTCCCGCATATCCCGTTTCAATCCTTAGTATGGGTTGTAGTGACAGACTATTCAGATTCCAAAACAGATATACAACCGATATCTAACATAAAATGGATCAAGTTATTATCAACATGTCATTTCTTGACTTCGATGAACACGGCAACAGAAATTACTTACTTCATCACGTTACTTACCAGTGTATTATTGTTGTAAGTCTGAGTGTAAACTTTGCCATTTCTGGAAAGTATCAAAAAACACTTCTCAGCACAGGCTATTTGTGTAACACCAAGAGTAGCAAGAGCTTCACATTGTATCGGGCCACTCACATTTGCATAATACTTCCAACCTAAAAGACCCCAGCTGATTACCTCCTGTAAGGAGCCCTACGAAACAAGAAAGGAAGATTGCTTTCTGTGTTACTATGTATATTGTTTTGAATGTTATCAAGTCTCCAGATAAGCAGTGATCAGTGTCAACATTTTGAATGAAAAGGAAATACTAAAGGTCCTATCACACGACCCGATGTGGACCGTGAAAACGAGCGCCGATCAACGAGACAGCTCATTGATCGGCGCTCATTTGCAACATTTAACAAGGAGATTGATTATGTATGGGGACGTACGATCGTTAGTCCCCATTCTTTTCTAACATGTTGGCAGCACATCTACCCATACACACAGGGAGATGTGCTGCAGACAATGATATTTATTGCTGCATAAACTAGCAGATAAGCTAATGAATGAGAATTTGCTTGTTCATTGCTCTGTTTACAAAGGGCAATTATCGGGAAGGAGCTGTCATACGAATGCTTGTTTGCCTGATCGGCCAATGTCAAAGGGCCTTTAGGCTCTGTCCAAACGTTAGCTAGTTTTTTTTCTGTCAAGTTTCCATTCAGAAGAAAAAAAATGGAAACCTGATGGACCCATAAAAAAAACAAAAAAAAAAACATTAAAGAGGCTATGTCACCAGATTTTGCAACCCCTATCTGCTATTGCAGCAGATAGGCACTGCAATGTAGATTACAGTAACGTTTTTATTTTTAAAAAACGAGCATTTTTGGCCAAGTTATGACCATTTTTGTAGTTATGCAAATGAGGCTTGCAAAAGTCCAAGTGGGTGTGTTTAAAAGTAAAAGTCCAAGTGGGCGTGTATTATGTGCGTACATCGGGGCGTTTTTAATACTTTTACTAGCTGGGCGCTCTGATGAGAAGTATCATCCACTTCTCTTCAGAACACCCAGCTTCTGGCAGTGCAGACACAGCCGTGTTCTCGAGAGATCACGCTGTGACGTCACTCACAGGTTCTGCATCGTGTCAGACGAGCGAGGACACCGGCACCAGAGGCTACATTTGATTCTGCAGCAGCATCGGCGTTAGCAGGTAAGTCGATGTAGCTACTTACCTGCAAACGCTGATGCTGCTGTAGAATCAACTGTAGCCTCTGGTGCCGGTGTCCTCGCTCGTCTGACACGATGCAGGACCTGTGAGTGACGTCACAGATCTGCACTGCCAGAAGCTGGGCGTTCTGAAGAGAAGTGGATGATACTTCTCATCAGAGCGCCCAGCTAGTAAAAGTATTAAAAACGCCCCGATGTACGCACATAATACACGCCCACTTGGACTTTTACTTTTAAACACACCCACTTGGACTTTTGCAAGCCTCATTTGCATAACTACAAAAATGGTCATAACTTGGCCAAAAATGCTTGTTTTTTAAAAATAAAAACGTTACTGTAATCTACATTGCAGCGCCTATCTGCTGCAATAGCAGATAGGGGTTGCAAAATCTGGTGACAGAGCCTCTTTAAGTCAGGACTCCTTGTCAAAACGAAAAACATACAATGCCAGTGCGAACAATTGTCTAAAGTTCTTAAAAACAGCTAAAGTTCCATTGACTAGAAAAAGTATTAATTATTGGAGAAACACCACAAAATGTGTAGAAGCAAACAAAGTATTACATATATTAAAGTGTACCTCTGATTTTTGTCCCAAGAAACAACATAGCTGAATCATAATTGAAAATATAATTCTATTGTTATATAAACTGGTTTTTTTACACCTTACTCCTGTCCAGGGTTATTGCCCATGGTCCTGTTCCAGCCAGTGTTAAATTCTGGCACGTATGCCTGTGTACATGGGCGGCCACTTCCTGCCCAGAGCAGCTCGTGAAGCGCTCGTCAGCTCATAAAATTAGCTTTCAGAGGATCCTGCTTCTGTCTCTCTGTCCTCAACGCTGGTTTACCGACTCCTTCGGGCAAAGCAACAGAGGAAAGACAGTGGCGAGATAGCAAGTCCCTGGATCCCTAGCTACGGTTAGTATACTTGTTTTCAAACAACTGACACCACCACCACTGAAGTAATAAATTCATATCCACTGATGATTAGGCATTAGGACCTTTTCACACAGTTTTTTGCCGCAGAAACGGCAGGAAAAAAAAAAGGCCAAACTTGCCTCCCATTGATTTCAAACAGGAGGTGGAGGCGGTTTTTCCCGCTTGCAGGAAAGAGAAGCGACATGCCCTATCTTGAGCCGTTTTCGGCCTCAAAAACCCTAGTGAAATCAATGGGAGATGGGAAAAAAAGAGGTAAAAAAAAAAACAAACGAAGAAGTCACCTCAAAAAACGCGGCAAAGAACGCCTGTGGGGCAAAACCACTTAAAAAAAACCGGAGCTCATTTTTCTAGGCAGAATTTTCCACCCGCAAAAAACCGTGTGAACAGGGCCTTAGATAGAAACTTACCATGCAGAGTAGCGAATAAGCACCATGTTCTTCATACACAATCAAAGGCCTCATGCCCACTTCAGATTTTTTTCTTCAGGTTGCTATCCGTTTCTTTAACAGATAGCACCCTGACACATTCATTTCAATAGGGACATGCACACTTCCGTTGTTTTAACGAGACCATGGGGCCGTTCCGTCAAAAAAAGAACCGGTCCTAGTCTTTTCAATTTTTGATGGAACAGGCTCGGCCTTCTCATTCATTTGGTTCATGAAACGACGAACTGCACATGGAAGCGATCAGTGTGTGGTCCATGTTTCACGGATCCGTCATTAACAGCCGTACGATGGCCAATGGAAGTGGCCATCCGCTATTTTATGCTCACTGTAGATGGCATCGGGAGTGCACAATGTTTACTGCGTGCCTCCCGAGATGCACCTGTTCTCCGTAGAATTTGTATCCAGTGTCGGAAAGAACTGGATACGAATTCCACTTGAAAACGAACGTGCAGAACGAATGTTACAGCGGACAAAGAAGGGGGAGATTTGAGTGAACAAGGACTATAGAATATAAGTAAGTAGAATACATTGTAAATATTCATATATCTTCTTGTTGAAACAAGAAAAGTAAAAACTTTACAGGTACACTTTAATAAAAGCAAGTGAACATTTTAAGCAGGGGAGGTTGTAGTACTATTTTTTGTTTACTTTTATTTGTACTCTACACACAGTATCATGTTAATATAAAAAAGGAATTTAGAATTTCAGCTTAAATTTAGACCATTATTTTACATGGTCTACTTAAAAAAAGATTATTCTTTTTAAACCGTAAAGTAGTTGTGAGGGAGTCTTACTGGGAAATCCCAATTCCAAGGCAGCTGTTCAGAGCAACAGGTTTTCAGTCGGTGCCCTTTTACCCAGCAGAGTAATATATTACCCTTCTTGCCATGGTCTACTTCAGCGAACAGGAACAAAAAACTCCTAACTGCTACACTTAGTTACAGCTTCAAAAGGAAAAATAACCCCAAAAGTATTCTACACTTTCCATGAGTGCAAAGGTAGAAATAGAAAGCCAACCTCCATGGGATCTGTCCTGCCCAGGCAAGTCCGAACCACCACAGGAAATATACTAGTGATGTAGAAATTTATATTTTTTCCCTTTGAAGGTAAGAACAGTAACTACACAGGATGTAACCGACAAAGATCAAAAGGACTTACTTTAACTGTGAGGGTGGTCGCTCGAACATTATTCAGAGTTATAATAATAGAATACATTATATTAAATGTGAGACACAATGTCTGCATTTAATACCTGAACATACTAAAAACATTTATTCATATAAAAAAAAAAAAAATCAAAAAAAAAAGAGGAAACAAAACCAGCATACCTTATGTGAGGTCGGTGAGCTGCACTGCGGAGGCATACATGGCGCTGCCAATCGGTCTAAATGTGCCATAATAACAACAGCAGTTTGCCTCAAGTCAATAGCTAGCTCATTGTCCTGAGGCAATATCAGATACCGCAAAAAGTTTTCATTTGGGCTTAAAGGACATGAGAGAACCTGGGGAAAAAAATAAAACAACAAAATACACACTTTAACCATATAAGTGAAGTGAAAACATGATAGCGATTCAATTAGCAGCTCTATTTTCAGTCAGCGTTCCAATAAACATGTACCTGAATCTCTTTCTCCAGGTTATGAACATCTTTATTGCACACAATACTCTGGAACCTATGTAGTAAAGGGAGGAGAGGCGCACTGGTTCCCTGGGCTGACCTCTCATTATCAGTTTCCCTTGTTCCATTGTCCCAGAGTTGAAGTAGCAGCATAATAGCAGATAACATTTGGCTAAGGAACACGAAAAGAAAAAAAAAAAATTAGATCTTCTAAAATAACTTTACATTTTAGCTCTGTTTATAACGAACATCGATAATATAGAACATCTAAAAGGAGGAAAAGAAGCAGACTTCTCCAGTGTTACAACTTTATGCCATATTTCCCTATGGTTCCAGTTTGAAGCAATGATAACCTATACTCTATCAATTTCATCAGGTCACCCTCTCAAAAAGCTGTTGGAGAAAAGTCTTACAAGAAATAACCAAAATTGTTTTGTAGTCCAATTTTAAAGGGAACCTCAAAGAAAATACATTATCAAATACTTTATCAAAATAATTTTAGTCAGTTAGGAAGATAACAAATATTCCTATACAAATGAGGCCACGTCAATTCAAAGGAGCTTGGGAGAGCAACATAAAACACAAAATTTGACATTTTTTTTAGTAATCTCCACAAATTAAAGAAGTTGTCCCAAGATTAAAAGCTCTATCCTAACCACAGAATAGGTGATAGCATGCTAATCGGTGGGGTTTCGATCGTTTGGACCCTCACCGATCACGAGGGTTCTTTCCTCCAAATGAATAGATGGAGTACTGGTCACGTATGCACCCTGCTGCTCCATTCATTTTCTATGGCACTGCTGGAGATAGCCAAGCGCTGTACTCGGCAATCTCCCGCAGTCTCTCAGACATTGAATGGATAGGCAGTGTACATGCGCGACCTGCCGCGCCATTCATTCGGAGGAACGAAACCCCGTTCTCGTGATTAGTGGGGGTCCTAGTGTATGGACCACCACGTTATCACCTAACCTCAGGTTAGAAGATTACTTAATTTTGGGACAACACATTTAAGGATTTGTGAGAAAAAGTACAAATATTGCTCCATAGTGCTCCCACCTGAAGGCTGAATTAGGATTAATTAGCACGTATGAGAATTAGACATCTTTGTTGGATGTCATTTTAATACTACATAAACATACATGACCTTGCTGGGTTTGCATGAAGACTTTGGGCAAGCTGACAACGCCTTCAAAAAGAGCGTGGTTGGTTGACAGGCTGTCACTGTGCAAAATAATGTAATGCAGAGGCAAGACATGTAGAAGCAAAAATGGCTACAGTCACAATTCTATACAGATGCAATTTTTAAAAGAAAAGAAGACATACTGACCTTAGAGTGCCCCTCTGCACAGCAAGCTCTAGTAAAATGGCAAGTGCCAAGTGCTGGTCTTGAAGTGGAATGTTCCCTGCACCCCTAGGACTTTGAGCACCGTGGACATCACTAGAAAAAAATACATGAATAAACGAATGATGATAGATCACTCAACATCCATGAGAAAAAGAAAAGAACTACAGTAAGCAAAATGTAAGAATACATTCAAGAGAGTAAAGTCGTTTTGAAACAATTGGTATGTCTTCACCTTTAGTAGTAAGCAACAAGTCAAAAAAAAAAAAAAACTCAGTCCCTAAAAGAAATTATGCTCATGGTTTGGAAAAAATTTTGCCGAATCTGTCAAAAATGGCAGTTCTTATTGGCTGAAAATCGCCCTCTTGCCCAAAAAAAATATTTACAAAATTGAGGATATAATCATTGTGGTTGGGTGGTAAACAGTTTCATATGATGATCACAATTGGCCATTATCACGTGGTGTATGTAATAACTTCCATTGCTTAACCCCTTCAGGACACAGCCTGTTTTGGCCTTCAGGACACAGCCGATTTTTTCAAATCGGACATGTGTTACTTTATGTGGTAATAACATCGGAATGCTTTTACCTATCCAAGCGATTGAGAATGTTTTCTTTATGTTAGTGAAAACATTTGGTCAATAATTTCGGTATTTATTTCTGAAAAACACCAAAATTTAGAAACATTTTTTGCAAAAATGTGCATTTTTCAAAATATAAACGTATCTGCTTGTAAAACAGATCGTAATACCACCCAAAATAGTTACTAGTTAACATTCCCCATATGTCTAATTTATGTTTGCATCGTTTTTTGAACGTCCTGTTATTTTTCTAAGACGTTACAAGGCTTAGAACTTTAGCAGCAATTTCTCATATTTTAAAGAAAATTTCAAAAGGCCACTTTTTTCAGGGACCAGTTCAGTTCTAAAGTGGCTTTGAGGGCTTATATATTAGAAAATACCCAGCAGTCACTCTATTTTGAAAACTGCACACTTCAAGGTATTCGAATCAGCATTCAGTGTTTTAACCCTTTAGGCGTTTCACAGGAATTAAAGCAAAGTAGAGGTGAAATTTACAAATTTAATTTTTTTTGCCGAAATTCATTTCTAATAATTGTTTTTTTTTGTAACACAGAAGGTTTTACCAGAGAAACGCAACTCAATATTTATTGCCCATATTCTGCAGTTTTTAGAAATATCCCACATGTGGCCCTAGTGTGCTAATGGACTGAAACAAAGGCATCAGAAGCAAAGGAGAACCCAGTGGATTTTGGGCCTCCTTTTTTTTTTAGAATATATTATAGGCACCTTGTCAGGTATGAAAAGGTCTTGTGGTGCCAAAACAGTGGAAACACCCCAAAAGTGACCCCATTTTGGAAACTACACCCCTCAAGAAATTTATCTAGTGGTATAGTTAGCATTTTGACCGCACAGGTTTTTCACTAAATATATTGGAATTGGTCTGTAAAAATGAAAATCTACTTTTTTTCTGAAAAAAACTGACATCTTTAATAGTTACAAGGAATAATGAAGAAAATGCACACCAACACTTGTAAAGCAATGTCTCCCGATTACTGCAATACCCCATATGTGGTAATAAACTGCTGATTGGACCCACAGCAGGGCTCAGAAGGGAAGGAGCGCCATTTGGATTTTGAAGCACAGATTTTGCTGGAATGGTTTTCGGTGCCATGTCGCGTTTGCAACGCACAGGAGGGACCAAAACAGTGGAAACCCCCCAAGTTACCCCATTTTGGAAACACCACTCAAGGAATTTTTCTATAGTGAGCATTTAGACCCCACGGGTCTTTTGCAGAATTTATTAGAATTAGGCCGCGAAAATGAATATCAATTTTTTTCCACTAAAATGTTGCATTTTCTCATTTCCACAAGGGATAAAGGAGGAAAAAAAAACACCAATTTTTGTAACGCAATTTCTCCCGAGTATGGAAATACCAAACATGGGGTCATACGTTTTTTCAATAGAAATGAATTAACCCTTTCAGGACTGATACATTTTTTGCTTTCTTATTTTCGTTTTTCACTTCCAAGAGCCATAACTTTTTTCTTTTTCTGTTCGTAGAGTGGTGGGAGGGCTTATTTCTTGCGGGAGGATTTGTAGTTTCTATTGACACCATTTAAAGTGCCATAAATTTCCCTGGAAACTGAAAAAAAATATTTTGCGGGCTGATATAGGGAAAAAAAAACCCAAAAAAAAACCATTGGATTAAAGTTTTTGGGGTTTTCGTTTTTACAGCTTTATTCTGCGGCTCAATACAATTACGGTGATGCCAAATTTATATAGATTTTTTATATTCTACTACTATTACAAAGAAAAATCTATTTGATCAAATAAAAATGGTTTTGTTTCACCACATTCAGAGAGCCGCAACTTTTTTATTTTTCGCTTGATTGAGTGGTGGGAGGTCTTATTTTTGCGGGACGAGCCGTAGTTTTTATTGGTACCATTTTTTGGTACATATAAAGTGATCAAAAAGTTGTATTACTTTTTTTTTGAGAGCTAAGGTGAAAAGAAAAAAAAACTGCGATTTTGGCAGTTTCAATTATTTACGTTTATTACGGTGTTCACCGTGCGAGTTAAATAATGGTATATTGTAATAGTTTGGCCGCTTACAGACATAGCAATACCAATTTTGTTTATTTATTTTTTACATTACTTTAGAAGAAAAATGGGAAAAGGTTTTTTTTTTAACTTTAAACTTTCTCTCACTACTAATAACTTTAATTCTTCTACACATTTTATTAGTCCCCTTAGGGGACTGGAACCAGCGATCATTGGATCGCTCGTACAATATATTGTATATTGTTATTTTTACAGGCTTCTGTAACCGCACGATCACTGTTGCTGTCCGTTAGTCCTGGGTGTCAGCTGTAATACACAGCTGACACCCGCAGCACGTGAGCTCGCTCCACACATCAAACCCCGCACCATGACGTGATATTAAGTCATAGTGCGCAAAGGGGTTAATGCACAGCGGATGGTGTGAATATTTCAATTTTCCACTGGTATGCCTTTTTAGTGCATAATATGTCGTGCCCAGTTTGTGCCACTGAAGACAAATACCTCATAAAACATTAAGCGGGTTCTCTCGGGTATGGCGATGCCATATAAGTGGGCGCAAACTGCTGTTTGGGCACGCTGCAGGGATCAGAATGGAGGGACGCCATTTTGCTTTTGGAGCACAGATTTTGCTTGGTAATAGTTCTGTTTGGGTTATTGGTGGTATTTCAGTTTATAATGTGGTGGCATATGTAAGCTGGGCAGAGTACATCAGAGCATAATAAGAGGGTATAATAATGGGGTAAATAAATAATAATCCGCAGATGTGTGGCCGGTGTCGCACTGATAAATGGCGCCCGATCTTATCCGATTTTGGAACACGCTGCACATTTTGCATCGCCATATTCTGAGAGCCAGAACTTTTTTATTTTTTCACCACCGGAGCCGTGTGAGGGCTTATTTGTTGCGGGACAATCTGTACTTTTCATTGGTACCATTTTAGGGAACGAGATTTTTTTTTTTTATCACTTTTTTATTCCATTTTTTGCAAGCCGGGAGACCAAAAACAAGCAATTCTGACAATGCTTTTTAGTTTATTTTTTGCAGCGTTCACCGTGTGCTATAAATGACAGTTTTACCTTATTTTGCGGGTCGGTACGATTACGGCGATAACATATGTATATACGTTTTTTTGTGTTTTGCAGCGTTTGCGCAATAAAATCACTTTTTTATAAAATGTAATTATTTTCTGTGTCACCATATTCTGAGAGCCGTAACTTTTTATTTTTTAGTCAAAAAAGCTGTGTAAGGACTTTTTTTTTGCGGGATGGGTTGTAGTTTTTATTGGTACTATTTTCAGGTACATGCGACTTTTTGATCACCTTTTATTCTCTATTTTGGGAGAGGTGGTGACCAAAAAATAGCGATTCTGGTGTCGTTTCTTATGGATTTTTTTTTTTGGGGTGTTCATCGTGCAGGAAAAATAACATTATAGTTTTATAGTTTGGGTCGTTACGAACGCGGTGATACCAAATGTGTACTTTTTTTTTTAACATGTTCATTTTTTTCCTATAATGAAAGTCTTCTATAAACAAAAAATGCTTTTTTTTTTCCCCCTGTAACTCATAACTTATTTTTACACTTTTTTTTAAAAACATTACTTTTTTTTTTTTTTACTTGTCCCACTAGGGGATATTTAGACTTGCAGCTTTGATCGCTGCTAGAGTACATTACACTACCTACGTAGTGTAATGTACCCTGTCATTGTGACGTGTCAGTGACACTGACTGGAAGCCTAGGAGGACAGGCCGGAGGCTGCCCCTCCGAGGCTTCTGTACATGGCAACCCGGAGGTCATTGTCTGGCCTCCGATTGCCACAACAAGCATCGATAGCCCCCCCCCCCTCAAATCACTTAGTGGGGGCTGCTGATGTGCTTCAAACCCCTTTGCAATCAGTCACCGCATTTATGGGGTTAATTGCTAAAATCAGCAGCGATGGTCCGCTGACCGGCAAGACTGGAGTGTCAGCTGTCGGGGACAACTGACCTCCCGGTTCCCGGACTCTGTCCGTTAGGAAGAGGTTAATGCAGTTCTATAATAAACCCTACCACAATCCACAAAGTTACCCTAAATGCCAGTGCATGAGCAAACAGAGGAGTATTTGTACAATCCAATAGCAATATAGGGCATGTAAAGCTGCTATATATGGTTTCCAAAAAATGTGGTGTAACCACAAGGAACGCAAATAATTGGTCTTGATCCCCTTGTACTCAAAAGGACAGAGATCTAGATTATTATTATAATTTTCTCTCTCATAGACTTGCCATCTATGTAATCAATTACTTCTTGGTAACAAAATATGATAGCTCTTTCCAGAAGGAGCCAATTATTTCTAAGTTTCAACCTTTAGTTAATACGTGCCTCCATTCCATGCTTTAATATACTATTCTTTACAAAAATGTTACCTTTATCTTCCCAAGGTTTTAAATCTTTGTATCAATTTTTCCTACATTATGATGGATAAGAGTGTAGACAATTTATATGGGCTTGAGTAGTATCATGTAAAAATCCGTTGCCAACATCCCAGCAAAGTACATCATTTTAGCTTCTACTAGACAGACTTTGTAGGAAAAGTCATAACTAACTTGTACCAAGCTTTGGAATCATGTTAACATTACTGATGAAGCAAAAGGCTACGGTCCACTGCATTGAGGACTCTGTATGGTGTAGTGGTCTTCATACAATCTTTAACAAATTAAAGACACTGCCAATTTGGACTTTTTTTTTATTTTTTATTCTTTTCCTCTTTGCATCCCGGCAGTCATAACTTTTTTATTTGACGTAGCTACATGGATTTTATTTTTTGTGGGACAAGTTGTACCAAAAAAATGACTACATAAAAGTACATTTCCATCATCATTTAATTTATATTAAAGAGGCTCTGTCACCAGATTTTGCAACCCCTATCTGCTATTGCAGCAGATCGGCGCTGCAATGTAGATTACAGTAACGTTTTTATTTGTAAAAAAACGAGCATTTTTGGCCAAGTTATGACCATTTTTGTATTTATGCAAATGAGGCTTGCAAAAGTACAACTGGGCGTGTTGAAAAGTAAAAGTAGAACTGGGCGTGTATTATGTGCGTACATCGGGGCGTGTTTACTTCTTTTACTTGTGTATAGAAGTATCATCCACTTCTCTTCACAACGCCCAGCTTCTGGCAGTGCAGACACAGCCGTGTTCGAGAGATCACGCTGTGACGTCACTTCCCCAGGTCCTGCATCGTGTCAGACGAGCGAGGACACATCGGCACCAGAGGCTACAGATGATTCTGCAGCAGCATCAGCGTTTGCAGGTAAGTCGATGTAGCTACTTACCTGCAAACGCTGATGCTGCTGCAGAATCAACTGTAGCCTCTGGTGCCGACACGATGCAGGACCTGTGAGTGACGTCACAGATCTGCACTGCCAGAAGCTGGGCGTTCTGAAGAGAAGTGGATGATACTTCTCATCAGAACGCCCAGCTAGTAAAAGTAGTAAAAACGCCCCGATGTACGCACACAATACACGCCCAGTTGTACTTTTACTTTTCAACACGCCCAGTTGTACTTTTGCAAGCCTCATTTGCATAAATACAAAAATGGCCATAACTTGGCCAAAAATGCTCTTTTTTAAAAATAAAAACGTTACTCTTATCTACATTGCAGCGCCTATCTGCTGCAATAGCAGATAGGGGTTGCAAAATCTGGTGACAGAGCCTCTTTAATTCTTATTTTGGCAAAAAAAAGTTCCGTTACATTTTATTTTTATTTTATTACAGCATACACCGATCATCATAAGTGATGCTATAAATTTGTTGTGCAGGTTGTTACGGTCATAACGATACCAAACATGTTATATTATTGTATGTTTTGGGACTTAAGTTTATTTATTGTAAAAAAAATGTGCATTTGTTTTACAGATTTTTCTTCAATTTAGCAATACTTTTTTTTCAATTAATTATTATTACTTTTTTTTATTACATAGGGAGATTTTGATTTTTTTATTTAATATACTGGCATATTTACTGTACAAAAGTTTTAGGCAGTTGTGGAGAAATGCTGCAAAGTAAGAACGCTTTCAAAAATAGTTGTGTTAATAGTTCTTTTTATCAATTATCAAAATGCAAAGTGAATGAACAGAAGAGAAATCTAAATCAAATAAATACTTAGTGTGACCACCCTTTGTTTTCAAAACCGCATCAATTCTTCTTGGTACACTTGCACACAATTTCTGAAGCAACTCGTTAGGGAGGCTTCCTCAAATCCTTCTGTCTCTTCATATAATCCCAGACACTATGATGTTGAGATCAGGGATCTGTGGGCGCCAGATCACCACTTCCAGGGCTCCTTGTTCTTCTATACGCTGAAGATAGTTCTTAATGACATTGGCTGTATGTTTGGAGTCGTTGTCCTGCTGCAGAATAAATTTGGACCCCATCAGACACCTCCCTATATTGTATGTTGGATAAGATTGATTACTTACCGGTAATCTGTTTTTCAAGAACCTGTGACAGCACCCCTGGAGAGACGTCCCATCCGCTGGACAGGAAACCTGAGGATATAAAAAAGGGACACACCTCTCCACACGCCCAGTCTTTAGAAAGAACTCGGGATGAGAAATAGTTTAATTTATATTGTTGTTGGTGTTTTTTTTTTTAAAAACCACTAGTGAAATTCCCTCACACCTTTATATATAAAATATTTACAAAGAAATGCTTACATTTAGGTTAGTGATCTACCTTATGAGGGCTCATTTGCCACAAACCATAGGGAGGGTAACAACGGGGTGCTGTCATAGGTTCTTGAAAAAACGATTACCGGTAAGTAATCAATTTTTTACCATTTCACCTATGACAGCCCCCCTGGAGATGTAAAATAGAAATCAGTATTTTTAGGGTGGGATCACAGCTTGTAGCACCTTTCCACCAAAGGCCAAGTCAGAGGCTGTATGCAGTTGTAATCGGTAGTGCTTGAAAAAGGTGTGAGGAGAACTCCATGTGGCAGCCTTGCATATCCGGACTGGAGGATTTGGCATCCGAGCGGTCAGTGCGTCCTGGTGCTTGTCCTGGCGTTTCCATAATGGAGGAGGAAGACTTGAGACCAAAGCTCCTAATGTTTCAGGCCTAAATAGGCCATGGATTGGCTGGGAGGCCCTCAGCTCCGGACGCTGGAGCACCTCCTTCCCCCCGCATGGTTCACCGGAACCACCGCCTCCTGGAGTGTTGGACGCATCACCAAGCCGGAAGTGACGCGTTGCGGCGAGCAGAAGTGCCTGTGAACGCGCAGGAAGCCGCCAACGCTGGGCATGGTCCAGCTGAGCGGAACATGACCCTGGGAAGCCGCTCCCCGCCAGAGGAAGGACCACGGTGTGGACCTTAAACCACCTCCATTTGACAGGCTGTAGGAGGGAGGCGATGGACCGGGAGAGGAGGGAATACCTGTACCAGGCTCAAGGTTGCTCCCTCCAAAGGACACTTATACCTTCCAGAGCTTCCTTATTCCTAGTGGAATAAGGTAAGACCTTGCTAGGGGGTCTGCAACCCCGGGACAAGTGCGTTTCCTCAGGACAATCCTTCCATCCGGAGGACAGGAAACCTGACTGGGCGTGTGGAGAGGTGTGTCCCTTTTTATATCCTCAGGTTTCCTGTCAAGCGGATGGGACGTCTCTCCAGGGGTGCGGTCATAGGTGAAAGGGTAAAAGTATCTGCCTGTATTTCTCGGCATTGAGGACACCATTAATCTGAACTAAATCCCCAACTCCATTTGCTGAAAGGCGGCCCCAAACTTGCTTCAGTGTTGCTTGCAGACCCTCTTATTGTACCACTCTCCAGCCCTTGACAAACAAAGCCCTTCTGTTACGGCCGAATATTTCAAATTTTGACTCATCAGTCCAGGGCACCAGCTGCCGTTTTTCTGAACCCCAGTTCACATGTTTTCATGCATAATTGAGTCGCTTGGTCTGGTTACCGCATAGAAGGTGTGGGTTTTTTGGCTGCAATTCTTTCATGAAGACCACTTTTGGCTAGACTTCTCCGAACAGTAGTTGGGTGTACTTGGGTCCCACTGTTTTCTGCCAGTTCGGAGCTGATGGCACTGCTGGACATCTTCAGATTTCGAAGGGAAGTAAGCATGATGTGTCTTTGGTCGGCTGCACGGTTTCCTTGGCCGACCACTGCGTCTAGGGTCTTCAAAGCTGCTCGTTTCTTTGTGCTTCTTCCAAAGAGCTCTAATAGCAGATCTTGAAACCCCAGTCTGCTTTGAAATAATTGCCTAGGAGACACCTTGCTAAGGCCATGTAACTACCTTTATCACGTTGCTGTGCTCAGTTTTACCATGGTAGACTTGTGACATGAAAGTCTTACAGTTTCACCGCGGTTACAGTTAATGACGGTTTCAAATTACATATGAAAATGAGGATCATTATCACATAACTGGTTAATAATACACCTGACTATAATCCTGCAAAAGTTATGACTTTGTGCAAGTGTACCTAGAAGAAATTATGCCGTTTTGAAGGTAAAGGGTGGCCACACCAAATCTTGATTTGATTTGTATTTCTCTTCTGCTCTTCACTTTGAATTTTGTGAATTGATTAAAAAAAAACAAAAAACTAGTAACACCTCTATTTTTGAAAGAATTCTTACTTTGCAGCATTTTTCCACAACTGCCTAAAACTTTTGCACAGTAATGTATACTCCAGTACGTTAGCATGTGTACTTCTAGTATACAGGAAGTTGTTAGGGCATTCCTAATTATGCCATAACAACAGGAAATATGGTCAGACAGCCCTAGGGTACTTCAATGAACCTTTGACTGTCTGTCCATATAAAGGTATGTCCCTCTACCGCACAACAGGGATTTCCTGTGACACGATCATAGGGGGTTCCCTTCACATTTCATTCTGAAAGCCACGATCAGCTTTGATCACAGCACTCAAGATCTGATCTCGGCTGTTCGAGCGGGGCTCCGGCTGTGTATTAACTACAGCTATTGCCCTCCTCATGATTGCATGGGCACACTTGCTGTGCCCTGCGATCACCATGATAGTTGCACCATGACGAGAATACACATGTATTGTTTTTAAATCCATTTCATTAGAATTCCTTTCCCTTTGTCTTATTCAACCATACTAAGTAACTAATAAAATTGGCTAACTTGAAGAGCTATTGACTGACTCTTTCCAATGCGCCACCTGACCATCCTTTTTAGATATTTAATATACGATCCAAGACTCTTTATAAGTCTGTACTAGGACCATGAATAATGTGTGGAATATATGGAACATAAATTGGACAGTATAGTATTTAATATTCTCACTATCTGCATTATATAAATTAAAATGATGCTGTAACCAGAAAACTGTACAAAATGAGACTTCTGAATTCACTTTGGACCCAAAAGTCTGAACTCATTGACTGCTGCTACAGTGCGGGAAGGGTTCGTTTATATGGGTCTCATCAATGTAAGAGGTATCCATACTCATATCTTCTTTATAAGAGAAACCCCTTAATGAGCAGTTAGTACATATATCAGAAAACATTTATTGTAACAAGCAAGCAGCGATACAGTATTAGTAAACAAACAGAAAATACCCCAAAAAAAAAAATCTAAAATTTCACTGCAAACTCACCCTGTAACAGACCTTAAAAATTTGGTGGCTCTCTCAACAACTTCAAGCCAGACAGATGAAACTGAGCCTTCATCAAATAGCGTGGCCTCAGGAAGTGCACGAAGGGCGTCGAGTGATTCTTGCAATAGTTCACTACAAAGATCTGCATCTTCACCTGAATGAATGAAAAAAAGTAACATTATGGGGAAGACATGCAGGCAAACTTGTGCGATGTATGGACATATATAGAAGCACGGCATATTCCAAGCTAAAATAACATGGGTTACACCACAAACATTTCACACGTTTTATGTATTAAAATATGTAAATCCCTTAAAGCTACAATCAGCACTGTTTATCAGTGATATTACAACGGGGTAACACAAACGGTCATGAAAGAGTTGACTATCACCACTAAGGGTCATTGATGCCCCTGGGTCCAAGTCAAATTTTCCATTTCTCATATGCACTTCTTTAAACGAGAATACATTTGCAACTGCTTTGAATATCACAACTATTTTGAGTTCTAAGACTTTTGTGGCTTTCATTTTCTAGATTAATTTAATTAATTCCATGTCTCTAATTTTTATTATGAGCAGACAAAATCACAAAAAATGTGAAACAAAAACCATTGTAATTTTTTTATATTTAGATTATATGTATATAAATATGTATATACGCTGTTACAGCTCTAACAACGTGATGTGTATTCAGAATCCTGACACTTCGCTAACACAATCCAGACACTATAGCACCGCAAGCGTAATCTCGTTTGAAATGACAGTTTACAGCGTAATCTCGCGAGATTACGCTTGCTGTGCTGTAGTGTCGGGATTGTGTTAGCGAAGTGTCAGGATTCTGAATACACATCAAGTCCTGGCTGGAGGTAATGTATATTCATTGTCCGGACACTGCAATAACATTCTAGTGTGTTTATGTGGCTGCACATAGAGATATAGCTATATCGCTAGTGCAGTGTAAATGAATGGGGAGAAGTGTATGACGCTGATTGGTCAGCGTCACACTCCTCTCCACAACGCCCACTTGGTCAAAAAGTAAAACACGCCTAGTTGCCCAATAAGAAACTCATTAGCATAAAGCGAATATAGGTCATAACTCCGTCAAAAATGATTGTTTTTCTAAATAAAAAAAACACTGCTCTAATCTACATTACAGCGCCGATCACATCATGTAAAATATAGGCTACTTATAATGTGGTGACAGAGCCTCTTTATATAAAATAAATGTACACAAGGCCCCGGGACCAGATGAGTTACACCCTAGAGTTCTTAGAGCTTAGTTCAGTTACTTCTGTCCCCCTCCTCATAATATTTAGAGATTCTCTAGTGACTGGTATAGTGCCAAGGCAAATGTGGTGCCTATTTTCAAAAAGGGCTCTAGGTCTTCCCCAGGAAATTATAGGCCAGTAAGCTTAACCATTCATTGTGGGGAAAACGTTTGAGGAATTATATACAGGATTATGTGACAAAAAAATTGTATCATAAGTGACAGCCAGCACGGTTTTACTAAGGACAGAAGTTGTCAAACTAACCTGATATGTTTTTATGAAGAGGTGAACAGAAGCCTAGAGAGAGGGGACGCTGTGGATATAATGTTTTTGGACTTTGCAAAGGCATTTGACACTGTCCCCCATAGACGTCTAATGGGTAAATTAAGGACTATAGGTTTAGAAAGTATAATTTGTAATTAGATTGAGAATTGTCTCAAGGACCGTATCCAGAGAGTTGTGGTAAATGATTCCTACTCGGTTATAGGTGGTGTACCCCAGGGTTCAGTGCTGGGACCACTATTATTCAACTTATTTATTAATGATATAGAGAATGGGATTAATAGCACTATTTCTATTTTTGCAGATGACACCAAGCTATGTAGTATTGTTCAGGCTATGGAAGATGTTCGTAAATTGCAAGCGGATTTAAACACTCAGGGTATGTTCACACGGCTCATTTCCGGTCCGTAAACAGCTGAAAGTCGGAAGCAGAACGCCTCCAAACATCTGCCCATTGATTTCAATGGGAAAACAGCGTTCTGTTCCAACTGGCCAAATTTTTACGTAGCCGTTTTGAAAAACGGCCGTGTAAGAAAAAGGCCGCAAAAAAGAATTGCATGTCACTTCTTGAGACGTTTTTCATTGACTATAGAAAAACAGCTCTAAAAAAGTCCATAAAACACGCCGCGAAAAACGCGAGTTGCTAAAAAAAAAAACCCTCAAAATCGGGAGCTGTTTTTCCTTGAAACCAGCTCTGTATTTTCAGACATTTTTTAGTTTGTGTGTGCACATACCCTAAGTGTTTGGGCATCCACTTGGCAAATGAGGTTTAACCCGTTAGTGACCGGCCCATCGTGTTTCTACGTCTGTCACTAACGGGCCTTATTCCGATGCCATAGACTTTTTACGTCGCGGCATCGGAATAAGTAAACAGAGCAGGGAGCTGTCAAATCTCCCTGCTCTCAGCTGCCAGAGGCAGCTGAGGGCTGGGAGCGTCCCTGCTCTGCCGTGTGAGATCGATATTAGTATCGATCTCACACGTTTAACCCCTCAGATGCGGTGCGCAATAGCGAGCACCGCATCTGAGTGGTTTTGGAGAGAGGGAGGGAGCTCCCTCTTTCCCCCACCGATACGATCGCCGAGTGTCTGTGTCTCTAATGCCAGCCGGGGGTCTAATAAAGGCCCACAGGTCTGCCTGGAGTGAATGCCTGCTAGATCATGCCGCAGGCATGACCTAGCAGATGCCTGTCAGTGTTAAACGGACAGGCAGTAATACACTGCAATACAAAAGTATTGCAGTGTATTATAAATGCGATCGCAGAATCGCATATTATAGTCCCCTAATGGGACTAGTAAAAAAGTCAAAAAAAAAAGTTTAAATAAAGTTAATTTTTAAAAAAAACGTGGAAAAAAAAAAAATGAAAAACCCAGCTTTTCCCCTTACAAAATGCTTTACTATTAAAAAAACAAAATAAAGTTAAAAAGTTACACATATTTGGTATCGCCACGTCCGTAACGACCCCAACTATAAATCTATTACATTAATTAACCCGCACGGTGAACGCCGTAAATTTTTTTTATAAAAAACTATGGAAAAAATTGCTGTTTTCTGTGAATACTGACTTTAAAAAAATGTGATAAAAAGTGATCAAAAAGTCGCATCTACTCCAAAACGGTACCAATAAAAACTACAAGTCGTCCCGCAAAAAAAAGCCCTCATACAACCGCATCGACGAAAAAATAAAAACGTTACGGCTCTTCAAATACGGAGACACAAAAACAAATAATTTTGAAAAAAAAAGCGTTTTTACTGTGTAAAAGTAGTAAAACATACAAAAACTATACAAATTTGGTATCGTTGCAATCGTAACAACCCGCTGAATAAAGTTAGTGTTATTTATACCACACGGTAAACGGCGTAGATTTAGGAGGCAAAAAAGAGTGGCGAAATTTCAGATTTTTTTCTATTCCCCCCCAAAATAAAGTTAATAAAAGTTAATCAATAAATAATATGTACCTAAAAATGGTGCTATTAAAAAATACAACTTGTCCCGCAAAAAACAAAGACCTTATACAGCTATGTCGACGCAAAAATAAAAAGGTTATAGCTCTTGGAATGCGACGATTCAAAAACGTAAAAAATAGCTTGGTCATTAAGGTCCAAAAAAGGCTGGTCATTAAGGGGTTAATGTAGAAAATCTGTAAAGTTATGCATCTGGGCACCAACAATCTGCATACATCACATGTCCTAGGGGGAGCTACACTGGGGGGGGGGGGGGGGAGTCACTTGTTGAGAAGGATCTGGGTGTACTTGTAAGTCATAGACTAAATAATAGCATGCAATGTCAATCAGCTGCTTCAAAGGCCAGCGAGATATTGTCGTGTATTAAAAGAGGCATGGACTCGTGGGACAGGGATGTAATATTACCACTTTACAAAGCATTAGTGAGGCCTCATCTAGAATATGCAGTTCAGTTCTGGGCTCCAGTTCATAGAAAGGATGCCCTGGAGTTGGAAAAAATACAAAGAGCAACAAAGCTAATAAGGGGCATGGAGAATCTAAGTTATGAGGAAAGATTAAAAGAATTAAACCTATTTAGCCTTGAAAAGAGACGACTAATGGAGGACATGATTAATTTATATAAATATATTAATGGCGCATACAAAAAATATGGTGAAATCCTGTTCCATGTAAAACCCCCTCAAAAAACAAGGGGGCACTCCCTCCGTCTGGAGAAAAAAAGGTTTCATCTGCAGAGGCGACAAGTCTTTTTTACTGTGAATCTATGGAATAGTCTACCGCAGGAGCTGGTCACAGCAGGGACAGTAGATGGCTTTAAAAAAGGGTTAGATAATTTCCTAGAACAAAAAAATATTAGCTCCTATGTGTAGAAATTTTTCCTTCCCTTTTCCCGTCCCTTGGTTGAACTTGATGGACATGTGTCTTTTTCAACCGTACTATGTAACTATGTAAAGCATAACATCCCAATAGCAATCCGGTATATGAAGAATAATTTAGGTCTTCTTTCCAGCCTAGCCTTGTAAATCACTTTTACCACATTAATTTAATTACATAAGAGGGATAAAACCACAGAACATAACTATAGGACATTCACATGGAGACTAAAAAGAAATGATCATAAAGAGCTCGACTTACCAGATCTCCATGCTCTGCGCAGGAAAGCAAAGGCAAATGACAGCGCAGCTCGGGAGCCGACCCTAGCAAGTCCTTCCACCCCCTGGCCAACTGGACGCGAGCTGTGTGCATGAAAGGTATGCTCAAATATGTCCTCACTGCAAGGGATGAAGACACCAATTTCAGAAACCGCAAAACAGACCAGGAAAAAATAAAGGGAGTGAATGAAAGGGGAGCAAATCTTGGAACAAATAAGAAATATAAATACAGTTAATGTAATAAAGAAAGTCACACAGAGAAACGTCAAACAATTTGAAGGGGGGAAAAAAAAAAAAAGTTTAATGCTGTGAGCAAAGTTGCACTGGGGAGCTGTAGTTTAACAGACTACCGTCTCCCAAAAATATAGAAGCCATGTTTTTATTTTATACATTTAAAAAGGGAACCGGTCAGCTGTTTTAATGCCTCAAAACTGCTGACAGAGCGATATAGGGGAGGGGGAGGCCATTTTCAAAACTTCCCTTCTTGCAGGAGCACTTGCACATCTAATCCCACCTTAGTGACACTTATAGGTCATTTTCTTGGTTGTGCAACTTGCATGACCGAGACAAAAGATATGTTTAAAATGCCCTCCCCCTCCCCTATATCGCCTGTCAGTAGTTTTGAGGCATTAAAACTGCTGACAGTTTTCCATTAAAGTTGATCATTTTGCAATTTAGAGATAATCTACATGAAAAGTGAGGAGTTGAGAAGAATCTTTAACCCTAATACACTGCTAAAGGTATATTGCACTGATCCGGAGTTACAACCTGTATTATATGATAGTGATACATTTATATTTCTGCGGATTCTCACTAAAAACAGTCAACAAGCTTGTCGACATACACATCCATACAGGGGATGTCTCATCACAGACAACCCCTTTAAGAGTAACTAGCTCCCCAGCAAACAGCTGGGTAAGGGGAAGATTCAGCGGGTTATGCATTTTCCTGCACGGTCTGCTGCACGTGAAACGTAGTCTTACATGGTGGCCATTTAGATGAACATTATACATGAACGCCTCCAGTCTGTCAAAATGAGGGTCACTGCTTGTCAGGAAAATGCATAAGCCTACAGGCTAGTCCACTGCAGCAAAAACACACCATTTCCAGCGGGTTTTACTGCAGAACATGGTGCGTATTTTGCTGCGTTTTTCACAATGTTAGGAGATGGAGACATCCGATAAACGCAGCAATGCTGGCCACTTTCCGCAGCAGGAGTTAACAAGCTGATGTCCGAAGAATACGCACCGTAGGTCAATTTCGGCTCTGAATTTTTACACAGAATATGGATGAGATTTGTTAAATCTCATACACTACGCTGCTACTGTATTCTGTTGGATTTATCCGGCCGGACCGATAAATCGGACGCAGTGTGTGGACGAGCCCTAATAAGTCATACGTACAGGGGTAGCCTGTTTTGCCTACATTAGCGGATAGTTCCTGATAACACTTAGTTCTGGGCTAACATTACCGCAACAAGTTATGCTGGGAAAATTCAGTTCTGAAGCCTGCCCAATTGTGACTGTAGCTCTTGACTATAATAGAAGCTGTAACTTAGGATCAGTACATGCTCTGCAAGCAGCTCCATCTAGCAACAGGCAGAGGATCTACACCCTGCATTCTGTACAGCTGAGGACATTGAAAAGAGGATCTCACTGCAGATTTTACGCTTTGTTGTCATGGGTGAAATCCTGACTAAATATTGAGAGTTTTTTTTTAAGCTCCGGTTTGATTAAGTCAAAGTAGATCCACTTTGACTTGATCGGAATGGAGCTTAGATCATCGCTCAAGAGCACAAAGGGGCTGCGGTTAGTCATCAGTGCAGCATACTGACTGGTTTGGCTCAAAATGCCTTTCTGCAGCTTCTATGTACGGTGATACATTGAAGCTGCAGAAGTGAGTGTGCATTTTTATTGTACTTTTTTTTTTTTTTTATAAAAGTCAAATTACAAACGTGGTTTTCATCGCTAAATAAACGCATTTTAGTTAAAATAAAAATACTCCAAAAAGCCTGCTATTAAACAGCAATTACCCTTTCTTTTCTGCAGCGGGAGGAGGGACAGTGTTACTTTTCCACCTCACTTTGACGTTTTCATGAAAAACAGTTCTGTTCAGTGCAATAAAATATCGCTCCAGTATGACAAGCCTTTGCTTTAGTCTCATGGCAGAGAGGGTGGTGGTGGCAGTTTGTGTTACGAGCCTTTGCTGTTCCTTTACAAGCACGTAGAGGCTCTCCTTAAGTTCATTCACATCTGTAAAAGAAAAAGGCATCAAATTTGTATTATTTAACCAATTGACCACCAATAACAAATGCTACATGTAAAAATTATGAATGAAAATAATTAGATTTTTCTAAACAATTATTTCCGGTTTCTTATATAGTACCGACATATTCCAAAGCCCAGTATAAACAATGTCTGGTGGGAACGGCACTTGTGTGCGGTACAAGTGGAGATATTGTTAGGTTAGTTAAAGGGGTTGTCCCATGAAGACAATCCCCTCTTTGTAATGAAAGCATCCAAGATCTCCTGATCGCCGCAGGTCTGGCTTCTGAAACTGCATAGTTGTGGCCAGCCATACATGCAAATGAAGCATTATATATTCGCAATTCAAATAAATGGCCATCCAGATCGGGGAGCTGCTTAATGATCGGCTCTCTGCTCTGGCTCATACAGGGGGACCCCACTTTATAACGGGCCCGAATAGGGATTATGGAAAGTGGTTGTTTTAGGGAGACAGACTTTTTAAATCGTCTACTCACAACATTGTTCTAATATGTTCTGTATTAACAATTTCATTGTAAAAGAGCTATATTTTTATGGATCATTTTACACATTTACATGTTGCAATTATTGTCATGAATGCACAAAATTATCATCTTTTTTGGTAAAATGCTCTCTGAGAAGATCAAAGATCTATTACAGAGTGAAAGTTTCTGCCTACTAGAAAGGAACAATTTTCACAATAATTGCCAAGCATTTCTGATACTGGCTTAGTGGTATCCGTAATATCCACAATCCTTCCCCACTCACTAAACATCTCACTTTTAATCTCAAGTAAGTGGAAAAAACTAAGAGTGCAAAACAATGGTAAAATGAACTAACTAAACAGTCGGCTGTGTGCAGACTGGTCATATGAACACACAAAGCAGAAAAAGAAGATTTATTTTTTTTAATACAAGAAAGCCTAATCCCGATAGCGTGAAGTAACAGTGTTCAAAAGTTCACTGGATCACAAAACTAGGACTAAATAAACCCAAAACAACTCCAGGCCCAAGTAGATCAGAAAAGGAACTTTTAGACCATTCAAAACATACACCACCAAGTTTAACCCCTTGAGAACAAAGCCAATTTTGCCTCTGCACTCTTGCGCCTATAATGTTTTTTTTTCAAAGTTCAACGTAACTGTACGAGGCCATTATTTATGCAGGAAGGGTTACCAAGTCAGGTTTTTTTTTAGGTACATATACACATAATCATTTAATTTAGATTGAAAAAGATACAGGAACAATTATTATTAAAGTGCAGGTTGTCTATATTATTTGGGGATTTGGAACTTATATTTAATAAATTGTATTAATTGTCAAGAATTTGTGTGTTTTGGTTTTTGAGATCTATATCTATAGACTTTTTTCGATCCCAAAAGAGATTTTAAATTCTGTTCTTTATTTTTTTTAACTATTATGTACTGGTATATAGCTATATCTAAATATGTCCTTACAACAGACAATATGGCCAAACAACCATGGAGTCCTTAAATGCACTGTATTGGCATGGATCACATCACAGGGATACCAAGTGATGGGATTACAGAGGGCTCTCTCTTTACCCTTGTATTCCGCAACAAGTAATGATCACAGCATACAAGGGGGCCAATAGTTGTCAGAGCGGGGCTGCAGATCTGTATTACAGCACTTACCCCGCTCCTGATGGTGTGTACATGTTAGCAGTGTCTGGCCAATCAGCAGGACACATATGCTGGTCATGATGTGGATACTGCCGGTATATATTAATCAGTGGTATTCATACAATGATTCCACGATTAGGAAACTGCATAAAAAGCTAGTTTCCCATTAGTCATTCCCTAAAGTTAATTTTATCTTCATTTAGATTACGAACAGGAAATCCCAAAAATATCTGCCGCCATGATTCTATCTTAAAATGTATATATTTTTTTAACTGAATTTTATAAGTATAGGTATTATCAAAAAACAAAAAAACAAAGCCCAAATTCCATGCAGCTTATATTATAAAAGACTTTAAAGAGGTTTTCTGGGAGTCAAACACTGATGGCTCACTCTTCGCATAAGCCTTCAATGTTTGATCGGTTGTTCAGCAGACATTGATTTAATAAAGGCTATGTACACCTTTTTAAATAGATTTTTTTTGTGCTTTTAACACTTTTGTAATTAACTTTTATTATCTTTTACAATACAGCTTGGACGTATCCTGACAAACAGGAGCCATATCGATCACTTCTAAGTTGAAGAACTTAAATGTGATCGATATTAGGTGGATGGTGTGTCTCAGAAACACACAGTACACTCTCTCAGCAGGTTTAGGCTGGATTCACACGAGCGTGGAGTTTTTGCGGACGCAAAACCGCGGCGTTTTGCGCGCGCAAAAACCACTTGACAGCTCCGTGTGTCATCAGTGTATGATGAGCGGCTGCGTGATTTTCGCGCAGCCGCCATCATAGAGATGAGGCTAGTCGACGTCAGTAAATAGTCACTGTCCAGGGTGCTGAAAGAGTTAACTGATAGGCAGTAACTCTTTCAGCACCCTCGACAGTGAATTCCGATCACAATATCGAGCAACCTGTTAAAATAAAAAAAGACGTTCGTACTTGCCTTGGTGACGCGTCCCTCTCTTGACATCCGGCCCCACCTCCCTGGATGACGCGGCAGTCCATGTGACCGCTGAAGCCTGTGCTTGGCCTGTGATTGGCTGGAGCTGTCATTTGGACTGAATTGTCATCCCGGGAGGTCAGACTGGAGGAAGAAGCAGGCAGTTATCGGTAAGTCAAAACGTATTTTTTTTTTTTATACACGTTCATGTATATTGTGATCGGAAGTCACTGTTCAGAGTGCAGAAACAGTTTAACTCTTTCAGGACCCTGGACAGTGAGTATGTCCTGACGTCGCGTACCGGAAAAATTGTTGCCGTGTTCGGTCAAAACTAGTTCGGCCGAACCCGGTGAAGTTCGGTTCGGTTGTCCGGGTTCGCTCATCTCAAAGACACTCTGTTTGGATGTTTGTAAACAGAAAAGCACGTGGTGCTTTTCTGTTTACATTCAGAGTTTGACAGCTTTTGCGCGAATCACGCAGTTCGCACGGAAGTGCTTCCGTGTGGCATGCGTGGTTTTCACGCACCCATTAACTTCAATGAGTGCGTGATGCGCGAAAAACGCCGATAGAACGGACATGTCGTGACTTTTTTTCAGCGGACTCACGCTGAGGAAAAATCACGGACATGTCTGCACGGCCCCATAGACAAATATAGGTCCGTGCAACGCGCATGCAAATCACGCGCGTTGCACGGACGTTTTTCCCGTTCGTCTGAATAAAGCCTTAAGCTGAACTGACTGAATCGGCTGAGAGAGAACGATAGAGCTTCTATGTATACAGGATACAGAGAAGCTGTATTGTAAAAAAGTTAAGTGTAATAACAGACAATTAGAAAAGTGCTTCGAAACGCAAGAAACATCAAAAAAAAAAAAAAAAAAGAATCCATTCAAAAAAAGTGTACATAGCCGAAGCCTCTTTATTGTTTAGACAGGGTCGCTGTGCCTGGTACTGCAGTTAAGTCCCATTCACTGGAGCGCTTTGGCCCCTTCATTTTAATAATCTGTCAGGGAAAGAAAACGTATTATAGTAGGTTCTGTTCACACACTGTCATTTTTACATCAGTATATGCAATCCATTCAGCCAATATTGTGCCAATGAATTCTTGTATTGGAATTGCTTTATACATAAATGCAGGACTCCTCAATGCAAATAAAAACTTGGTTAAAACTACACTATAAGGCTATGTTCACACGGAGTATTTTGGGGGAGGAATATCTGCCTCAAAATTCCGTTTGGAACTTTGAGGCAGATATTCCTCTCCCTGCACGCCGATTTTCGCGGCAATTATCGCGCCGTTTTTCGCCCGCGGCCATTGAGCGCCGCGGGCATAAAACAGCGAGATATACGCTTTCTCCTGCCTCCCATTGAAGTCAATGGGAGGTCGGAGGCGGAAGCGCCCTAAGATAGGGCATGTCGCTTCTTTTTCCCGCGAGGCAGTTTTACTGCTCGCGGGAAAAAGACGCCGACGCCTCCCATTGAAATCAATGGGAGGCGTTCTCGGGCCGTTTCTGCCGAGTTTTGCGACGCGGTTTCCGCGTCAAAAAACTCGGCAAAATACCCCGTGTGAACATAGCCTAAAAGGGATCGATGAAAACATTGAAAATATGGACATGAACACAGGTTAGTAGTAGGCAGTTCTAAGGACAAGAAATACAAACTCTATATAAAAAGTATGGATAGGTAAATAATAATATCAAATACCCAAACAACTAAAACATCCATATAAGAAATAGTGTATTTGGGTTTTTAAATCAGTTTAAATATTTGATATAATGAAGGGTAAGCAAAAATCCTTTGTAAATTGACGTATGAGTGATTATTATTAGTCATTATGAAGGACACTTGACTCATATCCCCCAAATAACCAGCTAAGGAGACCTTTCTTGGAAAACAAAATTAACTGTAGGGTTCCTCTTCTCTAAGAAGATCAACTTTCCAATTTGCTTCCAGGCTGAATGACGTGTGAATCCCTGTTCACAGAGGACATGTGAGGACACAGATATATTAGTCAACTGATTACCGGGTTACAATACAGGTTCTCTTTTGGTGAACGTAAACGAACATAGAAGGAAATGTCAACTTACTTTTTAGAGTCGTAAGGCCTTTTCACACGAGACGACTATCGGGGGAGCAGAACAATTGCGGAAGGATATCTGGACATCCCTCTATAAAGAAGCACCACTGAACCCAGCCAGACCATCGCAGACCAAAACTCAGCGTTCTATACCTACCACATGGTGTAAAGGAGAGAAGTGTCTCCTAAGGCTTCATGCCCACTTCAGTCTTTTCCTTCAGGGTGCTATCCGTTTTTGTCACTGATAGCACCCTGAACCCATTCATTTCAATGGGCCCATGCACACTTCCGTTATTTAAACTGATCCGTTGTTCCATTCCGTCAAAAGTAGAGCATGTCCTACTTTGGTCAGTGATTCAGTGACCGTGTGGCCCATAGAAGTCAATGGGTCAGTCAAAAAAACGGATGACACACGGAAGGCTTCCGTGTGCCGTCCGTTTTTGACGCATCCGTTGCCATAGCAATGGCTGGGTGAGCCGAAGTTCACAGACTACAGTACACATTCATTCTTGAAGATGGATGTGGAGAGACTCATAGCATTGGTGCATGATCACCCAGAACTGTGGGATACGCGGGCAGAATGCTACCACGACCGCTATAAAAAGGATACCGCGTGGGAGGAACTTGCCAAGGAGCTTTTGACGCACAGATGGCAGCAGGGAACTAGTGCCCAGCGTCACAAAATAAGTAAGCGCACACATTTCACTCCAAAAACACCAAAGCAAGCCAAGCAGTGTAATCTCAAACTGTTCTCTATGCTCTGAAAGCTACAGAAAACAGCACCAAAAACGTCTTGTAACCTTTCTATGGGTGTTTCCTGGGACACGTGACAAGTTCAAATGAAGTTTACCTTCCGTTTTTTAAACGGAAAAACGGAAGCCAAACAGAAGCACAACGTCCATGTAAAACGGAAACACGGAACGGAAACGGAGTGCACACAGCAATAAAAACAGACACAAGGATCCGTCAAAAACGGCCGATAAAACGGTGATGGAAGTGTGCATGAGGCCTAACAGGGGGAATCAGCTTCAGACCATTAGAGCGGTAAAATAAACGGACTATCTATGCACTGAAGAGTAACGGGATTCTTTTCTTATTTTACCTGCTCTGGTCTAAGAACTGTGTACTGTTTCTCCATTTCTGTGATTTCACATATTCCGACATAAGTCCTCAGACAGGAATGATCAAACTTACATGCGACACTGGCATTAGGGCTTAGTAAACCCATAAAAAGCAGTACTACACCATCAACTCTGATTCTACCCATTCAACTGCAACTATAGTATTTCATACCTGTGATACATTTATCTATACGACATCGCTCCCTCCATATATTCTATAGGATCACATCCCCTTTAGTAACTTATGTCCCCTCCAGTTCTCCTGTAACGCATTACCTCTCATTTCCATAGAAAAACTATTTCCTTTCCCTACACTTGAACAAACACCTCTCCTCACCATATATATTCAGACAAGGCCATGAGGGGACACATGAACACAACTCCCCGTAAACATTGGGTTTGCCGCACAGACACGTGATTGGGGCAAGATAAATGGCTACCATTCTAATTTGCAGAAACATTATCGGATCAAGAGAGTTGCAATTCAACCTGTCCAATACTTGTTACTAGTCAGAGTTGGGCAGTCTTTACAGACATGGCCTGCTTAACCCCTTCCCGCCGATTTTCATTTTGTTTTTTTCCTCCCCACCTTCCAAAAGCCATAACTTTTTCATTTTTCCATCGATATAGTCCTATGAGGGCTTGATTTTTGCGGGACGAGTTGTAGTTTTTTTGTAGCACCATTTATTGTGCCATATAATGTACAAGGAAACGGGGAAAAAATTATTTGTGGGGTAGAAATAAAAAAAAACAGTGATTCCTCCATTGTTTTTTGCGCGTCTTTTTTACGGAATTCACTGTGCAATTTAAACAATATATTAACTTTATTCTGTGGGTCAATACGACTACAGCAATACCAAATCTATATCGTTTTTTCTATATTTTACAAGTAAAAACCCAAGTGTAAAAAATAAAATGCATTTTGTGTCGCCAAATTCGGAGAGCCATAACTTTTTTATTTTTCCGTCGATTAAGTGGTATGAGGGCTTATTTTTTCCAGGATAAGCGGTCGTTTTTAATTATACCATTTTGGGTTACATGTGACATTTTGATCACCGTGCGGGTTAAATAATGATATATTGTAATAGTTCAGACTTTTAAGGACGCGGCAATACCAATTAGGTTTATTTTTTTTATTATTATTTTTTTTTTACTATACTCTAGGGGGAAAATGGGGGTCTTTTGAACGTTTTTTTTTTTTTCTTTAAAAAAAATAATTAAAAATTACCACTTTATTTTACTCATTTTTACTTTTTTTTTTTGTTAGTCCCCCTAGGGGACTTCAATCAACGATCGTTGGATCGCTTGCACGATATATTGCAATACTAATGTATTGCAGTATATAGTGATTCTGACAGGCTTCTATTAAGGCACACATGGTGGACCATGGGGCCTTCATTAGGCCCCCAGGCAGCCATAACAACCATCGCCCCCCCTCCCGCAATCGCATTGCGGGGGCGCAATGAGCTGTTAGAGGGGGTCGCCCCCCTCCTTCTAACGATTTAAATGCTGCAGTCGCTATTGACCACAGCATTTAATGAGTTAAACAAGCGAGATCGCGCTCGTTACTCTGAAGTGTCGGCTGTAACATACAGCCGACACTGGCATCGTATGGCGCGGGTTCACTCCGTGAGCACGTTCCATACTTCACCTACCCGACTTTGGCGTATGGATACGTCAAATGTCGGGGAGGGGTTAATGCCTATGGACCATAATAAATCGCTGATCCCACCAACATTGTCTGGATCCGCCATTAAAAAATAAATAAATAAAAAGAGTTCCAGAACACTTCCTATGAGTTCTTACCTGGCTGTCTGCCCCAGACCCAGCTGTCCATAATGGTTTTGGCCTTGTAGTTTGGGATTGGCATTTCATCTTCCTCTTTCTTTTCCTTGTCATTCTGATCCTCCTTTTTTGAGCTTGCTTGGGCTTCATTTACATCATCTACAGGACAAGATATTTGCAAATAAATAAATTAGAAACAGTATATCCTACACTGCACCTAGTTTTTTTTAATTTATTTTTACTCATTACAAGAGAATTATTCGTTTTCTCCACACGCTTTCCAATATATTTGACATCGAATTCCCCCTACTTTTCTAGCGGATAACAGTAAATGGCTGTCTGCAATATTCCTAATTTAGATGAAAACTTTATGTAGAAACAAAAGAACGTATATAATCTCCAATTTCCAGCAAGTTTACTGAAATATAGGTATACAAAACTATTTTGACATAGATTTTAATCACACCTTGCGGTTGACTTGCAATTTTGCGGAGACCACTGCAAAACCTCCGCTCTTTTATAAGATTTGAGTAAACCCATAGGCCTTTTAAAAATGTGTATGTCCAAATGTAAAAGATACAGATGTAGAAGCACCATTCTACAGAAGTGACCAGAACATTGAGGATCTGAAGGGCACAATTTGGAACCTTAAAACAAAGTAATATTTATGTAAAATTGGAATAGTCTACAATGGATCTGAATACTGGAAGAGTGATTAATATTTGTGAAGAAAATTGGCTTTACACACGTGTGTCAGGAGAACAACGTGAAATTTAAGAAATTCTAGAAATGAGAGAAGCGAGGCCTCTTTCACACAGAGTGTCCCCTATATGTTTGATATATGCATCGGAATCGCTCCCGGCGCATATATCAAATGTACCCACAGGGTCCTATTATACTGAGGCCAAAAACCAATGTCCTTTTGGCCTTCGTCAGGGGTATACATAGGGATACAGTTTTTTGCTGAATAGAATAGCCGTATATTGAGAAACACGGTATGACCGCAACCACTAGGCTTAGAAATAATCCAAAAAGTAGATTTCTCCAACATGTCAAAAAAATGTGAGGTTTCGACCCACGCAGGGGTTTCTTAGGAATTTGTATGTACGGTATCAGTCGCTGGCATCCATTTTAGGTGATGACCTTTTCATTACGTATCTGACAAATGGATGTCACAGTAGTCCCTGGGTGACTGAAGCCTAATAGTAGAATCCGCCACCCATAGACTATTAAGTGATCCGTTTAACGTATACATCAGGAGCTTTTCCCAGCATATTTGTCAAAACGAAGACCATAAATGTAGTGTGAAAGTGGAGTAAATAAGTTGAAAAGCTTGCAAATTTATTCTAATCTATGAGCTTTTATTGGCTAACTGTGTAGACTATTCTGCTTCTACTGATCCACATGTTGCGATTTTGTGTGTAATCTCATTCATTCTAACCACATCTGGTGCTATTTGTGACCAATAAAACAATTTTGGCTGGTGAAAAACCAAAAGTGCTGCGTTTTTGTGGTTTTGTTTTTTTAACCCCTGTAAAAAACCGCATTGCAAAACCACAGTAAAAATGCACACGGTTTTGCCTTGGGCTACACTACTGGTCCAAGTAAATACACCACTAATAATTTAGGTTTCCAGGCAGGCCCAAAAGTGGTAATTGCGGACAATTGGAAAATACTTCATTACTTGTGCTCATTGAAAATGAGAAAACAAAAAGGATCAAAGAAATAGGAGGAACGAAAAAGAGGGCAAGGGAAAAATAAAAAGGAAGAAATAAAGCTAGAACTTCTGGCAGCAGTGCATCGATAAGCGCCATGCAACTTTGGCCAAACAGTCGTCCATTTTTGTCTCTCACAAGTGTAGCCAAGAAAGATCAATAGTAGCCAAAGAGAAGCAAGCAGAGAACAATACCCCATTTGTTCTAGATATTGGTGGTGGTGTTCCCAGTGCCTGGACCCCCACCAATGACAGGTTGCTCGCCCCCAAGTAGCGCACCTGCTGAAAGAACGTGTAAATGTTATCACGGAGGACAATAAATCCATAAAACCAAAAGTCTCACCTTTTCTAGTTGGAAGATCTCCAGTCGGGGTGCATTCAGTCCCCATGTACACAATCTCCCCATCTTTGACCATTTCGTTCCATAGACTGCAGAACCCATCCCGTGTAAAGGCAAGCTGCAAAGTATTAGAAAGAAAAACAAAAACGTCATGTTCATGCCACAAAACTACAAATATGTTTAAGGTTAAAAACAGATTTTGGTTAGCTGGCGTTATTCATCATTTTTCTCAGTGGCAGCATAAACGTTCATTGTTTAAAGCGTACCTAACTTTTCAGGAGGAATAACACTATGTCTGGCCATTATATGACTTGTGTTCTGCATTATTTAGCAGTTTCCTTTGCAGGCTTTATCTCGAATTCTCAGTTTTCTGAGCTAGTGGGTGGAGCCTACCTATCACGCCTCCCATACACAGCACACAATAGGAAAGGAGAATCCTGATCAGGCAGCATGCAGGCGGCCACAGAACGCAGACACCATCGCAAGGGCAGAGCGCCGGCAGAAGGGGTCAGTAACCTGGTGTGCACAGCTAGGAGTGGCACCCACCGCTGGCATTACAAAAGGCACTGCATAATAATACCCAAAATAAAAAAAACATTCAGTGTCCAAAATGAAATCCAGAGGATTAAGGCTATGTTCACACGGAGTGTTTTCAGACGTTTTTCGGGTCGTAAACGTCCTGAAAAACGGCTGAAAAATAATGGAAGCAGAACGCCTCTAAACATTTGCCTTTTGATTTCAATGGGGAAAATGGCGCAATCGTATTGACCTGCAGAATAAAGTTATGATATTTATACCCCGCGGTAAACTGCGTAGACTTAGGACGCAAAAAAAAGTGGCAAAATTGTTTTTTTCGATCCCCCCCACAGAATTTTTTTTTTTTTTTTATAGAAATAAAAAAAAATGTATATGTACCCCAAAACAGTGCTATTAAAAAATACAACTTGTCCCGCAAAAAACCAAGTCCTTATACAGCTAATTCGACGCAAAAATAAAATAAAAAAAAGTCTTAGCTTTTTGAATGGGTCAATGGAAAAACTTTTAAAATTATTTGGTCAAGAAGGCCTAAAATAGGCTGGTCACTAAGGGGTTAAGTCAGTCCTCATTTAATAAGACAGGACAGTTGTATAAAAAAAAAAAAAGTGGCGTGTAAAAGCGTAAAAAATGCCAACATTTTTGCAAAGCGCTCTTTATACAGGCGTTTGACACATTTTTCATGCGTTTTCAGCACGTAATTAGGAATCCTATGGGAAACAGTCACGTTTTTGGCGCGTTCTATGCGCCAAGAAGTGATCTGAGGATTTTTGTTGTTTTTTTTTTTTACACTACGCGTTTTTCGCGAGCATAAAAATGTGAAATCGTATACACTACATTGCGTTTTCCCATTGATGTTCATGGAAAGCCTAAACCAAGCATTTTGATGTATTTTTCGGCGCGTAAACCGCTGCAAAAGCGCGTCGAATACACGCAGTGTGAACAAGGCCTAACTGTATAAAGACGACAAGATAGTTCATAAAAATTCAGTATAAAAAAAAAACAACTTTCACCCCATCTGGCCCTGAGCAGGAGTATGGTGCTGGGCCTTAACACCCAGCGCCAGACATTTACAGAACTGTAATCGTGCACAGACAAGCAATATAACAAATGATTTTAAGTGTCCGCAGTACAACATAAAAAGAAAATGTTAGAAATTGTTGTTTTTTTATTGCACTATATTTAAAAAAAAAAATAAGGATATTAATTAAGCCTTTCCCTGCCAAAGACATTTCTCATAAATCCTCTCAAGGAAGCGTGTTAAACGCGGCAGTATGGCGATAACGATTATTACTAGAGAAGAATATGAAATACACAGAATTGATGCACTGATTGTCACCACAAATGTTTGTTTCCAGCTTGAACAATTTTTGCATATAATCATTGGTTGATGTAAACTTGTGCATATAAAATAGCGCTTTCTCAACAAAAAAAACATTTTGATTTTGATAGTATAATATTTGTGGTGTGCACTATAAAAGAAGTGTCTGGCAATGCAAACGCATGGAGAAAACTGCACTGTATGAACAAAGATTTTGTATCTGCGGTAACACACAACACGAATTGCACAATTTGAAATTATAAACAACCGAGGACAGTGTGAAAACTGCAATTTTTTTTTTTTTTTACAGGAAAATAGCCTTCAGGCCATGAAATTAAAACCCACCACAACACACTGACATGTCAAAAAACAGAGTACATATATAGTGTCTGGTATTGTGAAAGAAGGAGCAAGCAGAGCTATCAGATACTATTGAAACCGTTTGTCAGCTGACAAGGTTGTTTACTAGTCCATTTTTATTACCTCACTGCTGTCTGAAGGCTCATACAGGATTATACCCAGGACCATCCATGTCCAACTTTACCCAGACACTGAGGTGGATGTAAGGAGCCCATTTGTAGTAGCCCTAAATTCACTAAGGTGTAAGGGTATGTTCACACGGCCTCTTGTCAGACGTAATTCAGGCGTTTTACGCCTCGAATTACGCCTGAAAAGACGGCTCCTTTACATCTGCAAACATCTGGCCATTGCTTGCAATGGGTTTTACGATGTTCTGTTCAGACGAGGTGTAATTTTACGTGTCACTTCTTGGGACGTTTTTGGAGCCGTTTTTCATGGACTCCAATGAAAAACAACTCCAATTACGTAAGTAAAAGACGCAGCGAAAAACGCGAGTACTTGCCAAAACGTCTGAAATTCAGGAGCTGTTTTCACCTGAAAACAGCTCCATAATTTCAGACGTATTTTGCGTTTGCGTGTGAACATACCCTTAGGATGCAGTGACAAGCAGCAGATTTAGCGACTGAAAATCAGTTCTGTTCATCTGTATGTGGTTGTTCCTGCAGCAAGCACATGGATTCCTGCAAGTTCCATTCAGATGAATGGAACGGATTCTCAATTTCTGCAACAAAATCTGCCTCGTGTGACGGAACTCTTATGATCAATTTTGAATACATTTTCAAACCGTATCCATTTACTTTACCAAGATAAATGCACCGAAATCGACATGTTTATTTGGAAGTTGTCTACCAGTTGAGAACACATCTCAATATTTTAATGGCCACTGAATTTAGATTGCAAGTTCTCCTTCGGTTCAATGTGAATAGGCGTTTGTTTTTAAAAGTTTCATTTTATATATACTAGTTCAATAATTGTTAAAAAGCTATGTAAACCTTTGAAAGGAATTATATTTTTTTTATGCTCAGTCTGATTGGTGCCATTTTATAAATAATTAAAAAATTATCTTCAAGTTTTGAGATACAGCTGCTTTGTGTCCTGTATACAGAGCAGCTGTATCGTTCGCTATGACCTGAATCAGTCAGCACCACAGACCGGACGGGTTCAGTGTCGGTGGGTCCTGCGGGTCTCTGACACGGAGGATACACATGTAATCTATCACATCTAAGTTATGAACATGGAGGACCCGCTGACACAGAACCAGTCAGATCCACAGACCTGAAGGGAACAGGATTGAGCAAACGATAGAGAGAATACAGAGCAGCTGTATCTTAAAAAGTAAAAATAATTTGATAACTATAAACTTGCACCAAACACACTGATTCAAAGGCATTTTTTGTAAACAAACAGGTGAAAGGTTTACGTAGCCTTTAAATACTGTGAAATATATTCCATCAGAATTTGGTAACTATTAGAAGATGGACAGACTAAAAGCAGACAGGCACACACACACTCTTAGTGCTATGGCCCCATTTCCCTGCCGCTGTTTGGAGTGTTACTGTATTATTAGCAGTGTCGTCCTTCCCAAAATTGGAAGACAGGGGGAACATATTTTAAGAAAAGCCATGTAATGGTTCCCGTATTCAACAGGAATAATATTGAAGGTCATTGGCATATTGTGTACCTACCCAAACAGGGAGTGACACAGCTACTAATGCAGGTAAGTTGTGGAGCGGATTTATTGGGATCTGCACTTCGAAGCTGAATTTCATTAACTTAATTTTATCCAGGTCACCCAAGTTCATCAGACATCTTTCACCATATGGAAACAGTCTGATAAAAACGTACATTGCAAATGAACTGTGGAACCAGATAAGCATTGCTAGTCATACCCATTAAAAACGTTAGGGATAGCAAAAGAGAGAAAAGTTTACAATTTGGAAGTTTACTTTTTTTTTTATTAAACAAAAAGTATAGTTCAAACTTTGCAACTATTCCAGACACTAAACCGCTAACTATATTTAAAAAGAACGAAACTAAATAAAAAGTAAAAGTAAAATAAATTTAAAAAAAATAAAATAATTTGTGTACATCTGATCCCCTTCCATTAGGGTAGCTTTCAGACAAGCGTAAAACGGGTACTGTAATATGGAAGCAATACCCGAACCTCCCGCAGTTTATTAGAACCAGAAGTTAGAGCACCAGTGGCATCTATGTTATGCATACTCCGGATCTGACCACCCGTATTACGCACATCTGAAAGAGGTCCAAGACTGACAGAAGGCGGAGGACGGGAAGGGATTTAGTGTGCCTGGTCTGCTTTTGCAGAAGGAGAAATGGAGGCGGAGGATCCTTACAGCCAGAGACAGGTCTGCTGTGAGGAGGGAAATGGCTGCTCTCCTTAGTCACAAATAGAAGAATTCTTTATATAATTTTTAGCACTTTTTATTGCAATTTATGACAAAATAGGATGGAAAAACAGGGGAGGAGATTATGGAAGGAGCTTCTAGGATTTATATTTATTTATGTGTATTTTCTGCACTTGAAGTTCCTTTAGGCTTCTTCACACGCACACACTCTTTAACGTGTGGTGCGTTTTTTTTTTGTTTTTTTTACAGAAAAAAAAAAACTCAAGATTTTTTGTAAAATGGTACAGGTGTTTATGGTGATTATTCCAAATAGTGTGTTTTACTACCTCAGATAGATATATATACATACATACACACATATACATACACACACACACACACACACACACACACTACCATTCAAAAGTTTGGGGTCACCCAGACAATTTTGTGTTTCCCATAAAAACTCACACTTATATTTATCAAATGAGTTGCAAAATGACTAGAAAATATAGTCAAGACATTGACAAGGTTAGAAATAATGATTTTTATTTGAAATAATAATTTTCTCCTTCAAACTTTGCTTTCGTCAAAGAATGCTCCATTTGCAGCAATTACAGCTTTGCAGACCTTTGGCATTCTAGCTGTTAATTTGCTGAGGTAATTGGGAGAAATTTCACCCCATGCTTCCAGAAGGCCCTCCCACAAGTTGGATTGGCTTGATTGGCACTTCTTGCGTACCATACGGTCAAGCTGCTCCCACAACAGCTCTATGGGTTTGAGATCTGGTGACTGCGCCGGCCACTCCATTACAGATAGAATACCAGCTGCCTGCTTCTTCCCTAAATAGTTCTTGCATAATTTGGAGGTGTGCTTTGGGTCATTGTCCTGTTGTAGGATGAAATTGGCTCCAATCAAGCGCTGTCCACAGGGTATGGCATGGCGTTGCAAAATGGGGTGAAAGCCTTCCTTATTCAAAATCCCTTTTACCTTGTACAAATCTCCCACTTTACCAGCACCAAAGCAACCCCAGACCATCACATTACCTCCACCATGCTTGACAGATGGCATCAGGCACTCTTCCAGCATCTTTTCAGTTGTTCTGCGTCTCACAAATGTTCTTCTGTGTGATCCAAACACCTCAAACTTTGATTCGTCTGTCCATAACACTTTTTTCCAATCTTCCTCTGTCCAATGTCTGTGTGCTTTTGCGCATATTAATCTTTTCCTTTAATTAGCCAGTCTCAGATATGGCTTTTTCCTTGCCACTCTGCCCTGAAGGCCAGCATCCCGGAGTCGCCTCTTCACTGTAGACGTTGACACTGGCGTTTTGCGGGTACTATTTAATGAAGCTGCCAGTTGAGGACCTGTGAGGCGTCTATTTCTCAAACTAGAGACTCTAATGTACTTGTCTTGTTGGTCAGTTGTGCAGCGGGGCCTCCCACTTCTCTTTCTACTCTGGTTAGAGCCTGTTTGTGCTGTCCTCTGAAGATTTCCTACAACGGTGTGTACTACTCCCTTCAGTTTCTTGGCAATTTCTCGCATGGAATAGCCTTCATATCTAAGAATAAGAATAGACTGTCGAGTTTCACATGAAAGCTCTCTTTTTCTAGCCATTTGGAGAGTTTAATCGAACCCACAAATGTAATGCTTCAGATTCTCAACTAGCTCAAAAAGGAAGGTCAGTTTTATAGCTCCTCTAAACAGCAAAACTGTTTACAGCGGTGCTAACATAATTGCACAAGGGTTTTCAAGTGTTTTCTAATCATCCATTAGCCTTCTAACACAGTTAGCAAACACAATGTACCATTAGAACACTGGAGTGATGGTTGCTGGAAATGGACCTCTATACACCTATGTAGAGATTGCATTAAAAACCAGACGTTTGCAGCTAGAATAGTCATTTAACACAGTATAGAGTGTATTTCTGATTAAATTAATGTTATCTTCATTGAGAAAAAACTGTGCTTTTCTTGCAAAAATAAGGAAATTTCTAAGTGACCCTAAACTTTTGAACGGTAGTGTGTATGTATGTATGTATGTATATATATATATATATATATATATATATATATATATATAAAAAAGTCTTATAAAATCGTAGGTGGGTGCCGACCTGCCCAGGTCAGGGCTAACAGACCTGCTGTAGTAGGATCCAAAAATCAGGCAGCACTCCAAGGTATAAGCAAAGTAGAAAAAGGTGCTTTATTGGTCCATATACACACACACACACACACACACACACACACACAACGTTTCAGCTCAACACAGGAGCCTTTCTCAAGTGAACAGATTCATGTCATGACCACACATTTATAAGAGAACCAATATTATAAAAAAAGTAGTGCCAATAAAATGCAACAACACATATAAGGTTGCCAAAACGTACATAGTGAATTCATATATGTAACATTAAATGAGTGAGGAATGTGTTATAAAGATACTATCACAACAGGACTGTAATATATAACATAATACATTACAGAAAGTTATATAGTCTAACAATCTTTTAATTGTATATAATTAGATAGGATCGTGCACATGTGTAGATATCACTACACTTGAGGGACTCACCGAGAGTAAGGATCCGGCTCCAACGTAAACACAAAACATGTGCTGTAATCACCATTGTAGAGCTGTCAGAAGCATTGGAAGCATTAGTATTCGTGCTGCGCATGTCACGCATGTGCAGTCATGAAGGGAACGCCAATCAGCCATACCCGAAGAGGGCAAATGCCAATCATAGACATGCGAAGAAAATCCACAATGAGAAATGGAATTTTACAAGTGAAGGGGAAAAACCTTTATCACTCCTATTTGATACAGGAAGACAATATGTACTAGAATGTCAAATATGTATGTGTATATATAAAAGAGACCTCAGTCTACTACAGAAATATGCTTATTGTAATTTCTGTTGAAAATCTTGACAACTATAATTAGTATTTTCAAATGCATTGAGATGCGCCAATATTTGACATGTGGTTTGAGTTAGACATGTACAACTATGCAATATGTGCAATTTTTGCGCTATATATATATATATATATATATATATATATATATATATATATATATATATATACACACACACACACTATCAGGAGTGGATTTATCTTTTCAGGATACCCGTGATATAGGGTTCTGTATTTAACCCCTTAATGACCGCCCACCATCTTTTGACGTCAGGCGGTGCAGGTACTCAGTCTACAGCGACGCCTTTTGGCGTCGCTGTAGTAGAGGGGGTTTAACGGCACCCTGGTGACATCTGCACTAAAAACCGGCTGTAAGTAACAGGTCCGGTTCTTAGTGCAGCCATCAGGACCTGCCGATTTCGTCGTAACAGCATGTGACCGCTGTGACAGCCAATCACAGCGGTCACATGCTGTTACTGCGTACAGAGCCGCCGGGAGTGTCTAAATGACAGCTCCTGCTCTAAGAACGAGCTGTTGCTAGCAGCTCTGTTCTTAGAGCAGTGATCAGGAGCCAATAGTATTGGTTCCTGATCTTTTGTGATCACTATGAGATCCAATCATAGTGATCACTACTGTAAAATAAAAGTAAAAACATGTATCTGTTTCTCCTCACTGTTCTAGCTGTGGAGAGAAACAGATACAAGTGTGTCAGTGTCCCCACACAAAATCACTTGTCCCTTACACAGTTTATTTAAAAAAAAAACATTTTTTTCAGTATTTTATAGTATATACATAAATATATTTACTGTATATACTAAGAATCGTACTATAAACTACTTTCTTTTTAGGGTACGCTGTTAGACGGCGTGTACGCTGTTAGGCCTCATGCACACGACCGTAGCCGTGTGCACGGCCGTGATTTTCGGGTCGGCCGGCTGCGGACTGTCAGCCGCAGGCCGCCCACAAATCGTGGGACATGCACATCACGATTGTTTTCAATGAGCCCGGACCACAGAACAGGGCCGTAATAAGACATGCCCGTTCTTTCTGCGGTCTGGGCTCCCGGGCCGTGCAAGGACCGCAAAAACTACGGTCGTGTGCATGGCCCCATAGAAAAGAATGGGGCCTCAATTCTCCCGTGGATTTTCGGGGGAATTGCGGCCGCAAAAACACGTTCGTGTGCATGGGGCCTTAGACGGCGTAGGGTGCTGTTCTGGGCTTGGGTTTACGGTTTGTGTTAGGCGTAGGGTGTAGGTTTAGGTTTAAAAGAATTAAACTTTTTTTTTTTTTCAGTGTTCTTAGTTGATTAGGCTTCATGCACACGACCGTGCTCGTAATTACGACTCGTAATTACGAGCACGGCCGGCCGGCCGCTTTTGCGAGCCATGCTGTCATTATAAAGTATAGCAGCACGGCCCGTAAAATAGAAAAATAGAACATGTTCTATTTTTTTTAACGGCACGGGCACCTTCCCGTGAGAAAACGGGAAGGTACCCGTGGGTAACAGAAGTCTATGAACCAGTTATTGCGGGTCGTAATTACGGGTGTTTTTACGGTCGTGTGCATGAGGCCTTAGTTGATAAAAAAAAAATTGAAACCACTAGTTCCATTTATTATTTGCGGTTTAGACTGTATTATCATTATGGCTGCCAGAAGATACAGCGTTGAGGAAGCCTATCAGATGCTATGCTCCGATACGGATTCTGCATCTGAAGTTGAGCTTTTAGGGTATGTTCACACGAGGGCGTCCGTAACGGCTGAAATTACGGGGATGTTTCAGCCTGAAAACATTGCCGTAATTTCAGCCGTAACGGCATGTGCAGGCGCTTGAACGCCGCGTCAATTACGGACGTAATTGGCGCTGCTATTCATTGGAGTCAATGAATAATGGCTCCAATTACGGCCAAAGAAGAAGTGACAGGTCACTTCTTTGACGCGGGCGTCTATTTACCCGCCGTCATTTGACAGAGGCGCGTAAATTACGCCTCGTGTGAACAGACAAACGTCTGCCCATTGCTTTCAATGGGCAGATGTTTGTCAGCGCTATTGAGGCGCTATTTTCGGACGTAATTCGAGGCAAAAACGCCCGATTTACATCCGTAAATAGGCCGTGTGAACATACCCTTAGGGTATGTGCACACGAAGTGACCAAAAACTTCTGAAAATACGGAGTTTTCAAGGGAAAACAGACCCTGATTTTCAGACGTTTTTTGAGCAACTCACGGTTTTCGCTGCGTTTTTTACGTCCGTTTTTGGAGCTGTTTTCATTGGAGTCTATGAGAACACGGCTCCAAAAACGTCCAAAGAAGTGTCCTGCACTTCTTTTGACGAGTAAATATATAGACTCCAAACAGAGTTGTGTTAACGGCTGGAGACTGCTTAAAAGCACCACTGTCCCCCCAAAATCATCTAGGCAGCTCCATACACAGATAGTTATAGCACAAAGAGACAAGAGAGCCTTTAACGCCAATGTATCAATATATAAAAAATTATACATTTTATTTGGACAAACAACATATAAATTAAAAAATGAACAAACAAAGTATGACTCCAGAGAAGTTACGGAGACCGCACTCACAAACTGCTACACACAATGGTATATGGGCAAGCAAATATCCAACACTGTATAGACCACCCCACAGTTGAAATCAAAGACAATGCATAGCATAGGATTGACTGGTCAAATCAAGGGACTTACCCATGTGTGAGACAGAAGGTGAGAGTGTCTGCTCCGCTGTATACCCCGACGCGCGTTTCGCCACGAAAGGCTTCCTCAAGGGGATATATGATATTCTCTGGAGTCATACTTTGTTGGTTCATTTTTTAATTTATATGTCGTTTGTCCAAATAAAATGTATAATTTTTTATATATTGATACATTGGCATTAAAGGCTCTTTTGTCTCTCTGTGCTATAACTTCTTTTGACGAGGCTGTATTTTTACGCGTCGTCGTTTGACAGCTGTCAAACGACGACGCGTAAATGACAGGTTGTCTGCACAGTACGTCGGCAAACCCATTCAAATGAATGGGCAGATGTTTGCCGACGTATTGTAGCCCTATTTTCAGACGTAAGACGAGGCATAATACGCCTCGTTTACGTCTGAAAATAGGTTGTGTGAACGCAGCCTTACTTGAAAGCGACAGCGAAAGTGTCGCTTCAAGGGATTCTATGGATATGAGACCCAGCACCAGTGATATGGGAGACGGCGCAGTTGCCACAACGTCCGTTCCAAGTGCAGCCCCTGAAATTGCACAACCCCACCAAACCGATTTAGTGTGGGAACCCACAAGTCTATTTTCTCCCACCATAAATGACTTTATTGCTACTCCTGGCATAAGTCCCAATGTCAGTAATTTTTCACCACTAAATTATTTTAATATTTTTATTACGGACCAAGTTTTGGAACATTTTGTGCAGGAAACAAATTTGTATGCCAGGCAGTACATTGCCAATAAGCCTTCGTCACCTAAAGCCAGGTTGTGGAATCCCACAAATTTCACAGGGCGTCTCTCATTCCGTCAATTCATACCCTCAAAAAGTGCAAAATACGGGGTAAAGATCTACAAGTTATGTGAAAGCACTACTGGCTACACATGTGCATTTAAGATCTACGAGGGTAAAGACAGTGAATTTAATCCACCAGGGTGCCCTCCAAATATTGGTACCACTGGTAAGATTGTGTGGGATTTAATTGGCCCTTTCCTACACAAGGGGTATCATGTATACACGGACAGTTTTTATACCAGTGTGCCATTGTTTAGCGCCCTTCATTGTGCCAACACCGGAGCCTGTGGCACAATACGCAGGAATCGCAAAGGTTTCCCACGTCAACTTGTGGATAAAAAACTACGAAAGGGGGAGTCATGCACTTTTCAAATTGAGAAGATGCTGGCTTTAAAATTTAGTGACCGCAAGGACGTCTACATGATCAGCACTGTCCATTCAAGTGCAACAGCAACTATTAGAGAACGTGGGGCCTCTGCAGATAGACAAAAGCCTGTGTGTGTCATCGGCTATAACAAATTCAGGTTGCGATGCAGAACGCATTTGTCCTGTACAAAAAAATCAGCGAGCAGGGCGACATTCTTTGAATTTCAGGAGAAAGTGATTGAAGATCTCCTATTTCAATCTGCAAACCAGAGAGTAGTCCATGAATCAGAGGATGTACACCGACTTGTTGAAAAACATTTTTTACACCCCATCCCTTCAACATCTAACCAAAAATACCCCAAAAACTGTGTCGGGTCTGCAGCAAACGAGGACAGCGAAGTGAGTCACAATATTATTGTTCCGCTTGTCCTTCCAACCCTGGTCTATGCATAAGTTCCTGTTTTGTCCTTATCAATACACTATGGGCTTTATTACAGTTTTGTTCGGGTTTTTGGTGGACCTCTTACACCCGACAATACTTCTAGAAATAGCGACATTAATTTGGGGAGTAGTGGTTCTTTACTGTATCTATACATACGGTGTGGGACACTGCCCCTTTATATATTCTACAGATGATTGGTTGTTTTGTGCACATGGCGGTTCCTACCTTGCCGGGCAGGGGCTTGTTATGGTGTACCGCGTCACTTGGCACATTCGTCCCTTATATAGGGATTGATGGAGCTAAAGAGACGTTGTATGACCAGTCACTTTGAATAATAAAGTCATTACAGCCCTACAAATTTTCTTTCATCCCGTGAACATGCTCTAGTTTTCCACATAGCTGGATACATTCTTCCTCCTTTTTTTTGGGATATATTGCCTTTTTCCGCCAACAGTTTAATACATTTTCCCACTCTAACTTACTATATATCAGAGCGGGTTGATATACATAATGTCTATGGACTGACATGATTTCAGGACAGCTGCTTTCTTAGCACGACATAGTCATAGGGTGTAGAAACTGTTAGGGACATCTATTTCTCAATCTAGAAAAGTAGAATCCTCCCATTTTCAAAGCAAAATGTGTGTCCTGAAAGCCTCCGGGTGCTCCCTTCCTTTTGGGTCCTGCCGTGTGTCCAGGAAACACATTAGGGCCACAATGGGGATATTTTTGAACACAGGAGAAACAGGGTGATACATTTTCTGGTGTATTTCCTTATTCTCATGTCCTCTGTACAAGAAATCTGACCTTAAAATGACACATTTGTGAAAAAAAGTGAAATAACATTTTCTTTCCACCTGCTTTGCATTAATTCCTGCGAAAACTGTGGGGTCAAAATACTTAGTACACACCTAGATGAATACCTTAAGCGGTCTAGTTTTCAAAATTGGGTCATTTATGGGGAGTTTCTATCTTTTTGGCAGCTCAGTGCCTCTATAAATGTGTAATGGGACCTGAAACATTTTCAAGCAAAATGTGTGTCCTGAAAGTCTTCGGGTGCTACCTCCCTTTCGGACCCTGCAGTGTGTCCAGGCAACGCATTAAGGTCACAATGGGGGCATTTTTTAAAACAGGAGAAACAGGGTGATAGATTTTGGGGGGTGTTTCTTCATTCTCATGGTCGCTTTACAAAGAAATCGGTCTTCAAAGTGATACTTTTATATAAAAAGTGTTTGTTTTTTTTATTTCAATTTAGCAAAAAACTGTGGGGTCAAAATACTCACTACACCCCTAGATAAATACCTTAAGGTGTCTAGTTTTCTAAATGGGGTCGTTTATGGGGAGTTTCTATCGTTCTGGCAGTTCAAAACCTCTCCAAATGTACAGTGGGGCCTAAAACATTTTCAAGCAAAAATGAGACCTGAATGCCTCCGGTTGCTCCCTTCCTTTCGGGCCCTGCCGTGTGTCCAGGCAACGCATTAGAGGTCACAATGTGGGCATTTTTGAAAACAGGAGAAACAGGGTGATAGATTTTGGGGTGCATTTCTTCATTCTCATGGTCGCTTTACAAAGAAATCGGTCTTCAAACTGTGGGGTCAAAATACTTACAACACCCCTTAATAAATACCTTAAGGGGTGTAGTTTTCAAAATGGTGTCCCTTGTGGGGGTTTCCACCATTCTGACACCTATGAGCCTCTGAAAACCTGGCTTGGTGCAGGAAAACAAAATGTACTTCAAAAGTTATAAAATCATTACTAAACTTGTAAGTCTTCTAAATTGCTCCAAATTTTTTTTTATTTTTTTCAAAAGTGCTGCCAAAATAGAGTAAAGCGATGGAAATATATATTTAATAAAAAAACATTGTACAGTATGTGTGTACATATGTGACATATTGCAGTTAAAAATAGGGAAAAATTATAATTTTTACAAAATTTCTTCAAATTTTCTATTTTTTCATTAATTTCCGCAAATCTTATCAGTCTACTTTTACCACTAAAATAAAGTACAACATGTGACGAAAAAACAATGTCAGAATTACTTGGATATTCAAAACTTTCGCAGAGTTATTCTCTGATAAAGTCAGACATACCAGATTTAACAAATCTGGCTTGGTCATTAAGGTCTTTTCAGGCCCGGTCATTAAGGGGTTAATACTCTACATAGTAGACGGAGGTCTCTTTATATATACACACATACATATTTGGCATTCTAGTACATATTGTCTTCCTGTATCAAATAGGAGTGATAAAGGTTTTTCCCCTTCACTCGTAAAATTCCATTTCTCATTGTGGATTTTCTTCGCATGTCTATGATTGGCATTTGCCCTCTTAGGGTATGGCTGATTGGCGTTCCCTTCGTGACATGCGCAGCACGAATACTAATGCTTCTGACAGCCCGACATTTACGAGTCTGCATAGTAGCAGCTTGACAATGGTGATTACAGCACATGTTTTGTGTTTACGTTGGAGCCGGATCCTTACTCTCGGTGAGTCCCTCAAGTGTAGTGATATCTACACATGTGCACGATCCTATCTAATTATATACAATTAAAATATTGTTAGCCTATATAACTTTCTGTAATGTATTATGTTATGTATTACAGTCCTGTTGTGATAGTATCTTTATAACACATTCCTCACTCATTTAATGTTGCATATATGAATTCACTATGTACCTTTTGGCAACCTTATATGTGTTGTTGCATTTTATTGGCACTACTTTTTTATAATATTGGTTCTCTTATAAATGTGTGGTCATGACATGAATCTGTTCACTTGAGAAAGGCTCCTGTGTTGAGCTGAAACGTTGTGTGTATATGGACCAATAAAGCACCTTTTTCTAATTCGCTTATACCTTGGAGTGCTGCCTGATTTTTGGATCATATATATATATATATATATATATATATATATATATATCTATCTAACTATATATACACGTGTGTGTGTGTGTGTGTGTGTGTGTGTGTGTGTGTGTGTGTGTGTGTGTGTGTGTCTTTTGTACATTGCGGTTTGTAGGGAGTGGTGGGGTCATTCATGCACACTACCGCTCCATTCAATGGCTAGCTCCATCACTGCCCATATTTATATTCAAGGTCTACGGGAAAGAACAGAGGTAGCCGGGCCCCATAGGCATTAAGTGGAGCGGTAGTGACCACTGTCCCTTTAGAACACTCAGAGTCCCCAGTACTAAGGCCTCATGCACACAAATGTATTTTTGTCCTCCCGTAAATACGGGTCCTTGGTCACACGTATTCGACCCGTATTGCACCAGTATTTACGGACCCGTGCCGTCAGGGGTCCGCTGTCACCAGTATTCCACCCGTATTTACGGGCACGTTTTCGCTGCAAAATTGCACTGCACTAATCGGCAGCCCTTCTCTCTATCAGTGCAGGATAAAGAGAAGGGACAGCCCTTTCCACAGTAAAAGTAAAAGAAATTCATACTTACCCGACCGTTGTCTTGGTGACGCGTCCCTCTTTCGACATCCAGCCCGACCTCCCTAGATGACGCGGCAGTCCATGAGACCGCTGCAGCCTGTGACTGGCTGCAGCGGTCACATGGGCTGAAACGTCATCCCAGGAGGCCGGACTGGAGGAAGAAGCAGGGAGTTCTGAGTAAGTATGAACGTCTTTTTTTCTTTTTTTTACAGGTTGATCTATAAGGTGATTGGTAGTTTCTGTCCAGGGTGCTGAAAGAGTTACTGCCGATTGTTTAACTCTTTCAGCACCCTGGACAGTGACTTCACTGACGTCGCCTAGCAACGCTCCCGTAATTACGGGTGCACACACGTAGTCACCCGTAATTACGGGAGCCCCATAGACTTCTATGGGCCTGCCCGTGCCATAATTACGGCCTGAAATAGGACATGTTCTATATTTTTCAACGGCACGGGCACCTTCCCGTAAGCATACAGGGAGGTACCCGTGGCCAATAGAAGTCCATGGGCCCATAAAAACGTGCCGTAATTTACGGGCGTTTTTACGTTCCTGTGCATGGGGCCTAAGACAGCGCTGTTGACATGTAGAAATGAACCCTAGGTGTTTAATCACAATTTTTTAAATAGCCATGATTTTTCAGGGGTAAGGATAGAAAGAACTAATAATAAAAACAGGTGGTAGGACTGAAGTGAGCTGTGAGTGGTACACACTGCAGATTATGTGCAGATGGGAATTGCATCATTTGGTTTTTGTGTTTTTTTTATAAATTCTTTTATTTTTGTTTTGTAACAAAGATAAACAGACAATCAGACAAAACCTTCAGAACACACCAATGTGGTATTGACATCGGCCTCAGGCCAGTTACTTACATAGCAAAAAATTTCAGTGGGGACAAAACAAGTGCAGTATCTCTCAGAATGGTTTTGGAAGGTATGCAGCTATGCACCCTGAACCCGCAGTGATGCATAAGACTCCATTGTAAAACAGAGATATAGTGAAGAAAGAAATAATAATACAAGGGCAGAAGGAAAGAAAGGGAAGGATAGACATGTGTCTGACATACTTGAGCCTAGGGAAGGGGACCCGGAGCCATGATGGCCGTGTGTTCCTCAGAGGATTGAAACCTGATCTATTCCCGCCAAGTTTTGAGGAAGGAAGAATGGGACCCTTTCATCGATGCTGTGTGGTCCTCCATTCGCAATCTCCTGGATCTTGTGACACTACATGCCAACCGTCGGGGGACAGGTCTGTCTCCACAACGCAGGTACACATGCCCTCGCCGCGTTCACCAAATGGCGAACGACTGAGCACCTATACATGGACAAAGGCATTTCACACAGATGGAGCAGAAAAAGGGCCGGGGATCTTGGAAGGGAAAAATCCGTAAATTTAGAGGAAATGCGCCACACCTCGGACCAGAAATCAGCCAAGAGTGGGCAGTCCCAAAAAATATGTAAGATTGTACCCACATGGTCCCCACATCTCCAACACAGAGGTGAAACCGCTGGAATCATAGCGTGCAATCTGGAAGGCACCATATACCAACAAGACAGAATCTTAAACCCTGCCTCTTGATATCTACTGGCCATTGAGGACTTATGTGTCATGATAAACAGACGATCTCGCTATTCAGGAGTGAATGAGAGCCCCAGATCACGTTCCCAGCTAAGCAGGTAGGAAGGGATGCGCTGGTTAGAGGGCGAAACCAAAAGCCTGTATAGTATAGACAGGGAATGTGGCACCGTGCCCGTGCCTGTGCATAAAAGTTCGAATGGGGAGCTATCACGCGAATACGCCGCCGGATTAGTTAAGCTCGCCAGGAAATGTCGTAGGATCTGACAGGGACTGTAACTGCGCACCCGACATCCAACTCTCCTCCTGCAAGAAGTGCGTCGCACGTCCCTGACCCGCCCTCAGCCATAGCAGGAAAGGGCCTCCTTCCCGCCCCGGCGGAAAGGCAGGCTTACCCAAAATCGGGTACAGGGGAGAGGGGGACGGAGAGATCTCTGCCCTAGGAAAAAGCCGCGACGCAACTGCCAGGGTAGGCCCGATCGTCGGGTGTGTCCGTGCGGCCAGGGGAGTATATGCACCTAACCACGGTAAGGTCTGCAGGGGGACCGTTAGGAATGCCTGTTCCATGGACACCCATTCCTTAATCTCCTTATGTCTGAACCAGTCTAGGATTCGTGCCAAGTGGGAGGCGTGATGATCGGAGATAAAGTCCGGAAGACCCACCCCCCCCCTCCCACTTTGTACGAAAAAGCATGGAACGGGCAATACGCGCAGGTTTCCCCGCCCAGATAAATGTGTAGGAGAGACAACAGAGATTGAAAGAACGGGCGTGTGACATGTATCGGGAGGGCCTGAAAGAGATACAGAATCCGCTGCAAAATATTCATTTTGAAAATTGCGCACCTCCCAAACCATGTGAAAGTACCCGAAGTCCACAAGTCCAGATCCCCTTTCACCCGTTGAAGCAGCGGCGGGAAGTTCACCGCATAAAGGCGAGACAGGTCCCCAGGAAGCTGCACCCCTAGATATTTAAGGGAGTCTCTTGCCCATTTGAATGGAAAGGACTCTGACAAGTGGTTTTTTATTTTTAAACTTGATTTTAAGTAGAAATTAACAAAAGTGAGGTTACGTTATTAACACGCAAAAAGTTACAAGCCTAACATAAAGTAGGAATCACAATATGCATATTAAATCAATTTACTCGTTGAAAGAATGGCTATGTGGAAATGTCAAAATGGCCATGTGCAGTCAGCAGGAAGATTTACACTGGCTAATAACAGGATGTGTGCCAGGATGTGTCTTTGAGCAAACTATAGTGAAGGAAACTTATTTTCCTCCAAGACCAGCAAAGCCACATGCTTAAAGTGGCGTGGAATGATTGACTGTGTGATGCCTCCTGTTAATAAACGTGCCAGTTAATGCCACTTGTCGCAAATGGAGAGGGACAGAATTCTTGAACAGAGAGACCTTGGTTAACACTCAGGCAGATCCTAGGCCAAAATGTCAGCAGGACGCGAATCTCTGCACGGACTAATCGTCTGATTAAAAGAATGGCGCATAGTGATCCATTCTGTTCTGCAAGTGAAATTGGATGTCACATCACAAGCCTAGGGCAGCAACCAGCGTTGACAAAAACCATCAGAAGACGTTTGCACAACATTGGGCTACGAGCCAAACGTCCAGCTACATGTGTTCCATTGACCACACGCCACCGCACTTAAAGGCTACCATGGTGCACAGCAAGACAGAATTGGAGGCTGGAATGGATGTCTATCCTCTTCAGAGTGGAGTCCAGCTTTTGTCTCAGACGCAATGATAGCCGGAGATTGGCCTGGAGACCACGTGCGCAACGTCATGAAGAGGCCATCACAAGGGAACGTCATATTGATCCTACTCCCAGATTTATGGTGTGGGGTGGCATAATGTACAGTAGCCAGACCTCTAGTCTTCATTTCAGGTAAACTAACAGTTCGGCGTTAAATTGATTTGGTTGTGGAACCAGTGGTACGGTCATTTCTCCAAAGCGTCCCAGAAGCAATTTTTCAACAGGACAACGCTAGGTCGCATGTTGCTCGTGCTACTTTGAGTAGCCTGCATGGCCCAAATGTGCTACCATGGCCTGCAGCGTCTCCGGACTGGTCTCCCATCAAGAACATCATTGCTAGGCAATTTCAAAGAGAGCTGCCAGTAGCTAATCTTGATGATTTGTGTGCCCAAGTGCATTCAGGGTGGCATAACATTCCTCAGACAAACATTAATAACCTCATTGATAGCATGCCAAGGCGTGTATTTCTGTGCATGGTGCTCATACTCAATACTGCATGAACCAAGATGTTTGGAATACTTTGTTTCCAGTTTTTTTTTTTATAACTTGCATATCATTAAGATGTCTATCAATGCTGTGCTTTCCATAATTCCAATACTTTTCCTTCTTGGTGTTGCAATTTCAATGTTGCGGAGTGTACACACACACATATGTGATTCATATATGTGGGGTTAGTGACTGCCTTCATTTTTTGTTCTTGCACTCCTCCCATTCTGCGCTGGGTGATTTTAATTATTTTAACCCGTTAGTGACCGCCAATACGCCTTTTCACGGCGGCCACTAATGGGCTTTATTCTGATGCATACGCCTTTTCACGGCGCTGCATCAGAGTAAATAAACAGAGCAGGGAGCCATTAAATCTCCCTGCTCTCAGCTACCAGAGGCAGCTGATGGCTGGGGGCATCCCTGCTCGAATGGGTGAGATCGATATCAGTATCGATCTCACCCGTTTAACCCCTCAGATGTGGCACTCAATAGCGAGCGCCGCATCGGAGTTGTTTTGGAGAGAGGGAGGGAGCTCCCTCTCTCTCCCACCAACACCTGACGATAAGATTGCCGAGTGTCTGTGTCTCCAATGGCAGAGTTACACTTATTTGGTATAGCCGCGTCCGTAACGACCCCAACTATAAAGCCATTACATTATTTAACCCTCACGGTGAACGCCGTAAAAAAAATAAAAACAATGGAAAAATTGCTGTTTTCTGTGAATCCTGCCTTCTAATTTTTTTTTTAAAAAAGTGATCAAAAAGTCGAATCTACTCAAAAATGGTACGAATAAAGACTACAAGTCGTTCCGCAAAAAAAAAGAAAAAAAAAGGCCTCATACAACTGCAGCGCCGGAAAAAAAAAAAAAATAAAGTTATTGCTCTTATATGGAGACACAAAAACAAGTAGTTTTTTTTTAAAAAAAAGTGTTTTTACTAAAATATTCAAAATCTGTACAAATTTGGTATCGTTGTAATCGTAACAACCCGCTGAATAAAGTTAGTGTTATTTATACCACACGGTAAACGGCGTAGATTTAGGATGCAAAAAAGAGAGGCGAAATTTCAGATTTTTCTCTATTCCCTCTATTCCCTCCACAAAAAAGTTAAATAAATTATACGTACCCCAAAATGGTGCTATTAAAAAAATACAACTTGTCCCGCAAAAAACAAGACCTTATACAGCTATGTCGACGCAAAAATTAAAAAAAAGTTATAGCGCTTGGAATGAGACTATGGAAAAACGTAAAAAATAGCCTGGTCATTAAAGAGGCTCTGTCACCAGATTCTGAAATCCCTATCTCCTATTGCATGTGATCGGCGCTGCAATGTAGATAACAGTAACATGTTTTTTTTTTAAAAAAAACGATCATTTTTGGCCAAGTTATGAGCTATTTTATGAAATGGGCAACTGGGCGTTTTTTTTTTTCGTTATGTCCAACTGGGCGTGTATTGTGTTTTTAACTGGGCGTGTTTACGTGTATGACGCTGACCAATCAGTGACCAGTCAGCATCATACACTCATCTCCATTCATTTACACAGCAGCGATGTGCAGCCACATAAACAGAGATTAACGTTACTGCAGTGTCCTGATAATGAATACACATGAAATGCAGCCTGGACGTCATGTGTATTCAGAATCCTGACACTTCTGAATCTTTTCTTTGAGATTTCTAGCACGGGAAACGAAATCTCGCGAGATTTCGGAGATAAAACGAGATTTTGTTTCCCTTGCTGCAAATCTCACAGAAAAGATTCAGAAGTGTCCTGATAATGAATACATATGACGTCCAGGCTGGATGATCATGTGTACTCATTATCAGGACACTTCTGAATCTTTTCTGTGAGATTTGCAGCAAGGGAAAGAAAATCTCGTTTATCTCCGAAATCTCGCGAGATTTCGTTTCCCGTGCTAGAAATCTCAAAGAAAAGATTCAGAAGAGTCAGGATTCTGAATACACATGACGTCCAGGCTGGATTTCATGTGTATTCATTATCAGGACACTTGATTAACGTTAATCTCTGTTTATGTGGCTGCACATCGGTGCGGTGTAAATCAATGGAGATGTGTATGATGCTGACTGGTCACTGATTGGTCAGCGTCATACACGTAAACATGCCCAGTTAAAAAACACAATACAAGCCCTGTTGGACATAACGGAAAAAAAAAAACGCCCCAGTTGTCCATTTCAAACCTCATTTGCACATTATATATATATATATAAAAAATAGCTCATAACTTGGCCAAAAATGAACGTTTTAAAAAAATAAATATGTTACCGTTATCTACATTGCAGCGCCGATCACATGCAATAGGAGATAGGGATTTCAGAATCTGGTGACAGAGCCTCTTTAAGGTTTAAAATAGGCTGGTCATTAAAAGGTTAATGCTGGTTCCTAGCATCCTCAAGTATATACAGGCTTAGATCCAGTTCTGGGTGTATCAACATCATCAAGTCTGTCTGGGATTACATGAAGAGACAGAAGGATTTGAGGAAGCCTACATTAGTTTTCTAAGATATCTGTAACAACCTCCCTGCTGAGTTCATTTATAAAAAAATAAAAAAAATAAATAATAAAAAAAAAAAACTGTGTGGAAGTGTACCTAGAAGAATTTAAGCTTTTTTGAAGGCAAAGGGTGGTCACACCAAATATTGATTTGAGTTAGACTTCTCTTCTGTTCATTCCTTTGCATTTTATTAATTGATTAAAAACTATTAACACTTCTATTTTTAAAAGCATTCTTACTTTGAAGCATTTTTCAACATTTTCCTAAATCTTTTGCACAGTACTGCAACACACACATCTGATTTTACGTTCCATATACTGTATACCTGTGACTGATGCTACTAGCAGGCCGCTTCGGGTTCCGATAGTAACCTGACGCTTTGCGTCTATTGTTTCGACCTACGGGGGCAGAGATTAGGATCTGCCCACAGCAATGGACAAGTGTCACAGTGACATGGCGCTGTCCGAGTGGGCTGAGAAAAGGGCTCGTTCTGCCCTGTGGGTGGGGCTAAAAGTATATAAATAGCCTGCGTCTAACCGCGCACATTGCAGTCATACATCAGTGCCGTCATGGTGATCTGCACAACAAGGGCACTTGATAGAGACACTGAACGGTGCGCTAGCTGTCCCTGTTGTGAATTAATATACACCTCTGAGGAAACATCCAAGTAATAGAGGGATGTAGAAACGCATTAGGTGTTCTACAGATGTTCTATGTGTTAGACTCAACTACTAGTCCAGGCAGGGATCAATTACATTTGTTTTGACTCTCGACAGGGAAATTGCTACGTTGTAACAGGTGATTGGCTATACCACTGCACATTTGCCGCCTGTTGAGACTATGTCATGGTCGCTCCCTGAATGGTTAGCCCGTTAACTGGAAAGAGTTTTTGGCTAGGTTAGCCAAGTTTTTTATGGTAAATTAAATAAAATAATTTTTCAGGTGGATTTAATCTATACAGTCCCATAGGCTCCCATGTTAGAAAAACAAGCGCAGTATACATATTTTTGCGGGATTCTTCAGTCTACTACGCTATTCCATCCTTCAAAAAAAACAACAACAAAAAAAAAAAAAAACAGTTATACTGAGGTACACCAACACGGCAGACACTAAAAGTACACTCTTTTGGTCTGTCAGGCAAATGGAGCTCTATGTACACGTTTATCGCATACGTCGGGAGCTTTCCCAACATACAAGATTAAACGCAAATGCGAAGCGGGCCTAAGATGTGCTTATGTAACCTGAAAACACATTTTCAGGAACTAGGTTCTAAACTCATCAGAAAACAAAGGCAGCGAAGCAAAGTATAGATCAATACCGTAAGGAACTAATGGCTAAGTGACCAATACATTGAATTCAATAACAGTTTGCAGGATAATTCAACTTTACCTGTAAATCGGTCTTCAGCCATTTTGAATCAAATCTTGATTGTGCAACCAGGGTGAACTTTTCTGAAGACATCTTGCTTGCAGTACACTGCCTAGGATTTAAAATAGAAATAGATTAGGAAACAACCTTCAATACACTGACAATAATATCAAAGAATATTGGATAACATTCGCCTAAATTTCACACTTTTTTTTTTTACTAACTTATTGCCTGGAGATACCATGTGTGCAATATGGTTTGTAGATGTGGCGCTATATTCAGACACTGTTTTGTTTGTTCTAGATCTCTTTGCTTTCATATTTCTGTACTACGTGAGAAATTACTGGCCTGCGTGCCTATTGTTCATTTATGCTTGCTTGAATGCATATATTTTAATAAAAACAAAATTTTGAAAAAAAAAAAAAAAAAAAAAAAAAAAAAAAAAAAAAAAAGAATATTGGATAACAAAGTCTTGGGAATTCATGGTATATATTTAAACCTGGTTTTTCTAGAACGAAAAAATATTGCATCAACCAGTAACTTTTTTGTTCGCTCACACATGTATACCATCAACGTGAATGAGCGTTAAACAATGAACATTTCTACGTCTCCCAAACCTGCGTGAAGTTTAATATTGGTAGTAGTTAGGATTGGTGAATTATGGTTTTAAAACACATGCATTAGCTTAGTGACGTTTTGAACAGAAGTGTTCTCACGCATAGAATAAGGGTCTACACGCCTAACATATGCTCTGTTCTGGATTTGAACTCGATCAAATAAAAAACGTATACTTTTTTACGTATGTGCTGGAGAATTTTGTTCCTTTTTGTTTTCCAATTTGTGAATGTTTGTTAGCCTGCAAGCTCCGTTGCACTCCACTATTGAGGAACTACAGATACCACAAGACGCATCTGGTGAGCACACGCTTTGCTTTTTCGGTTTTCCCTACATGGATTGTACGTGTTTATCCAGCACATCCCACAGATGCTCAATAAGATTGAGATTTGGGGAATGTGGGGGCAAAGTCAACAACTTGAACACTTTATGTTCCTCAAACCATTCCTGAACAATTTTTGCAGTGTGGCAGGGCACATTGTCCTGTTGAATGTAGCCATAAAGGGTGTACTTGGTCTGCAACAATGTTTTGGTAGGTGGTACGTGTCAAACTAACCCAAGTCTTCCCAGCAGAATAATGCCCAGAGCACCACACAGCCTCCGACTGCTTGCAGTCTTTCCTTAGTGCACCATGGTGCAATATCTTTCCCTGGTAAACGATGCACACGCACCCGACCATCCACATAATGAAATAGAAAATGTGACTCATCGGACCAGGCTCCCATGCCAGTTGTTGGCATTTTTGGCAGTAGACATGGGTTAGCATGGGCATTCTGTCTGGTCTGCAGCTACAAAGCCCCAAACACAGCAAGATGAAATGCATTGTGTGTCCTGACACCTTTCTATCATTTGCCTACATTAACTTTTTCAGGTATTAGACACTACATACCGGGAACACCCCACAAGACCCGCTGTTTGGAAATGCTCTGACCCAGTCATCTAGCCATCACAACTTGGCCCTCGTCAGTCACTCAGATACTTACGTTTGCCCACTTTTCCTGGTTTCAACAAATCAATTTCAAGAATTGACTGTACACTTGCTGCCTAAAATATCCCTCCTCTCGATAATTGTCAATAGATAACCAGTGTATTTACTTCAGCTACCAGCAGTTTTACCCGGTTGAGGACCGCCCACTGTATGGCAGCGGGCCAGGTCCTCAAAGCCTGAAGCATATTATACATACAGCTAGGATTTAAGCTTGACTGCTGGGAACCCTGAATGGATCGAAGCGGTTTTCACGGCTTCTGTCTTATCTGTACACAGACACACTATTGGTACCGGTGGTCAAGGAACTGGTCACATGATTGTCGGGATGCTGGTAGTAGGAGGCTTCTGCTGGGTGTAACTAGATAGGGCTCTATTAGAGCTGGTTTCCCTTGTAACTGGGGCTGCCATAAAAATTACACATAACATAGCCCCCCCATCCCCCACACACACACACACCATTGTCGCAATGCTAGCACTGACCCAATTACCTTAGACATGTAATATCAAAATTTACAATAGACGGTGATTACAGATAAAAGTCTACCGCTCGCTTCCTCCCACTCCATTAGCCGGAACGTAGAGACATATATGGTCTCATCCTTTTGAATGGGTGCCATGTAATACTACTACATTTTTCCATATAACGGATGCTGAAGGGGAAAGAAGTGCTCCCTAACAATACAAGCTGATTGTCCAGGGTTCCAAGAGCTCGACCCATGACAAACAGCTGATCACTGGGGCAGCTTCTTGACATCCGCTGCAAAACATGGATTCTGGGCCCAGCAACCATTTGAGTGTGTATTTTTATGTTAAAAGTACTACATACACTGCGTTTTTGCTTGTGGTGTATTTGTTGCATTTGTGTGGTCAGTGGCATTTATTTTTTTCCCAAACGCAGCATGTTCTGAGTTTTTTCTGCCAATTTCAGATAGTCTGCTCTATAACAATTCAAAAACGCCATAAAAAAAAAAAAAAGAATGTACAAAATGACACTATATGAAAAAAAAAGCATAAAAAAAATAAAATTTAAAAAAAAAAGATATTTTTAAAAGTGCAGGAAAAAAAACGGATTTTAAAATAAAAATATAAAAAAAGTGTGTAAAGGAAGCCTTGGGGTAGTTATCCAGCTGAGTGGTCCAACCATGCTTAAGTTATAGCCTTCTAATATGGGCCATATTTTGGGCTAATATCTCCTGGTGTGTAGTGGAATTAATTATAGAACTGATTTTCACAAGCGCCTCTGGGCCACAAGCAGACAAACAGCCCCAAAGCATCAATGATCCATCACCATATTTGATGGTGGGTATCAGGTCCTTTTCTTTGTACGCGGTCCCTTTTTTGCCTACTGTGACAATGGTGCGGATGACCAAAAAAGTGAAACTTCTGTCCCATATGACCAGATCACACAACTCCATTTGTAGTTCCAACAACATTTTCTGAAGTTCTGGTCCCTCGTTTTGTGGCTTGCGGTTAGTAAAAGCTTCCTCTGTGGAACTCTTACAAAAAGCTTCTGGTCATGAAAATGGCAGATAGTGGATTTGAAATGTGAAAACCCTAAGGCCGGATTTACACGAGGGTGAGCGTTTTGCGCGCGTAAAAGGCACTTAACAGCTCCGTGTGTCAGCAGCATATGATGCGCGGCTGCGTGATTTTCGCGCAGCCGCCATAGTTATCACACTCTGTTTGTATGTTTGTAAACAGAAAAGCACGTGGTGCTTTTCTGTTTTCAATCATAGTTTTTACCGCTGTTGCGCGAATCACGTGCGTCACACGGAAGTGCTTCCGTGTGCTGCGCGTGATTTTCACGCACCCATTGACTTCAATGGGTGCGTGATGCGCAAACAACGCACAAATATAGGACATGTCGTGCATTTCACGCAGCGGACATACGCTGCGTGAAAATCAGACTGTCTGAACGGGCCCCATAGACTAACATAGGTCCGTGCGAGGCGCGTGAAAATCACGTGCATTGCACGGACGTATTACACGTTTGTGTAAATCCGTCCTAAGGATAACCTAAACTAGGCAGTTGTAAAACGGTCATATTTTGGTTAATCTTCACTTTGTTAGGCTCTCCTCACATCTGCGTCGTGGTTTCCGGTTATAAAGGAAACCAGGATGAAGTGCTGGATCTGTCATACAACGGACAGGGTCTATCGGGTTCTGCTGTGGTTTTCATTGTTTGGACGGGAAAAATAGCACTGCTATCTTTACCGTCAAATATGACAGAATCTGCAATGGTGTTTCTCGCTGTATTTGGGGCAGTAGGATTACGCGTCCTCTTCCAGGAAATTTTTCAAGTCTTCCATACTTTAAAGCTTTTTTTTTTTTATATCATCTCTGAATTTTTATTTTCCTGAAATGTGATTAACCTCTTCCCGACATCCGCTATATATATATATATATATATATATATATATATATATATATATATATATATATATATATATATATATATATATACATACATACACACACACTAATGGTTTGCAGTATATCTGCAGTGGTATATCTGCAATGGTTTGCAGTATACTGAGTCTCCTGTGAAGCCCTGCGGGAGGCAGGGCTCCATAGGCGTACAAAGATGGCAGACCTGGGGGCTTTCATCAGGCCCCCAGGCTGCCTTGCCAAGCAATGGCACCTCGTCACAGCGGGGCCCGTTGCAATGTTACAGGGGGGCCATCCCCCCTGTTTCTAACCACTTAGATGCAGTGGTTGCTATTGACCAGCGTTCCTGCTCGTTACACTGAAAAGTCAGCAGTAAGATACAGCCGACACGCTGATTCTATCGAGCGGGCTCAGCCTGCGCCATAGTCCCCCACCCAGGTAGAGGGGGGGGTGTGGATAGAGATATATATATATACATATATATATATTATTAAAAGTTCTGAAAAAGTACCCTTTCCCCATTTTACCCCTGAAGCTTTGCGTAAAAAAAAAAAAAAAAAAGGTTTAATATAACGGATACCGCCAAGTCTGTAAAAGATTGAACTATCACAATATATCATTATTTAAACTGCATGGTGAACGCCATAAACATTTTTAATTAGAACACCAGAATCGATTTTTTTTTTTGGTCACTTCATCTCCCACAAAAAATGAAATAAAAAAGTGATCAAAAAGTCGCATGTACCCCAAAATGTTACTAATAGAAAATACAGGTCGCCCCGCAACATATAAGCCCTCATTCCGAGTCAACAGAAAAAAATAAATTATGGCTCTGAGAATATGGTGACAATATTTGTAACAATTAGTTGTTTCCTTGTCAGGGTACGTGCACATTTATTTTTTTATTTTTTTTAAACGGCTGTTTTTAAAAACGGGCGAGTATAAAAAACGCCCCGCCAGAACAGAACACTGTTTTTCCCATTGAAAATCAATGGGCAGATGTTTGGAGGCATTCTGCTTCCGATTTTTCTGAACACTGTAAAAAACGAAACCCCCAAAAGATTGGGTAAATTGCTGTTTTTTTTCCTATTCCACCCCACAAATCAATTTTTTCCAGTTTACCACTACATTATATGGACAATAAATGGTGCCGTGAAAATCTACAACTCGTCTCGCAAAAAACAAGCCCTCATATGGCTATATCGATGGAAAAATAAAAAGGCAATGGCTTTTGGAAAGTACGGAGGAAAAATAACGAACGTAAAAACCCGAAAAATGGCTGTGGTGGGAGGGGGTTACTGGTAATTTCAACAGACTACTACTTTTTTTTTGTCCACAACCATCTGTCTCATTTAACCGTGCTTTCGTTTTATCCATATTGATGAATGAAAGGGATTTTACGTGTGTCAAATTTGTAACATTTAAAAATATAACTTTAGGGATGTCAATAATTGTGACCCGAAGGCTTCAAAAGAATACATACATACGTCCTGCAGTCTGTTCTCATTAATACAGACACCTATTTAATGATGTTGGGTCAATAAATGCATCTGATTGCAGCTGTTAGAGAAGCAAAGAATAGCTTAAAGCCTAATAAAAACAGAGAGCTCCACGCCCTCAGCACCAGCTGTGCCAGTACTAATAGTGGGCAACATATGTGACAAAGCAAAAAACATGGAATTGAAGAATGTCCCAAGGTTATTCAAACCACTCCAATGAACTCATGAAAGTGGTCGATTATAGAAATAATTCTGTGGCCGCTTCTACCTCCTAAATCTTCAATTGATATCTTTTCATTTGTAATACGGCCATCATAACACGAAGAGCATTAATGCTTTGAACATTTATGAGAACATTTTGAACTACATTCCTTTTACAACCATTACTGGCCATTTGTCTACATAGAAGATTTGGGTGGGGGAGGGGAGGTAGCCTAAACTAGTGTAATAGGTTGCCAACAAATGTCTCAAAATGGTGAACCAAAGGTCAAATAAAAGGAAGCCTTGTTGCCCATAAAAGCCAGAGTCCATTTTAATTTAAAAAACAAAAGCCGAGCTCTGTCTACATATCATAAAAAAATAAAACCCCTTCGGAATCAGCATCAAAAAATGCCCGAAACTGCCTCCCATTGTTTTCAATGGGAGGCGGATTCAATGAGAGGCGGAGCAACATGCTCTTTCTTCCCGCGGTTCCATTTCTGACCTCTTATTAAAATCAATAGGAGGCAGAGAAAGCTTTTTTCGCTGCGCTTGCTGCACGTGGCACTAGAGTGCCACGACCGAAAAGCGCAGCGAAAAAAGCGGCAAGAAAGTGCAGGCAGGTCAAAATCTGGCTCAAAATTCCTGAAGGATTTTTTCTGTTTGCAAATTACTTAGTGTGAACAGGCATACGGCTGTGCCCATAGCCACGGCTGCGACTGCAGCAGCAGCCCGCATTTTAGGACAGTGCTTCCATGCAAAGTATGGAAGCAGGGTCCATAAAAAGCAAAAGATAGGACATGTCCTATCTTTTTCAGTACACTTCTACGGCCCGGACATATAGGAAAGATTCTACCTCTCCTATTTTTTCAATCCACTCCTTGTTGTGGCTTAAAAAACTACCCCAAATCTGCACTGTGTGAATATATCCTAATAGAACGAGATTAAATGACATTGAATTTGCTTGTTGCTTCCCACATTCCGAGTTTTTCCTTGTGTCTGTACGTGCCAGCCACTCAGAGCCATGCGGCATGGCGTGACAATGCTGGGAACACAATTATTAATTTAAAGTGCTCTTATTAAAATAGTCTACATCTGCATTAGCAGTAGTACCAGCCCAGACGGAGATGTTCATGCGGCATTGAAATAAGATGCCATCCATTAAAGAATGGAATTTAAAAGCAGATATATTTAACAAAATCCATACAGAACGTTGTAACTTATATTTTATTATGTAACAGAAATTGTATATTGCTCCATTTCTGTAACACACCCTGTCAAATAGAATCCACTTTCCTTAACTATTATTCATGGTGGAATAGTGGTTTCTGACCTCTCTGGCCATCATTTTCCAAAAGTATTATTTAGTGTGGCAAGTAGAAACGAGCACAAAAAGCACCCAAATCCCCATCTCCAGTGCCAACATATCTGAGAGAGGTTATTGCTTCTTTTACAGTAGACAATGAGGGTTGCAGCACACTGGATGAGGTTTGATCCCCCACCGATGGTTGGAACGTGTTCTATATAATCTACAACTATACACCAGTAACGGCATGTCGCCTCATCTCTAAAGGAGATCAGACCAGTTAGGCCTCAAGGCGGCACAGCGAGTCCCATAGTGCTCTGTACTAGGGAGCCGTACAGAAGTAAGTGCCGTCATACAATGCTCCGCCAGGTGCCGAATGTACTGAGCTATTCGCCCCTTAAAGAAGGCGTCGTGGGGAGAAAAGAGGTTTTCTGTCGGATTAATACGGAATCCAACAAGGAAAAATCCTCAGTATGCGTCTGTAGAACATCAGATCCATAAGGTGGTATAGTAGAGTCTCCATGGACTTCTATGGCCGCCCCATTAGGTTTCTTACAAAACTAAGCCGTAATACGGCCGCTTGTATGAGGCTTCGTTCACATCTGCATGAGATTCCGTTCATGGGTTCCGTCAGACCTTTCCGTCAGGGGAACCCATGAACGGAATCCAAACAAATATATAGAAACCATAGGTTTCTCTTTGCATCACCATTGATTTCAATGGTGACGGATCCGACGCAAATAGTTTCCGTTTGTCACCGTTGTGCAAGGGTTCCGTCGTTTTGACAGAATCAATACCGCAGTCGACTGCGCTATTCATTCCGTCAAAATAACGAAACCCTTACACAACAGGGACAAGCCTATGGTTTCCGTTTGTTTCAGTTTGGATTCCGTTCATGGGTTCCCCTGACGGAAAGCTCCGAAAAACCCACGAACGGAGCTCTGACGCAGATGTGAATGCAGATGTCTCTGACACACAGGATCCACCTGTTAGATGTAATCGATAACAGGTGGATCCTGCAGTAATTGAACCAGTCAGTGCCGGGGACCTTACAGATACAGGCTTCAGCACTTGATACAGCTGCTCTGTATACAGGATACAAAGCAGCTGTATCTCAAGAAGTAAAAATTATTTGTAATAAAAAGTAAATATAAAGTTGCACCAAACACACTGATAGTCATGTGTATATACATACACACAGATATATATATATATATATATATATTCATTTCAAAAAGCTGTACAAAGCCTTTAGCCTCTTGTGGTTTCCCCTCACTTTTTGAAAACATTGCTGTAATTGTAGCAGGTGCATGGGCGGTCACAATGTTATGCACATCCCCAGGCCCAGTATTCATTTGGACAGGCAGGTACTTGCAGGCTGTATAAATCATATCAAACTGGGGCACTAATAACCCCAAACCAGTTGCAGCCTTCTACAGAACAAATTCAGCAATTGTAGCTACTGTCAAAAGGCAAATAAAATCTGCCATATACCAAAACTAAAACATCCTGATTGTCAGTGCAAATAGACTTCAACTGACAAGAATCTTATGTCTGAGGGGGAATGTCAAAAGTTTCTGCTAAACCGACCAGACAGAGTGAGGCTATGTTCACGTCTGCATCGGGTCTTTCCGTTGTTCTGCTACGTCAGAGGAGCAGAATAAGGGGAAACCGTAAGTGACAGTTCCGTTGCAACACGGAAACCAGCGGCGACCGACAGAACCCATTGACTATAATGGGTTCCATCAGCTTTTACAGGTTGTCCGTGGTTTTACCATAAACAATTCTATCCAATAATCTCGGCCGGATCTGCGACGGAGGCCCAATGCAATGCTGAGCCTCCAATGCAGATGTGAACAAGGTCAAAGAGTCAGTAGCATAAAGAAAGGCATAGACAGCCAGATGTCTCGCAATCTATCTGTTCCTGTATCCAAAATGCTCTGACAGCATAGAATATATGAGAAAAGGGACAGAACAGAAGACCTCAAGGAGATGCTCCAACATGTAGAAAAACCTGTGATTTTTGGGCGCGTTTGATTGTAAGGGTATATTCACATGACTTATTTGCGCCAGTTTTTCAGGCCGTAAACGGCCAAAAAAATTAAAAGCAGAGCGCCTCAAAACATCTGCCCATTGATTTCAATGGGAAAAAAGGCATTCTGTTCCAACGGGGCGTTTTTTTACGCGGCCGTTTTGAAAAACAGTAGCGTAAAAAACAAACACCAAAAAGAAGTGATTGTCACTTCATGAGACGTTTTTGGAGGCGTTCATTGACTCTATAGAAAAACAGCTCCAAAAACGGCCGTAAAAAACACGTTTGCTTAAAAAAACGTCCGAAAATCAGGAGCGGTTTTCCCTTGAAAACAGCACCGTATTTTCAGACATGTTTTAGTAAGCGTGTGAACACACCCTAAGGGTATGTTCACACGGCAGCGTCCGTAACGGCTGACATTACGGTGCTGTTTTCAGGAGAAAACAGCACCGTAATATCAGCCGTAATGGCATGTTGAGGCGCTATTTCGCTGCGTCCATTACGGACGTAAATGGAGCTGTTTTTCCATGGAGTCAATGGAAAACGGCTCCATTTACGTCTGAAGAAGTGACAGGCTGTTCTTTGACACGGGCGACTTTTTTACGCCCCGCCTTTTGACAGCGGGGCGTAAAAAAAATTACCGTCTGCACAGAACATCGTAAGACCCATTCTAATGAATTGGCAGATGTTTGCCGACGCTTTGGAGCCGCTATTTCGGACGTAATTCGGGGCAAAAATGCCCGAATTACGTCCGTAAATAGTGTGTGTGAACATACCCTTAGAATAGAATGGTATATTCACAAGCAGCAGATTTGTGGTAGAATTCCTATTCATCTGAATGAGACTTGCAGAAAAACACGCACTTGCTGCAGGAGCAACCCATTCAGATAAATGGAACAGATATTCTGCAATAGACCTGCGACATGTGAACATGCCCTTATCCTTATTGCCACATCTGCCTATAAAACCAGACCACAACTACTCTGCACATTATATCTGCAATACGAATATATCAGACAAACTAAGGCCCCATGCACACGAATGTAAAAACGCCAATAATTACGGGCCCATAGACTTCTATTGGCCACGGGTACCTTCCCGTTTGCTTACGGGAAGGTGCCCGTGCCGTTGAAAAATATGGAACATGTCCTATTTCAGGCAGTAATTACAGAACGGGCAGGCCATTAGAAGTCTATGGGGCTCCCGTAATTACGGGTGGCTACGCGTGTGCACCCGGAATTACGGGAGCGTTGCTAGGCGACGTCAGGGGATAGTCACTGTCCAGGGTGCTGAAAGAGTTAACTGATCGGCAGTAACTCTTTCAGCACCCGGGACAGTGATTACCGCTGGAGTTAATAGTATTTAAAGTTAACTTACCCAGAAGTCCCTGCTTCTTCCTCCAGTTCGGCCTCCCGGGATGACGTTTTATCCCATGTGACCGCTGCAGCCAATCACAGGCTGCAGCGGTCACTTGGACTGCCGCGTCATCCAGGGAGGTCGGACTGGATGTCAAAAGAGGGACGTCACCAAGAGAACGGCCGGGTAAGTATTAATTTCTTTTACTTTTACGAGAAAACGGGCCCGTAAATACTGGTGGAATTCGGGTCAAATACGGGTGACAAAGTACCCGTATTTACACCAGTATTTACGGTAGAAAAAAAAATACATTCATGTGCATGGGGCCTAAACAAGGGGCAGATGTAGCCAAAGAGTAAAAATAAAAATAATTGGATTATTGATATAAACCTATCAAGGCACACAAACAACAGATTTGAAATTCCTTTAAACCGGCATTCGATACTGCTAAGATTCTGATTGTCCGGCAAAGAAATGGAAAATAATCTGGCACCTATAAAGACCAGACACATTCAGCCTCTACTTTATGTACATTTTATGACATTTTGAAAAGACACCTGATAATCCTGCACCAATCAAATCCCATTCAAGGAGGATTAAAGGGCAGCTACTGTATACAAGTACAGACAGACCCCTACAACAGCTCTTTTATACAATACATCTAGTGTGGTGCTGAAAGGGAGAGTTCCCCCATAGGGAGCAGCCATTATAACCGGTTATATTCCCCTGCCTTTCTATGGCTATCACGATATCATTCTAATACTGTGCCTCAGGGAGGAAAGATGAGAAGAAGAAATGAAGCTCCCATGAGCTGGACTGGATGATCATCTGGATGTGGCTCAGGGCAGCGCCTGCTCGTTTTTTTACAGATGACGCCTGAGGCCCCACTCACCTGATGACGGCCTCGCTAACCTGCGAGGGGCAACAACCCCTGGCGGGTCACGAACACAGCCTGCCACAGCAGGTACCCAGCTCACCCGTCAGGATCAAGCGGCCTCTGTGGGCAACACAGGAAGAACAAGACGCAGCCAGCAGCACACTAGCCAATCACACAGCAGAACACAGCAACACCAACAAATCAGCGACATGGACGGGCGGGACATCCTCTCAGAGCTGCAAAGAGGCTGGGTGAGGGCGGAGCGTTGACGTCATGCCAGGAACTGTCACATGACATGTTGCCAGGCGTCTAGAAGCGTATACTGTGCGTATTGTACACAGAAACATGCCGGCCGAGCTGAGGGTAGGGCGGGAATCTGGTTGGGGACGTTCAGGAACGTAGGCCCATTCTGACGAGCGTATATGTGGCCGGACTCGTGTACTTCAATGGGGCCATTCACACGACCGTTGTTTCCACGGAGCGTGTGAAAGGTCCGTGGGAAAAAAAAGGACGTCCTATTTAAGGCCGGATTTACACGAGCGCGTGCGTTTTGCGCACGCATAAAACGCTGCGTTTTGCGTGTGCAAAAGGCACTTAACAGCAGCTCCGTGTGTCAGCCCCGTATGATGCGCGGCTGCGTGATTTTCGCGCAGCCGCCATCATGACATTCTGTTTGGATGTTTGTAAACAGAAAAGCACGTGGTGCTTTTCTGTTTTCATTCATACTTTTGACTGCTGTTGCGCGAATAACGCACGTCCCACGGAAGTGGTTCCGTGTGGTGCGCGTGATTTTCACGCACCCATTGACTTCAATGGGTGCGGGATGCGCGAAAAACGCAGAAAAATAGGACCTGTCGTGATTTTTACGCAGCGGACACACGCTGAGAAAAAATCACTGACAGTCTGCACTGCCCCATAGACTTGTATAGGACCGTGCGACGCGTGAAAATCACGGACGTATATCACGTTCGTGTAAATCCGCCCTAAGGCCTAATGCACACAGCCGTGCCCATAATCGCGGGCACGACCGGCACCCGAGGGCCACATTTTTGTGCCATGCTCCCATACATGGAAAAACAGCTCCTGATTTTCAGACATTTTTAACCCCTTCCCGACATTTGCCGTAAATATACGTCATGGAAAGCCAGTGCTTCCCGCAAAATGTCGTATATTTACGCCAAATGTTTGGCACCGGCTCAGAAGCTGTGCCGATGCCATCATCGTCGGATCTCAGCTGTATCTTACAGCTGACAACCGACTGTAACGGCGGGGACTGAAATTTGCTTCGATCCCCGCCATTAACCCCTTAAGTGCAGCGCTCAAACGCAATCGCTGCACTTAAGGTCTTTGCAGCTCATCGGAGCCCCAGCAATGAAATTGTCGGGGTTCCGGTGGCTGCAATGACAACCGGAGGCCTAATACTGGCCTCCCGGTCTGCCTAGCACCGAAGCCAGTCAAGATCCGCCCGGCGGCGGAGCCTGATCGGCTTCCGTAGCTGCCGGCAAGTTGGCGCCGGGTCAGGAGCTGATCCGGCGTCATCAGCGGTGGAAGTCAGCTGTATGTTACAGCTGACATCCACCTGTAACGGCAGGAACCGGAGCTAGCTCCGATCCCTGCCATTAACCCCTTCGATGCAGCAATCGAAAGCGATTGCTGCATCGTAGCGGTTACTAGCAGATCGCCAGCCCTGTCAGGCAATCAGGACTGGCGACTGCTGTTATGGCAACAGGAGACACAATGGTCTCCTGCTCTGCCATTACGGAAGCCGATTTAGGCCCCGCCGGGAGGCGAAGCCTAATCGGCTTGCTGTCAGTGAATGACTGACAGATCTAATACATTGCACTACATAGGTAGTGCAATGTATTAGAAAAAAAAAATCTGACCGTTGGACCTTCAAGTCGCCTAGAGGGACTTGAGAAAAAGTGTAAAAAAAGTATTAAAAAGTGCAAAAAAATCAAAGTTTGAAAACAATAAGAATTTCAAGTAATCAAATAAAACACAATCCCCCTTTTACTCTTATCAAGTCCTTTATTATTGAAAAATAATAATAAACCATATGTATTTGGTATCGCCACGACCGTAACGACCTGAGGTATCAAAATATTATATTATTTATTGCACGCGGTGAACAGCATAAAAAAAAAACATAAAACACTTTACCAGAGTTTCTGTTTTTTGGTCACTTTGCCCTACAAATATTAGAATAAAAAGTGATCAAAAAGTCGCACGTAGCCAAAAATGGTACCTATAAAAACTATAGCTCGTCCCGCAAAAAACAAGCCCTCATACACCTCCGTCGACAAAAAAATTAAAAAGTTATGGTTCTCACAACTTGGCGACAGAAAAAATACATTCTTTTTACAAAAGTAATTTTATTGTGCAAAAAGTTGTAAAACATAAAAAAGTGCTATAAATTAGGTATCGCCGGAATCGTACTGACCCGCAGAATAAAGTTAACATGTAATTTATAATGCATGGTGAACGCTGTATAAAAAAACGAAAAAAGCTGTGCCAGAATTGCATTTTTTTGTTTACCTGGCATCCCAAAAAATAGGATAAAAGGTGATCAAAAAAATGCATGTACCCCAAAATGGTACCAATAATAACTACAGCTCATCCTGCAACAAACCAGCCCTCATACCGCTACGTCTATGAAAAATAAAATTAGTTATGGCTCCAATAAGTCAGGAAATAAAAAAATATGCAGTTGTGCCCGAGGGGAACATTTCTTCTGTTTCAAGAGGCGATTTATCAAGGACCTAAAATTAGGGAACCAGGAAGGGAAGGTGCGGAGTGTGGACCAAAAGGGGGATAAGAAATTACACCATTTATCAGTGCGACACCGGTCTGTGCAGAAAGGATTGCTTCACAGCGTAACACACATCTATGGATTATTTTATTTTTTTTATACCACCTGACTATGCCCCTTCTATACTCCGCCCCGCTTACATGTACCCCCACATTATAAATGGAAACACCAGCAATACTCAAACAAATATAGTACCAAGCAAAATCCGCTCTCCAAAAGCCAAATGGTGCTCCCTCGGCTCTGAACCCTACAGCGTGCCCAAACAGCAGTTTCCTTCAACATATATGGCATCGTCATACCCGGGAGAACCCTTTTAACAATTTTTGGGGTGTGTGTCTCCAGCGTCATAAGCTTGGCATGACATATTTGCCACTGAATGGCATATCTAGGGAAAAATATAAATTTTTAATTTGCACCATCCGCAGCACATTCATTTATGGAAAAGACCTGTGGGGTGAAAATGCTCACTACACCCCTTAATAAATGCCTTGAGGGGTGCAGTTTCCATAATGGGGTCACTTCTCAGGGGTTTCTTTTTATTATTTCACATCTGAGCCTCTGCAGTTGGGAACCAATACTTTGTAAATCGCCAAATTAGGCCTCCACTCCGCATGGTACTCTTCACTCCTGAGCCCTGTCATATGTCCAGGCAAAATATTAGGGCCACATGTAGGGTGTTTCTAAAACCGGGAAACACCGCATAATAATTAGAGGGCTGTCTTGTTATGGTGGCACAAGCCGGGCACCACATATTGGTATATCTATGGAAAAAAAATCCCATTTTCACTCTGCAACATCGAGTGAACACTAATTTCTACAAAACACCTGCAGGGTTAAAATGCTTACTACACCCCTTGGTAAATGCATTGAGGGGTGTAGTTTCCAAAATGGGGTCACTTCTGGGCGGTTTCCACTGTTTTGGGCCCACAGGCGCCCAGAAACCAATCCAGCAACATCTGCACTCCAAATGGCGGTCCTTCCCTTCTGAGCCCTGCCGTTTGCTCAAACAGCAGTTTATGACCACATGTGGGGTATTGCCGTACTCGGGAGAAATTGCTTTACAAATGTTGGGTTCTTTTTTTCCTTTATTTGTTGAGAAAATGAAAAAATTTGCGCTAAAGCTACGTCTTATTGAAGAAAAAGGACTGTTTTTATTTTCACTGCATAATTCTAATAAATTCTATGAAACATCTGTGGGGTCAAAATGCTTACTACACACCTAGATGAATTCCTCAAGAGGTGTAGTTTCCTAAATGGAGTCCCTTTTTGGGCGTTTTCATTGTTTTGTTCCCTCAGGGGCTTTGCAAATGTAACATGGCCTCCGCAAATCATTCCTGCTAAATGTGATCTCCAAAAGCCAAATAGTGCTCTTTCCCTTCTAAGCCCTGCCGTGTGTCCAAACAGCCGTTTATTACCACATGTGGGGTATTGTTTTACTCAGGAGAAATTGCTTTACAAATTTTGTGGTGCTTTTTCTCCTTCAGTCCTTCTGGAAATGAGAATAAATTAGCTAAACCTACATTTTTTTGAAAAAATTTAGATTATTATTTTCAGGGCCTACTTCCAATAATTTCTGCAAAAAAACTGTGGCGTCAAATCGCTCACTATACCCCTAGATAATTTCCTCAATGGGTGTAGTCTCCAAAATGGGGTCACTTGTGGGGGGTTTCCACTGTTTTGTCCCCTCAGGGGCTTCGTAAATGTGACATGGCCTCCGCAAACCATTCCTGCTAAATGTGGACTCCAAAAGCCAAATGGCACTCCATCCCTTCTAAGCCCTGCCGTGTATCCAAACAGCCGTTTATTACCACATGTGGGGCATTGTTTTACTCGGGAGATATTGCTTTACAAATTTTACGGTGCTTTTTCTCCTTCAGTCCTTGTGGAAATGAGAAACAATTTGCTAAACCTACATTTTCTTTGAAAAAATTTAGATTGTCATTTTCAGGGCCTACTTCCAATAATTTATGCAAAAAACCTGTAGAGTCAAAACACTCACTATACCCCTAGATAATTTCCTCAATGGGTGTAGTTTCCGAAATGGGGTCACTTGTGGGGGGTTTCCACTGTTTTGTCCCCTCAGGGGCTTTGTAAATGTGACATGGCCTCTCAAACCATTCCTGCTAAATTTGAGCTCCAAAAGCCAAATGGCGCTCTTTCCCTTCTAAGCCCTGCCGTGTGTCCAAATATCCATTTATTACCACATGTGGGGTATTGTTTTACTCGGGAGAAATTGCTTTACAAATTTTGCGGTGCTTTTTCTCCTTTAGTCCTTGTGGAAATGAGAAACAAATCGTTAAACCTACATTTTCTTTGAAGAAATGTTGATTTTAATTTTCACGGCCTACTTCCAATAATTTCTGTAAAAAACCTGTGCGGTCAAAATCCTCACTACAGCCCTAGATAATTTCCTTGAGGTGTCTAGTTTCCCAGATGGGGTCACTTTTGGGGGATTTTTACTGTTTTGGCACTGCAAGAGCCCTTCAAACCTGACATGGTGCCTAAAATATATTCTAACAAAAATAAGGCCCCAAAATCCACCAGGTGCTCCTTTGCTTCTGAGGCCTGTGCTTCATTCCAGTAGCACGCTACGGCCACATGTGGGATATTTCCTAAAACTGCAGAATCTGGGCAATAAATATTGAGTTGCATTTCTCTGGCAAAACCTTCTGTGTTATAAATAAAATTGTATTAAAAATTTATTTCTGCAAAAAAATATGAAATTTGTAAATTTCACCTCTACTTTGCTTTAATTCCTGTGAAATGTGTAAAGGGTTAAGACATTTTCTAAATGCTGTTTTGAATACTTTGAGGGGTGAAGTTTTTAAAATGGGGTGACTTTTTGGGGGTTTCTAATATATAAGGCCCTCAAAAAAACTTCACAACTGAACTGGCCCCTGTAAAAATAGCCTTTTGACATTTTCTTGAAAATGTGAGAAATTGCTGCTAAAGTTCTAAGCCTTGTGAGGTCATAGAAAAATAAAAGGATGTTCAAAAAACGATGCCAATCTAAAGTAGACATATGGGGGATGTTAATTAGCAACAATTTTGTGTGGTATAACGGCCTGTCTTACAAGCAGATACATTTAAATTGAGTAAAATGCTAATTTTTGCAATTTTTCGCTACTTTTTGGTGTTTTTCACAATTAAATACTGAACATATCGAGCAAATTTTGCTAGTAACTTAAAGTACAATATGTAACGAGAAAACAATCTCAGAATCGCTCGGATAGGTGAAAGCATTCCGGAGTTATTACCACATAAAGTGACACATGTCAGATTTGAAAAATGAGGCTCTGTCAGGAAGGTCAAAAGTGGCTAAAGAGGGAAGGGGTTAAAGAGACTTGTCACCACATTATAAGGCTATGTGCACACGACCTCTTTTCAGACGTAATGGAGGCGTTTTACGCCTCGAATTACGCCTGAAAAGACGGCTCCAATACGTCGGCAAACATCTGCCCATTGCTTGCAATGGGTCTTACGATGTTCTGTGCAGACGAGCTGTCATTTTACGCGTCGCTTTCAAAATACAGCGCTTAAAATGACGGCTCGTCAAAAGAAGTTCATGCCACTTCTTGGGACGTTTTTGGAGCCATTTTCTCATAGACTCTTTTGAAAACAGCTCCAAAAACGGCCGTAAAAAACGCGAGTTGCTCAAAAAACTTCTGAAAATCAGGACCTGTTTTCCCTTGAAAACAGCAACGTATTTTTAGACATATTTTGTTAATCGTGTGAACATACCCTAAGTGCCCTATCTCCTACATAAAAAGATCGGTGCTATAATGTAGGTGACAGCAGTGCTTTTTATTTAGAAAAACTATCTATTTTTACCACTTTATGAGCAATTTTTTACTTTATGCTAATTAGTTTCTTAATGCCCAAGTGGGCGTTGTACAGAGGAGTGTATGACGCTGACCAATCAGAGACCAATCAGCGTCATTCACTTCTCTTCATTCATTTACACAGCACATAGCGATATAGCTATATCGCTATGTGCAGCCACATAAACACCCTATAACATTACTGCAGTGTCCTGACAATGAATATACATTACCTCCAGCCAGGACGTGATGTTTATTCAGTATCCTGACACGTCTGAATCTTTTCTGCGCGATTTCCAGCAAGGCAAAAACGCGAGATTACGATGTAAACTGTCATTTAAAACGAGATTACGCTTTCCTTGCTGGAATCTCACAGAAAAGATTTAGGGTATGTTCACACGAGGGCGTCCGTAACGGCTGAAATTACGGGGATGTTTCAGCCTGAAAACATCCCCGTAATTTCAGCCGTACCGGCATGTGCAGGCGCTTGAACGCCGCGTCAATTACGGGCGTAATTAGCGCTGCTATTCATTGGAGTCAATGAATAACGGCTCTAATTACGGCCAAAGAAGTGACAGGTCACTTCTTTGACGCGGGCGTCTATTTACGCGCCGTCTTTTGACAGCGGCGCGTAAATATACGCCTCGTGTGAACAGACAAACGTCTGCCCATTGCTTTCAATGGGCAGATGTTTGTCAGCGCTATTGAGGCGCTATTTTCGGGCGTAATTCGGGACAAAAACGCCCGATTTACGTCCGTAAATAGGCCGTGTGAACATACCCTTAGACGTGTCATACACTCCTCTGTACAACGCCCACTTGATCTAAAGTAAAAACACGACCACTTGAGCATTAAGAAACTCATTAGCATAAAGCTAAAAATCGCTCATAAAGTGGTGAAAATAGATTGTTTTTCTAAATAAAAAGCACTGCTGTCACCTACATTACAGCGCCGATCTTCTTATATAGGAGATAGGGCACTTATAATGTGGTGACAGAGCCTCTTTAACCCCTTAATGATCGGGCCATTTTGCACATTAATGACCAAGGATTATTTTTTGTTTTTTCACGGTCGCATTCCAAGAGTCGTAACTTTTTTTTTATTCCATCGACATAGCCGTATAAGGGCTTGTTTTTTGCGGGACGAGTTTTATTTTGTAATTGCACCATTTTTAGAGGCTTATAATATATTGATTAACTTTTATTAACTTTATTTTAGGAGAGTATTGAAAATAAGCAGCTATTCCAGCATTGATTTTCACGTTATAAATTTACGCTGTTTACTATGCAGCGTAAATAACATATTCACTTTATTCTATGGGTCGGCACGATTACGGGGATACCAAATATGTAAAGGTTTTATATGTTTTCCTACGTTTGCACAATAAAATGCCTTTTAGAAAAAAATGACTTGTTTTTGCATCGCCGCACTCCAAGAGCCGTAACGTTTTTATTTTTCCGTCAATGTGGCCGTATGGGGGCTTGATTTTTGCGGGCCAATGTGTAGTTTTCATTAGTACTATTTTGGGGTACATAGGACTTATAGATTAATTTTTATTTAATTTTTTATGGGGGGAATGGGAGAAAAGAGCGAATTTTGCCGTTGTTTTTTGCGTTTTTTTTGGACGCCGTTCATCCGGCAGTTTAATTAATGTGTGCATTTTATTGTTCAAGTTGTTACGATCGCGGGGATACCATATATGTGTATGTGTGATTTGTTTTGACACTTTTATTAAATAAAACCACTTTTTGGGCAAAAAAAGTAGTTTTATTTGACTTTCACTGTAATAATTGTTTTATTTTTTTCACCAACTTTATTTAACTGATTGCCATTTTTTTTTTTTGTCCCACCAGGGGACTTCACTATGCGATCTGCTGATCGCATATATAATGCTTTGGTATACTTGTATCAGGGGCGTAACTAGGAAAGGCTGGGCCCCATAGCAAACTTTTGACTGGGGCCACCCTCCCCTGGGTGTCACACAACCCCCACCCCTAGTAGATAGTGAGGGGGCTGTATGGCGTTATCTACAGGGGGGCTGTATGGCGTTATCTACAGGGGGGACTGTATGGCACTATCTACAGAGGGGGCTGTATGGCGTTATCTACAGGGGGGACTGTATGGCGCTATCTACAGGGGGGACTGTATGGCGCTATCTACAGAGGGGGCTGTATGGCGTTATCTACAGGGGGGACTGTATGGTGCTATCTACAGAGGGGGCTGTATGGCGCTATCTACAGAGGGGGCTGTATGGCGTTATCTACAGTGGGGACTGTATGGCGCTATCTACAGAGGGGGCTGTATGGCGTTATCTACAGAGGGGGCTGTATGGCGTTATCTACAGGGGGGCTGTATGGCGTTATCTACAGGGGGCTGTATGGCGTTATCTACAGGGGGGACTGTATGGCGTTATCTACAGAGGGGGCTGTATGGCGTTATCAACAGGGGGGACTGTATGGTGTTATCTACAGGGGGGACTGTATGGCGCTATCTACAGAGGGGGCTGTATGGCGTTATCTACAGGGGGGACTGTATGGCGCTATCTACAGGGGGGACTGTATGGCGCTATCTACAGAGGGAGCTGTATGGCGTTATCTACAGGGGGGACTGTATGGCGCTATCTACAGAGGGGACTGTATGGCGCTATCTACAGAGGGGGCTGTATGGCGTTATCTACAGGGGGGACTGTATGGCGCTATCTACAGAGGGGGCTGTATGGCGTTATCTACAGAGGGGGCTGTATGGCGTTATCTACAGGGGGGCTGTATGGCGTTATCTACAGGGGGGACTGTATGGCGTTATCTACAGAGGGGGCTGTATGGCGTTATCTACAGAGGGGGCTGTATGGCGTTATCTACAGGGGGGACTGTATGGCGCTATCTACAGGGGGGACTGTATGGCGCTATCTACAGGGGGGACTGTATGGCGCTATCTACAGGGGGGACTGTATGGCGCTATCTACAGGGGGACTGTATGGCGCTATCTACAGGGGGACTGTATGGCGCTATCTACAGAGGGAGCTGTATGGCGTTATCTACAGGGGGGACTGTATGGCGCTATCTACAGGGGGGACTGTATGGCGCTATCTACAGGGGGGACTGTATGGCGCTATCTACAGGGGGGACTGTATGGCGCTATCTACAGGGGGGACTGTATGGCGCTATCTACAGAGGGGGCTGTATGGCGTTATCTACAGGGGGGCTGTATGGCATTATCTACAGGGGGGACTGTATGGCGCTATCTACAGGGGGGACTATATGGCGTTATCTACAGGGGGGCTGTATGGCGTTATCTACAGGGGGGCTGTATGGCGTTATCTACAGGGGGGACTGTATGGCGCTATCTACAGAGGGGGCTGTATGGCGCTATCTACAGAGGGGGCTGTATGGCGCTATCTACAGGGGGGCTGTATGGCGTTATCTACAGGGGGAGCTGTATGGCGCCATCTGCAGAGGGGGCTGTATGGCGCTATCTACAGGGGGGCTGTATGGCGCTATCTACAGGGGGGACTGTATGGCGTTATCTACAGGGGGGTCTGTATGGCGTTCCCTACAGGGGGGTCTGTATGGCGTTATCTACAGGGGGTCTGTATGGCGTTATCTACAGGGGGGACTGTATGGCGTTATCTACAGGGGGGGTTGTATGGCGTTATCTACAGTGGGGACTGTATGGCGCTATCTACAGAGGGGGCTGTATGGCGTTATCTACAGTGGGGACTGTATGGCGCTATCTACAGAGGGGGCTGTATGGCGTTATCTACAGAGGGGGCTGTATGGCGTTATCTACAGGGGGGCTGTATGGCGTTATCTACAGGGGGCTGTATGGCGTTATCTACAGGGGGGACTGTATGGCGTTATCTACAGAGGGGGCTGTATGGCGTTATCAACAGGGGGGACTGTATGGTGTTATCTACAGGGGGGACTGTATGGCGCTATCTACAGAGGGGGCTGTATGGCGTTATCTACAGGGGGGACTGTATGGCGCTATCTACAGGGGGGACTGTATGGCGCTATCTACAGAGGGAGCTGTATGGCGTTATCTACAGGGGGGACTGTATGGCGCTATCTACAGAGGGGACTGTATGGCGCTATCTACAGAGGGGGCTGTATGGCGTTATCTACAGGGGGGACTGTATGGCGCTATCTACAGAGGGGGCTGTATGGCGTTATCTACAGAGGGGGCTGTATGGCGTTATCTACAGGGGGGCTGTATGGCGTTATCTACAGGGGGGCTGTATGGCGTTATCTACAGGGGGGACTGTATGGCGTTATCTACAGAGGGGGCTGTATGGCGTTATCTACAGAGGGGGCTGTATGGCGTTATCTACAGGGGGGACTGTATGGCGCTATCTACAGGGGGGACTGTATGGCGCTATCTACAGGGGGGACTGTATGGCGCTATCTACAGGGGGGACTGTATGGCGCTATCTACAGGGGGACTGTATGGCGCTATCTACAGAGGGAGCTGTATGGCGTTATCTACAGGGGGGACTGTATGGCGCTATCTACAGGGGGGACTGTATGGCGCTATCTACAGGGGGGACTGTATGGCGCTATCTACAGGGGGGACTGTATGGCGCTATCTACAGGGGGGACTGTATGGCGCTATCTACAGAGGGGGCTGTATGGCGTTATCTACAGGGGGGCTGTATGGCATTATCTACAGGGGGGACTGTATGGCGCTATCTACAGGGGGGACTATATGGCGTTATCTACAGGGGGGCTGTATGGCGTTATCTACAGGGGGGCTGTATGGCGTTATCTACAGGGGGGACTGTATGGCGCTATCTACAGAGGGGGCTGTATGGCGCTATCTACAGAGGGGGCTGTATGGCGCTATCTACAGGGGGGCTGTATGGCGTTATCTACAGGGGGAGCTGTATGGCGCCATCTGCAGAGGGGGCTGTATGGCGCTATCTACAGGGGGGCTGTATGGCGCTATCTACCGGGGGGACTGTATGGCGTTATCTACAGGGGGGTCTGTATGGCGTTCCCTACAGGGGGTCTGTATGGCGTTATCTACAGGGGGTCTGTATGGCGTTATCTACAGGGGGGACTGTATGGCGTTATCTACAGGGGGGGTCTGTATGGCGTTCCCTACAGGGGGGTCTGTATGGCGTTATCTACAGGGGGTCTGTATGCCGTTCCCTACAGGGGGGGTCTGTAGGGAACGCCATACAGCCCCCCCCTGTAGGGAACGCCATACAGCCCCCCCCCTGTAGGGACCGCCATACAGCACCCCTGTAGGGAACGCCATACAGCCCCCCTGTAAGGACCGCCATACAGCCTCCCCTGTAGGGAACGCTATACAGCCCCCCCTGTAGGGAACGCCTTACAGCCCCCCCCCCCTGTAGGGAATGCCATACAGCCCCAACCCCCCAAAAAAATGCGACCTACAGTGTGAAAAGACAAAAGACATGTATCCCCTGTCCACAGGAGAGGGTATACATGTGTGACCGCTGGCATTGATAGGGAGAACGGGGGACTGAAAGTCCCCGAAGTTCTCCATCACTCACCTCTGACTTCCGGCGTCTGCGCAGCGCAAGAAAAATGAAAGGAGCGCTGGTCACGCATGCGCACCGGAGCTGCCGACACAGACCCCGGAAGTCCGAGGCTTGTCATGGAGAACTTCAGGGGACTTTCAGTCCCCCGTTCTCCCTATCAATGCCAGCGATCACACATGTATCCCCTGTCCTGTGGAGATCCTGTGGATAGGGGATACATGTCTTATGTTTAATGGCAGAGCGGGGAGATACCTCCCTGCTCTGCCGTAGTGTTCAGTGGCGTCCCGCTGTAGCAGCCATAGCGGATGCTAGCGGAGCCTCCGGCCATGGTGGGGGCCCGTGCCGGCGGGCGACACGGGCCCCCTCATGCCGCGGGCCCCGTAGCAGCCGCTACGGCTGCTATAGCGGTAGTTACGCCACTGTGTTAGGGGGAGTTCACACTGAGTTTTTTTTACGCGAAAACCGTGGCAAAAAACGTCAGAAAGTGCCTCCCATTGAAAACCATGACATTTTTCCTGCGAGCAGTAAAAAACGCCTGCGGGAAAAAGAAGTGTTAGGCTATGTTCACACAGAGTTTTTTGCAGGAGGAATATCTGCCTCAAAATTCCGTTTGGAAGTTTGAGGCAGATTTTCCTCTGCCTGCACGCCGATTTTTGCAGCATTTTTTGCCCGCGGCCATTGACCGCCGCGGGCATAAAATACTGCGAAATACGCTTTCTCTGCCTCCCATTGAAGTCAATGAGAGGTCAGAGGTGTAAACGCCCGAAGATAGGGCATGTCGCTTCTTTTTCCCGCGAGGCAGTTTTACTGCTCGCGGGAAAAAGACGCCGACGCCTCCCATTGAAATCAATGGGAGGCATTTTCTTGCCGTTTTTGACGAGTTTGGCGACGCGGTTTAAGCGTCAAAAAACTCGTCAAAATACTCCGTGTAAACATAGCCTAATGTCCTTTCTTCGGGCGTTTCTGTCTCCGACTTACCATTGACAACAATGGCAGGCATAAAATGCATTTTTTGCTGCGTATTTCTGCCCACGGCCCGATGGCCGAAAAACGTCACAAAAAAACGCAACAAAAAAGCGGGAAGTGTTCAAAATATGCCTCAAAATTCCGGAAGGAATTATGAGGCAGGTTTTTCTACCTAAAAACTTTTCCCTTCTCCCATGAACTTTTTTATTTGATGTACATCATGTACCTGTCCTCTGCAGTCTGCACTTCCTCCGCCCGTCCTCTGATTGTCCTCCGCCCGTCCTATGGAATGCTAGTACTCCGGCAGTCCTGACTTTACTCCGGCAGTCCTTGGCTCCTGACTGTACTGTCCTCCGCCCGAAGTCTCTCGTCGGTCGTTTAGCTCCGCCCCCTGTCCTCTCCCCTGCCTGAGCGCTCCTCCTACCACGTATCGCCGTTCTATTCCTCTGTGTGTGGGAGTGCTCCCTCCCTCTGTCACTATTGACAGCGGCATTTAATGGGTTAAACTGCCGGAATCGGAGCGCGCTTCGATTCCGGCAATTGCAGCAGGAGCCAGGCTGTGTATGACAGCTGTGCTCCTGCCGCTGATCGCGTGGGTACACTGGCAGTACCCGCGCCATCACAGGACGGATATATACGTCCCCTTGCGCGAACTAGCAGCTGCAGAGGACGGATATATCCGTCCTTCGGCGTTAAAAGGTTAAAGAGGCTCTCTCCCCACATTATAAGTGCCCTATCTCCTACATAAGGAGATGGGCGCTATAATGTAGGTGACAGTAATCCTTTCTATTTAAAAAAAAACGATCTATTTTTACCACTTTATTAGCGATTTTAGATTTATGCTAATGAGTTGCTTAATGCCCAAGTGGTCGTGTTTTTACTTTAGACCAAGTTAGACCAATCAGCATCATGCACTCCTCTCCATTCATTTAGTCAGCGCTTAGGGATCCTTCTAGATCCTTATGTGCTGTCTTATACTAAACAATACTGAAGTGTTTAGACAGTGAATAGACATTCCACGGGATGTCTATTCACAATCCCTGCACTTCGTTATTGTTTCTATGGTAGTTACAGCAGAGGAAGCGTGATCTTGTTGTAACCTGTCATTTACCGCGTAATCTCGCGAGATTACGGGTCCTCTGCTGTAACTACCACAGACAGAGTAACGAAGTGCAGAGATTGTGAATAGACATTCCGTGGAATGTCTATTCACTGTCTAAACACTTCAGTATTGTTAATGTGTTAGTATAAGACAGCACATAAGAATCTAGCAGGATCCCTAAGCACTGACTAAATGAATGGAGAGGAGTGCATGATGCTGATTGGTCAGCGTCATACACTCCTCTGTACAACGCCCACTTGGTCTAAAGTAAAAATATGCCCACTTGGGCATTAAGCAACTCATTAGCATAAATCTAAAATCGCTAATAAAGTGGTAAAAATAGATAGTTTTTTTTAAAATAAAAAGCATTACTGTCACCTACATTATAGCGCCGATCTCCTTATGTAGGAGATAGGGCACTTATAATCTGGTGACAGAGCCTCTTTAAAATTAAAACTCTACCCTATATAATACTCCTTACTTCACTACTTCAGTACCCCTGAGGAAGCCATGTTGTGGCGATACGCGTGGGGCGCTTTATACCTCCATAACCCCTCTGTTTAGACACTTCACTACGCCTTCAGGACTCATTTATTCACATGGTCTGATGGAATATTCTTTTTATCTGTGTCCATATCTTTGTCATCATTACGTGAGGGTTATTTGAGGTAGGTTCTTTTCTGGGGGAGTTAGCATTGGGCTGCTTATCAGGGCAGTATCTCCCAGTTGAACCAGTTATAGCAGCCATCTGCTTTTTTAAATGTTTTTATCGTGTTTGTGGAGTATTTTTTGTTAATAAATATATACGCTTTATTATATATTCTTTGTGTCTATAGACTTTTTGCCATATACATACCCGTGTGTGTTCTTTGTCTTCATCCATAGAGTGAAGTCACGACGCTGTGCACCGCGCACAATGTCGCAACGCTGGATAAAGTCAGGACCTCCGCTGCGCCCGGAGCCGAAGAGGAGGGTAAGTATAATGTTACTGTCTGCTGGGGCCCTCTATCTAAGCCTACCATGTATTAGTCTTAGATACAGGGCCCATCAGACAGGATCACACACATGGTGTAATGCTTCTGCTGGGACCTGTATCTAAGCCTACCTTGTGGCAAGCTTAGATACAGGTTCCAACAGACAGTATCACACATGGACCCCGTATCTAAGCCTACTACATGGTCGGCTTAGATACAGGGCCCCAGCAGACAGGATCACACAGGGCCCTGTTTCAGCCTACCACATGGTAGGCTTAGATACATGGCCCATGTGTGATCCTGTCTGATGGTCCCTGTATCTAAGCCTACCACATGGTCAGCTTAGATACATGGCCCATGTGTGATCCTGTCTGATGGGCCCCTGTATCTAAGCCTACCACATAGAAGGCTTAAATACAGGGTCCCAGCAGACAGTAAGATTATACTGTATAAGATTACGGTCTGCTGCGGCCCTGTATCTAAGCCTACATGGCCCATGTGGGATCCTGTCTGATGGGCCCTATATGTAAAACTTCCATATGGTAGGCTTAGATACAAGGCCCCAGCAGACGGTAATCTTATACTGTATAAGATTAGTCTGCTGTGGCCCTGTATCAAAGCCTACCATGTGGTAGGCTTAGATACAGGGCCAAATAGACAGGATCACACATGGTGTGATCCTGTCTGCTGGGCCTTGTATCTCAGCCCTAACTTGTGGTAGGCTTAGATACAGGGTACAACAGACAGTATCGCACATGGGGCCTGTATCTAAGTCTACCACATGTGTTATGGTTCGGTTGTTGGACTACGTCGGATTCGAGGACTACTATTCGATGATGGCCTTTTTATTTTCAATAAAATGGTTAATGAGGGTTGTGGTTTTTTTATTGAACTAAAATATTTTTTCTATGTCTTTGTATTTTTTTAAAACTTTATTACTACTGCTCTGGCTGATTGACAGAGTCCATTACTAATGTGGGGCTTAGTGTTAGCCGTTGCAGAGGCTAACACTAACCCCCATAATCACTCCGGTATCCGCCGCCACCAGTGGTTCCTAGAAGAGCCGAGTGCGATCCTGTACCCGACCATCTTTTTTGATGGGCAGATACTGGCGCAGCCGCAGACTGGTATTATTAGGCTGGGAATGCCCAAAAACAGTGGGCCTTCCCACCCTGGTATGTATCTGGCTGGTTATAGAAAATGGGGGGTGGCCCACATCATTTAAAAAAAAATAATAATAATAATTTGAAAAAAAAAATCATAACCAGCTAGATACAACATAGAAGCAGCTGCCTAGCATTACTGGGGTGGTAAGGGCCTAGGTTTCTGGTCTCCCCCAGTCTAATACCACCAGTCATAGAAACATATCAGAAGTTTTGATTAGTGGGGATCCAGGTGCTGAGACCCCCCACCGTTGATCAGCTGTGCGCCCTGCACCTTCGACTGTGATCGCCGCTCTTTGTCTTGCTGACCTCCTGATTATGGCTGTTGAAATGATATCGGGACCCCGAGAGTTCTGTCTGCCATCTTGCAGCAAGTTCTCAGTCGCAGATTCTGTTACCTCGGAATCCTGCATTGACATCAGGGGACATTTGGCGTGGAAGCGCTATGCCGTAACATTCTCTGGAAGTAATTTTGGTACTCCGATATAAAACTGGATTTTAGTGCTAAAAGTTAGTTGAGCGTGTGTTTAGTGTTGAGGACAACCCTGTAACGTGGTAGAGATCTAGCAAACAGAGAACGCGGGCCAAGACAGCCAGGATGGAGGAGTTCTGAGGCAGTCCAAGGCCGGAATGAATCGAGCCCGAATAGTGTTGTTAACCGCCGTTGTCGGAATACAGAGTATGCAGCTAGAAGAGACGGATATGCTATCATACCCTAGTGCAAACTGACCCATTGCGGGTGAGAATAGGATTCCCCACGAGAAAAACGCTAGACCTGCAAAAATTAACAAGTGTCGAGAAGGGATACGATTTTGTGGCAGTGGACGGCACTGGAAAGGAGGTATTTATTCAGAGGAGATTCATTAAGTGGGGCCTTATGTCCAAGAGACTTTAAAGCCTCCAAGAGGGTGAAAGATTGGAATTTGACCTGGTGGATGGAGGCCTGGGTCACCAGGCTGGATGAGTCTGCTGCAGGGAAGGGCTGCTTCCTGTCCAATAAGGAAAACTTTACCTGCTCGGGGTGCTACCCAAAAGGGCGATTTTTGGAGAGCCAGCATTGATTGGTGCTGAGGGGATGATCAAACAGACCCACTCTAATATGTCGGGCACCACCTTCAAGACTGTTTTGCACAACTAGCTGTACACCCGTGACAAAGAGCAGGCCTGATTACATTGTGGCAAAGCAGTACCAACCGACCATGAACATTGGGTTTGACACTTATGGCTCGGGCCTGACAGGGATACGTGGACAACCATGGGTGCTTGAGCCAATGAAAGGGCCTCGTGGACAGATGGACTGAGAATATTGAGGGGAGGTAGTGAGTCCGGCCAATTCTGAGAGCCTTTGCCATTGGCAACTCTCTGTCGGGAGTTACCAGGTGCTCCCCTTAAACTCCGGGGAGATGTAACAGTGTGTCCTCGGGGGCGGATACCCTTTTTTTTTTATTGGTTTGCTAATTTTTTATTTTCTTATGCTATATTTCTGTTTAATTATTTGTTTAATGTTTTGTATACACTTATTGTTAACATTTATGCTGTGGGATTTTCAGACTCTGATATAAGACTGGGTTTTAAGTGCATCACTGACATGGCAGGGGTCTCCTAGAAAGAGAGCGCAGGCCAAGGCAGCCAGGATGGAGGAATCCTGAGGTTGTACAGAGCCAGAAGAGACAGTTTCCAAATAGTGGTGATGCCCGCCGTTGTTGGAAAAGAGAGTACAGTTAGGAAAGGCAGGGTTGCAACTCTTGCTCTTGAAGAGCAAAAGACTGTGAGTCGTTGCGTTAGTGAAGCGCTATTGGATTCCTCATAAGACTGACCCTAGACCCCTAGGAACAAGCACCATAAGCTAGTGTGCCAACTCTTAAAGTATCGGTGGCAATATTTGTTCCTGAGGGGGAGGTGTACCAGTGAGAAACTATGTGCTGACTGAGCAGCCATGTGTGACCTAAAATTCACACTCTCGACTTGGCTCAATAATAGACGGCGAGGAAACTTTTAATGTCCAGGTGACTTGTGGCATTATTAATGTCTTCGAGGCGTCATACCTTAAACACCCTACCATTGGTCTAACAGACTGTGGTTGGTTCCATGTATGGTTTTTAAAGATTGTGCCCACTCTGTGAAAGTAGCTTGCTTTGGCTACTATTATTAGTGTGTTGGTTTATGTCTTATTTAGAAATATTTAATAAAAGTTATATTTTAGTTTTAATCAAATTTTTATGGTTTAGTTAGCTGGAAAATAGGGCTTCCTTTTGCCCGTTGGCAAAATAGTAACCCTTTGAATATTCTATGTGCCCGCTGCTACCAGGGTCTTTCTAGTGTCCACTCTGTGAAAGTAACCCTGATATTTGTGCCTTCTTGGGAGCGATTAAGAAATTTGTCTTTGTCTCACCTCGGTCTGCGACATCTTGTCGAGGTATCCACTATAGCCATTCCATATCACAATGGCACAAATAAAGATGCAAATAAAGACGCATTGTGGCTCACAAAGCAGTTAGTTATTTTCGCACCCCTCTTAATAAATTTGGAGCATTTTTACCTGTCTTAAAGGGGTTTTCCCACTAACTAAAATACAGTTAAATGTGTCCATAAATGGCAGTTATACATTTGTGCAATTACATGTTATTTTCTAAAATGTACTGTTATAAAGATATATTATTACCATGCCTCTGTCAGAAGTTTTGTTGTGTTACTGTTGTCCTTGGATCTGACCACAACCCATTCCTCTGGCTATGGTCGGGAAAAGACACATCCTGACCATAGTATGGCTTTGTGGTCGTTTTCAATGTTCTCATGAACGCGCTTTATTTCGTTTGCACCCGGGAACCTCCGATTATTCCCGAGTGCTTGGTGTGACTACAAGCCTGTAGCTGCTACTGCACATGCGCAGCAGTAACGCTGTCCAAATCCCTGCCTGCACTCGGGAACTGGCAACTTTTCCCGAGTGCTTCTCCTAAACTTGCATTACAGCAAGACTGTATGCACCCAGGAACCGGCGACTGTTCCCAAGTGCAGGCTAAGATTTGGACAGCGATGCTACTGCAGTACTAGTACTTGTAGCAGACGCTGAAATAGTAAATTAGAATCTCTCGGGAACAACCGCTGGTTCCCGAGTGCATAGTCTTCTACAGCGATGCTACTGCGCATGCGCAGTAGCACACGCTAACTACAAGTTTAGAAGCAGCACTTGGGAACAGTCGCCGGTTTCCGGAGTGCAGGCTGAGATTTGGACAGCGATGTTACAGCATTACTAGTACTTGTAGTAGACGCTGAAATAGTAAGTTAGAATCACTCGGGAACAACCGCCGGTTCCCGGGTGCATACAGTCTTCTACAGCAATGCTACTGCGCAGTAGCGCACGCTGAAATACAAGTTTAGAATAAGCACTTGGGAACAGTCGCCGGTTCCCAGGTGCATACAGTCTTGCTGAAATGCAAGTTTAGCAGAAGCACTCGGGAACAGTTGCCAGTTCCCGAGTGCAGGCAGGGATTTGGACAGCGTTACTGCTGCGCATGCGCAGTAGCAGCTACAGGCTTCCCGAGTGCAAACGAAATAAAGCGCGTTCTTGAGAACATTGTGAGCGACCACAAAGCCATACTATCGTTGGGATGTGTCTTTTCCCGACCACAGCCAGAGGAATGGGTTATGGTCAGATCCAAGGGAAACAGTAACACAACAAAACTTCTGACAGAGGCATGGTAATAATAGATCTTTATAACAGTACATTTTAGAAAATAACATGTAATTGCACAAATGTATAACTGACATTTATGGAGACATTTAACTGTATTTTAGTTTGTGGGGAAACCCCTTTAAAGAGGCTCTGTCACCAGATTTTGCAACCCCTATCTCCTATTGCAGCAGATCGGCGCTGCAATGGAGATAAGAGTAACGTTTTTTTGTTTTTTTTAAAACGAGCATTTTTGGCCAAGTTATGGCCATTTTTATATTTATGTAAATGAGGCTTTCTAAAGTACAACTGGGCGTGTTTACAGTTAAAGTACATCTGGGCGTGTATTATGTGTGTTACATCTGGGCGTGTTTACTTCTTTTTCTAGCTGGGCGTTGTGACGAGAAGTATCATCCACTTGTCTTCACAACGCCCAGCTTCTGGCAGTGCAGACACACAGTGTGTTCTCGAGAGATCACGCTGTGACGTCACTCACTTCCTGCCCCAGGTCCTGCATCATGTCGGAAGAGCGAGGACACATCGGCACCAGAGGCTACAGTTGATTCTGCAGCAGCATCGGCGTTTGCAGGTGAGTCGATGTAGCTACTTACCTGCAAACGCTGATGCTGCTGCAGAATCAACTGTAGCCTCTGGTGCCGATGTGGCCGACACGATGCAGGACCTGGGGCAGGAAGTGAGTGACGTCACAGCGTGATCTCTCGAGAACACGCTGTGTCTGTGCACTGCCAGAAGCTGGGCGTTGTGAAGACAAGTGGATGATGCTTCTCTTCTCAATGCCCAGCTAGTAAAAGAAGTAAACACGCCCAGATGTAACACACATAATACACGCCCAGTTGTACTTTAACTGTAAACACGCCCAGTTGGACTTTAGAAAGCCTCATTTACATAAATATAAAAATGGTCATAACTTGGCCAAAAAATGCTCATTTTAAAAAAACAAAAACTTTACTCTTATCTCCATTGCAGCGCCGATCTGCTGCAATAGGAGATAGGGGTTGCAAAATCTGGTGACAGAGCCTCTTTAAGGCTTGATTTCAGTGGCTTTTTTTGCTGCATTTTTTTTTGTGCAGATTTATTAGCCAATATTCAAACATGAGAAAAAGCCTACATTCTCAGTTCTTTGGTTTGTGGCGTTTTTTTAAGCTTTTTGCAGTCACTTGCATTTTTTCAAAATGCAGTGTGCTCTATGTTTATGTTTTTTTCTCGTTTTTTATCCATAGGTTTCTCTATGGGTCTTAAAAACACCTGAACATAATAGAAGACGCTACCAAAAACGCATGTAGAAAGAACGTCATTAGAAACACTGGAAAGGCATGTGTTTTATATACTGACATAGAAGTGTGTATGAAGGAGGCCTTAAAGTGTACCTAACTTTTCAGGTGACTTTTCAGAATAAGCTGTCATGTGTGTTTACATGAAGAATAACATGATTTCTGGCCATTATATGACTTGTATTCTGCATTTTTTAGCAGTTTACTCTTTGCAGGCTCTATCTCTAAAGGCCCTTTTTCCCAGGCTAATGATCGGAAAAATGAGCGTTTATATGAACGCTTGTTCCCGATCATTGCCACATGTAAACATGGCAACGATCAGCCAATGAACGAGCACGCTCATTGATCGGCTGTTCGCATCTTTTGTGCAGCCCAACAGGGAGATGTGCTGCTGACATGATGAAAATGTATGGGGGAACGATTGTAGTAACGATTGCTCATCCCCATACATAACCAATCATTGCTCCTTGTGAAAGGAGCAAATGTGAGCCGATCAACGTGCTGTCCCGTTGGTCAGCGCTCGTTTTCACAATCCATATTGGTTGTGTAAAAAGACCCTAATTCTCATTTTACTTTGAGCTAGTGGGTGGAGCCTAACTGCTTTAATGTCATCTATACAAAGCACACATAGGGAAGAGTACATCTAGCTCTCCTATCTGTATCGATCACATATAAAGAAGCAGCAGTATGGAGGAGATTATACAGCTGTATTGAGCAGTGTAGCTGCAAATACAGCACAGGGGTGACTTATAACTCTTACCAGAAGCTGCAGCACTGTCTCCGTTTGTCTCTCTCCTCTCTCTCACTTTGCTCCCTCCTCCTGCTTCCCTGTTTTCCAGCTCCACTACCCCTTTCTATAGACTTCTATGGGCAGTGTTTCTGTGTCGCTTTCTCTTCTCCCTCTTCCTGTTAACCACTCCCCTCTCCATAGACTTCTATTACTAGGTTGTGAAAGACACCCCCCCCCCCCACTTCCTGCAGTCCGTCTCTTCTGCCCTATAACTAGAGCAGACCTCCTAACTTTCAAGTATTGTAAAGAGGGACTACTCATGCGTGTCATGGCAAATATTTTTTTACAGATAAGCAACGCCTCTAACCTTGCACATACACACCAAGTTCAGCACACACAGTATAATACCCCATAGTGCCTCCTCATGGTATAATGCCTCCATAGTGCCCACCAGTGCGGTCGCAAGCACCGGGCTTTCGGGCCCAAGCCCCAGATCGCTGGCCCGGTGTCCTGGATAGCCCGGGTGACTGCCACATAATGGCGTAGCTATAGTGGTCTCAGTGGTCACAATTGCGACCGGGCCCCCCGCACCACGTCTATAAACAGTTACTGTAGTAACTGGGGCGTTTTTAATAACCGACACGGGCACCTGTTACTATCGTATTACCAATATACTTACCCTCCTTCTTCCCGGGCGCAGCGAAGGTTCTGATGTCTTCTTGCGCCATGACTTCATGACGCTATGGGCCACGCACAACGTTGCGACGCTGGATGGCATCAGCACCTCTGCTGCATCCAGAGCTGAAGAGGAGGGTAAGTATAACGTTACTGTCTGCTGGGGCCCTGTATCTAAGCCTACCTTGCGGTGGGCTTAGATACAGGGTCTAACAGACAGTATCACACATGGGCCCTGTATTTAAGTCTACCATGTGGTAGGCTTAGATACAGGGCCCAGCAGACAGGATAACACTACACATGGTCGGGTACTGGATCGTACCCGGCTCTTCCCGGCAACCCTGGTGGCAATGGGTATCGTGGTATTAATGGGGGGTTAGTGTTAGCCTTTTCACTGGCTAACACTAAGCCCCGTCTTAGTAATGGACGCTATCAATCAGCCAGTGAATAGTACTAAGGCGGTAGTAATAATGTTTAAAAAACAATACAAAGACATAGAAAAAATATTTTATTGAAATTGTTAGTGCCCCTATAGATTGTGCCATACAGCCCCGCCTGTAGACCGTGTTACACCCCACTTGTAGATAGTGCCCCCCACCTTGCAGATAGTGCCATACAGCACCCCCTGTAGATATCGCTATGAAGCCCCCCGCACCACGTCTATAAACAGTTACTGTAGTAACTGTGGCGTTTTTAATAAACAACACGGGCCCCTGTTACTATCGTATTAACAATATACTTACCCTCCTTGTACCCGGGCGCAGAGGAGGTTCTGATGTCTTTTTGCGTCATGACGCTATGCGGCACTCACAACGTTGCGATGCTGGATGGCATCAGGACCTCTGCTGCATCCAGAGCTGAAGAGGAGGGTAAGTATAACGTTACTGTCTGCTGGGGCCCTGTATCTAAGCCTTCCTTGCGGTAGGCTTAGATACAGGGTCTAACAGACAGTATCACACATGGGCCCTGTATTTAAGCCTACCATGTGGTAGGCTTAGATACAGGGCCCAGCAGTCAGGATAACACTGCACATGGTGGGGTACTAGATCGTCCCGGCACCCCTGGTGGCAATGGGTACTGGGGTATTAATGGGGGGTTAGTGTTAGCCTTTTCACCGTCTAACACTCAGCCCTGTCTTAGTAATGGACGCTATCAATCAGCCAGCGGTTATTACTAAGGCGGTAGTAATAATGTTTGAAAAACAATACAAAGACATAGAAAAAATATTTTATTGAAATAAAAAAAAACTCGTTAACCATTTTATTGAAAATACAAAAAGCCATCATTGAAGTAGTTCTCGAATCCGATGTACTCCAACGACCGAACCTGTAAAAAAAGCAAACACAAAAAACCCATTAGAAACACATGTGGTAGGCTTAGAGACATGGCCCATCTGTGATCCTGTCTGAATATCCCTGTTTCTAAGCCTACCACACAGGGGAGTAACTAGGTCTGACTGGGCCCCATAGCCAACTCTTGACTGGGCCCGCTCAGGTGCCACATGCAGCCCCCTTATAGATAGTGCCCCCTGTAGATTGTGCGATACAGCCCCGCCTGTAGACAGTGTTACACCCCACTTGTAGATAGCGCCCCCACCACCCCCTAGCAGATATTGCCATACAGCACACCCCGTAGATATCGCCATGAAGCCGTCCTGTATATAGCGCCATACAGCTCCCCCTGTAATTAGTGCCACACAGCCCCCCTCCCTTGTATATAGTGCAACACAGCCCCCATTAGTAGATAGTGCCACACACAGCCCCCTGTAGATAGAGCCACAGCCCTCCCCTTGTAAATAGTGCCATACAGCCCCCCTAGTAGATAGTGCCACACAGCCCCCCTTAGTAGTGCCACTCAGCCCCTTGTATATAGTGCCACTCAGCTCCCCATGTGTATAGTGCCACAAAGCTCCCCCTTTTGTATAGTGCCACACAGCCCCCCTTGTATATAGTGCCACACAGCCCCCCAAGTAGTACAAGGCAATGGCACATCCGAGAAAGTTGTATCAGCCAGCGGGATGTCAATCAAACATAGAAAGGTGGGTTTGGAGGCAGGACTATGTGACTCTTCAGGATAGCGGCACCCCCCATGACTCTTTAATGAGTAATTAGCACATAGTGTGTGCCGTTTTAAAAGTTGATTTTAAAGATTTTGCTGCATCTGAAAAAACATACATTTGGAAATATTGTCAGGTCATGTATTACCGCATGGTGGCGGTTCAAGGGGTTAAAACTACCAGACAGGTTCCCATTAAATATACAATGAATTGAAAACAATTCCATCTGCCCTGCAATTTTGTTATTATAAATATATCCTATATAATTACAGATCCAGAACAAAGCTCATACATGTATACAGTACCACAACCAAGCTCAGTACATAAATACAGCACTAGAACCTAGCTCTGACATATATACAGCACCACAACCAAGCTCAGTACATCAATACAGCACTAGAACCAAGCTCAGTACATATATACAGCACCAAAACAAAGCTCCTTAAATACAGTATCAGAACCAAGATCAGTACATATATACAGCACCAGAATAAAGCTCAGTACATATATACATCACCAGAACCAAGCCCAGTACATATATACAACACCAGAACAAATACAGCTCAATTTAGTGCAACCCCTGCTGGAAAAGTGTTGACTGGCGTAAAACTAGAGCTACCAGCATGGCCGGAACAATGGTAAGGATATGCTAGTAGTTTCTGTTTCACAAAAAAAACAAAATCTTACCACCCATGATTTTGCTGCAGATCATACAGTGAATACAGTACTGATAAGAGGCAGAATAAACGTTTACATTAAGTGACTCACCGGTGAAAACTCAGATTTTAGTTATTTTTCTTTTTTCTTCTCCCTCCACTCCAAACCTCTATGATGGATTTCTCCCGGCCACGACCCATTTCTGAAGTTTTCCGCTCAGATGTCTCCAGCTTCTCGCTTTTAAAACATTTCTGCACCTATAAACGAACATAAAATTCTCAACTCCTCTAAATATAATAGCGCTATTGTCACATAGGTTTCGTGGACCCACTGGGCCGTACGGCCTTGGCGGTATGGCAGCTGGCCAACAGGTTAAAGTCTATAGTTCGTATAGGGTACCTGTGGCAGCTCGGACAGTAGCAAAGCAGGCTCGGCTGGGACTAGGCAGCAGGCCGATGTCAGGCGCCGCGAAGCAGGACAGGCGTGGTATACAGTACAGCATGACCCTGGCTCAGCACGGCACACGACCAGGATAGAACGTATACAGGAACACACTAGGAGACCATCACATAGACAAACTTAGGGTACGAGAACAACGCTTAGGCATAGAAGTAAGGGGCTGATCCCCTCTTATAATCCAGAGTACTCATGGGTTAATAGTTCATCAAAGTCCGGTGCGCGCACGCTCGTGCCTACTCTTAAAGGGGCAGCGCATGCACCGGACTACGTGATCCGGCTGAGGTAAGTGGAAGTGAGCGCTGGCGTCTCCTGAGGAGGACAATCCTGGTCTACTGCCGTGCTGAGCTGTTGTCGTGTTTTGCTGCATCTCCACGCCTGTTCTACTGCACCACGCCTGACGTCTACCTGCTGCCTGGTCCCAGCCGAGCCTGCCTTGCTCCTGTCTACATTGCCTCAGGTACCCTTTTCTGGACTATAGACTCTGTACCATACCAGTTTGGCCAGCTGCCATCCCGCTACGCGGTACGGCCCAGTGGGTCCACACCCCGCCTCGTGAAAGTACGCTCAGGCCATGGACTCCGCAATTTAAGGGCATGTCACCCTCCCAAGCCATGCAGTTGGACCTGCAGGATCTCCGAACAAGACAGGATCAACTTCTTGTGGCAGTGGACTCCATGGCGCAGCAGCTAGGGGCGCTAGCTGCTTCCATTCCTGCCTCTATACAAGCTCCTCCGACCGACCCCTCTGCAACATCTCCTGGTGGTTCCAGTTCGGATTCCCGATTCTCGCTGCCATTACCTTCTCGGTTCCATGGAGACGCAAGTACGTGCAGGGGATTTCTGAACCAATGCTATATCCATTTTACGATGCACGTCCGAGCATTTTCGTCGGACGGAACCAAGATCGCCTTCATCATGTCTCTACTTGCTGGCAAGGCCCTGGCGTGGGCGAACCCAATCTGGGAACGACAGGGACCCGAGACTCGAGACTTCCAGGGGTTTGTGCGGTTGTTCCGTACTGTTTTTTGTTTTTTTTCTTTATCAAAGTTTATTAAATTTTCAGTACAAACAAATAGCAGCGTCATTGTATGTAAACGAGTGGCAGTTCAACTGAACCACTTTGAATGAAACATTTGTATACAGTGCAAATGCAATACAGAAAGTGTATACATTGTCAGCATCAAGAAGTGTACATTAGCATATGAACCATCAAATGAGGAACAAATAAAAACTGAAAAAATAATATAATATAATATAATATAGCGCAAAATAAAAAAGGGGAAAGAAGAAAGAAAAAAAAAAAGAAAAAGGGGGGAGCGGAAAAAGAAGGAAGGAAAGAGGGACAGGTAAAGGTGTACAGTGGAGAGGGGTGGCCACTACCCAAGACGTATGACTGACAAAAGAAATTTAGGTGTGTTCTTCCAGCCAACGTGGAAGGGCTTCGCTCTCCGCAAACAGAATCCAGCTCCTCCATGTAGCCATGAATCTGTCTCGTTTGCCATTGTCTCCTGCCAAGAGGCCCTCTATTCTCATGATATGATTCAATTCGGTTACCCATTCACGAAGAGAAGGGCATCCCGTAGATTTCCAGTGTCTAGGAATCACACACCTAGCTGCAGTGTTCCGTACTGTTTTTGAGGAGCCAGGACGTGTCTTGTCGGCAGCCACGGCTATCTTCAACCTTCGCCAAGAAGACACCTCCGTGGGCGAATACACCATCCAGTTCCGGACCCTGGCAGGAGAGCTGTCCTGGAACAATGAGGCCTTGGTGGCATCCTTCTGGCATGGCCTGTCGCCCAGGATCAAGGACGAACTTGCTGCCCAAGACCTACCACCTGCCTTGGACGACCTGATTCTGCTGGCTACTCGGATAGATATAAGGCTCAGGGAGAGGACTCATGAGGTGCAACAGGAGAGACAGTTTCCTAGATTGGCGCCCAACTTCCAACAACCCCTCTTGCCTTCATCTACTGCTACGCCCGAGGTGCCGATGCAGGTGGATCGCCTAAAATTGTCTGTACAAGAGAAACAGTGCAGGCGCACCTCTGGACTCTGTCTGTATCGCGGCCTCGCTGGCCATGTCGAGCGTCTGTGTCCACAGAAACAAAAAAAAAAACAACACCTAGTTTGGTTGGAGAGACAACCCTGGGCGCTACTGCATTTAATCGTGAACTCTCTTCCAAACTGTTTATTGCCGTGACCATCGTCGCTGGCGAGAGGCTCCATCCGGTTTCTGCCTACCTGGACTCTGGCTCTGCAGCTAATTTAATCTGTCAAGACCTTGTGGATCTCCAGTTGCCCACTGTCCGCCTGGAAAGGCCGTTGATCGTTGCCTCGGTAGATGGACTGCCTATGCCTGACACAGTTTTTTCCGTGACCAAGCCATTGAGACTTCAAGTGGGAGCTCTTCACACTGAGCTCATCTCCCTGTTTGTTCTGCCCAAGGCCGTCAACCCTGTGCTGCTGGGTTTGCCTTGGCTCGGTTTGCACACCCCAGTCCTGGATTGGAACTCTGGAGAGGTTCTCCAGTGGGGTCCCAAGTGTCTCGACCGCTGTATGGGTCATATCCATCCACTGCAGCCTTCTCCGCATCAGTCATTGGCAGGGTTGCCGCCTTGTTTCTCTATGTTCTCTGATGTCTTCGACAAGAAGGAAGCAGAGACCTTGCCGCCTCATAGTGTATATGATTGTCCGATCGACTTGGTTCCTGATTAATCCCCTCTTCGCGGTAGAGTATACCCTCTCTCCCTGCCAGAGACTCAGTTTATGTCGACCTACATTAAGGAGCATCTGGAGTGGGGCTTCATCCACAAATCCTCATCCCCAGCCCGAGCCGGGTTCTTCTTTGTCAAGAAGAAGGATGGATCCCTCCGTCCCTGCATTGACTACCGAGGCCTCAATCGGATCACGGTGAAGAACAGGTGCCCTTTGCCTTTAATTTCGGAGCTGTTCAATCGCATACGCGGGGGGGGGGGGGGGGGGCAAAACAGGCCCTTAGTCTTATTGATATGCTATCTCCAATATGTATGTAGAAATATATTTTTTTTCGGCGGGGGGGGGGGGGGGGGCGGGGGGGGGTTAGTAAACATACGTGTTGGGGCTTGTGCCCCTGATCTCTTAAGACCCTAGCAATGCCCTTGGTGCCCCACACACGCAGAGCATAATGCCCCCAGGGCCTCTCCATACATTATAATGCCCCCATAGTGTCCCCACACAGTATAATGCCCCCCACAGTATAGGGTCAGTTCACACGTTGCCTAAATTAGATTCTCTGCAACGAGGCGTTTACGCTCCAAAATCAGCCTGAAAATAAGCCAAGTGAACACACAACTTTCACATGATTCTGGTTTAGGATGTTACATAATGAAGAGTAATGTAATTTGTCCGTTTGTTGAATTTAATATACATTTAATTCATAATGATAATATCAGCGTGTTGGAGCTTGTAAATAGTTGTAGAACAGGAATGAGCACGCTTTGTAACATTTATGTATTATAGCAGGGGTCAGGAACCTTTTTGGCTAAGAGAGCCGTAAACGCCACATATTTTGAAATATAATTCCGCGAGAGCCGTACAATATGTTTAAAGGGCCATTGACAGATCAATCGCTCCAATGTTCACTTAGTACAGCAAGGAATGCTCCTCCCTGCTGTATAAAGCCACAACTGGACTGAAACAATGGTAATTAGCAGTAAAAAAATTAAATAAATAACTTACATTGTGAGCTTGCGATGCATGACATCAGTCCAGCTTCTTCTTTTTCCTGCGCATGACTGGAAGCTGGCATTCTTCCCACCTGATGTTGAGAGAATGCCAGCTTTGAGGCATTCGCAGAAGAAAGAAGCTGGAATGTTGGACATGTCACACAACGCATTGTCAGTTATGTCAATTATCTATTTTATTATTTTACAGCGAATTATTGTTTAGGTCCAGCGGTGGCTTAGTGCAGCAGAGAGGAACACTCCTTTGTGTACTAAGTGACCGCTGGAGCAATTGTATCTGTCAGTGGCCCTTTTAAAAGTGTTGGTCTTACAGAAAATGAACAAAAAAGAGAGGCTCAGACCCATCTGGGAGACCTCCAGAGCTGTAATAAAGCGCTCAGAACAGATTTTTGCCCTGATAGTGGTCCTTTAAATCAGTTTCTTATGCCCACAAGAGATTAATTTAAAGCCCCCAAGAGTGTAATATGGGTGGCAGATGTTTTTTAAGGCCATATTTTTTATTTTTTTTTGGGGGGGGGCTATATTATGGATTATGTGGGATTATTTTCAGGGGTGAAGTGGGAAGGGGGGGTTGGTGGGACACACTGTATTACACAGCCCCTTTATTGATGCAGCTCACTGCTGCTGACCATGAGGCTGTGTAACAATTTCCATGTTATAATGTTCACCTTCAAAGCAGCAGCACAGCCAGGGGTTTCTGGAACGTCCAAGGGAGACACAAGGGAGGAGGCAGATGCCGCTTCACTAGGGGACGCAGGTGCGTGCTTGCAGACGGCGCGGCTATGCAGGGAGTTATGGGAAATGTAGTCCATGCTCCCTGCCGCTCACCACTGCCGCCAATGCTTATCAGGCCATCAAAGAACTACCGTATATGTCGGCGTATAAGACGACTGGGCGTATAAGACGACCCCCAACTTTTACCCTTAAAATATAGAATTTAAGATATACTCACCATTTCGTGCAGGAGCGCTTCACTATGGCCATCGGCGGCAGGACCCAGGACTCTCTGTCTCTTTGAACTCGCGCATGCGCAGATAGGCGAGGTACATGATGGGGTTAATTACTATTAATGTGAGGAACATGGAGGGTAAATTCATCGCACCTCGCGCCTCACATTAATAAGTGAATGAAAGCCGTGTTTATTTCATTTTTTTACAGCGTACACATCATAAATGATGCAAAAACATTGTTGTCCGCGCCATTACTGAATGTGTGTATTTTATGTATTGAGACTTATTTTAATGTTTATTGTAAAAAAGGTGAAGGTGTATATTTTTTTAAAAATGTAACCATACTTTGTTTTTACTTTATTTTTAAACTTAAATGTACTGACATATATCAGATATGTGCCAGTACATTAACCTGTGGACGGATAATACACAGGCTGTTGTTAGGACATACTTGGGTATATCCTAACAACAAGAGATATGGTCAGACAGCCCTGGGGTCCGTCAATAGACCCTGGGCTGTCTGCCCATATATGGTATGGCCCTCGATCGCGTCACAGGAATTCCCTGTGATGCGATCCAGGGGCATCCCCCCTTCTCACTTTCCCCTGAATGCTGCAGTCAGCTGTGATCGCAGCATTCACGGGAATAACGGCGGAGATGAGAGGTTCTCTGATCTCCGGCGTTATAGAGCGGGGCTGCGGCTGTGTAATACAGCCATTGCCCCGCTCCTGACAGGAAGTGCGCGCGCGGTCAGCATGAGGAGATGCGGCCGGCGCTGCACTAATGAGCGGCAGTTCAGGCACTGAAGACAACATGGGGGTGCTTTGTAGCGCGCCCGCCATGTTCTGTCTTCAATGCCGCAGATCATTAGTGCAGCGCCGGCCGCATCACATGATGCTGACCCCGCGCGCATATGTCAGGACTCAGGAGCGGGGCTGTGGCTGAATTACACAGCCGCAGCCCCGCTCTCATAGTCATGTGTACTATACTGAGCTGTGCGGCTGCAACGTGCATCCCTCCCATAGACAGGTAGGAGCCCTGTCTGCGAGCCAGATACGGCCATCAAAAGAGCCATATCTGGCTCGCGAGCCATAGGTTCCCGACCCCTGTATTATAGCAATAAAGTTTGTTTAAAAAAGAAAAAAAAAAGCCCGCATATCCCAATGGTCCTGTAGAGTACAGAGCGGTGTGTGTGAGTTTGCTGGGAGCGGGCAACACAGTGACAGGACGGGTGATACCGGAAGGGGACTGACAGGCTGCGGGTGTCAGGAAGAGGCAGCATGACAAGGCTACGGGCAGCGGAGTGACAGCAGGATAACCAGCATGGACTTACCGGCTGAGTTGCCCTTACTGGGGCTGAGCGTGGCAGTTTTCTCCAGCCTGCTGAATGGCTCCACGTTTGTGCTGCAGAAGAAAGGCATCCTGAGAGCCCGCACGAGAGGTATGGGAGGGCAGCGTATATATATATATATATATATATATATATATATATATATGTATGTGTAGGCGAGCGTTGTTGGCAACCACACACTGGTGCAGTACCAGCCTTGCGCAGAGCCAGATATTGTCTCAATGACGGCAGTGACTGTACAACAAGCAGCCTGCAATTGCCAGCATGCTCACCATGGGTGCACTACAATTCCCAGCATGCTCATCATGGGTGCACTACAATTCCCAGCATGCTCACCATGGGTGCACTACAATTCCCAGCATGCTCACCATGGGTGCACTACAATTCCCAGCATGCTCATCATGTGTGCACTACAATTCCCAGCATGCTCACCATGGGTGCACTACAATTCCCAGCATGCTCACCATGGGTGCACTACAATTCCCAGCATGCTCACCATGGGTGCACTATAATTCCCAGCATGCTCACCATGGGTGCACTACAATTCCCAGCATGCTCACCATGGGTGCACTACAATTCCCAGCATGCTCACCATGTGTGCACTACAATTCCCAGCATGCTCACCATGGGTGCACTACAATTGCCAGCATGCTCACCATGTGTGCACTACCATTCCCAACATGCTCACCATGGGTGCACTACAATTGCCAGCATGCTCACCATGGGTGCACTACAATTCCCAGCATGCTCACCATGGGTGCACTACAATTCCCAACATGCTCACCATGGGTGCACTACAATTCCCAACATGCTCACCATGGGTGCACTACAATTCCCAGCATGCTCACCATGTGTGCACTACAATTCCCAGCATGCTCCCACAGAACCATGTCTGATTCATGAATGTCACTCAGGGCACCTTTGCAAAATGCCAGTCTGGGTGACTCATGTGACATCTCCAGTTACTGAACACAGACTGGCATGAATTGCTGATGTGCTGAGCGAGCAGCTGAGAGGAGCTTTTGTCTCCTTTTATTACCTGAACTATTACAATCTGTAAAACCATAGAGATCTGCTGATGATGCCATTCCCTAATATACAAGCAAGCGGGAGGATGTATACATATGTTCATTTCTTGACAGCTGGAGTATCTGGACCTGTGGAGAGTGCTGGGGTTGTATCAACCAGATGTATCCAAACTGGTGCAAAGGAAAAGTGGAGTAACCAATCAGATTCCACCTCTCATTTTGCATCTGCCCTCTGATAAATGAAAGCAGCGACCCGATTGGTTGTAATGAGCAACTACTCCACTTTTCCTTTGAACCATTTTTGACACATCACCACCCACACCCCTTTCCCCGTGGCTCAGATTTATCAATAATGTTGCAGGATCAAATTCATCTTCTATGTAAATTATTAATCTGAGCGATGACTGCAGTAAATCACCTATGACCGTTATACAGTGGTTACACAATGATAAACCTGCCCACTCTATGTTAGGTGACTGTAGAAGTATATTAGTGAATTTCTGTATACGCCGTTCCCTAATACACAAGCTTAGATTTACCATAATTAAAGGGGTTCTCTGGGATTTTAGTGTTGATGAACTGCAGTAAGAACCAGCTGATGTGCCTGTGTAAATTATGCAGGGCCATAGCCCCTTCATTGTGCTGTTGAGCAAGGGTCCTGGAGAGCAAACATTGATGGCCTAGCCATGTTAAAGTCCCGGAGATCCCCTTTTCATCTACATAGCTATTTAACTGAATACTTGGAGGCGAAGTAGCCGTCAACTTCAGAGTAAGGCTAGGGCAACACGGCAACATTGGCTGTGACACTGGTCGCGGAGCCAAAGATCTCTGTGTGCCCCTGCGTGCGTCGCACATAATTAAAGTCAATGTGGCCGCTTTGCGACCTGCAGGTTGCCGTGACCCGACCCGATCTTGGTAGCGAAATAAATACAGGTTCTAAATTAGGTGCCTTAGTTGAGGCTCCAATTTTTGACAGCAAAAACAGGATGGTCTGCAGCGCTATTCTTGCCTTCAAAAGTACCAGAACCCTAATAATAGTTAATGGGGTCTCTCAGTGTCCGTTTGGATCCGTTGCAGCGTCATGGCTTCTGTTGTAAATGGAAGCCATGACACTAGTGTGAACAGAGTCTTACACATGTCTTTACACCCTGAGCTCAATTGCAGAATAGCGATAACGGATGCCCCATTGAGAGAAATTTTATAAATTATCTTGAAATATTTAATTGCAAATATTATCTTTTACTAGGAAGTTTTATCTGTGTTTTTGTTTTTTTTTAGTTTATTTAATATTCTTTATTTTAGGTGTGTCTTACCTTAAAGACCTGATATGGTGGATAGGTACGATCACAAGTAAGTCACTGGTCTACACTTCCTGTCTTATGTCATGCAATTATTCCACTCAGCATCCATGATGCGGCTATTTAATGTGGTCAATTTCTGTGATGACACTTAAACATAATTGATACTCGGAATTTAAAATAAAAGTAAAAAAATATTTTTCGTCAACTGCATAAGGCCGGATTCATACGAGCGTGTGCGTTTTGCACACGCAAAAAACGCGGCGTTTTGCGTGCGCAAAAGGCACTTAACAGCTCCGTGTGTCAGCCCCGTATGATGCGTGGCTGCGTGATTTATGCGCAGCAGCCATCATTATGACACTCCGTTTGGATGTTTGTAAACAGAAAAGCACGTGGTGCTTTTCTGTTTTCATTCATAATTTTACAGCTGTTGCGCGAATCACGCACTTCCCACGGAAGTGCTTCTGTGTGGCATGCGTGATTTTCACGCACCCATTGATTCAATGGGTGCGTGATGTGCGAAATACGCGCAAAGAACGGACATGTCGTGAGTTTTTCGCAGCGTACTCACACTGCGTAAAAATCACGCAACTGTCTGCATGCCCCCATAGACTTATATACGTCCGTGCGACGCGCGTGAAAATCACGCGCGTTGCACGGACGTATATCCTTTTCGTCTGAATAAGCCCTAAGGCTGGGTTCAGACAGAGTTTTTGGACGCGGAAACTGCGCCGCAACACTCGTCAAAAACGGCCCGAAAATGCCTCCCATTGATTTCAATGGGAGGCGGAGTTGTCTTTTTTCCAGCGAGCGGTAAAACCGTCTCGCGGGAAAAAGAAGGGACATGCCCTATCTTCGGGCGTTTACGCCTCTGACTTCCCATTGACATCACTGGGAGGCAGAGAAAGCATATTTCGCAGAGCTTTATGCCCACGGCGCTCAACGGCCGCGGCGAAAAACGACGCGAAAATCAGCGTGCAGGGAGAGGAAAATCTGCCTCAAACTTCCAAACTGAATTTTGAGGCAGAATTTTCGCCTGTAAAAAAACTCAGTGTGAACCCAGCCTAAAACTCCCCTAATAAAATAGGTAAAAAAACTGTATAAAGATATAAATTGTCTCTGTTTGATATTATGGTATTTATAGTAGGGCAGCCATAAGTATGTTCTATAACTATATATTGACTTTCTTCCAGTGGCTTTGGGGCAGATTGGAAATTTCCTAGCGTATACTTCTGCTCCAGCTGTGCTGGTGACGCCATTGGGTGCTTTGGGCATTCCTTTTGGGTAAGTCCATGTAGAATATCTCTCAAGAAAAGGTGGAACGTGAAATGGCACCACAGTCTACAAATTGGAGATAGGAAAGTTATAAAAAAGTCAGTCAGGGTAGTATTATCACTCTTGTAGAATTTGCCTGCATAATTGCCATTTGATTTTTATTAAAGTATACCTCTAGAGATCCACTTAAAAACCTTTTAGCATATGCACCTCAGTGTCTAAATTCAAGTTTCTAATTTAGATTAAAAAAATAAAAAATTGTTCTAGTTGCACACTGCATTTATTTCAGTATGGGGCAGAGTAGGAGAAGACTTGAATTACTGCAGATCTTTGCTTCTTCCTTGCTGAAAGAGAGAGGTATAGATTAAAGGGGTTGTTCAGTACCGCACAACTGATGACCTATCCACCTGATAGGTCATCCGTATATCGTTGGTGCGGGTCCGACACCCGGACCCTGCACCGATCAGCTGCTCCGGATGCCTGTGGGCACCAGATGTCATTGCACACTATGTATGGAGCAGGAAGCAATTGGCTCCGTACATTGCATATCGGCCGTACTGCCGAACTGCAACTCTGCTTCTATTCACTTAAATGGAGCAGACGTGCAGTACTGCAGGTTGGCCGCTACTCCATGACCGGCGCTAACTTCTTCCGGCATGGACTCCCGGTGCCTGCAGCCAGCTGGAGCGGCTGATTGGTGCAGGATCCGGGTGTCGGACCCCACAGATCATGTACTGATGACCTATCCGGTGGATAGGTCATCAGTTGTCCGGTAGTGGACAACCCCTTTAAGAAACTTGAATATCTAACCCAAACAGGGAATTACAAGCTGTCTATAGAGGGAAGTTTCTACACAATAAAGTCCTGTGATCACAGCAGCATCAGCACCGATTCAAGCAGGCAGTTTCTCCCTTCAGTGTAATAGGGGTAAAGAGAGAGGTGGCTGATGTAATGTGAGCTAGCGGGCTTATAGACAGAGTGATCGGTTACCACTGTATCTGAAAGATGGCAGACAATGATGAAAGCTTCTGTTAGTGAATTGGGAAGTAGAGGTCTGTAGCACAAACCCTACTGAACTTTGAAGAGAAAGTCTTCACGAAGATACTGTATGTGAGAATCTAAGAACACTGGAGTTTGACTTTTCTTCACATGCTAAAGGAAATTGAGAATAAGCTTATTTAAAGTAAGGCTATGTCAGACTAGCATTAAAACACATAGGCTGTTATTCTGTTAAAATGCTGCAAGCTCAGGGAAGCTAGCAGTATCGTTGTTTTACCCGTTCTCCTGTATAGAAGACACAGCATAATTGATGCAAAAAGCCTTTCACGTGTGTTAGAATAGCAATGGCATTCTAAACCTAGCGTGAACGAGGCCCTATATACTAAACTTATTGGAAAAATAATAGACATTACTGTCATTTTCTTAAAGATAAATATTGTGTAACCCAAGTGATTTTCCTGAATGATATATGTTCATCTTGTTTCACATTCGGAAGGTCTATCTTGGCTTCATATGTGCTGAAAGAAAAGCTTAATTTCTTGGGCAAACTAGGATGTCTCCTCAGCTGCGTGGGCTCTGTCATCCTTATAATCCACTCTCCCAAGTCGGAAAGTATTACATCTCGAGCTGAGTTTGAAGAAAAGCTTTCTAACCCCGGTACAGTTGTCTTTCTGGAAGTGTCATGCTAATCATACTAATGAATTTATCTAGATAATGATTGGAATTGACATACATTTTCAATATGATTTCTTGTAGATCTTAATAGTTACCCCTGTACTATTACTATATTTTAGTTCAAATTCATATTTTTAAAGTAAAGGGCTTGTCTAAACACAGTTTAGGCCTCGTTCACATCTGCATCAGAGGCTCCGTTAGGGGCCTCCATCGCAGATCCACCTAAGATTACCGGGGACAGCATGCTGCGCTATTGTCTCCAGTAAGACCACGGACACCCTGACGGAACACATTAAAGTCAATGGGTTCCGTCGGCCGCCAGCCGTGTCCGTCATGCCACAGAACCATTGGGTCCGGCATTCTGTTGTTCTGCTCCTCTGACGGAGCAGAACAATGGAATGTAACAACGCAGATGTGAACATATAAACCATACCAAAATAATAGAGCATGTAGCCAAAAATCTATAAGAATTTAAAAAATGTATTACACAAATACAACAAACATTTTAAAAAACATATAAAGACAAGACTCTAGTACAGACAATGTGGTATTATAGAGCGAGACATGGAAATTGCTGGATAACATGTAAAAATAAAAAGGTTGTACTGAGTAACTGCAAAATCTATTTTAGACCAAAAGGGGCTCCATACTGATTACCTCTAATATCCTGTAAACTGACTGGTGAAAGGGGAAACAAGAGAAAGTGTCAGTGCATGCAAATATCAGTCAAAAGGCAGCCGCAAAACAGTAGTTTAGACCAATGTTCGCTCTGCCACAGAGACCCCAACGCACGTTTCGCTGAGAGTGCTTCCTCAGGGGGTGTGTGCTGGGTCCTGATAATATATGGCCCTTATATAGTGGGGAGATAAGGGTATCTAGTATCCACCATCACCACAATGAGAGAATCAACGCATGTCTGCTGACGCGACCGGAAGCGAGGCATGCCCCACTTCCGGCTCCAAGCGCTGGAGCGCACATCCGGATTCCTGACGCGTAACGGCAGTTCCGGACATGTGCAGTGCGCCTAGGGAGCCGAAGGTGTCAATGCATCGCCGCCAGTAACCACAGCGCGAATGCGCTCATCATCGCTGGAGATGGATTTAGAAGAGTGTAAGCCCAAGATACTGAGCAAAAGATGTCTTCACCCTATAGATCGACACCTTGGACTGTAAGTGAAAGTAATATATCCCCAATGAATTAATGCAAAGAAGCACGTATGACTGAATCAATAAAGGGAAGCCCTGTACATAAAGATTACAAGAAAATTGTAACAAAAAATTATGATAACAGTGACATTAATGTGAAAATAAAGTGAGACACAAATAATAAATAACTACTATGAATAACTAAGGAAAGAAATTTTAATGGACTGCAAGTGAAAAAATTATATAAATGTTAAAGTGAAAAAATACTAGTATACATGAATCAAGTATATAATATGAAATAAAACACTAAAATAAATCTCATACATAGATGTGTATCTAAAACTGACAGTACATAATTGGGTCAATATTAACCCAATCAACAACATTACAGGGTGTATTAACAAGTAAAGTGGGGGATGTGTTATACATGTGTGATATTTTTGTACCAAACCATTATACTATTCAGAGAAACACTCCAAAGATGCAGAACATACTTCATGAAAAAAGTATAATAATGATAAAATATAAAATAAAACAAAAATAAGTGTGTGTGTGTGTGTGTGTGTGTGTGTGTGTGTGTGTGTATATATATATATATATATATATATACATACATACATACATACATACACAAGAAAGAGGCAAAAAAAGAGAAATGAGGAAAGAAATATCGCATAACACTAGGTCACAGAAGTGAAAACGCCAGATCCTCATTCCCACACTACATCGCTATATAGGATATTCAAAGGACTTAGATCTGATATCCACTATTCAGGCACTCCGACATGAAGAAATAAAATTAAAAAATACCTATAAATAACATACAATACAGAACACAATTAGTAAAAAAGCATAGATAGCAGAAATCAAAAGAAAGGAACAAAACTAAGTTTTTCGTTAAGTCCATAAGGTTTTATTGATCCCAACAGGACGATCTATTTGCACTCTTTTTGTGCCAAAACTCTCTTCACATTGCCACCTCTGATGCGACAATGTATTTTATCAATCCCCCGCACTGATAACGTTCTAGGATTGCAGCCATGATGTAATTTAAAATGTATGGGCAAGGTCTTTAACTGTGTTAGATCCTTGATTTCACTGGCCCCCATAATATAATGCACGTACTCTCTCGTACAGATTCTCAATTCCCTAGAGGTAAGCCCTTATATAAACTTTGGGGCACCCACATGTGGCATAATATACCATATGCTTTGTGCAGCATGAGATGTATTCTCTGATCTCAAAGTGCCTCATTCTATCGACTGACGAAAAATGAGTTGCCCGACAGCTGTTAATGCAAGGTCTACAATCTCCGCAGGGATAACATCCCTTTCTGGGTCCACGGGAGCCAAATGGACATAGCTGTCGCGGTACGTAATGACTTTTGACAGGGAGATCTTTTAGATTTTTTTGCCCTTCTGGCTGACATCAAAGGTCTCTCCTAACCCTCTTAATCTGAGAGACACCAAAAAAGGTATTGAACAGCGCAGGCTGCAGATTAGATAAATGAAGTGGAGGTGGCCACTGTTTGCGGTTCTTCGCTTTGGCTCTATGCCACTTCTATGATGTCCATATGCCCCAATAGGGCATATGGATAGAGGTTGTGCTGCTGGGACATCCACCCTTAATGTATTAATTGCTATTACGCAGAATGTTATACTATATGGGATAATGCCCCTCCTGTATATTCTAAAAAATTATATAGAGCCTCCTTTTAAGAGGAAATGGGAGTTGCATATGAATCACTGATTGAATTACCTCAACCACTTCTTCATAACAAGCATCTGCATCAGTTGAGGTGTGCTTTACAGTGCCAGCCACAGAGTGTACCTCCATAAAGTGCAGATATTAGAACATCTTGGCAACCAATCGGAGCTTAGCTTTCTCTTTTTTTAAAACTGCTCTGTAAAAATGAAAACTTCACAGTTAAAGGGATTATCCAGGTTCAGCAAATTAATGTTATTGTTTGGTATAATTAAAAGTTATACCATTTTCCATTATATTTTCTGTATTAATTCCTCACAGTTTTAGAAGTAGACTGCTTATTGTTTTTCAGTAGGAAATTTCACTGTTCACTTCTAGTGGATAAAATTTTGTCCATGGTCATGTGATGGACACATGGGTGCACATCTTGTTACAGTAACCGTATGTGTATCAGAGCTGTATATGTCACGGCGGGTGTGTGGACTCTGAGGGCTGTACCACCGTAGCGGGATAGTAGCTGGCCAACAGGATACCAAGCCAATGTCTATAGTTCGAATAGGGGTACCTGTGTTAATTTCAGACAGTAGCGATGGTAGGCTCGGATGGGACCTTGGCATCAGACAGACACCAGGCGTGGTGTAACACGGAAGGCGTAGAATACGGTACCACACGACTCCAACTCTCAATGGCACAGGGACAAGGTAGCACGGGATACAGGTAGCGGGTACGGGAACACTGGGAACTGGAAAACACTAAGGGACCATTTGCAAAGACTAACACGGGTAAACACAACGCTCAGGCAATGAAGGAAGGGGCAGGGCCCTTCTTATAGTCCAGGGTGATCATGGGCTAATTAGACGTACTATTAAGTTGCGTGCGCTGGCCCGTTAAGGCCGGGCACGAGCGTGCGTGCGCGCACCCTACGGGACACATCAGAGTGAAGTGGAAGTGAGCGCTGGCGTCTCCTGAGGAGGAGATGCGGGCCAGCGCTCACTGATCCATGGCTGCGGCCGTCAAGGGGTGAGTGATCCCGACGGTCCACGGCCATGGGTGTCACAGTATATATTCTAAGGCTATATTCACATGACAGTGAGAAAAATGGCCATTAAAAACTGATCAACTGTTAGTTTTTCATGGCCATTTTGCATCAGTGTCTCAATTTCCATCCATTTCCAGTCGTTCTGTCTGTTTTTAATGGCCGTTTGGCATCCACATTTCATGGCTGTTAAAAAAACAAACTGATTTAATTGTAATTTTTTTTGTTTTTGTCCAAATCCCCTGAAAACACCACATTGCCTATGTAGATAGTGCCACAATGCCCCTATAAATAATGTAACAGTTCATACTGTAGATAGTGTCCACGTAGCTCGTGCCAGTGCCCACTGTAGATGGTGTTAATGTCCCCTCTAGATAGTGCCACACGACCCCCCCCCCCCCGCCCCTCTATTGGGGCTCCCTCTAGGAGCGGGATCCCCAGCCAAAGCGTTGCCGACGCTCTGGCCGGGGATTCCGCTCCAGGAGGATCCCCTGATGTAACTGCCAATATACGGATAGTGGTGCAAGGGGCTCCTCCAGGAGCAAAATCCCAGGCCAGAGCGTCGGCAACGCTTTGGCCGGGGATTTCGCTCCAGGAGGATCCGACATCACTATCCATATATGGACAGTGACGTCAGGGGATCCTCCTGGAGCGGTATTCCCGGCCAGAGTATCGGCACTGCGTTGTTGTAACAGGGTAAGGTGTCTATTTTATTATTAGGCACTATTGGGGCTGTATGTGGGCATTATACTGTATGGGGGCAACTATAGGGACATTATACTGCGTGTTGGGGGTATATTATATTCAGTAGTATACAGCAGGCTTGGGATCTATATTCAATGGCATGGCATACAAAAAGGGGTGCGGCCTAAAAATAGTTTATTAATCTTAATCGAGTTTACATGTTCAATTAGTTGTGATTTTGATTTAGGTCAAAATCGCCCAGCCCTACCTGTCACTATTGCGTACTTCTACACCACTGACCTCAATGGCTGTGTACAATGATCAAGGCATAGACTGTAAGAAATTTCACTGGCTTGTTGATGCAGCCACTAACCCTGCATCATGCTCATTGGTCTCCTATCAAGTTTATAAACTGACTTTATGGACATTCATACAGTTAACCATGTACGTCGGTTTGAATCAGAAAGATCAATACTATGTCTTTTTTTGTCTTTCAGTATTCCTGATTTACATCTGTCTTGTTCTTCTGATGTTGACGTTGCTGATCTTTTGGCTATCTCCAGTGTATGGAAAGAAAAATATCATGGTTTACATAGGTGTGTGCTCACTGTTAGGCACATTTACTGTCCCCTGTACCAAAGGCATTGGACTTTTTGCTCAAGATGCTTTTACCAACAATCCAAGCAGCTCAAGCTCAACTTACCTTTTCATATGCCTCATAGCTGTCCTGGGGTGTAGCATTCTCATCCAGTTTCGATATATTAACAAAGCCCTAGAAGACTATGACTCTTGTATATTTAGCGCTATTTATTATGTTATGTTCACAACAATAGTCCTGGTTGCAACTGCAATTCTCTTTCAAGAATGGACCAAAGTAGGAGTAGTAGACTTCTTGGCCATGTTGTGTGGGTTCACTACTGTCTCTACCGGAGTCATATTAATTCAGATGTTCAAAGAGTTTAATATCAGCTTCCGGGAGCTAAGAAAAACGCCAGAGAAGACAGAGTGAAAAGGCCAGCCTTAGAAATAGCATGGCTATCCATGTCAAATTGGGCAAAGCTCAATCTAACCTCTACTTTTAAAAATATTTTCTTTTTTACAAGGGCAATGCAGCAAAAATTCTCTTTATGAATGATCAATTTTAACTTGGTGCATTTACACTGCTGGAGAATGATAACCTACAACTAGAACATATATGAAGGAATGAGCCTGCTCTTATAAAAGACCATCTCACTTGAATGTAGTTGCTTTTTATGACTATATAATAACGCGTAGTCTTAAGGGTGTACTTTTGTAGATTTCTTGTCTACTCTGCTGACCAGTTCCCATAATTTCGAGGTATTCGGACCCACAGCCTAATGCAGCACTGTAGTGTCACATAAACTTTGTGATCTGTGCTTTCTTAGAATATATCTCCACGTCTGCTGCTGAATTAATGTGGCTACAGACTCCTAAGAGTAGAGAGTATAGCATCTATATTTACTGACTGTTACACCGCACATCCCCTGATTACTATTCCGCGTCTCAGCAGGGTCCCACTGTCAGAGCAGATGTAGAGGATTACCTCATTGTGAAAGTGGTTCCATCAGTGCCTGTCTGTGTATTATGCATTGACTGTTATAGGGAGATGCCAGTGGGACTTATGCAGGAGGAAGCAGTTCCGTTTCCCTCTGAATGTGGCCCACCATGGCGACCTCAAACAACAGATAGTTCTATCGGAGAGGTAATAGGTCCCGCTCTTGAACACAGAGGGAATTAATTTGCTTATTAGTGGCTGATTATAATATGTGGACAATAAGGGTCAGGAGGGCTGGACTGTGCATTTGACACAAATGCGGCCAGCCGAGGGAGGGATTACTCCTGGTCAGTGATGAAGATCCTTAGAGGTTGTTAGACAGTCAGGGATAGAGCTTAAAGTGGGGGTTTAGAATGAGAATCAATGCTGGGGAATGGATTGCGGGCACCCACTGGAAGCAATGACAGACGCCAGTCTGAGAACCATTAAACTTTTTGCCTTGGGGGCACAGACCACTGACAGGCCACCTCTATCCTTACAAATTCACCAAGGATGGCATTTTCTTCAGGGGAATCCTTGTTTATAACCCTGTAAATGTTTGCCTCAATGATGTCTTTTACATTACCAGTGGTTGATCTATTGAGTCAGGTAGTTCTCTGAATATCTGAAAGAGGAAGATTTGCAAAATGCCTTATGACATTGCATTCCACAGTAGATTAATTTTCTGAAAACTAAAATGCTTAAATGTTCTATTTGTGAGTATCTATTGGGTAGCATGGCTTATTGATATGGCATGGATGGCCAGCGGTAATGGGTTTATAATTGTGACATTATTGTGGTATTCTGACATGATTACGATGGTAAAGGGAACCGTTATTTATGATTATGTTGTTGTGAAATGCTCGAGGTGTACTCCGGTATTACATCTAAGGCTACTCACTCAGTATTAACCGACGATACTTGGCAATTGTTTACTGATATATTATTTTAATCACTGTTCATAGGAAATACTAATACTAGTGACCAAAGTAGAACAGAGCTGTACTATGGATGTTACTACTTGTGTTTTTGTAAAATTGGCCTCTGTATGACGGACCATAAAAGTTGTCTTTCTTTGAATTACTGTAGTCTAGGAATACACATCTATCATATGCTTTGTATATATACCCGGCAATGTTATACATTCAGGAAAAGAATGGAGAAAACTTCAGCCTCTGGCACGGAACTGCATCAAACATTTATTGTCCACTTTACTAAGGATAAGTCTTTAACTGATCTTTATATTCACCTCATTATGAAAAAAAGTGAATGTCACTTGCAGAAAATGGCTTCTTTTACCCACCGACTTCACAAAACCATGGGGAAATCTGGAAAGCAATACTTTTGTACTGTTTTACATGCAGAAATGCATCGCACAGAAAACGGCAGAAAAAAACTACATCTGAGTCCGCATCTAAATGTGCATGTATTTTAAACAAAGCCTATGTGGATTCTCATTGTAGAGTTTTTCTGCATTAAATCCGGAAACTGTGAACATGGTCTAAGGGCACAGCACACACACATGAAGTTCATATGTTAGGCCCAATGCACACGACCATACCCGTAATCACAGTCCATGATTACAGGCCAGGCTGACCGCCGACAGCCATCCACATTTGCGGGCCATGCTCATTATAAACTATGGGAGCACGGTCCATAAAATAAAAAAAATAGGACATGTCCTATTTTTTACGGAAGGTTTTTACGGCACAGACATCTTCCTGTAAATATACGGGAAGGTGTCAGTCGGCCATAGAAATGAATGGGTGCATAATTACGGACTAAATCTACGGTCGTGTGCCCGGGGCCTTAATGTGTTTGCTTCTTTGTTTTTACAGAGATCAATGAATATTTGAATGGGTACAGAAATATAGAATATACCAATGCACACAAATATTTGTGCTTTATGTGAGGGGATTTCTCTTATATTCATTAATGCAGCTTATTTCACTTTGTAAATATGTAAAGGGTATCTGTCAGTAGACAGAACCCATTGTGTTAGGGTGGGGTAATATAAAATGTGATACAAACACACATAGAGGCCCCTGTCCGGCTAATATTTGGCTGAAAACCACGTAATGCACAAAACGTTCACATGCATTCATGAACTTTTATGGGTAGGGGCGTGCAAAGTGGCCCGGACAAGTTGTGGTCCTGCCAAAAACCTGATTTGGCTGTTATAAATGGCAACAAATGCTTTGTTATGCCTCTGGCAATTCGATAAATGATCTGCCTTACTGACCCCGACCACTGTGCTGGATTACTGCGGCTCTGCTCCTGTTCACGTAAAAAGGAGCAGAGCTGCAGTACTGCAGCATGGCCACTAAACTGTGACCGGAGCCTCCTGCTTCCGGCACCTACAGCTGCAAATGTTCCGGCAGCCAAAACAGCTGATCGTTCCGTGTGTTGGACTCCCACCGATCATATATTGATGACCTATCCTGTGGATAGGTGACCAGTATAAAAAAAAAACAGCTTCCAACCTGCGCAACCCTTTTTAAACCTAGAGCGATTCTGTTGTGCACCAGCATCCAAACTAAATTGCTAGGGTTTGATCAGGCTATCACTCCATTCTATCCACACTCTCACAAAACTGGCACACACAGTCCAGCAGATTCAAGCCAATTCCTCCCCTTGCTGACCTAACCGTATTATTGTTGAGTATTATATATTACTAGATTTTAAAGCAAAATAAAGAAAGTTTAAATTTTAGTGCACTGTTATTTAGAAAGTTCACCAAAAATTCAATGATACACTATTATAGGGTGAGCTAAACTAGGATACTACTATCTATATTAGTAAAGTATAACTAGACCAAGTTCTCTCATCAATGTAAATGCGTGAAGAGAGCTCACGTTGCGACTCATTAAAATGCACTCACTAACTTCTATTTGATAGGGCATGTTATAGATACCTTCACTTCACATGCTTTCTGTAGTGGCATATGATAGTTTATGAAGGATGCTTGAACACATTTCTTATTAAAAGCTGCAGAAATACGAGTTTCTGATGTGATGTAATTGCTTATACAGACAAGTATTAGTGCATGGTAATGTATTGTAATGTATTTATGTGCGCTCATGTACTTCATTTAATAATGTTCATGTTTGAGATACATTTAAAGCTGCTGCCTCGGTTTAGCACTGTGAAGAATGTTTTAAAAAAACATATGGGACCTCTTAAATTGTTTCATATAATATAATGATGATCATGGATAAATGAAAAGTTACATGTATTTTCCAAATCCGCAAACCATAAGACACCAAAAAAAGACACGTGTTTATACATTTTAACGACAAATTAGTCCTCTTCTTCATCTAAGGTGACCTCATTTTACTGAGAGGAGTAGTACCTGCATATAAGCCATATAATACACGTAAGAAATGTTGGATTCATTGTTGAATTAAGACAACCATTCTATGCAATACTTTCTGGAAATAATGTGAATGATTTGCATTGCCGAGAACTACAAAGACATGTTCATCTGTGCATAAATAACAATTCCCTATTATTGTATTATTTATTTATCAAGCTTTCTGGTAAATGTTCCCTTCATAGCCCATAACCCATCAGCAGACTACAGGCTACTGACCATCCCAAACAATAGTTTGTGAATAGAATACAGAAGATTGTAAAACAGTCTGTTTTATGTCTTGGGCTGACAGAAAAGCCACAACGAATTTGATTTCCAAGCTGCTGCCCTTCAGTATTTTTGATACATTCAGAGCGATAAAGTGAAAAATTCAAGCAAGGTGAACTCATGTTTTTTATTTATTAAACATGATGATAATTATCATTTTAATGATGTATATTTAGCCATGCAACGTTCCCCAGGAACGTATCCAGAAGAAAGAGGCAGCACACCAGCATGAGTACAAAATAGAGCGATTTATTCACCTAGTGCAAAATGCGATGTTTCACCTTCTCAATGAAGGCATTATCAAGCATATCAGTATATTTAGCAATGTGTAGATCTCGGGCAAAACGGAGGATAAGGTACATGGGATATGCCTTAAATGTCCGATCGATACGGGTGTAAGCTCTGGGACACGCACCTATCTCGAGAGTGATGGTCCTCTGACCCCCGTCCCTCCTGGTGAGGAGGCCAATGAATGGAGAATTGGCTGTTCGGCTGTGTCTCTAACTCCCATGGGAATCAATGGAGAGAGCTAGGCACAGCCACCTCTCCATTCTTTCCCTGCCTGGATGTGGTAGCTGGCTGGCGCCTCACCAGGCTGCGACCTGCCTCTATCGGAAATTTATGGCATATCCCGTTGATATGGCAATAAATGTCTAAAGAGGGAATACACACTTAACGACCTATGACGTAACTGTATATCATGGCTGGGAAGTGGAGTAAAGAGCGGGCTGTGCCCACTTCATACTCAGCGGGTATCAGCTGTATGTTACAGTCGAGTCTTTGATGTAATAGCCAGGATCGCAGATGCAAAAGAACTTAGATGCCGTGCGAAAATATCGAAGAAGGCAACTAAGCCAATAGAAAGAGGGGGGTGACCACTCCGTCATCCCATCGCCCCTCACCCCCACGCAATGCTTTTGTGGGTTGCCGATAGCTGTCTTGGGATCTAATGAAGGCCCCCAGGTCTCCCATTGTCGTTCTCAAGCCAGAGACAGGGCTAAATAGAAACCGCTAAAATTACACTACACTGCAATTTATAGGTATTGCAGAGTATTGTACCCTAGGGGGACTAAAACATTTTTTTTTTTAAATTTTAAGGTTTTACAATTATGTAAAAAAAAAAATAAACTTTTTCCCTAAAGTAATGTAAAAAAAATAAATAATAATAATTGGTATCGCCGGTTCGGTAAAAGTCCAAAGTATTACATTAGAACATTATTTACCTTGCATGGTGAATGCAGTAAAATAATAAAAAAAATGCCAGAATTGCTACGTTTTGTTCACTTTACCTCCCAAACAAAATGGAGTTAAAAGCGATCAAAACTTTGTATGTACCCCAAAATGGTACCGATAAAAACGAACGCTCGCCTCAGAATATGGTGACACAAATTAGGGCATTTTTGTTTACATAAGGAGGCAGAAAACCCATATAGACCTAATACATATCACAGCTGAGGCTTTTTTACAATGTATCCAGGCATTTTATATGTAGAAGTACACTCCTTGTTCAACTCAAATTGTATTCATAGTTCTACATGTCACTCCTTTTACTACAGACAAATAGATTTGGGATTGAACAAGCAAGCTGATCACGTTGAAATCAATGGTAATGCTAACGGAAAGCTATGGTTTCCATTTGCCTTTCTGTTGATGGGTTCCCCAGACAGAACCCATCAATGGAACCTAACACTGATGTGAAGACGCCCTTTTATTGTTGAATGGGTCCGGGCACTCCTCCATGAGCTTAACAGCAGGGATACCATTTTACCTTGGATACAAAGTAGTAAATCCTAGGCTGTAAGAAGTAAATTAGGTCTGTATGAAAATTGTAAGAAATGTAAACATAAAGTACTGTATATAATAATTGTTCTTATTTTCATAAGACTGGGCAAGTAGTCTACAACTAATGAAGTAAAAAAGCCATTCATACTTGACTGAATATGTAAAAAGCTCGATAAATGAAGTGTTTTCTTTATGATGCTTTGGTAATCGTTTTCCCAACGTGTAAAATGGAGATTTAATCAAAATCTTAGAACAATAACTTGTTTAATTTGTTCCTACTGTAGGTGTATCTGACTAACCCTATGTATTGTATATTAATATGTATTTATTTAATCAGAATAATGTACTGTATTTATAAATTAAATAAAAAGAAACACCAGACTTCGCTATGCCTAATGAATCACTTTTCAACTGTATTGTCTCTAAGATACACTTATTATATGTCCTGCTAAATTTTTTTTATTTTTTTTATAGTATTTCGGGACGTTTATTTTATTTTTACACCTTTTTTTTTATGTTAAGTGATGCACCAGTTCTCCTCATTGTTTAATACTACAACTTTCCTCTTCTATGTCAGCATACTGTCAGTCTGGCTTTATGCTGATTAGCTAATTCATATCGGACAGTGTGGTTACTAGGGTTATACAGCTGAATAACCACAGTCTGTTTCAGTGGGGTTTTTAGGTAGCACATTCCTAGCAACCAGATTGTCTTTCATTTTTCACTCCAGAAGGAATTGCTACTTAACGAAGGGAAAGAGAGGCTGAAATGACGGCTTTGTCTATTTCTTACTGCTATGTTAGCCGTATTGTTGTAAGGTTAAATTTAGTTGGCAAACCTCTTGGTTATAGTAGGGTTTTAGGTTATTAAAGTCTTAAGGCTATGTTCACACGGGGTCGCAAAACCGCGTCGCAAAACTCGGCAGAAACGGCCCGAGAACGCCTCCCATTGATTTCAATGGGAGGCGTCGGCGTCTTTTTCCCGCGAGCAGTAAAACTGCCTCGCGGGAAAAAGAAGCGACATGCCCTATCTTCGGGCGCATCCGCCTCCGACCTCCCATTGACTTCAATGGGAGGCAGGAGAAAGCGTGTTTTATGCCCGCGGCGCTCAATGGCCGCGGGCGAAAAACGGCGCGATAATTGCTGTTCACACTGAGTATTTTGGGGGAGGAATATCTGCCTCAAAATTCCGTTTGGAACTTTGAGGCAGATATTCCTCCCCCAAAATACTCCGTGTGAACATAGCCTAAGGCTTAAAGAGGCTGTCACCAGTTTATAACTGCCCTAACTAATCTTAATAGGCGCTTTAATGTAGATAAGTAATGTGTTCTTTTTTTTAAAAAAAAAAAAAATTTGGACAAAGTTATGAGCATTTTAAGTGTTATGCAAATTTGTTCTTAATGCCCAAGTGGCCGTTTTTTTACTCTTGACCAAGTGGGCGTAGTAAAGAGAAGTGTATGACGCTGACCAATCAGCGTCATACACTTCTCTTCATTCATGTTCAGCTGTACTCACAGCACAGCGTGATCTTGCGAGATCACGCTGTGCTGTCACTTAGTCCCACATTAACTTTACCAGAGTGTCGGGAGAATGAAAAGATACCGCTTCCAGCCAGGAGGCAAAGTCTTTTCATTCTCCCGACACTCCGGTAAAGTTACTGTGGGAGTGACTGCACAGCGAGATCACGCTGTGCTGTGAGTACAGCTGAACATGAATGAAGAGAAGTGTATGACGCTGATTGGTCAGTGTCCTACACTCCTCTTTACAACGACCACTTCGTGAAAAGTAAAAAAAACAGCCACTTGGGCAAAAAGAACAAATTTACATAACACTTGTAAATAAATACTTATAACTTTGTCAAAAATAAAAGTTTTTTAAAAAGAACTACACATTACTTAAGATAGGGCAATTATAAACTGGTGACCAAGCCTCTTTAAGGCCCCATGCACACTGCCGTAAAATATCTCCGTAACTGCAGACCGTAATACTTTCCGCAATTACGGACCCATTCAGGTCTATTGGCCGCGGACACCTTTCCGTATCGCTATGGAAGGGTGTCCGTTACGTAGATCTGTGCCGGGAATTACATGTCACCCTAATGTTGCATAGCTTTGCTTCCGTAAATATGGCCGTTTTACCGTTGCACAGGCTTCTATGGGAGAGTCTGTGCTGTAATTAAGGGCAAAAATAGGAGCGGTTCTATAATTTTTTTCAGCAATATACTGAAAGGTGTCCGTGGCCAATAGAAATGAATGGGTCTAATTACGGATGAAATATACGGCCGTGTGCATGGGACCTAGGGGAATGATGGAAAAAAAATCTCAGCTGTTTCTGTCAGTCCCATAGACTTTGAATATATCAGCATGCTTGTCTGGTGCTCCATTTAATGTTCTCACTGCGGTCGAGCAGTGAGGAAAGAGGGGTCAGGACCACCGCTTTCACGATTGTCGGGGCCCCCAGTGATCAGAAAATGTTCGTGTCCTGTAAATAGGTGATCATTTATGATGGCTTGTTTTTTGTGGGATGAGTTGTATTTTTCATTGCACAAATTTGGGATAAAAATTACTTATTAATTAACTTATTAACTGTTTTGGGGAATGGAAAAAGAAGTTCCACCATTCTTCTTTTTTTCTTTTTTCCATCATGTTGTACATGAAATAAGACCTCCATTGGCCCCACAATCCCTTTAAATTTGCCCACTTGCTGTAATAAGTGTAAAGGGTTTGCCAGACACAGGTTCTGTGTCGACGCCCGGGGTTAATCTGCCCTCATCAGCTCCAAGGTCTGCTAGACTGACGCGATCTGTTACCATTCAGGCTTGCAGGCTGAGGAGAGGGAGAACCTATCACAGACTGGCTTGACTGTTCTAGCTCCCGCCCTTGGTCTATTTATACCCTCACTTTCAGCATTCTCCTTGCCTGTGATTGTCTGGTTTCCTGGCTCTGCGATTCCTGCTATTCACCCGATTGACCGCTGTTACTTATTGACCCTGACTATTCTCCTGCTCTGATTTTGCTACTACGTACACCCCTGGTTTGATTCGGCTCGTTCACCACTGCCTGTTGCTCACGGTGTCTCCGTGGGCAACTGCCCCTACCCCCCACCTTGTGTTGTCTGTCTTGCACTTACTGAGCATAGGGACCGTCGCCCAGTTGTACGCCGTCACTTAGGACGGGCCATGCAAGTAGGCAGGGACTGAGTTGCGGGTAGATTAGGGCTCACCTGTCAGTCTCCCTACCCCGATTCATTACATAATCACAGGCCCCATACCTTTTTCTTACCCTGGTCCCTGACTACTATGGACCCCCTTGAGGCCCTGGCTCAGCAAATGCAGGGTCTCTCCCTACAGGTCCAAGACCTTGCTCAGAGGTTCAACCAGCGTGATGCTACCCAGGTAGTGCCCTTCACCTCACCTCTTGAACCCCACCTCAAGTTGCCTGACCGGTTCTCAGAGGACCGGAGGACCTTTTTCTCTTCGGGAGAGTTGTAGACAATATTTCCGATTAAGACCCCACTCCTCAGGTTCTGAGAGCCAGCGAGTGGGTATAATTAGGTCCCGGCTCCAGGACGGCCCCCAGGAATGAGCCTTCTCCTTGGCTCCTGACGCCCCTGAACTTTCTTCTGTTTACCTTTTTTTTTTCTGCTCTCGGGCTCATCTATGACGAGACTGACAAGACTGCCTTTGCCGAGAGTCAGCTGGTGACCTTACATCAGGGTAAGAGACCCGTTGAAGAGTGCTGTTCTGACTTTAGGAAGTGGTGTGTAGCTTCTCGGTTGAATGACCCTGCCTTGAGGTGCCAGTTTAAATTGGGTCTGTCGAACGCCCTGAAAGACCTGTTAGCTATCACTCCTCAGACTCTCTAGATCAGGCTATGGCTTTAGCGGTACGTCTTGACCGACATCTCAGGGAACAACGACTTGAACGTTCTGGTGCCTTCACCTTTGGCTCCCCTATGATCGCTCCAGAGGTTTCGTTGCTTCGTTCTTCCATGGAGAATTCGGATGAACAGATGCAACTCGGGGCCTCCGTGTCTCCCCAACAACGTAGAGATTTCCACAGGAATGGTCTCTGCTTCTACTGTGGGGATGACAAGCATCAATTGAACTCCTGTCCCAGGCGCAAGAATAAGCAGCCGGAAAACTTCCGCGCCTAAGTGACCAGCGGGGAGATCGCTTGGGCGCACAGGTATTTCCCGTAAATATGAAGCCTAATAAAATCTTGCTTCCCTTTCAGGTTTCTTTTGATGGTAGGTCTGCCACCGGGAGTGCCTTCGTGGATTCAGGGTCTGCTGCTAATATTATGTGGAATTTGCTATGTCTCTAGCTATGCCACTAATTGATTTGCCTAAACCTGTCCCGGTAGTGGGTATAGACTCCACACCGCTTGCCAATGGTTATTTTATGCAGCATACCCCTGTTTTTGAACTCCTTGTTGGCTCCATTCATTTGGAGCAGTGTTCTGTGATGCAGGGGTTATTGTCCGATTTTGATTTTAGGCCTCCCCTGGTTGCAGACGCATAATGCCACTTTTGGCTGGAATACTGGTGATCTTACTAAATGGGGTAATGAATGCATGACGTCATGTTTTTCTATTAATTTGGTTTCTCTCGTTGAGGAGGTGATCACTCTACCTGAGTTTATTCAGGACTTCGCTGATGTCTTTTCTAAAAGGGCCTCCGAAGAGTTACCTCCTCATAGAGAGTACGATCGCGCAATCGATTTGGTACCAGGAGCAAGGCTCCCTAAAGGAAGGATATTTAATCTCTCTTGTCCTGAACGTGAAGCCATGAGAGGTTATATCCTGGAAAGCCTGGTCAAGGGTTACATTCGCCCCTCTACTTCTCCGGTAGGTGCTGGCTTCTTCTTCGTGGGGAAGAAGGATGGTAGTCTTAAGCCGTGCATCGATTACCGAAATTTAAATAAGATCACTGTAAGGAACCAATATCCCCTTCCTTTGATTCCTGATCTCTTCAATCAGGTTCAGGGGGCCCAATGGTTCTCTAAGTTTGATCTTCGGGGGGCTTATAACCTTATCCATATCAGAGAGGGGGATGAGTGGAAGACTGCGTTTAATACACCCGAAGGTCATTTTGAAGATCTCATCATGCCCTTTGGGTTGTGTAATGCTCCCGTGGTCTTCCAGAATTTCATAAATTATATTTTAAGAGACTATCTGGGGGTATTTCTTGTAGTGTACCTTGATGATATACTTGTGTTTTCCAAGGACTGGTCCTATCACATTGGGCATGTCAGAAAGGTGCTCCAGGCCCTTCAGAAAAACAAACTCTTTGCAAAAACCGAAAAATGTGTGTTTGGGGTGCAGGAGATACCATTTTTGGGTCAAATCCTCACTCCTAACGAATTCCGCATGGACCCTGCCAAGGTTCAGGCTGTGGCAGAATGGGTCCGCCCTGCCTCCCTGAAGTCCTTTACAGTGTTTCCTGGGGTTTGCTAATTATTACAGGAGATTTATTGCTAACTTCTCGGTCATCGCTAAGCCTCTTAGGGACCTCACTTGTAAAGGTGCTGATCTCCTCCACTGGCCTCCGGAGGCGGTCCAGGCTTTTGAGATCCTTAAGAGGTGCTTTGTCTCTGCCCCAGTGCTGATTCAGCCTAACCAAATGGAGCCATTCATCTTGGAGGTTGAAGCCTCCAAGGTGGCAGTGGGTGCTGTTTTGTCCCAGGGTACTGTAAAGGATCTGCCAGACACAGCTTCTGTGTCGACATCCGTGGTTAGTCAGTCTGCACCTGCTCCTAAGTCTGATCGAGTGACCCCTCCTTCTACCAATCAGGCTGGGAGGCTGAGGAGTGGGAGAGCCTATCACAGCCTGGCCAGACGGAGCTAGCTACCGCCCTCTGTCTATTTATACCTTCACTTCCTGCTCCTCCTTTGCCTGTGATTCTCCTGTTTCCTGGCTCTGCTGCTTGAACTATTTGTCCCTGCTTCATATTGACCCTGGCTTACTGACTACTCAACCTGCTCTGCGTTTCGTACCTCGTACACTCCTGGTTTGACTCGGCTCGTTCACTACTCAACCTGCTCTGCGTTTGGTACCTCGTACACTCCTGGTTTGACGCGGCTCGTTCACTACTCTTGTTGCTCATGGTGTTGCCGTGGGCAACTGGCCCATTTCCCTTAGCTTCTGTGTACCCTTGTCTGTCGTGCACTTATTGAGCGTAGGGACCGTCACCCAGTTGTACGCCGTCGCCTAGGACGGGCCGTTGCAAGTAGGCAGGGACTGAGTGGCGGGTAGATTAGGGCTTACCTGTCTGTCTCCCTTCTTCGTCATTACAGGTACTGGGTCTCTCCCCCATCTCCGTCCCTGTGCCTACTTCTCCAGGAAGTTCTCCTCCACCGAGAGAAATTATGACGGCAACCGCGAACTCCTTGCCATTAAATGGGCATTTGAAGAGTGGCGCCACTTCCTGGAGGGGGCTAGGCACCAGGTAACGTTCCTTACTGACCACAAGAATCTGGTTTTCCTAGAATCTGCCCAGGGGCTAAACCCGAGACAAGCTCGATGGGCGTTCTTTTTTAAGATATTCAACTTTGTGGTTACCTATAGGGCTGGGTCAAAAAATATTAATATTAGGACCCCGCTTGTATTTTGCCCCCAGGTATAATCATATCCTCCGTGGATTCAGACTTAGTCTCCGAAATTGCGGCTGATCAAGGTTCTGCTCCCGAGAACCTTCCTGAGAACAAGCTGTTTGTTCCCCTGCAATTCCGGCTAAGGTTGCTCAGGGAGAATCATGACTCCGCACTATCTGGCCATCCAGGCATCCTGGGTACCAAGCACCTCATTTGTAGAACCTATTGGTGGCCTGGGTTGCTTAAAGACGTTAAGGCCTACATCGCCGCTTGTGAAATTTGTGCTAAGTCTTAAGACTTCCAGGTCCCGACCTGCGGGCTTACTATGTTCGTTGCCCATTTCCCAGAGACCTTTGACACATATCTCCATGGATTTTATCACCGATCTACCTCCATCCCAAGGCAAGTCGGTGGTGTGGGTTGTAGTAGACCGCTTCAGTAAGATGTGCCACTTTGTACCCCTCAAGAAACTACCCAATGCCAAGACGTTACCTACCTTGTTTGTCAAACACATTCTGCGTCTCCATGGGGTCCCGGTCAATATTGTTTCTGACAGAGGGGTACAATTTGTTTCATTATTTTGGAGAGCTTTCTGTAAGAAGCTGGAGATTGATCCGTCCTTTTCCTCGGCCTTCCATCCTGAAAGTAATGGCCAAACTGAGAGGACTAATCAGTCTCTAGAACAATACTTAAGGTGTTTTATCTCAGACTGTCAAAATGATTGGGTCTCCTTCATTCCCCTCGCCGAATTTTCCCTTAATAACCGGGTCAGTAACTCGTCGGGGGTCTCCCCCCTTCTTCTGTAATTTTGGGTTTAATCCACGGTTCTCCTCCGTTTCACCTGGTGGTTCCAACAATCCCGAGGTAGATGTCGTTCATCGGGAACTGTGCACAGTCTGGGCCCAGGTCCAGAAGAACCTTGAGGCATCCCAGAACATCCAAAAGACTCCGGCAGATAAAAGACGTTCAACTAACCCCTTATTTGTAGTCGGGGATCTGGTGTGGTTGTCTTATAAAAATTTGCGCCTTAAAGTTCCGTCCAAGAAATTTGCTCCCCGGTATATAGGGCCGTACAAAACCATTGAGGTCCTCAACCCTGTCTCCTTCCGGCTGGAGTTACCCCCGTCTTTTCAGATACACAACGTGTTCCATGCCTCCCTCTTGAAAGCTGCTCCCCGTCCTTGGCTTCATCGAGGAAACCTCCGGTCCCTGTTCTCACTCCGGATGGGGTAGAATTCGAGGTAGCCAAGATTGTGGACAGCAGGATGGTCCAAGGCTCCCTCCAGTACCTGGTCCATTGGAGAGGATACGGGCCTGAGGAGAGGACTTGGGTAACCGCCCGGGATGTTCACGCCGGGTTATTGCTCAGGAAGTTTCATCTTCGGTTCCCCAACAAGCCAGGCCCACCTAGGAAGGGTCCAGTGGCCCATCATAAAAGGGGGGGGGGGGTACTGTAAAGGGTTTGGCAGCCACAGGTTCTGTATCGACACCCGGGGTTAATCAGCCCTCATCAGCTCCAAGGTCTGCTAGAGTGACGCGATCTGTTACCACTCAGGCTTGCAGGCTGAGGAGAGGGAGAACCTATCACAGCCTGGCCTGACTGTTCTAGCTCCCGCCCTTGGTCTATTTATACCCTCACTTGCAGCATGCTCCTTGCCTGTGATTGTCTGGTTTCCTGGCTCTGCGATTTCTGCTATTCACCCGATTGACCGCTGTTACTTATTGACCCTGACTTGCCTGACTATTCTCCTGCTCTGATTTTGCTACTACGTACACCCCTGGTTTGATTCGGCTCATTCACCACTGCCTGTTGCTCACGGTGTCTCTGTGGGCAACTGCCCCTACCCCCCCTTGCTTCTGTGTGCCCTTGTCTTGTGTTGTCTGTCTTGCACTTACTGAGCGTAGGGACCATCGCCCAGTTGTACGCCTCACTTAGGACGGGCCGTGCAAGTAGGCAGGGACTGAGTTGCGGGTAGATTAGGGCTGACCTGTCCGTCTCCCTACCCCGATTCATTACAATAAGGATGCTATCTCCCTCCAAAACGGCTGAATATTTGCGCAGGCCCAAAGGCCATAATAGATGTCCGTTCTTGGGGTATTGCACCTAGGACAGAATGTTTTCCTATGTGGTTTGGATATGGATGGGGTTAAAGTGAATGCATATATTGCTTGATGGATGATCTTCAATTGGGTTTCCCTCCAATTCTCATTGTGAGCCCTGAAATCCACCAGCCCCATTTCAATATGCTTTTCAATACCTGGCAAGCTAAACAGTTTTTCCCATCTCCCAAAGGCCTGTGCAGGGGACATCTTCAGTAGTAACGGTCTGAGAGTACGATAGAGTTGTGAAATGGAGCGTCTGTGAGTCCCCCCGAGAACCACGAGTCAAACAAGTTAGAAGGAACCTCATCAGCTATATCTACAAGTTTAGTTTTACAGTGAGTTAGTATTTGCAAATATTGTAAATGCTGATGCTGTACCAAATTATATCTGGTTTGAAGCTCCTGCAGGGTCAACCACCTCTTCTCCTGTTCATGAAACATATCCCCCAAAGTTGCTATCCATCCCTCGCTCCATTTTGACAATAGTTTGTTAGATCTTCCCGCTTCAAACTCCGGGTGCTGCCATAAGGACATAAGTTTTGATATACGGTAAGAAAGATTATAATGTTTGCGCAATATTTTCCAGGCAATGATGGTATCTTGTAACAGAGATGACTTCTTAACGGTCTTCGGGAGAAATGCAAATTTTGTGTGCACCAGAGCCATGAGATCCCAAGGTTCTGCTAGCTGTCTCTCCAATCTAGTGTTAGAATGAAACCCTGTGTCATGCTTCCAATCTAGCAGGTGTCTGCTCAAACACGCCAGGTAATACCCCCGGATGTTGGGAAAATTCACCCCTCCCTCAGCCTTCAGCATCATGAGTTTTGTGAGCGCTATTCTCGGTGTATCCAAAAGAGGGATGGTCTGAAGTGGATAAAGCAGTTTCGCAAACCCCGACATTTTGACCAAGCAACACCTTCCCAAGAGTGAAAGAGGTAAGCTGTGCCATCTCAGGAGATCAGCTTAGATGTCATGAATCAGAGGAGGATAATTAAAATCATAAAGGGAGTTAGGTACCCGACCCACCTTGATACCCAAGTAGGTTATATTAGATTTCGCAATCTCAACATCTAAGGTGGCTAGGGACCACCTAAATTTGGAATCCTGCGTACCTAAATCCAATAACTGACATTTTGACGTGTTAACTTTGTAACCTGAATATCTCCCAAAGTCATGCAATGCCTGGAAAATACGCGTAACATCCTGTAGGGGATTTGAGAGAAATAAAAGTATGTCATCTGCACATAACGTTTCCTTGACCTCCATCTTCCCTACCATTATACCCCTATACAGATTGGAAGACGCCAAGTAGCGTGCCAGAGGCTCCAAAGCCAGATTGAACAATAGAGACGACAGCGGACATCCCTGCTTAGTACCCTTGTACAAACGCAATGGTTGAGATAAAGAACCTAGGGTGGAAATTCTAGCCTTAGGGGCCTTGTAAATGTGGTGTAATAAAGCCCTGAAAGTCCCAGTTATTCCCATCTTATCCAAGACCGCATCCAACCATTTCCATCAGACATTGTCAAAAGCTTTCTCCGCATCTAGTAAAACTAATGCTGGATGTTCCTTAGGAAAAGGACTATGATGTACTCTAACACTGCAAGGACCGTCCTGATATTCGTGACCGCCGACCTGCCATTAATAAAGCCTACTTGTTCCCGGGCTATGAGATGTGGCATTATAGTCGCTAACATATCCGCAATAATTTTAGAAAGGAGCTTGGCATCTACATTAATAAGCGAAATGGGCCTATATGACCCTGGCAATAGGGGGTCCTTTCCAGGTTTTAACAATAATTTCACATAAGACATGTCTGCTGATGGTGGTAATCCCTCCTCTCCCAAAGCATTGTTAAATAAAGAGACCAAAGTCTCAGTCACCTGTTCCCTCATTGCTTTAAAAAATTCTCCAGTCAAACCATCGGGGCCAGGCGCCTTCGCATTTTTCAAGTTCCTAATAGCCCCATCTACCTCCTCCTTAGTAACCCTGGCTTTTAGGAATTGTAATTGTTCCGTGGAGATGACCGGTAAGGTGGCCTTGTCTAACAGTGTGTCATCTAACTGAGGGGAAGATTCATCTGAGTATAGTTCCTCATAAAAATTTGCCAGAACAGCATTAATACGAGAAGGATCGCATGTATCTCGCCCGGTATGATCTTGCAATTTCGCTATGTGTTGTGTTGGACGTTTTCCCTGAGCCACAGTTGGCAGTAACTTTCCCTCCTTATTACCAAACCTGTGTACATCGTGTTCCAAATTATTATGCACATTGGATTTAAGTGTCATAAACATTTAATTATTAGTTTTTCAATTAATCTCATGGATGGTATTGTGTCTTGGGGCTCTTTGGATCATTGTAATCAATTTCAGACACCTGTGATAATTAGTTTGCCAGGTGTGCCCAATCAAAGGAAAACTACTTAAGAAGGACGTTCCACATTATTAAGCAGGCCACAGGTTTCAAGCAATATGGGAAAGAAAAAGGATCTCTCTGCTGCCGAAAAGCGTGAAATAGTGCAATACCTTGGACAAGGTATGAAAACATTGGATATTTCAAGAAAACGTAAGCGTGATCATCGTACTGTGAAAAGATTTGTGGCTGAATCAGAGCACAGATGGGTTCGTTCAGATAAAGCGATAATGAGGAAGGTTTCTGCCAGACAAATTAATAGGATTAGGAGAGCAGCTGCTAAAATGCCATTGCAAAGCAGCAAACAGGTAGTTCAAGCCGCTGGTGCCTCTGGAGTCCCGCGAACCTCAAGGTGTAGGATCCTCCGGAGGTTTGCAAGTGTGCATAAAGCTATTATTCGGCCACCCCTAAAAAATGCTCACAAGCAGAATTTGTTGTAGTGGGCTCAGAAATACATGAAGACTAATTTTCAAACCGTGTTGTTTACTGATGAGTGCTGTGCAACCCTGGATGGTCCAAATGGATGGAGTAGTGGATGGTTGATGAATGGCCACCATGTCCCAACAAGGCTACGACATCAGCAAGGAGGTGGCGGAGTCATGTTTTGGGCTGGAATCATGGGGAGAGAGCTGGTAGGCCCCTTTAGGGTCCCTAACGGTGTGAAAATGACCTCTGCAAAGTACGTAGAGTTTATGACTGACCACTTTCTTCCGTGGTACAAAAAGAAGAACCGTGCCTTCCGTAGCAAAATTATCTTCATGCATGGTAATGCACCATCTCATGCTGCAAAGAATACCTCTGTCATTGGCTGCTATGGGCATAAAAGGGGAGAAACTCATGGTGTGGCCCACATGTTCCCCTGACCTCAACCCTATTGAGAACCTTTGGAGCATCCTCAAGCAAAATATCTATGAGGGTGGGAAGCAGTTCACATCAAAACAGAAGCTCTGGGAGGCTATTCTGACATCCTGGAAAGATATTCAAGCAGAAACTGTCCAAATACTCACAAATTCAATGGATGCAAGAATTGTGAAGGTGATATCAAAGAAGGGGTCCTATGTTAACATGTAAATTGGCCTGTTCAGTTTTTTTGATTGAAAGAGCTTTAGATTTCTGTAAATATGACCTCCTGATGCTGCAAATTCAACAAATTACCACTTTAGTTCTCTTTACAACCTTTAAAATGTTTTGATCTCTGTTGTGCATAATAATTTGAAACCGTGCATTTTGCGTTTTTTACTTCTAACAAAAAATCTGTTATCATTAGGAGATTTGTTCAATAAAATTTGCATTATACTCCAACAGTTGAGGGCTTGAAGATTATACTGACTGTCATTTGCATAGACTATTTAGGAAAATCAGCGAAAAATAACATTTGCATAATAATTTGGAATGCGGTGTAGAATAGCTTCAAAATCACTGTTATGCAACATTTCTTTCTTAGAAGCCCATTCGTCAAAGGATTGTTTAGCCTGAATCCAAGCCTGTCTAGCCTCTAATGTAGAATGTGTCAAGTATGCTGTATAAGCTGTCCTCAATGCAGCATTAGAGGAATTACATTTTTGCGTTATCTCCCTTTTTTTTTCTCACTGAGTATGCAAGTATGCTCCCCCCTCAGCACAGCCTTGGCCGTATCCCAGAAAAGTGAGGGATCATCCCTGTGCCCTGAATTAGTTGAGGTGTATTTTAACCACCATCCCCGCAACAGTCTTACAAAAGTGTCATCAGACACTAAATGGGCCGGGAATCGCCGTATAAAATCTGACCCTCTGGGATAGGTTTCCTGAAAAGATATCCGTAACGGGGCATGATCTGAGATCACTAGATCTCCTTTATCAGAGGACCCAAACTTCGGTTTTAATGCTGGAGACATTAAAAAATAGTCTATCCTGGACCAAGACTGTTGAGCAGGGGAGTAATGAGTAAATTCTCTGGCATCAGGGTTACCTATTCTCCAAGGATCTATTAAGTGCGTGATTTCCAGCAAAGTTCCTAACACTCGGTCATGTTCTCTGGGGGCCCTTGTAGGAATGGACTTAGGGTTGTGTTTGTTGTATGAGCGCCTATCCTCTCTGATCAAGAACAGAATTAAAATCTCCTCCCACTACTTTGCGCTGGACAGTATCTGACAATAAGGACCTTTCCAAACTGTTAAAGAATGAAACATTATCGCTGTTCGGTCCATACACATTATAAATGCTTAAAACCCTGCAAGGTGTGCTTAGAGCAACATGGAGCAGACGTCCTTCCGTATCCAAATCTGTATGTGTACCACCAGGTTTTCATTAATCAAAATAAGTACCCCCGCCTTACGGCCACAAGCTGAAGAGCCGTACACGGAGCCCACCCACAATTTTTTCATGAGGTGGAAGTCACTCTCCTCCAAATGAGTCTCCTGAAGGAGAGCGATATCTGTATGAAGTTTTTTTTAAGTGGCGGAGTACCATCATTCTCTTATTAGGGGATCGAAACCCTTTACATTCCAAGAGGTCAGCTGCATAAACTGTCACCGAAAGGTTCAATAATGACCGGTCATAAATATCTATGGCTAGGCAAGAATGCCTCACTACTTTGGTAGCCACTCGGTGGTATCTGCTCCAGTCTGCTCCCAACATTACAATAACAACAAAAACAATCAACACAAGAAAATTGACATAACCCATAAGAACAAAATACCCAACCAGGAATGTCCACATCAATCCCAGTGAAATAAGCATCAGTTCGGCATACATGACTTCACTTTTTTCTGATCTGTGACCCATCCCCGCCTCTTGCAAGTTCCAGACGTAAACAGCATATTCCAAAACAAGTTGGTCAATCTAAACAGTAGAAGAACAAATGCCTATGTCTAATAAAGCAGGAACCTCTTCAAGTAATGGTCATCCAACCCAGTGACCACATGTATGTAAGGCACAATCAAATGCAGTTTTTCATCACACATGATATACTTAACAGTCCGGGATGTTTGCAATCAGCTTGTCCAAGCATTGTCGATGTAGAGTCTTGGACGATTCTGCCCGTTGTTGCTTGGGTGAGGAAGCACGAGCTATATCAGACCAAGTACAGTCCCATGGACGAGAAACTGATGAAGGAGGACCATTCCCTCCAGTGCCTTGACTCGTAGTCTCCGCTCCCGACACTCTCTAGGGCTCAGAGAACCAGGGATCTTGTCCACGTATATTGCTGCTTCCTCAGGCGTGTGAAATGCCTTGATGGAGCCATCCATCTGTGTGATCCTCAGGGTAGCCGGATATTGTAGCTGAAATTAGATTTTGCGTTTGTAGAGGGAGGTGCAAATCCCTCCAAAGGCTCTCCGACGCCGCGTGACCTCTGCTGAATAATCTGCAAACAGGATAATTTTTTTTCCCCTTAAATGTAAAGGGGTATTACGATTACTGAAAGTGTGCAAAAGTTCCTCTTTATCATTATAATCCAAGTAGCGCATGATCACCTGACGTGGTCTGGTTTGCGGCTCTCCTTTTGCATTGGCAATCGGACCCGGAGGGCCCACTCGATGCGCCTTTTCCACTCTGCATGATCTAGTCAGACCCAACGCTTCTGGCAGCTCCGTCTCACAAATCCCCTGGAGAAGCTGTGGTCTAATATGCTCAGGTAGTCCGACAATCCACAAATTTATTCCTTGTGGAACGATTTTCGAGATCTTAAAAACGATCCCTGAGCTCTAATGCAGATATGGGCCCCTGCAGATTCATCTTCCATGAGACCAACACGCTGTTCCAGCTCATCTAATCGGGTGCCATGAGATATCACCTCATTTTGAGGTTTCTGGAGTGTCGTTGTTACTGTGGCTATTAGGGAATCCTGAATATCAGGGGCCAGCTGAGTAGCAACCTCTATCGCCAACTTCCTGTAATCCAGCTGTGAGTCAGTAACTACCGACCGCATTATCACCTCCCCAGGGAGTACTGGGCTTTGGGGCCGGCTCTGTGGGAGTGATGGCTGCAGCGGTGCCGCCATATTGGATTGCGCCTCACCTCGTGTGCTGTGTTCAGCCGGGCGGGAAACCTCTCTGCTGCCGCTCCAAAGAAGATATCTCTCCATAAACTCTCCGGTTCCTCTCACTGAGCCCTCAGCTGAATGCTGAGGCAGTTAAATCCTGCGGGTGCGTGGCGGCGAAGGGTCAGGGGATCAGGGCTTCAGGAGCTCACGTAACCCCGACCTCACATCCCAGCGCCGGAGCCGGAAGTTCTACTTCCACCGTTCTTTTTGCAGGTTTAAATTGGCATGGTTTACCATGTGGTATAGATAACGACATAATAATTTTATTCTCTTGATCAGTACGATTATAGCGGTACAAAATGTATATATTTTATTTCTTTTATGTTTAACAACTTTTCTGCAGTAAAAACGTTTTTTTTTTTAATTATTTGTTTTCGTGTCGCCGTATTCTAAGAGCCTTAACACGTTTTTTTTTTTATTTTGCCATTGATGTAGCTGTATGAGGGCTTATTTTTTGCAGGACGGTACCATTTTGAGATATGTACGACTTTTTGATCACTTTTTATTGCGTTTTTTGGAAAGCGGGATAAACGTAGAAATTTTGGCATTGTTTGGGCACACTGCCAGGCTCAGTTGGACCACCATTTGGCTTTTGAAGTGCAGATTTTGCTTGGTGTTTTACTGATATTTCAGTTTATAATGTGGGGGCATATGTAAGCTGGGCGGAGTACATCAGGGTATATGTAAGCTGGGCGGAGTACATCAGGGTATATGTAAGCTGGGCAGAGTGCATCAGGGCATAATAGCATGATTTAATGATGGGGTGAATGAATAATCCATGGATTGGTGTGGTACGCTTTGAACCAATCCTTATGCGCAGGCTGGATTTATTGGGTATTATACAAAATATCTGCGCTCCAGTATTGCCTAATCTTTGACTTCTTCACTAGCCCTATAAGCAGCACAAGGCCCTAAAGTTTCCTCATCTCCGCTGCATCTACAGGGTCCACCTGTGGGGTCCAGCACATGACGATGTGGGGTATTTAGTGAAATTCTACTGGACCTAAAAAATTTGTCTGTGCCGTCATTTAGCATAACTTTGCATCATTGCGTTTTGAGAGTCATAACGTGTTATTTTTCCGTTAACGAAGCTGTGTGAGGACTTTTGTTTTTTGTGGAACGAACTGTAATTTTTATTTGTTCCATTTTCGGGTACATGGGATTTTTTTTTTTTTTATCACTATTTTTTAAATTTTTTGGGAGATGAGGAAACCAAAAAACAGCAATGCTAGCACGTGTTTTTTTTTTTTTTTGTTTTTTTTACAGTGTTCACTGTGCAGTAAAAACATGTTAATTTTATTATGCAGGTTGATACGATTACAGCGACACCAAATTTATATCGTTTTTTTACGTTTCACTACGTTCCGACAATAAAAATACTCTTTTCTAAAAAAATCATGTTTTAGTGTTGCCATTTTCTGACAGCCATAACTTTTTTCTTTTTTAGTTGATATCGCTGCGGGAGGGCTTGTTTTATGCATGACAAACTGTAGTTTCTATTGGTACCATTCTGCATTACTTGCAACTTTTTGATCACTTATTAAAAATTTTTACGGTGTTCACCTTGCAGTAAAAATAATGTGATCTGTTTATAGATCAGGCTGTTCCGAACGCGATGATATCTATTATGTATATATTTTCATGTTTTCATTTTTTTTCTAATTATAAAGGAGTTGATCAGGGATACAGGGCAAAACTTTTTATTTATTTATTTTTCTTTAACATTTTTTTTACCTATTTCACTTTTTTTTTACACTTACCTGGGGACTTGAAGATCTGGTCTTCTGATCCTTATGTAGTGCAGTGTATTGTAATCTAATAGGCTTCCATACCTGGGCAACCAGGAAGCCTAGCAACGGCTTCCTGGTTTCAATAGCAACCATCGCCACCCGCGATCCATCGCCGGCGGGGCACAGACGGAGCCCCCTCCCTCTGTCAACCACTTCAATGCGGCGGACGCGATTGACAGCCACATTGAGGGGGTTAAACGGCGGCGATCGGCGGTAACTGCCACAGCCGCCGTTGCAGCGGGATGTCAGCTGTGTATTACAGCTCCTGTGCCCGCTTCATCTACAGGGTGTAACTCTATGCCCTATTGCGGGAATGCACTTTGAATCTGGACGTACAGTCACGCCTAATAGCGGGAAGGGGTTAAGGGTAGGAACACACACAGCGTAAACACTGGATTTTACGCAACGGATTTGTAATGACGGGGTGGGGAGACAGACAAGTGAGCCCTAATCTACCCGCCACTCAGTCCCTGCCTACGACCCGCTCTAGGCGACGGGGTACAACTGGGCGACGGTCCCTACGGGCAATAAGTGTACGACAGACAAACAGACAAGGGTACACAGAGCTAGGGGGAGAAAGGGGCAGTTGCCCACGGCAACACCGTGAGCAACAAGAGAAGTGAACAAGCCGAGTCAAACCAGGAGAGTATGAGGTGCCAAACGCAGAGCAGGAGAGTAGTGAACAAGCCGAGTCAAACCAGGAGTGTACGAGGTACCAAACGCAGAGCAGGAGAGTAGTCAGCAAGCCGGGGTCAATATGAAGCAAGGACAAATAGTACAAGAAGCTACAGCAGGGCCAGGAAACAAAACGAGAAGAATCAGAAGCAAGGAGGAACAGGAAAGGCAGGTATAAATAGACAGAGGGCGGGAGCTAGCTCCGTCTGGCCAGGATGTGATAGGTTCTCCCACTCCTAAGCCTGCCACCCTGAGTGGTGGAAGATGGAGTCAGTCTCACAGACATATAAGCAGGTGCAGACTGATTATCTATGGGCGTTGACCCCGAAGCTGTGCCTGGCAGATCCTTTACAGGATTAATTGCGGAAAATTCGCAGCGTTTTACAGTAGCAGCAGTGTGGGTGAGATTTCAACAAAACTCGTCCCCGCACTGCGGAAAAATGCTGTCTATAAAAACGCACAGAAATTGACCTGCGGTGCGGTTTCTTAAATCGCAGCATGTCAATTAATGCTTTGGAATCGCAGCTCTTCTGTTGCAGGTTTACCATTTAATTCAATGGGGTGCTTAAACCCGCAACAAAGTGGAGTGTGTTGCGATATGTACGAATAAAAAAAAATAAAGTCATACTTAGGCCGGATTCACACAAGCGTGTGTGTCAGCAGCATATGATGCGTGGCTGCGTGATTTTTGCGCAGCCGCCATCATTATCACAGTCTGTATGTTTGTAAAAAGAAAAGCACGTGGTGCTTTTCTGTTTTCATTCATAGTTTTTACTGCTGTTGCGCGAATCACGCGCGTCACACGGAAGTGCGTCCGTGTGGCATGCGTGATTTTCACGCACCCATTGACTTCAATGGGTGCGTGATGCGCGAAAAACGCACAAATGTAGGACATGTCATGAGTTTTACGCAGCGGACACATGCTGCGTGAAAATCACGGACTGTCTGAACGGCCCCATTGACTAACATAGGTCCGTGCGAGGCGCGTGCAAATCACACGCGTTGCACGGAAGTATATCCTGTTCGTCTGAATAAGCCCTTACCCAGAGTTGCCTGTTTCTTCTCCAGTCCGACCTCCCTGGTTGACGTAGCAAGCCATGTGACCGCTGCAGCCAATCATAGGCTGAAATGGTCACATGGCCTGCAACTTCATCCATTTGCGAATTGACAGTGTGGTGTGGGTGTTCGGACAGCATTTCCTGCGGTCTTCAGGGCAGATACGCCATGCAGCTTGATGCAGTGTATCCACCCTGAATACGCTGTTTGTGTTCCTACCCTAAAAGTGAGCTTTTGACCTCATACTCAAGGCATTCAATGGAGCATAACACAATTAATTTTTCTATCAGATTCTGTGTGAATCCGATACACACAAAAAATTTGTATTAAATCTGAGGCATACATGCAGCATGGCATTACAAACATCTAGAAGTGCCATATTGGCTCCGTAGAATGCATAGCTTACGCAGTGATAATACATGCATAAAAATAGGCGCCACACCTAATCAGGGCCGGCCTTAGGTTGGATGGCGCCCTGTGCAGGACTCTATTGCCGCCCCCTACACAAACAAAAAATTAACCACATATATAGACACGCACATACTAGAACATATATACAGTGCATACATAAAGACAGATATTTAGACATACAGGAAAATATACATACACACATTCTGGAATATACACATACAGGTAAATATATAGACATACAGACACATATACACACACACTGGCTGATAAATACACAGACGGGACATGTACAAATACATTAAAGGCACATATATACCCACACAGGTACATATACATACAGTACAGATAATGTAGTAGATGTTACCTGCAGTCCTATGTAACTCCACAGATAACACATTGATAAGTCTCTGACTACAGATAATGTCGTGATTTCACGTGCAGCCCTATGTAACACCACAGATAACACACAGTAATAACTGAGTACAGACAATGTAAAATTCTTCAAGCATATAAATGCAAAAAAGCCCAGGTCTGAACATGTAGGACCCTTAGATAGTGGTAATGGGGAGTTGGTCACAGGGGATCAAGAGAAGGCAGAGTTACTAAATGGGTTCTTCCGCTCTGTATATACAACAGAAGAAGGAGCAGCTGATGTAGCCGCTGCCGGTGCTGTTAATATATCAGTTGATATACTGAATTGGATGAATGTAGATATGGTCCAAGCTAAATTAAATAAAATAAATGTACACAAGGCACCGGGACCAGATTGGTTACACCCTAGAGTTCTTAAAGAGCTTAGTTCAGTTATTTCTGTCCCCCTCTTCATAATATTTAGAGAGTCTCTCATGAGTGGTATAGTGCCAAGGGACTGGTGCAGGGCAAATGTGGTGCCTATTTTCAAAAAGGGCTCTAGGTCTTCGCCGGGTAATTATAGACCAGTAAGCGTTAACATCAATTGTGGGGAAAATGTTTGAGGGGCTATTGAGGGACTATATACAGAATTATGTGACAATAAATAGTATTATAAGTGACAGCCAGCATGGTTTTACAAAGGACAGAAGCTGTCAAACCAACCTGATTTGTTTTTATGAAGAGGTAAGCAGAAGCCTAGACAGAGGGGCCGCTGTGGATATAGTGTTTTTGGACTTTGCAAAGGCATTTGACACTGTCCCTCAGACATCTAATGGGTAAATTAAGGACTATAGGTTTAGAAAGTATAGTTTGTAATTGGATTGAGAATTGGCTCAAGGACCGTATCCAGAGAGTTGTGGTCAATGATTCCTACTCTGAATGGTCCCCAGTTATAAGTGGTGTACCCCAGGGTTCAGTGCTGGGACCACTATTATTCAACTTATTTATTAGCCCCTTCGCGCTCAGGTCAGTAATAGTACGTCCTGCTAAGTAGAACGTTCGCGCTCAGGTCAGTACTATTACTGACCTGAGTAAACACGGCGCCATTTAATCCCGGCGCGTGCTTGAGCTGTGATACCTGCTGTTTCCGACAGCAGGCTATCACAGCTTAGTGTGCAGGGACCGATTTGCGGTGGTCCCCGCCGATTAACCCCTTAGAAGCCGCGTTCAATAGCGATCGCGGCTTCTTAGGGGTTAAGCTGCCATCGCCGGCCTGCTACACGATAGCGGGCCGTGATGGCTACTATGGCAACCAGAATCCTAACAATGGACTCTGGCTACGCCATCGACGGAAGCCTAGTGGGTCCCGACAAAGTCAGGACCCACTATGCTTGCTGTCAGCGAACAGCTGACAGCTCTAATACACTGCACTACGTATGTAGTGCAGTGTATTAGAATAGCGATCAGAGCCTCCTGCCCTCATGTCCCCTAGTGGGACAAAGTAAAAAAAGTGTAAAAAAGTAAAAAAAAGTTGTGTAAAAATAAGAAAATAAAAGATTTAAAAGTAATAAAAGTAAAAGTCCCCCTTTTTCCCTTATCAGTTCTTTATTATTAATAAAAATCTATAAATAAACAAATAAACTATACATAATTGGTATCGCCGCGTCCGTAACGGCCTGAACTACAAAACGATGTCGTTATTTATCCCGCGCGGTGAACGCCGTAAGAGAAAATAATAATAAACCGTACCACAATCACAATTGTTTGGTCACTTCACCTCCCAAAAAATGGAATAAAAAAAGATCAAAAAGTCGCATGTCCCTAAAAATGGTACTGATGGAAACTACAGTTCGTTACGCAAAAAATAAGTCCTCGCACGACTTTCCTGATGGAAAAATAAAAACGTTCTGGCTCTTAGAATAAGGTAACACAAAAAGTAAATGATATTTTACAAAATGTATTTTATTGTGCAAACGCCATAAGACATAAAAAAAAACTATAAACATAGGGTATCGCCGTAATCGTATCGCCCCGCAGAATAAAGTGAATATGTCATTTATAGCGCACGGTGAACGCTGTAAAAAAAATTGAATAAAAAACAATAGTAAAATTGCTGTTTTTTTAGTCACCACGCCACCTAAAATTAGAATAAAAACTGATCAAAAAGTCGCATGCACCCCAAGAAAACTACAATGGATTCCTCAAGGTCTCTAGTTTCCAAAAAGGGGTCACTTTTGGGGGGTTTCCACTGTTTTAGCACCACAAGACCTCTTCAAACCGGACATGGTGCCTAATAAATTAAATTAATTAAATGTCACCTCTACTTTGCTCTAAATTCCTGTGAAACACCTAAAGGGTTAATAAACTTTTTAAATGCTGTTGTGAATACTTTGAGGGGTCTAGTTTCTGAAATGGGGTGTTTGATAAGGGTGTCTAATATATGGGCCCCTCAAAGCAACTTCAGAACTGAGCTGGAAACTAAAAAATAAAATAAAAATGAGGCAATGCTTCGCTTCTTACATTATACTCATAATGAGCCGCGCCCACCCCGAGATGACTCCAGTTTTGACCGTTTGTATAAACGGAGACCCCTATTAGACCGTTTCAGTGCCCAGTTTTCCCAGCATTCACCCCCGAGAAGTGTATTTCTATAGATGAATCCCTGGTACATTTGAAAGGGAGGCTTCAATTCCGCGAGTACCTGCCGGGTAAGAGGGCAAGGTATGGCGTGAAGATGTATGAGCTGTGCGAGAGTGCATCAGGGTATACCTACAAATTTAGGATATATAAAGGGAAGGACACCAGTACTCAGCCCCCAGAATGCCCCCCCCTTACTGGGAGTTAATACAAAAATTGTGTGGGATTTGGTGCACCCACTGCTGGACCAGGGTTACCACCTCTACCTGGATAATTTTTATACCAGCGTCCCACTCTTCAACTGCCTCGCTTCCAGGAGTCCTGCGGCATGCGGCACTGCTAGAAGAAACCTGAGAGGCCTCCCTAAGACTCTGCTTGGGCAAACACTCAGAAGGGGTGAGAGCAGGGCACAATCTAGCAGCAACATATTGTGTGTCAAGTACAAGACCAGGGAGATGCCACACCAGTACCCATGTACCTGTACGAGGTACCAGTACAGAGACCCCCAAACCAGACTGCATCCTGGACTACAATAGGTACATGGGAGGGGTGGACTTGTCAGATCAAGTCCTGAAGCCTTACAGTACTTCTGGAAGCGGGGCCACAGGCATCGTACCAGGGCAACACTTTTTAGGAGAAGTTCCCCAAACTGGCAAGAAGGGAAAAAGTCAAAAGAGGTGCAGAGTCTGCTATAAGAGGGGGATAAGGAAGGACACAATATATCAATGTGACACGTGTCCCGAAAAACCAGAGCTCTGTATGAAAGAGTGTTTTAAAATTTATCATCCATCCCTTTATTTTTAATTTACCCCAGTTTTACTCGCTCTGATCCACTTCGCACAGCTTACCCCTCCTCATCTTTCCCCTCTGAGCCCTGCTGTGTGCCCAGGCAGCTGATAACAGCCACATGTAGGGTATTGCCGTACCCGGGAGAGCCAACATTACAGTTTATGAGGTGTATATCTCTGGTGGCGCATGCTGGGCACAATATATCGGACACTGAATTGGCATATATGTATAGAAAATTGCAAATTTCACTCTGCACCAACTGCTGCACATTATCTTTTACACAATACCTGTGGGGTCAAAATGCTCACTACACCTCTAGATGAATGCCTTAAGGGGTGTAGATTTTAAAACAGGGTCACTTCTTGGGGGTTTCAACTGTACTGGTACCTTAGGGGCTTCTGCGTACAAGACTTAGCACCAGAAAAGCTCCAGTAGGCCAAATGGTGGTCCTTTCCTTCTGAGCCCTGCCGTGTGCCCAGGCAGCTAATAACAGCCACATGTAGGGTATTGCCGTACCCGGGAGAGCCCACATTACAGTTTATGGGGTGTATGTCTCCGGTGGCACATGCTGGGCACAATATATCGGACACTGACATGGCATATATATAGAAAATTGCAAATCTCACTCTGCACCATCTGCTGCGCATTATCTTTTACACAATACCTGTGGGGTCAAAATGCTCACTACACCTCTAGATGAATTCCTTAAGGGGTGTCGTTTTTAAAATGGGGTCACTTCTCGGGGGTTTCAACTGTACTGATACCTCAGGGGCTTCTGCACACACGACTTAGCACCAGAAAATTTCCAGTAGGCCACATGGTGGTCCTTTCCTTCTGAGCCCTCCCATGGGCCCAAACGGCAGTTTATCACCACAAATGGGCTATTGCCGCACTCAGGACAAATTGGGCAACAAATTGGGGTATTTTATTCCTTGTGAAAATAAGAAATTTTGAGCCAAAACTACCTCTTATTGGAAAAAATTAAATTTTTTTGAATTCACAGCCCAATTCAAATAAATTCTGTGAAAAAACTGTGGAGTCTAAATGGTCACAACACCCATAAATGAATTCCTTGAGGGGTGTAGTTTCCAAAATGGGGTCACTTCTGGTGGGTTTCCATTGCTTTGATACCTTTGGGGCTCTGCAAATGCGACATGGCACCCGAAAACCAATCCAGCAAAATCTGGGCTCCAAAGAACACATAGCGCTCCTTTCCTTCTAATACCTCCCATGGGCCCAAACGGCAGTTTATGGCCACAAATAGGGTATTGCCGCACTCAGGACAAATTTGGCAACAAAATGGGGTATTTTATTTGTTGTGAAAATAAGACATTTTGAGCCAAAACTACATCTTATTGGAAAAAAGTTTTTTTTTTTAAATTCACAGCCCAATTCAAATAAGTTCTGTGAAAAAACTGTGGGGTCTAAATGGTCACAACACCCATAAATAAATTCCTTGAGGGGTTTTGTTTCCAAAATGGGGTCACTTTTGGTGGGTTTCCATTTCTTTGATACCTCTGAGGCTCTGCAAATGCGACATGGCACCCGAAAACCAATCCAGCAAAATCTGGACTCCTAAGAACACATAGCGCTCCTTTCCTTCTGAGGCCTCCCATGGGCCCAAACAGCAGTTTATCACCACACATGGGGTATTGCCGCACTCAGGACAAATTGGGCAACAAAATGGGGCATTTTGTTCCCTGTGAAAATAAGAAATTCTGATCAAAAATGACATCTTATTGGAAAAATTGTCATTCTTTTAATTTCACAGCCCAATTCAAATACGCGCTGTGAAAAAACTACGGGGTCAAAATTGTAACAATAACCATAAATTAATTCCTTGAGGGGTGCAGTTTCCAAAATGGGGTCAGTTTTGGGGGATTCCTACTGTTTTGGCACCTCAACACCTCTCCAAACCTGGCATGCTGCCTAAAATATATGCTAATAAAAAAGCACCACCAAAATGCACTAGGTGCTTCTTTGCTTCTGGGGCTTGTGTTTTAGTCCACGAGCGCACTAGAGCCACATGTGGGACATTTCTAAAAACTGAAGAATCTGGACAATACATATTTAGTTGTGTTTCTCTGGTAAAACCTTCTTTGTTACAGAAAAAAAAATTGAATAAAATTGAAATTCAGAAAGAAAAACGAAATTTGCAAATTTCACCTCCACTGTGCTTTAATTCCTGTGAAATGCCTGAAGGGTTAAAAAACTTTCTAAATGCTGTTTTGAATACTTTGAGGGGTCTAGTTTTTAAAATGGGGTGCTTTATGGGGGTTTCTAATACATAGGCCCCTCAAAGCCACTTCAGAACTGAACAGGTACCTTAAAAAAAAGGCTTTTGAAATTTTCTTAAAAATATGAGAAATTGCTGTTTATGTTCTAAGCCTTGTAACGTCCAAGAAAAATAAAATAATGTTCAAAAAACGATGCCAATCTAAAGTAGACATATGGGAAATGTGAACTAGTAACTATTTTGGGTGGTATAACCGTCTGTTTTTCAAGCAGATGCATTTCAATTCTGAAAAATGCTATTTTTTCTAAATTTTCTCTAAATTTTGCAATTTTTCTCAAATAAAGACTGAATATATCGACCAAATTTTACCACGAACATGAAGCCCAAAGTGTCACGAGAAAACAATCTCGGAATCGCTTGGATAGGTTTAAGCATTCCGACGTTATTACCACATAAAGTGAAATATGTCAGATTTGAAAAATGGGCTCTGAGCCTTAAGGCCCAAACTAGGCTGCGTCCTTAACCCCTTCCCTCTTTAGCCACTTTTGACCTTCCTGACAGAGCCTCATTTTTCAAATCTGACATGTGTCACTTTATGTGGTAATAACTCCGGAATGCTTTCACCTATCCAAGCGATTCTGAGATTGTTTTCTCGTGACACATTGGACTTTATGTTACTGGCAAAATTTGCTCGATATGTTCAGTATTTAATTGTGAAAAACACTAAAAATTAGCGTAAAATTGCAAAAATTAGCATTTTTCTCAATTTAAATGTATCTGCTTGTAAGACAGGCAGTTATACCACACAAAATGGTTGCTAATTAACATCACCCATATGTCTACTTTAGATTGGCATCGTTTTTTGAACATCCTTTTATTTTTCTATGACCTCACAAGGCTTAGAACTTTAGCAGCAATTTCTCACATTTTCAAGAAAATTTCAAAAGGCTATTTTTACAGGGGCCAGTTCAGTTGTGAAGTGGCTTTGAGGGCCTTATATATTAGAAACCCCAAAAAAGTCACCCCATTTTAAAAACTTCACCCCTCAAAGTATTCAAAACAGCATTTAGAAAATGTCTTAACCCTTTACACTTTTCACAGGAATTAAAGCAAAGTAGAGGTGAAATTTACAAATTTCATATTTTTCTGCAGAAATACATTTTTAATACAATTTTTTTTATAACACAGAAGGTTTTACCAGAGAAATGCAACTCAATATTTGTTGCCCAGTTTCTGCAGTTTTAGGAAATATCCCACATGTGGCCCTAGCGTGCTACTGGACTGAAGCACCGGCCTCAGAAGCAAAGGAGCGCCTATTGGATTTTGGGGCCTTATTTTTGTTAGAATATATTTTAGGCACCATGTCAGGTTTGAAGGGCTCTTGCGGTGCCAAAACAGTCAAAATCACCCAAAAGTGACCCCATCTGGGAAACTAGACACCTCAAGGAAATTATCTAGGGGTGTAGTGAGCATTTTGACCGCACAGGTTTTTTACAGAAATTATTGGAAGTAGGCCGTGAAAATTAAAATCAACATTTCTTCAAAGAAAATGTAGGTTTAGCGATTTTTTTTCTCATTTCCACAAGGACTAAAGGAGAAAAAGCACCGCAAAATTTGTAAAGCAATTTCTCCCGAGTAAAACAATACCTCACATGTGGTAATAAACGGTTGTTTGGAGACACGGCGTGGCTGAGAAGGGAAAGCGCGCTATTTGGCTTTTGGAGTTCACATTTAGCAGGAATGGTTTGCGGGGGCCTTGTCACATTTACAAAGCCCCTGAGGTGACAAAACAGTGGAAACCCCAAACAAGTGACCCCATTTTGGAAACTATACCCCTTGAGGAAATTATCTAGGGGTATAGTGAGCATTTTGACCCCACAGGTTTTTTGCAGAAATTTTTGCAAGTAGGCTGTGAAAATGAAAATCTACATTTTTTCAAATAAAATGTAGGTTTAGCTAATTTTTTTTCATTTCCACAAGGACTAAAGGAGAAAAAGCACCATAAAATTTGTAAAGAAATTTCTCCCGAGTAAAACAATACCCCACATGTGGTAATAAACGGCTGTTTGGACACACGGCGAGGCTGAGAAGGGAAAGAGCGCCATTTGGCTTTTGGAACTCAAATTTAGCAGGAATGGTTTGCGGAGGCCATGTCACATTTACAAAGCCCCTGAGGGGATAAAACAGTGGAAACCCCCCACAAGTGACCCCATTTTGGAAACTACACCCATTGATGAAATTATCTAGGGGTATAGTGAACGATTTGACACCACAGTTTATTTGCAGAAATTATTGGAAGTAGGCCCTGAAAATAATAATCTACATTTTTTCAAAGAAAATGTAGGTTTAGCTAATTTTTTCTAATTTCCAGAAGGACTGAAGGAGAAAAAGCACCACAAAATTTGTAAAGCAATTTCTCCCGAGTAAAACAATACCCCACATGTGGTAATAAACGGCTGTTTGGACACACGGCAGGGCTTAGAAGGGAAAGAGCGCTATTTGGCTTTTTGAGATCACATTAAGCAGGAATGATTTGCGGAGGCCAGGTCACATTTGCAAAGCCCCTGAGGGGACAAAACAATGAAAACGCCCAAAAAGGGACTTCATTTAGGAAACTACACCTCTTGAGGAATGCATCTAGGGGTGTAGTGAGCATTTTGACCCCACAGATGTTTCATAGAATTTATTAGAATTAGGCAGTGAAAATAAAAACAGTCCTTTTTCTTCAATAAGACGTAGCTTTAGCGCAAATTTTTACATTTTCTCAACAAATAAAGGAAAAAAAGAACCCAACATTTGTAAAGCAATTTCTCCCGAGTACGGCAATACCCCATATGTGGTCATAAACTGCTGTTTGGGCAAACCGCAGGGCTCAGATGGGAAGGACCGCCATTTGGAGTGCAGATGTTGCTGGATTGGTTTCTGGGCGCCTGTGGGCCCAAAACAGTGGAAACCCCCCAGAAGTGACCCCATTTTGGAAACTACACCCCCCAATGCATTTACCAAGGGGTGTAGTAAGCATTTTAACCCTGCAGGTGTTTTGTAGAAATTAGTGTGCGCTCAATGTTGCAGAGTGAAAATGGGATTTTTTTCCATAGATATGCCAATATGTGGTGCCCGGCTTGTGCCACCATAACAAGACAGCTCTCTAATTATTATGCAGTGTTTCCCGGTTTTAGAAACACCCTACATGTGGCCCTAATCTTTTGTCTGGACATATGACAGGGCTCAGAAGTGAAGAGTACCATGCGGAGTGGAGGCCTAATTTGGCGATTTACAAAGTATTGGTTCACAACTGCAGAGGCTCAGATGTGAAATAATAAAAATAAACCCCTGATAAGTGACCCCCACTATGGAACTGCACCCCTCAAGGCATTAATTAAGGGGTGTAGTGAGCATTTTCACCCCACAGGTCTTTTCCATAAATGAATGCGCTGCGGATGGTGCAAATTAAAAATTTATATTTTTCCCTAGATATGCCATTCAGTGGCAAATATGTAATGCCCAGCTTATGACGCTGGAGACACACACCCCAAAAATTGTTAAAAGGGTTCTCCCGGGTATGACGATGCCATATATGTTGAAGGAAACTGCTGTTTGGGGACGCTGTAGGGTTCAGGGCCGAGGGAGCACCATTTGGCTTTTGGAGAGCGGATTTTGCTTGGTACTATATTTGTTTGAGTATTGCTGGTGTTTTATAATGTGGGGGTACATGTAAGCGGGGCGGAGTATATAAGGGGCATAGTCAGGTGGTATAAAAAAATAAAAATAATCCATAGATGTGTGTTACGCTGTGAAGCAATCCTTTCCGCACAGGCCAGTGTCGCACTGATAAATGGTGTCATTTCTTATCCCCCTTTTGGTCCACACTCCGCGCCTTTGTAGTTTGGGGAATTTTGCTGGGAAGTGTTGTCCTGGTATAATACGGGCACCGTCGCTTCCAGCGGATATGTTTGGGCCCTCCCCTTCCTGGTTCCCTAATTTTAGGTCCTTGATAAATCGCCTCTTGAAACAGAAGAAATGTTCCCCTCGGGCACAACTGCATATTTTTTTATTTCCTGACTTATTGGAGCCATAACTAATTTTATTTTTCATAGACGTAGCGGTATGAGGGCTGGTTTGTTGCGGGACGAGCTGTAGTTATTATTGGTACCATTTTGGGGTACATGCAACTTTTTGATCACCTTTTATCCTATTTTTTGGGATGCCAGGTAAACAAAAAAACGCAATTCTGGCACAGCTTTTTTAGTTTTTTTTTATACAGCGTTCACCACGCATTATAAACTACATGTTAACTTTATTCTGCGGGTCAGTACGATTCCGGCAATACCTAATTTATAGCACTTTTTTATGTTTTACAACTTTTTGCACAATAAAATTACTTTTGTAAAAAGAATGTATTTTTTCTGTCGCCAAGTTGTGAGAACCATAACTTTTTAATTTTTTTGTTGACGGAGTTGTATGAGGGCTTGTTTTTTGCAGGACGAGCTATAGTTTTTATAGGTACTATTTTTGGATACGTGCGACTTTTTGATCACTTTTTATTGTAATATTTGTAGGGCAAAGTGACCTAAAAACAGAAACTCTGGTAAAGTTGTTTACGTTTTTTTTTACGCTGTTCACCGTGTGCAATAAATAATATAATATTTTGATACCTCCGGTCGTTACGGTCGTGGCGATACCAAATACATATGGTTTATTATTATTTTTCAATAATAAAGGACTTGATAAGAGTAAAAGGGGGATTGTGTGTTATTTGATTACTTGAAACTTTTATTGTTTTCAAACTTTTATTTTTTGCACTTTTTTTTACACTTTTTTTATACTTTTTTTACACTTTTTCTCAAGTCCCACTAGGGGACTTGAAGGTCCAACGGTCAGATTTATTTTTTTCTAATACATTGCACTACCTATGTAGTGCAATGTATTAGATCTGTCAGTCATTCACTGACAGCAAGCCGTTTAGGCTTCGCCTCCCGGCGGGGCCTAAATCGGCTTCCGTAATGGCAGAGCAGGAGACCATTGTGTCTCCTGTTGCATAACAGCAGTCGCCAGTCCCGATTGCCTATCAGGGCTGGCGATCTGCTAGTAACCGCTACGATGCAGCAATCGCTTTCGATTGCTGCATCGAAGGGGTTAATGGCAGGGATCGGAGCTAGCTCCTGTTCCTGCCGTTACAGGTGGATGTCAGCTGTACAGTACAGCTGACCTCCACCGCTGATGACGCCGGATCAGCTCCTGACCCGGCGCCATCTTGCCGGCAGCTACGGAAGCCGATCAGGCTCCGCCGCCGGGCGGATCTTGACCGGCTTCGGTGCTAGGCAGACCGGGAGGCCAGTATTAGGCCTCCAGTTGCCATTGCAGCCACCGGAACCCCGGCAATTTCATTGCTGGGGCTCCGATGAGCTGCAAACACCTTAAGTGCAGCGATCGCGTTTGAGCGCTGCACTTAAGGGGTTAATGGCGGGGATCGAAGCTAATTTCGGTCCCCGCCGTTACAGTCGGATGTCAGCTGTAAGATACAGCTGAGATCCGACGATGTTGGCACCGACTCAGCTTCTGAGCCGGTGCCAAACTTTTGACGTACATGTACGGCATTTTGCGGGAAGTCAATGCTTTCCATGACGTACATGTACGTCAAATGTCGGGAAGGGGTTAAGGGGTTAATGATATAGAGGATGGGATTAATAGCACTATTTCTATTTTTGCAGATGACACCAAGCTATGCAATATAGTTCAGACTATGGAAGATGTTTGTGAATTGCAGGCAGATTTAAACAAACTAAGTGTTTGGGCATCCACTTGGCAAATGAAGTTTAATGTAGATAAATGTAAAGTTATGCATCTGGGTACGAAAAACCTGCAAGCATCATATGTCCTAGGGGAGCTACACTGGGGGAGTCAATTGTTGAGAAGGATCTGGGTGTACTTGTAAATCATAAACTAAATTTCAGCATGCAGTGTCAATCAGCTGCTTCAAAGGCCAGCAAAATATTGTCGTGTATCAAAAGAGGCATGGACTCGCGGGACAGGGATGTAATATTACCACTTTACAAAGCATTAGTGAGGCCTCATCTAGAATATGCAGTCCAGTTCTGGGCTCCAGTTCATAGAAAGGATGCCCTGGAGTTGGAAAAAATACAAAGAAGAGAAACGAAGCTAATAAGGGGCATGGAGAATCTAAGTTATGAGGAAAGATTAAAAGAACTAAACCTATTTAGCCTTGAGAAAAGACGACTAAGGGGGGACATGATTAACTTATATAAATATATGAATGGCGCATACAAAAAATATGGTGAAATCCTGTTCCATGTAAAACCCCCTCAAAAAACAAGGGGGCACTCCCTCCGTCTGGAGAAAAAAAGGTTCAACCTGCAGAGGCGACAAGCCTTCTTTACTGTGAGAACTGTGAATCTATGGAATAGCCTACCGCAGGAGCTGGTCGCAGCAGGGACAGTAGATGGCTTTAAAAAAGGCTTAGATAATTTCCTAGAACAAAAAAATATTAACTGCTATGTGTAGAAATTTTTTACTTCGCCTTTCCCATCCCACTTCCCCTTTCCCATCCCTTGGTTGAACTTGATGGACATGTGTCTTTTTTCAACCGTACAAACTATGTAACTATGTAACTATGTAACTTTACCTACAGTCCTATGTAACACCACAGATAACTCAGTGATAACTCTCTGAGTACAGATAATGTAGTAGATGATAACTATACCCATAGACACATATAAACACACACCCAGAGGCATATATATGTGTGTATATATATAAAAGGACAGCAGAGTTTATAAGGGGCAGCAGAGTATATATAGGGGAAGCAGGGTATATAAGGGGCAGCCGAGTATATAATTGGCAGCAGGGCATATAGGGGCAGCAGGTTATATAAGGGGCAGCAGAGTATATAAGGGGCAGCAGGGTATATAAGAAGCAGCAGGATATATAGGGGCAGCAGGGTATATAGGGGGCAGCACAGATATCTTCGTTTTATCTGATCTACTCTAATATTGAACACACACTTTTACAAAGAGACACACACACACACACTGTAACATATACACATACTGTATACACACACAGACATACTGTATACACACACAGACACACACACACACACACTGTAACATATACACATACTATAAACCTATAGAATATAGGGCACAATTAACACAAATAACTTGAAAAATGTATACATTTTATTGAATATTACAACCTTAAAAGATGAGTCATACTGAGCAAAAAACACAGAAGACGTCCGACACATACAGAGAACATACAGAAAAAATGGTAAATGACAATATCACGGGTATCAGTATATATCTGTCCTTAGGTAATGTTGGCCCTATAGCTAGTAGTTAAAGCCTCTATATATTTAAACAACCACTTTTGCCAAGTGGAAAAAATGTGTGTATACAGCTGAAAAGAGGCTGGAAAGTCAGACCCATGTGCCCAATGCACAGATATAACAAAAAAACTGCAGGCTTGAAGCTGAGGACTGGTGTAGAGAACACAGCATGTCTGCAATAATGATAAAGGCAATTGGAATGAACAAATACCTAGGGAGAGAAGATGTGTAACATACCCATTTGTAGTCCTCTGCATGGAGAGAACGTCAGTACCCGACGCGTGTTTCGGCGAAATGCCTTCGTCCGGGGGTGCCGTCTCTCCAGCAGGAACCTCCCCTTTTGAAACATATAGCCGTCCAATCATGTCAACATTTAGAGATCACATGGGGCAGTGAATGTGTAAATACTGGCGTCATGTGTCGGAAACGGGAAGACTCGTAACAATCCCCCGACTGCGCGTCATCAAGGGGGCGTGAACCAACGGCGACTGACGCCGTAGATACACGCCCACCCAGATGCAGACACACGAGTCAGAGGGAAGCCGAGGAAACCCTCCCGGCGCAAGTGCACGAACAAGCACTGCTACGAAAAAAATGTATCCCATGAGATATACAGAGTGCAGAATCAGACAGCAGATATGAAGTCGGTAGGGCATGAAATACAATGTTTAAACAGTAATGACTATACATTGGATCAAGTGCGACAGCTATAAGCATATTTAACATGCAGTTGGACAGTATGAAGTTCAATAAAGAGCAATGTAAATAAGACCAAACAACATATTTAAAAATGTTACAAAATATATGTCAATTTACACTGTATACAAAAAGGCAAATATGTCATATTAGAGATAGATCATATGTCTCATACATAACCACTGTGACAAAGATAGTAGCAACATCTATTTGATCAAACTTATATAGCTATATATCCAAATAATTATAGATAAATAAGACTACATATACATTAGTTGTTATATATATATGACAGAGATGTTTAAACAATAAATAAAGAATAATATATATGAAATATATATAAAAAATTGGTCTAAAAGACCTGAATAGATAACATTTAGAGAAATATATACGTACAATATCTATGTGAAATGAAATTATATAATAGATAGAAGAAATAATAAAAAATAAATGAATAAGAAATAAAAAATATATATATGTTGTACATGTATATGTGTAATGAGAAATAAATTATATACGTATCAAATCTAAAATACAACAATTTAATAATTGTGAATTGTGAACCGAAAAAAAAAATATATATATATATATATATATAATAAATAATAAAACGATGTAATGTGTGTAGTATAAAACAAATAATTATGTATATGTATAGTGTATACTTATAAGAGTGATAAAAAACTACATATAATGCTATACAATGAAACAAAAGTGTAGTGGATGTTGCAAAGCACCATATTAAATTTTATTAATATATTAATTCGAATGGATATCACAAAGCATGTGAAACGAAAATAAAAAAAGTGATGAAGGAATAATGAAATAAATAATAAAAAAGTGCATATGTGTGAATATTAATGGACAATTACCCATAATAGATATAAATAAACCGTGATAATAAATGGTTAAAAAATAATAAAGATAAGATATAAATAAATGTAATTAAATAATTACTGATTAATTGATAATTGTGCATTTAAACGAAATAAAAAATGAGTAGTAGAAAGTGTGTGGTGTAAAGAATGTATATTCATATGAATATGACGTACATGAATATAGAATAAGTGTCATAGACATGCGATGAAATAGGAGCGTTATGTTGGTGAATATACAAGGACGCACTATATTGTGTATAAGAGATATATATATATGTAATTCGAATATATATCAAAAACAAATAAACCAACGAATGTAATATAAGAATACTAAAAAAGAAAAGAAAAAGAAAAAATATATATATTGTAAATATTTATAGACAAATAAACACAACAGATATAAAGTAGATGAATGAAAATAGTAAATAATAGATAATACATAAAGAAATAAAGAATATATATAGTGAGTATATATATATATATATATATATATATATATATATATATATATATATATATATTTGACTACATAAGGTCATAGTAACGACCATTAGGCAAGGAAAATACATAGCGTTCTTCATTGGATGTAAATACATGTTCATCGCACTGTATTCACGACCTCTCATTCTTCAAAGTGTATCAGGACATAGTAAGTTCTATAATGAAAGGGGAGGTAATTAGACACATAAACAAGTGAAACATATTTAAAATATTGAAAATAACCCACTGGAGGTTAATGGTCAAAGGAATGGGGTGAAATTAAGGTTCTCATTGAGCCCAGAAGGAGACATAGTCCCCAGAGTCCAGATCCACTTGGATTCACACTTTGCCAATCTTTTAGATATGTCACCCCCTCTAATATGTTTTTCGATACAGTCGATTCCTCTAACCCTAAGTTTTGTTGAATCGCATGCATGGTATGCCTTGAAATGTCGGGCGACAGGTTTCAAGGTTTCGGGGTTCTCAGACGTTTCAGCCAACGTGATGTCACGGATGTGTTCCCTAACTCGAATTTTGAGTTCACGTGTAGTGAGTCCGACATATATTTTGGGGCAGGGGCAGGTGGCATAGTAGACAACTGCCTTAGTTGAACAACGTTTGTCGACTCAATGGGCAAACGTACATTCACTATTACCCACTCTATCACTTGTTCAACTAAGGCAGTGATATCCATTCGAATTAATATATTAATAAAATTTAATATGGTGCTTTGCAACATCCACTACACTTTTGTTTCATTGTATAGCATTATATGTAATTTTTTATCACTCTTATAAGTATACACTATACATATACATAATTATTTGTTTTATACTACACACATTACATCGTTTTATTATTTATTATATATATATATATTTTTTCGGTTCACAATTCACAATTATTAAATTGTTGTATTTTATATTTGATACGTATATAATTTATTTCTCATTACACATATACATGTACAACATATATATATATTTTATTTCTTATTCATTTATTTTTTATTATTTCTTCTATCTATTATATAATTTCATTTCACATAGATATTGTACGTATATATTTCTCTAAATGTTATCTATTCAGGTCTTTTAGACCAATTTTTAATATATATTTCATATATATTATTCTTTATTTATTGTTTAAACATCTCTGTCATATATATATAACAACTAATGTATATGTAGTCTTATTTATCTATAATTATTTGGATATATAGCTATATAAGTTTGATCAAATAGATGTTGCTACTATCTTTGTCACAGTGGTTATGTATGAGACATATGATCTATCTCTAATATGACATATTTGCCTTTTTGTATACAGTGTAAATTGACATATATTTTGTAACATTTTTAAATATGTTGTTTGGTCTTATTTACATTGCTCTTTATTGAACTTCATACTGTCCCACTGCATGTTAAATATGCATATAGCTGTCGCACTTGATCCAATGTATAGTCATTACTGTTTAAACATTGTATTTCATGCCCTACCGACTTCATATCTGCTGTCTGATCCTGCACTCTGTATATCTCATGGGATACATTTTTTTCGTAGCAGTGCTTGTTCGTGCGCTTGCGCCGGGAGGGTTTCCTCGGCTTCCCTCTGACTCGTGCGTGTGCATCTGGGTGGGCGTGTATCTACGGCGTCAGTCGCCGTTGGTTCACGCCCCCTTGATGACGCGCAGTCGGGGGATTGTTACGAGTCTTCCCGTTCCCGACACATGACGCCAGTATTTCCACATTCACTGCCCCATGTGATCTCTAAATGTTGACATGATTGGACGGCTATATGTTTCAAAAGGGGAGGTTCCTGCTGGAGATACGGCACCCCCGGACGAAGGCATTTCGCCGAAACGCGCGTCGGGTACTGACGTTCTCTCCATGCAGAGGACTACAAATGGGTATGTTACACATCTTCTCTCCCTAGGTATTTGTTCATTCCAATTGCCTTTATCATTATTGCAGACATGCTGTGTTCTCTACACCAGTCCTCAGCTTCAAGCCTGCAGTTTTTTTGTTATATCTGTGCATTGGGCACATGGGTCTGACTTTCCAGCCTCTTTTCAGCTGTATACACACATTTTTTCCACTTGGAAAAAGTGGTTGCTTAAATATATAGAGGCTTTAACTACTAGCTATAGGGCCAACATTACCTAGGGACAGATATATACTGATACCCGTGATATTGTCATTTACCATTTTTTCTGTATGTTCTCTGTATGTGTCGGACGTCTTCTGTGTTTTTTGCTCAGTATGACTCCTCTTTTAATGTTGTAATATTCAATAAAATTTATACATTTTTCAAGTTATTTGTGTTAATTGTGCCCTATATTCTATAGGTTTATATTAGTCGTTTAGGGCAACACACCAAGGGTTACTTGGCACACTGAGGTCTAGCTTTTATGTACAGGCACTAGTATAGTGTATATTTATATGTATACTAATTAGACCCCTTTCCTGCATGTATCAATAGGTTTACATATACACATACTGTATACACACACACAGACATACTGTATACACACAGACATACACACTGTATACACACAGACACATACTGTATACACACTAGGGATGTCACGATACCAGAATTTGTACTTCGATACCGTACTATGTGTAGTATTGCGATTTCGATACCAAAACAATACTTTTGCCAACAATAATAATAATTTAAAAAAAGTTCTTTCGTTTTCTGATGTAAGGCACGTGGTGTGATGAATTTTGAACCTCCACGTGCCCCACATTAATAGTAATTGACCCCATCATGTTCCTCAGTCATAATGGACAACATTGGGTTAATGTGTGAGGTACATTATGGGGTTAATTACTATTAATGTGAGGCACATGGAGGTTCAAAAGTCATAATACCTCGTGCATCACATTAATAAGTGAAAGAAAGAAGTTTTTATTTTTTTAACAGCGTAAACATGAATGACACTATAAATGTGTTATTATGGTCGCGACGATACCGAATATGTGTATATTTTATGTATCGAGACTTATTTTAATGTTTATTGTAATGTGTGTTTTATTTTAAAATGTAACATTACTTTATTTTTTTACGTTATTATTTTTAAACTTTAATGTACTGGCATATATCTATATGCCAGTACATTAGCCTGTGTACTAATAGTACACAGGCAGTTGTTAGGGCATACCTCAGTATGCCCTAACAACAGGAAATATGGTCAGACAGCCCTGGGGTCCTTCAATGGACCCTGGGCTGTCTGCCCATATATGGTATGGCCCTCGACCGCGTCACAGGAATTCCCTGTGACGCGATCCAAAGGGCATCCCCCTTCTCATTTTCCTCTGAATGCTGCGGTCAGCTTTCATCGCAGCGTTCAGGGGAATAAAGGCAGAGAAGAGAGGTTTCTCTGATCTCCGCCGTTACAGCGGGACTGTGGCTGTGTAATACAGCCATTGGCCCACTCCTGACAATAAGTGTGCGCACGGCCAGCATGAGGTGATGCGGCAGGCGCTGCACTAATAAGCGGCGGGGCAGCATCGAAGACAGAACGTGGGGTGTGTTTTGTAGTGCGCCCATATGTTCTGTCTTCAGTGCCGGCAATCATTAGTGCAGCGCTGTCCGCATCACATCATTCTGACCCCGCACGCACTTGTCAGGACTCAGGAGCGGGACAATGGCTGTATTACGCAGCCGCAGCCCCGCTCTCATACAGTCATGTGTTACTATACTGAGCTGTGCGGCTGCACAGCTAAGTATCGAAATACATGAAATAACGGTATTGAACCGTTTGAGGGTGCACGGTATCGGAACAGTATCGAAGTTTCGATGCATCGTGCATCCCTAATGCACACAGACACTGTATACACACAGAAACACATACTGTATACACACACAGAGACACATACTGTATACACACACATACACATACCGTATACACACAGAGACACTATACACACATATACACACAGACACATACTGTATACACACATATACACACAGATACACATACTGTATACACACAGACACACATAGATACTCACCATCTCTACATGCTGACAGGATCACAAGCTTCTTGCTGGACGGGCTGTGGGCGGAGCTTCCTCCTCGTCTCTTGTTCCTCGGCTCTTATTTACTCTGTGTGTGTAACTAAGAACAGAGCACAGAGTAGAGGCAGAGCCCAGTGGCGCCCCCTACATGCTGGGAGGGTGCAGCGCCCTGTGCGCTCGCACATCCCTAAGGCCGGCCCTGCACCCAATATATATGCATTGGGGGCACTGGTGTACACTAACCATTTCCCTGTGTAAACAGGTCAATGATTAGCTGATGAACAAGCTCATTGTTGTTTCAAACAGCTGACCCCATGCCTGCAACAGCTGGGATAGGAAATAGCTTCAAAGCTGGTCGTTTAACTCCTCAGATGCCTTGGTCAATAGCGACCGCGGCATCTGAGCAGTTAGACAGAGGCAGGGGACTCCTTCTGTCGCCCATATTGGCTCGTGAGGAAATAGTGGGGAGCTGATCAGTTGCCATGGCAGCTGGAGTCCTTTTGATGGCATCTTGCTCTGCCATCAATGATGTATTATCAGGCCTTGCCAGAGGCTATGCTTAACCCAGAGAAAGTTGAGCCAGCGCTGTTGGCGTGTTTAAAAAGGAATCATGTTCCTATTTTTATTTGGTATGAAAAGCAAAATCACACGAACAAAAAGACGTGGTAACACGGCAGTTTCAGGTAGGTATTCGGAGCCTACGCGTTTCGAACACTCGCAGTGTTCTTAGTCATGGCTATTATTCCATTAGTCTGTTTGTTCGTCTGATTTTACTTTTCATACTAAATAAAAATAGGAACATGATTCCTTTTTAAACACGCCAACAGCGCTGGATCAACTGTCTTTGTTTTTCATTGCTGCCTGCCATGGACCGTCGCGGATATCCGAGCGAGTCAGACGTGGGACTGGTGAGCTGGAGGTTTCCTCCCCCTGCTTCTTTGCTATGCTTAACCCCTTAGTGACCACCAATACGCCTTTTCACGGCGGTCACTAAGGGGCCTTAGGCTAGGCTGTCGCCTTTTCACGGTGGCCCAGTCTAAGTCCTGCATGGGTGTCCCAGTAAAAAAATGTATAAAACCATTTTTTTCCATAAAAAGTGGTTTTATTTAGTAAATGTGTAAAAAATAAATAAAAGTACACATATATGGTATCGCCGCGACTGTAATGACCCAAACAATAAAATTAATATGTCATTTAAACCGCAAAGTGAACACCGTAAAAAAAATAATGCAAAAAAACCATGGTGAATGTGCTTTTTTTTTTTTTTTAAATTGCCACCCAAAAAAGTCATTTTAAAAGTTAATCAATAAGTCCCATATACCCCCAAAACAGTACCAATCAAAACTACGTCTTGTCCTGCAAAATACAAGTACTCATATCACTACATTGACAGAAAAATAAAAAAAAAGTACAGCTCTTGAAAAGCGATGATGCAAAAATAAATAATTTTAGTTCAAAACAGTTTTTATTGTGCAAAAGTCTTAAAACATAAAAAACCTATACAAATGTGGTATCGTCGTAATCGTACCGACCCATACAATAAAGGTAACTTGTTATTAATGCCGCAGAGTAAATGGCGTGAATTTAAATAAAACGCATAGAACTATGGCGGAATTTCAGGGCTTTTTTCTATTCCCCCCCCACACAAAAAAAAGTTAATAAAAGTTAATCAAAAAATGATATGTACCCCAAAATTAAAAATTACAACTAATCCCGTAAAAAACACATCCTCATACAGTTATGTCGACAGAAAAAGAAAAAAGTTATATCTCTTTGAATGCGACTATAGAAAAACTGAAAAAACTGAAAAAATAGCGTGGTCACTAAGGCCTAAAATAGGCTGGTCACTAATGGGTTAATAGTAGAACACGGATAAAGGGAATACACTACCATGCAATACTTGTGTTGCAAAGTCCCCTAGAGGGATTAAAGAAAAAAAGTCTAAAAATGTTTAATACATTTTTAAAATTTTTTAAAAAAAACTAAAATTTTCAATGTAAGCAATAAAAAAAGTAAACATAAATGGTATCGCCTTGTCCGTAAAAGTTCAAACTATTAAAATATCACATTATTTAAAGAGTAACTAAACTTTCAAAAACCTTCTGACATGTCATAGTGACATGTCAGAAGGTTCGATCGGTGCTGATCCCCCACGATCACTAAAACAAAGCGCCAGAAGCGCTTGGGTGAGCGCTGAGCCGCTTCTTTTCTAAACGGCTTTTCTCACAAAGCCGAGGAATTGGTGTACGAATTCTTTCCGAGAAAAAACGATCAGAAACTAAGCGGCTCAGCGCTCACACGAGCACTTCTGCCGCTTCGTTTTAGCGATCGGTGGGGGTCTCCAGTGTTCGGACCCACCAAGATCAAAACTTCTGACATGTCACTATGACATGCAAGAAGTTTTTTGAAAGTTTAGTTACGCTTTAACCTACTAGGTGAACGCTGTAGGAATAAAAATTCACAGTGACAGAATTACTGGGGTTTTTTGGCCAATAAAAACTACAGCTCGCTCCACTAAGAACAAGCCCTCACACTGTTCCATTGACAGAAAAATATAAAAGTTACGAGTCTCAGAATATTTCTTTTTTTTTTTTTTTTTTTTAAAAAGGGAGCTTGTCATCTCCAAAAACAGACGCTGATTCCAGTGGTCTGTCACTTATGTGCTAATGTGAACCCTCTACCGAGAACTTACATATAGAGGCTAGGCAGCACAGCCAGAGACGAGCTGCCCCTCGCCCTGCCCACTCTCTGCTGTTTCCACCTACTCTCTGTTGATTGACAGATGTCTCCCTAATACTGTACATAGCGAGATGTCTGTCAATCAATGGAGAATGGGAGCTAGCAGAACTAGTGGAGAGTGGGTGGCGCTTGCGGCGGCTAATAGATAAGTTGGACTCATCTAGATGATTGTTCCCTTTTAACAAAGTGTTTTTACTTAGTAAAAGATAAAGAAAAGTATATCTATTTGGTTTCGCCCTAATTCTATTGACCTGTAGAATAAAGTTACCATGTAACTTTTAGCCCGGGTTCCCACGTAGCATAAACGCTGTGGAATTTTCTGCAACAGAATTCTGTGCGGAAATTCCGCAGCATTTACAGTAGTAGCAAAGTGCATGAGATTCAGAAAATCTCATGCCCAAAGTGCGGAAAAAAACACCTGCAGCATAAACGTTAATAAATTGACCTGCGGTGCGGAATTTAATTCCGCAGCATGTCAATTTATGCTGCGTTTTTGTTGCTTTTCTGCTGCGGGTTTTCCCCATTGAATTCAATGGGGATGCAAAACCTGCAACAGAAAGCCAAGCATTGTGACTTTTGCGGCGTATTCGCTATTACACTGCAAAAATCTTAATTATGGAAAAAAAACAAAAAAACATACTCACCCAGACTGGCAAAAAAACATACTTCCTGCAGTCCGGCCGCCTGGGTTGACGTTACAGCCAATCGCAGTGCAACGTTAGTCATATGGGATGATACGTCATCCCAGAAGGCCAGCCTGGATTATGTCAGAGGCCGGCCTCCAGGGACGATGTTACATCCCATGTGACCACCGCTGCAGTGAATCACAGACTGCAGCGGTCACGTGGGCTGCAGCATCATCCAGGGAAGCTGGACCGGACTGCGATGGAGGGACGCGTCGCCATAACAACGACCTACGTAAGTATGAGCAGTTTTTACCGCTGCTCTCCGCAGCGGAGATTCCGTCCGAAAGAACGCACCACAATGTGGTGTGGTTTTCGGACGGAATGTATTGCAGGCTCCGGGTCGGATACGCTGCATGGTTTTTACGCAGCGCATCCGTCCCGTGGAAACCCGGACTTACTTCCTGCACATTGATCACTGTCAAAACAAAGCCCAAAAAACAATGGAGGAATTACTGGGTTTTTTTTCCATTTCATTTAAAAAAATAATTTTCAAAAGTTTGTCAGTAAATGATATGGTACATTAAGGGTATGTGCACACACACTAATTACGTCCGTAATTGACGGACGTATTTCGGCCGCAAGTACCGGACCGAACACAGTGCAGGGAGCCGGGCTCCTAGCATCATAGTTATGTACGATGCTAGGAGTCCCTGCCTCGCTGCAGGACAACTGTCCCGTACTGAAAACATGATTACAGTACGGGACAGTTGTCCTGCAGCGAGGCAGGGACTCCTAGCATCGTACATAAGTATGATGCTAGGAGCCCGGCTCCCTGCACTGTGTTCGGTCCGGTACTTGCGGCCGAAATACGTCCGTCAATTACGGACGTAATTAGTGTGTGTGCACATACCCTAAATAGTACCACTGAAAAATACAACTCGTCCCGCACAAAACAAGCCCTCATATGGCTATGTCGATGGAAAAATAAAAAAGTTATGGCTCCTGGAATGTGATGATGGAAAAACGAAAATGAGAAAAATAATATTGGCTGAGTCTCCAAGGGGTTAAAGGGAATCTGTCACCAGCATTTCACCTATTGAACTTTACTTATCCCTCACTGGCCGCTGCTATCAAAAGTTCATTGCCGTTATCCCCTCTCCTAAACTCCGCCCACCCCAGGATAGGACATCAATGCACAAGCGCAGGATTTAGTTTGCTGGGGGAAGGCGAGGAGCTGTCAATCAAAAGTAAGGAGGCGGAGTAAACTCGGAAAGACTTGAGGAATGAAGATATGACTCTTTTCTGCTCATCAGCATACGGTGCGGGAACACTAAAAAACTGAATGCTAAAGCTACAGAGCCGACTAAGAAGATTATGTAGAAATGATTTTTCACCCTCTATCACCAGGTATTGCTGGTTTAATAGGTGAAATACTGGTGACAGATTACCTTTAAGGCCAAAATCCGCACCTAAAAGGCTAAGTTCGCACATGGCGGATACACTGCGTAGTAGCACGCAGCGCATCCGCCCTGTCTGCTGCAGGGAATTCCGGGCAAAAATGCACACCAAACCGTGGTGTAGTTTTCCGGCCGGAATGTCCGCTCCGAAAAACTGCAGCACTAAAGCCAGCCGGCCTACTGAGATGACGTTTTATCCATGTGACCACCGCTTCAGCCTGTGATTGGCTGCAGCGGCGGTCACATGAGATGAAGCGTCATCCCAGGAGGATGAAACACAGACTCCTAGGTAAGTTTATTTATTTTAGTTTTTTCTGAGTCCCATTTTATGTGGCGGGATCGCTGCGAATCTGCCGCAAAAAACAGAACTGCTATTTGAAGCAGGATTTACATCCCCATTGAATTCAATGGGGAGATTCCGCAACATATAATCAGCATTTACATAAAGACAATTGACATGCTGCGGAATGAACTTCCACACCGTAGGTCAATTTCTGAGCGGTATTTCCGCTCAGTATTTGCGCAGCGTGTGGATGAGATTTGTTCAATCTCATCAACTTTACTGCTACTGTATTTGCTGCGGATTTTCCTGCAACTAATTCCGTTGGGGAAAATCCGCAGTATTTGCGCAACGTGTGACCTGGCCCATACGAAATAGGTCCTTTTTTTTATGTTGTGTATTTGGGTGCCTTTTTTTTTTGTTTAAACTAGTCAGATTTAATTCGTAAGCGGAAACGCAAGATAAATTGATATGCTGCGTGATCATTTGGCCTCAAAGGGAATGTGTCGTGACTTTAATTTCTTTTTTTTTATTAAAGAGGCTCTGTCACCAGATTTTGCAACCCCTATCTGCTATTGCAGCAGATCGGCGCTGCAATGTAGATTACAGTAACGTTTTTATTTTTAAAAAACGAGCATTTTTGGCCAAGTTATGACCATTTTTGTATTTATGCAAATGAGGCTTGCAAAAGTACAACTGGGCGTGTTTACAGTAAAAGTACAACTGGGCGTGTATTATGTGCGTACATCGGGGCGTGTTTACTTCTTTTACTAGCTGGGCGTTAGGAATGGGAGTGTATGATGCTGACGAATCAGCATCATCCACTTCTCTTCAGAACGCCCAGCTTCTGGCAGTGCAGACACACAGCGTGTTCTCGAGAGATCACGCTGTGACGTCACTCACTTCCTGCCCCAGGTCCTGCATCGTGTCGGCCACATCGGCACCAGAGGCTACAGTTGATTCTGCAGCAGCATCAGCGTTTGCAGGTAAGTAGCTACATCGACTTACCTGCAAACGCCGATGCTGCTGCAGAATCAACTGTAGCCTCTGGTGCCGATGTGTCCTCGCTCGTCCGACACAATGCAGGACCTGGGGCAGGAAGTGACGACACAGCGTGATCTCTCGAGAACACGCTGTGTCTGTGCACTGCCAGAAGCTGGGCGTTCTGAAGAGAAGTGGATGATACTTCTCGTCAGAACGCCCAGCTAGTAAAAGAAGTAAACACGCCCCGATGTACACACATAATACACGCCCAGTTGTACTTTTACTTTTCAACACGCCCAGTTGTACTTTTACTTTAAACACGCCCAGTTGGACTTTAGAAAGCCTCATTTGCATAAATACAAAAATGGTCATAACTTGGCCAAAAATGCTAGTTTTTTAAAAATAAAAACGTTACTCTTATCTACATTGCAGCGCCGATCTGCTGCAATAGCAGATAGGGGTTGCAAAATCTGGTGACAGAGCCTCTTTGAGTTACTTTTTTTTTAAATTGTTGGTGTTCTTTTTTTCTTCCAAGTTAGGAATTATTAAAAAGTAAATAATAATTTGTAATGTTTCCTATGTTTGCTACCAGAGGGAGCATTTCCCATAATTACTGCAAGGTGAATCAGACAAAGCAACCCGACTAATGGTTGCTGTAAGGGCGGATTTACACGAGCGTGTGTGTTTTGCGCACGCAAAAAATGCGGCGTTTTGCATGCGCAAAAGGCACTTAACAGCTCCGTGTGTCATCACATAGGATGTACGGCTGCGTGATTTTCGCGCAGCCGCCATCATTCTGACATTCTGTTTGGATGTTTGTAAACAGAAAAGCACGTGGTGCTTTTCTGTTTTCAATCACACTTTTTACTGCTGTTGCGTGAATCACGCGCGTCCCATGGAAGTGCTTCCGTGTGCTGCGCGTGATTTTCACGCACTCATTGACTTCAATGGGTGCGTGATGTGCGAAAAACGCAGAAATATAGGACCTGTTGTGAGTTTTACGCAGCGGACTCACGCTGAGAAAAATCACTGACAGTCTGCACTGCCCCATAGACTAGCATAGGTCCGTGCGACGAGCGTGAAAAACACGCGCGTTGCACAGACGGATTACACGTTCGTGTAAATCCGCCCTAAATGTGGGAGGGACACTGTCCCTACTAGTGACCACACACAACATCTGTCCCTATATTTGTCTACAAGACAGGAGGGGTGTCTTCAAATTGCCTAGAAGGCCGAGTTCACACATAGCATAAACACTGCGGATTTTCCAAAACGGATTTCATTGCGGAAAATCTGCAGCATATTTGATGCTCAAAGTGGATGAGATTTGAACAAAAAAAGTGTAATGATAGGGGTAGGGAAACGGACAAGTGAGCCCTAATCTACCCGCCACTCTGTCCCTGCCTACTTGCAACGACCCGCCCTAGGCGACGGGGTACAACTGGGCGGCGGTCCCTACGCTCAGTAAGTGCACGAGACAAACAGACAAGGGTACACAAAGATAATGGAAATGGGGCAGTTGCCCACGGCAACACCGTGAGCAACAAGAGAGGTGAACGAGCCGAGTCAAACCAGGAGTGTACGAGGTACCAAACGCAGAGCAGGAGCGTAGTCAGTAAACCGGGGTCAATATGGAGCAGGATCAAATAGTCAGAAGTTGTAGTTGGGCCAGGAAACCACACGAGAAGAATCACAAGCAAAGGAGGAACAGGAAAGGCAGGTATAAATAGACAGAGGGCGGGAGCTAGCTGAGTCTGGCCAGGCTGCGATAGGCTCGCCCACTCCTAAGCCTGCCAGCCTGAGTGGTGGAAGCTGGAGTCAGTCTCAGAGACATAGACTGATTACCTATGGGCGTTAACCCCGAAGCTGTGCCTGGCAGATCCTTTACAAAAAGATTTTGTAAAAAATGGACAGCCCAATGTGACCGGGGCTTACTAGAGGTCACGTTGAAAGTAGGTCACTGACCTACTTTCAATGTGACCACTAGTAACCCCAGGAAAGTTAAAGAGTTAAGGAGGCGGCGATTCAAGTGAATTGCCGAGTGGTCCTGCATTCACAGCAGGCGTGGCCGGACAATTCATATGTATTGGAGGCAGCTCTTTATTAAAGTTAAAACAGCGCCCATTTTCTCTCTAGAAGCGAGGGTCGCTGTGAACAGCACATGCCACAGTACACGCGCAGTTCACAGCTAGAACGGCTCCGCTTAGGAGATAAAGTCGGCTCCCCTCCCTAGTCTCCTATGCTCTGGGTATGCCATATAGCACCTGTTTATGTGTCGTGCAGAGGCATACAGATTCTAATAAAGATGGATGCCCCCACAAAGGTAAACACATATTAATAAATACAGATAAGTTAGGGAACACACTAACATTATTTGAGAAAATAGGCCCATATCTTAAGACACATCAAATAAAATAAAAAAAAGTGTGACATCTTAACATTCTATCTGGCACTAATTATAAAGGCCCTCCAGTTGTCATTATGAGCATACCTCCCAACTTTTGAATTTGGAAAAGAGGGACATTTTAAGCCACGCCCCCTAACAACGCCAAATATTCAGCATAAACACATCAAATCACGGCCAGATCCTTCTTCAAATAACACGCGCACATTCTCACTGCGGATCTCTAGACTGTCTGGATATCACAGATATTATATTTCAGGTTATATCGTCTTTGTGTTACTTTTCCTATCTTGGGTATAACATTTGCTCATCACGGCGGCAGCAGGACAAAACAAAAGGCTGAGAACAATGAAAGTCAAGAGGGAGACCCTGTGGTGGATGACTTTTCAATTGACAGGTAGCAGGGATTTTTTTTTCCAGTTGTGTAACTCTGCTACTGGTCAATGGAAAAATCATCCACATGAGCTCCCTTGTAGATAGCGCAAGACACAGCCCCCCCTGTAGATAGCTCCACACACAACCCCCTGTAGATAGCTCCACACACAGCCCCCCTGTAGATAGCTCCACACACAGCCCCCTGTATATAGCTCCAGATACAGCCCCCCTGTACATAGTGCCACACACAGCCCCCTGTAGATAGCGCCACACACAGCCCCCTGTAGATAGCGCCACACACAGCCCCCCTGTAGATAGCGCCACACACAGCCCCACCTGTAGATAGCGCCACACACAGCCCCCTATATATAGCTCCACACACAGCCCCCCTGTAGATAGCTCCACACACAGCCCCCTGTAGATAGCGACACACACAGCCCCCTGTAGATAGTGCCACACACAGCCCCCTGTAGATAGCGCCACACACAGCCCCCCTGTAGATAGCGCTGCACACAGCCCCCTGTAGATAGCGCCACACACAGCCCCCTGTAGATCGCTCCACACACAGCCCCACCTGTAGATAGCGCCACACACAGCCCCATGTAGATAGCCACACACAGCCCCCCTGTAGATGGCTCCACACACAGCCCCCCTGTAGATGGCGCCACACACAGCCCCCCTGTAGATAGCTCCACACACAGCCCCCCTGTAGATAGCGCCACACACAGCCCCCTGTAGATAGCTCCACACACAACCCCCCTCCCCCTTGTACATAGTGCCACACAACCCCCCTCCCCCTTGTACATAGTGCCACACAACCCCCCTCCCCCTTGTACATAGTGCCACACAACCCCCCTCCACCTTATACATAGTGCCACACAACCCCCTTATACTTTGTGCCACAATACCGCCAGAGCGGAGAGCGGCAGAGGTAGCCGGCCCTACTGCTGCCACTCTCCGCTCTGCTTTGATGTCACTCACGGTCAGAAGAAGGCAGGAGTCTTGCAGCGGCATTCTCACTGGTGTCGATGCCGGCTCGGGAGTGGACCAGTCCAGTCACCTGACCTGTCCAGTGAGGTCAGATGACAGGTCATGTGACTGGACTGGTCCACTCCCGGGCAGGCATCTGTAAAGGATCTGCCAGGCACAGCTTCGGGGTTAACTCCCATAGGTAATCAGTCTACACCTGAATCTACGTCTCTGAGACTGACTCCAGCTTCCACCACTCAGGCTGGCAGGCTTAGGAGTGGGAGAGCCTATCGCAGCCTGGCCAGACTCAGCTAGCTTCCGCCCTCGGTCTATTTATACCTGCCTTTCCTGTTCCTCCTTTGCTTGTGATTCTTCTCGTGTGGTTTCCTGGCCCAGCTACAACTTCTGACTATTTGATCCTGCTCCATACTGACCCTGGCTTACTGACTACTCTCCTGCTCTGCGTTTGGTACCTCGTACACTCCTGGTTTGACTCGGCTCGTTCACTTCTCTTGTTGCTCACGGTGTTGCCGTGGGCAACTGCCCCATTTCCCTTAGCTTTGTGTACCCTTGTCTGTTTGTCTCGTGCACTTACTGAGCGTAGGGACCGCCGCCCAGTTGTACCCCGTCGCCTAGGGCGGGTCGTTGCAAGTAGGCAGGGACAGAGTGGTGGGTAGATTAGGGCTCACTTGTCCGTTTCCCTACCCCTATCATTACAGCATCGATCCCAGTCAGAACACCGCCGCAAGACTCCTGCCTTCTTCTGATCGCTGCTGCAGACGTCCGGAATGCAGGGCGCCTGTCAGCAGCGATGAGCTGTTTTGATACAGCTGCAGCGCCCAGCGGGATATTTTGCAGACCGCTCAGGACGGCGGGACAGCGGTGAGAAACCAGGACTTTCCCGCTGGATCCGGGACGGTTGGGAGGTATGATTATAAGGATGTGGTCAATATTTGAGGAAGGGGCTTATTAATAAATATATATTTCCGTACCCACCACATCTACAAGACCATTCATAATAGTTGACAAGAATGATTTTTAGCATTGACAGTACTTTTTAAAAGGGGGGGGGGGGTGAGTGAATGGAGTAACTGCAGGATGCGACTACACAGGCTGTGCTTGTTGTCTGTAACCTAGGAGACAGAGCTCTGCAGAGGGATATTTTCAATCGAGGCTATTTGTAAAGTTGTGTCATGTTTTATTTTATATGCATTGGAGCGATGTAAAAGCCACATAGCCCAGCTGCTGTTTCTTTTCCCTCAGGTGCAGTATTGGTGCGGCAAATGACCCGCTCTCCCTCTGATCCTTCCCCTCTCTCATGTGATTATCTTTTTGATAAAGTTGGTTGAAAGAGCCTGTCACATGTCCTTGCTCCTGACAACATCCTTATGCAGCGGCGGTGGCGGAAGCAGGAAGCTGGCAGAGCTGGAGTGACGTCAGGCTCGGACTTGCGAGCAGCCCGCTGGGGACCGATGGAGATAGCGGCCCCGCCAGCAGGAAGGCGAGTGACGGGTCGCATAGGAGCGGGAGGCAGGTAATGTGCCGTCCTATGTCACTACATATGAAGTTTACAGCCGCCACTGTAGCGTCCTGCACTATGTACCTGCATACACGGTACGACATGGGATGTAAACAGTTACCTGACACGTGATTATGTGGAACCTATGGTGCGTGACGGGAGAACTTTATTAATGAATGACCTCCAGCTGTGGATCCTGGGGTCGGGCTCGGTGCGGTTTTTGGCAAAGTGTCAAGAGATCTAGTCGCTAAACAGCCCCTCTTTTAATGTGGAGATCTTTTAGGTGATCAGGTACATTGTATTTGGCTGATTGATCACATGAACAGCTGCTTTGTTTTTTTTTGTAAAGGTACTGTCCATGTGATCCCTGTCAGCCAATGGGAATGTTCTCATTACAACATAGTGCCCTCTCTGACTTTGGGTGGTTACAGTAGCACCCACTGGGTCATGTTCATTAGAGCAAGTGAAAGATCTGGTCACTTATAGAGGTTCTGTCCGCTGTCAGTCAGAGGTGCTCTGCTATGAAGCTGAATGCCAAAAAGGGTGCTGTATAGTTTTGGAAATTAACAAGGGTCTATCCTCTGCCAATGTGATCATCTAACATGGGTTAGAAGTGGGCTTGAATTTGTATGGAACCTGACCTATGGACAGAAAAATGTTCTATGAAATGGTAAGCAAACATGCGTCTTATAGCGCAAAGGTTATCCTGCGGCGTAATCCGGCCGCGTGCATGAGCCCTAAGGGTATGTTCACACGGCAAACTAAAAACGCCCGTAAAATACGGAGCTGTTTTCAAGGGAAAACAGCTCCCGACGTTCAGCCATTTCTTTTTTGTGGCGTTTTGGAGCTGTTTTTCTATTCAGTCAATGTAAAACGGCTCAAGGAGTGCACTTCTTTTTACACGGCTGTTTTTAAAAACGACCACGTAAAAAAACGCCCCGTTGGAACGGAACGCCGTTTTTTCAGTTGAAATCAATGGGCAGATGTTTGGAGGCGTGCAGACCATGCATTTTTTGCCGTTTTTCAGGGCGTTTACTGCTCGAAAAACGTGTGAACGTACCCTTCCAGTGCTGTCAGCCGTAGTATTAGCGGTATGCGCTACCAGAATATACCTCTGTTGTTTTCTGCTGGTCCAGAAATGAATGTAATGACTAACCTATAAATGACAGTAAAACAATTACGTGGCGTCCGGGCTGATCTGTTATTCTGCCAGCGTGTGGTAATAACTGTGCTGCCAGGGGAGGCTGTATTAATTAGTCAGCTGCCTCATTGTGGCGCTCCCCGGAGGTCACGCTGCTCCTCCAGGATCTACTTCCTCATAATGAGCTGGTCACCGGAGAGATCCCCAGCATGGTTTAGTCTTGTAGAACCAGGAGGACATATGTGACTGTGATGACGGTGTCTGCTCTGTGTTCTTGTCATACTCTGGTGCAACAACGGGATCATGATTATACTACTGCACTTGTAAATCTTCGGACAAACTGATGACATGTCCCCCTGAGATAAGTGAGACCGCCCTAGATTTTATTGTTCGCAATGGGGCACCTGCAAATTTTCTTATTAGTGCCACCGCAGGGGAAGGAAGGCATTACAGGTTGTATATTATTTTCCCTAGAGATAGACTCAAGGCAGGAGGATTTAGAGGGGGGGGGGGGGGGAATCTACCTTTTTAGATCAACATACCCCAGTGTGTCATATAAGGGCATGGCCAGACGTGGTGTATTTCTGCAGACACTGTCCGCATCAATGCCGCACATAATCTGCGTTGCAGATTCCGTTGCGCCTTTGCCTAAAATGTGAAGTAAAATACTGCGGATTAGTAGTTGCGTATTCAGGTGAAGAGTTCATCCTGCTCTCTTTTTTTACAACATTCCATCTCCGTCTAGCTATAGACCTAGAAATGCATAGGTCCAGCCAGAATGATGAAATATCCTGTTCGCGAAAGCAATCCGCAACACACATAACATCTGTGGCTTTCATCGCAGAATTTTTCAACTCCATTGAGAAATTACGCCACAAGTACGCATCAAGTCCGCAACAGCCAGTGTATGCTGCGAAAACCAAATTCCGCACCGCAGTCTATGGTCCACAGCGGAGTTTTCCGCAACGCGTGCACGAAGATAACTAAAAAGGTGTGGAAACCAATGGACAAACTGTCTGCTGCGGATTTCCACAGCAATTCCGCCAAGTGTGAACGTGCCCTAACAAGACTGTCTGGAGACACCTTTCTCTTTGTGTTTGTTTACATCCTCCCATTACTATATTTATGTGTATTTCACTGAACCCCCCTGAATACTGGCAGCAAAGTATTTAATTTGACATCAATGGCACTTTTTTTTTGCACCAATAACACATACTGATACCTGCAGCTCACAATGCAAGGTCGCATGACGTTTTAGAAATCCGATACATATGACAGTGTCAACTCCTTTGTGCATATTGAAGTGTGGTAAGCGCTGCAATGTGCCTCTCCCTAAATATTGTGAAATATTAACAATGAGCTCTGTTTCATAGTTACCTTTTATAGGATGTTACAAGTTTGTCTGAATATTCTCCATCTGCTTTTCCTCTTATTATCCACTATCGGCCCTACAAATAGCTGTACAGATCTACTATTGCTAGAGCGCTCCATATAGTGCTAATCTATAATCTGAATTCCCTTGTGGGACTCTCGTAGTCCAGGTGAGTACACACACACACGAGCTCTTGCTGCCAGGTACAGTCGGGAAGTCATTGATTTACTCCACCATGGCTCATATCTAAGTAAACAGACGTGTCAATGTAAATACCGCAGAGCACACGAGTGAGAATGTACTTTCTGGTTGCTGAATACAAAACATAATGCGGCAGATGAAGTCATAGTCTTAAGTGAGAAATTGAAGTAAGACGGACCTGAGGACTGTTACATGTCATCTGCGTAATATAGTTGCGCTCTTTTTGGGACTGTTAAAAAGAAAAAAAAAAAAAGCCCTGTCTGCTTTCCGATTTTTCGGGATGTTTACGGCACAAAAAACGTCTGAAAACACTGTGTGTGAACATACCCTTAGGCTTTATTCAGACGAACGGGAAAAACGTCAGTGCAACGCACGCGCGTTGCACGGACCTATATTAGTCTATGGGGCCATGCAGACATGTCCGTGATTTTTACTCACCGTGAGTCCGCTGGAAAAAAGTCACGACATGTCCGTTCTTTGGGCATTTTGCGCGAATCACGCACCCATTGAAGTCAATGGGTGCGTGAAAACAACGCATGCCGCACGGAAGCAGTTTCGTGCGAACTGCGTGATTCGCGCAACACCTGTCAAAAGGATGAATGAAAACAGAAAAGCACCACGTGCTTTTCTGTTTACAAACATCCAAACGGAGTGTCATTATGATGGCGGCTGCGCGAGAATCACGCAGCCGCGCATCATATGCTGCAGCCACACAGAGCTGTTAAGTGGCTTTTGCGCACGCAAAAGGCCGCGTTTTTGCGTGTGCAAAAACGCCACGCTCGTGTGAACCCAGCCTTAGAATGATGAAAGTGAAGTGAATGACTTTTCAATTGACAGGTTCACACGGTGTGTATTTGACAAGGTTTTTTTGCGCATTTTACGTGCCAAAAACCGCATCAAAAAACTTTTGAGTACGCTTTTTATGTACATAATTGGTAAAGTGCGCGGTTAGTACATACAATGTGCTTTTTTACACGTGTTTTTAAACGTGCGTGCACAGCCCTTCTGCGCGCGCGCACAGCCCTACGAAAAACAGCCGCGTTAAAAAAGTCTGCGAAAAAGTGCATGTCACATCTTGAACCGTTTTTCATTGATGCTATAGAAAAACAGCTCTATAAATGGCCGTAAAAAATGGCGCAATAAATACGAGTTGCTTAAAAAAACGTCCGAAAACCGCTCCGTATTTTCAGATGTTTTTTGCTAAGCGTGGGATCATACCCTACACTGGTGTTTTATATGCCAGTCTTAAGGGGGTTTTACACAGGACGATTATCGTTCAGACGAGTGTTAATATAACGCTCGTTGCCGATTGTTCCCCTGTTTACACGGTAATTATCAGCAGATGAACGAGAAAACGCTCGACCATCTGCTGGTCGTATCGTTTTAAAAAAGTTAAATATTATCGTTGTCGGCAGCACATCTCCCTGTGTAAACAGAGGCGCTGCCAACATGATGATCGATGGTGACGAGTGATCGGAGTAATGACCGCTCGTCCCCATCCATAGCTCCGTGTGACAGGAGTAAACGAGTGCCGATCAATGATGTCTCGTTGATCGCCGCTCGCTGCATCAGACGCTTATCGGCCAGTGTAAAATGGCCTTTAGTATGAAGCCCGCAAAAGTAAGATGTGGCTGATTTGTTAAGAGATACCTCTTAAGTTTTTCGCATCTTCTGCTGTCTCTGCACCAGAAAGGGAAACCTACGTCAGCTACGAACTAGCGTAGATTTCCCCCTATAGTTTACGCCGCTAAGCCCCATCCATTTTTTTGCTAAAAGTGGCGTAAATGCGTCAAAAGTTGCAAATTGCGACTTTGCTGTTGTAGAAAGTAAGCTTGTCAAACATATGCCATAGAAGCCTAAGGGGAACATTAGAAATAGGTATACAGTATTTTGGTGGCATATGGACATATATGTCAAACGTGAACCGAGCCTTAGAAATTTATAATGCTGTCACGTTCTTTGCAGAAAAATTTACATAATGCCAAATGTTATGCCTTTGACCCAGGGCTGGACAACTAATTAAAAAAAAACGAAATTTAACAGACGTCATCTTGTGGATTTCGTTTTTGTTTTTTTCTCCTGGTTTCAACTATCTGCGTCCTCAGGACAAAGATACAGGTGAATCCAGTGGTAGAGCGGGGAGTCGTAAGGTCCCTGCTCTACCATTTACTATGTATCGCCAGACGCTCATGGCTCAATGCAGACAGGTGTGATGCAGTGATGCCATCGCACCTGTCTTCTGAGCCACACAGACCAGAGGAGCAGATAGATCTCCTCCACTCGTCGTTGGAACGGGATATGTGAGTATGTATTTTATTAGGCACTATGGGGCATTATACTGTGTGGGGGGGGGCAGTTATGGGGGCATTATACTGTGTGTGGGGGGCAGTTATGGGGGCATTATACTGTGTGGGGGGGCAGTTATGGGGGCATTATACTGTGTGGGGGGGCAGTTATGGGGCCATTATACTGTGCGGGGGGCAGTTATGGGGCCATTATACTTTGCGGGGGGCAGATATGGGGGCATATGGTGCAGGGGGCAGATATGGGGGCATTATACGGTGCGGGGGGCAGATATGGGGGCATTATACTGTGCGGGGGACAGATATGGGGGAATTATACTGTGCAGAGAGCAGCTATAGGGGGCATTATACTGTATATTGGGGGCATTATAATGCGTGGGGAGCACGATGGGGGTAATATACCATGTAGTGTCAGTGTGTGTGTGTGTGTGTGTGTGTGTGTGTGTGTGTGTGTGTATATATATATATATATATATATATATATACACATACACTACCGTTCAAAAGTTTAGGGACACTTAGAAATTTCCTTATTTTTGCAAGAAAAGCACAGTTTTTTTCAATGAAGATAACATTAAATTAATCAGAAATACACTCTATACATTGTTAATGTGCTAAATGACTATTCTAGCTGCAGACGTCTGGTTTTTAATGCAATATCTACATAGGTGTATAGAGGCCCATTTCCAGCAACCATCACTCCAGTGTTCTAATGGTACATGGTGTTTGCTAACTGTGTTAGAAGGTAGAGGTAGAAGGTAGAAACAGTTTTGCTTTTTAGAGGAGCTATAAAACTGACCTTCCTTTTGAGCTAGTTGATATTCTGGAGCATTACATTTGTGGGTTCGATTTAAACTTTCAAAATGGCTAGAAAAAGAGAGCTTTCATGTGAAACTCGACAGTCTATTCTTGTTCTTAGAAATGAAGGCTATTCCATGCGAGAAATTGCCAAGAAACTGAAGATTTCCTACAACGGTGTACTACTCCCTTCAGAGGACAGCACAAACGGGCTCTAACCAGAGTAGAAAGAGAAGTGGGAGGCCCCGCTGCACAACTGAGCAACAAGACCAGTACATTAGAATCTCTAGTTTGAGAAATAGATGCCTCACAGGTCCTCAACTGGCAGCTTCATTAAATAGTACCCGCAAAACGCCAGTGTCCACGTCTACAGTGAAGAGGCGACTCCGGGATGCTGGCCTTCAGGGCAGCGTGGCAAAGAAAAAGCCATATCTCAGACTGGCTAATAAAAGGAAAAGATTAATATGGGCAAAAGCACACAGACATTGGACAGAGGAAGATTGGAAAAAAGTGTTATGGACAGACGAATCGAAGTTTGAGGTGTTTGGATCACACAGAAGAACATTTGTGAGACTCAGAACAACTGAAAAGATGCAGGAAGAGTGCCTGACGCCAACTGTCAAGCATGGTGGAGGTAATGTGATGGTCTGGGGTTGCTTTGGTGCTGGTAAAGTGGGAGATTTGTACAAGGTAAAAGGGATTTTGAATAAGGAAGGCTATCACCCCATTTTGCAACGCCATGCCATACCCTGTGGACAGCGCTTGATTGGAGCCAATTTCATCCTACAACAGGACAATGACCCAAAGCACACCTCCAAATTATGCAAGAACTATTTAGGGAAGATGCAGGCAGCTGGTATTCTATCTGTAATGGAGTGGCCAGCGCAGTCACCAGATCTCAACCCCATAGAACTGTTGTGGGAGCAGCTTGACCGTATGGTACGCAAGAAGTGCCCATCAAGCCAATCCAACTTGTGGGAGGGGCTTCTGGAAGCATGGGGTGAAATTTCTCCCGATTACCCCAGCAAATTAACAGCTAGAATGCCAAAGGTCTGCAATGATGTAATTGCTGCAAATGGAGCAGTCTTTGACGAAAGCAAAGTTTGAAGGAGAAAATTATTATTTCAAATAAAAATCATTATTTCTAACCTTGTCAATGTCTTGACTATATTTTCTAGTCATTTTGCAACTCATTTGATAAATATACAGTGGAGGAAATAAGTATTTGATCCCTTGCTGATTTTGTAAGTTTGCCCACTGTCAAAGTCATGAACAGTCTAGAATTTTTAGGCTAGGTTAATTTTACCAGTGAGAGATAGATTATATAAAGAAAATCACATAGTCAAAATTATATATATTTATTTGCATTGTGCACAGAGAAATAAGTATTTGATCCCCTACCAACCATTAAGAGTTCAGCCTCCTCCAGACCAGTTACACGCTCCAAATCAACTTGGTGCCTGCATTAAAGACAGCTGTCTTAAATGGTCACCTGTATAAAAGACTCCTGTCCACAGACTCTATTAATCAGTCTGACTCTAACCTCTACAACATGGGCAAGATCAAAGAGCTTTCTAAGGATGTCAGGGACAAGATCATAGACCTGCACAAGGCTGGAATGGGCTACAAAACCATAAGTAAGACGCTGGGTGAGAAGGAGACAACTGTTGGTGCAATAGTAAGAAAATGGAAGACATACAAAATGACTGTCAATCGACATCGATCTGGGGCTCCATGCAAAATCTCACCTCGTGGGGTATCCTTGATCCTGAGGAAGGTGAGAGCTCAGCCGAAAACTACACGGGGGGAACTTGTTAATGATCTCAAGGCAGCTGGGACCACAGTCACCAAGAAAACCATTGGTAACACATTACGCCGTAATGGATTAAAATCTTGCAGTGCCCGCAAGGTCCCCTTGCTCAAGAAGGCACATGTACAGGCCCGTCTGAAGTTTGCAAATGAACATCTGGATGATTCGGAGAGTGATTGGGCGAAGGTGCTGTGGTCAGATGAGACTAAAATTGAGCTCTTTGGCATTAACTCAACTCGCCGTGTTTGGAGGAAGAGAAATGCTGCCTATGACCCAAAGAACACTGTCCCCACTGTCAAGCATGGAGGTGGAAACATTATGTTTTGGGGGTGTTTCTCTGCTAAGGGCACAGGACTACTTCACCGCATCAATGGGAGAATGGCTGGAGCCATGTACCGTCAAATCCTGAGTGACAACCTCCTTCCCTCCACCAGGACATTAAAAATGGCTCGTGGCTGGGTCTTCCAGCACGACAATGACCCGAAACATACAGCCAAGGCAACAAAGGAGTGGCTCAAAAAGAAGCACATTAAGGTCATGGAGTGGCCTAGCCAGTCTCCAGACCTTAATCCCATCGAAAACTTATGGAGGGAGCTGAGATCCGAGTTGCCAAGCGACAGCCTCGAAATCTTAATGATTTACAGATGATCTGCAAAGAGGAGTGGGCCAAAATTCCATCTAACATGTGTGCAAACCTCCATCAACTACAAAAAAAAGTCTGACTGCTGTGCTTGCCAACAAGGGTTTTGCCACCTAGTATTAAGTCTTGTTTGCCAAAGGGATCAAATACTTATTTCTCTGTGCACAATGCAAATAAATATATATAATTTTGACAATGTGATTTTCTGTTTTTTTTTTCTTCATATAATCTCTCTCACTGGTAAAATTAACCTAGCCTAAAAATTCTAGACTGTTCATGTCTTTGGCAGTGGGCAAACTTACAAAATCAGCAAGGGATCAAATACTTATTTCCTTCACTGTAAGTGTGTTTTCATGGAAAACACAAAATTGTCTTGGTGACCCCAAACTTTTAAACGGTTGTGTGTGTGTGTGTGTGTGTGTGTATATATATGTGTGTGTACACACACACACACACACACACACACAGGCTCGGGATAAATATTAACTCTGGCATAGCATGCACACAGGGCGTGGTATACAAAAAGTAGTGTGGCCTAAATCTCATTCATTAGTCGTAATCGAGGTTACATGTTCGATTAATCTTGATTTTGATTTAGGTCATAATCGTCCAGCCCTACTCTGACCGTGTGTCATCTGATCTATCAAAATATTCACTGTTACATTGACTGTCAGTAGATTGTCATTAGTATGACAGGAAGATCAGACATAAAAGCTTTGGTAGGAATCCCTTATAACGTAAATCACTCTGTTTTTATACCCTGAATACTGACCGCTGCAACATTTCAAATTTTTGCCTTCAAGGGGTGGGGCTAGGAATTGACGCTTTTGAGACAAACTTATCTCCAATCAAAAACGTCTCTACCTGCTGTGCACCGTACCCATGTCTGATGGCAGTTCAAGGTGACATATAGCGTAATGTTTTATATTTTCCTAAATGTGTTGCAAACTCTAGAACTTTGATATCCGCAAAAAAAAAAAATCATTGGCCTCATTATTTGGCTCCCGGTCACAGCCTGCGTTGTGGCAGTAGTGGCTTTTTAGTAAAGTCAGGAGCACATTGGCCGAGCATTCAAGGTCATCCATGATCGAGATTAGAAATTGCTGCAGTCACTGGTTACTCCCATGGACTACTGAATGGTTTACGTGAAAGGTTATAGACGGGCTCGACAATTCCTATATTGTGCTGGTCGTGGGTGTTTATGAATTCACATTTACTCCTCTTCTCTACAGATATAACAGAAGATTCCTGTCAAGAAGTTAATGAGTGCGGAAATCCATCTCCGTCTACCCACATCCGCGTCTGTGATAAAAACTAACAGCAATTCAAGATGGGTCAAGACAAAGGAAAATATGACTTTTATATTGGGCTCATACTGGCGATTAGCTCAAGTATTTTCATCGGTGGCAGCTTCATATTGAAAAAGAAAGGGTTGCTGCGACTGGCAAGGAAGGGTTCTATGAGAGCAGGTATATAATGGGTTTTGTACTGGTCGCTGCTCATTGCTGGGCAATTCTGCCACTTCTTTATATGTGGAGCCAGTGTTGGGGTATGTTCACACGCAGTAGCAAAATACGTCTGAAATTACGGAGCGGTTTTCGCCTGAATACCGTTCCTGATTTTCAGACTTTTTTTGTAACTACTCGTGTTTTTTGCGCCGTATTTTACGGACGTTATTGGGGCTGTTTTTCAATGGAGTCAATGAAAAACTGCTCCAAAAAATGTCCCAAGAAGTGAAATGCACTTCTTTGACGCGGGCGTATTTTACGCGCCGTCTTTTGACAGCGACGTGTAAAATTACACCTCGTGGAAACAGAACATCGTAAAACCCATTGAAAGCAACGGGCAGATGTTTGGAGGCGTAAAGCGCCCGAATTACGTCTGAAAACAGTTCGGGTGAACATACCCTTAAAGGGAACCTGTCAGCAGTTTTGAGTCCTTTAAAACTGCTGACGGCTATATACTGAGATGGGCGTGCAACATAAGGGTATGTTCACACAGTTTTTTGCAGGCTGAAAATTCTGGCTCAAAATTCTATCTGGAATTTTTAAGTCAGATTTTGATCTGCCTGCACGCCGTTTGCTGTGGTTTTTCGTGGCGGTTTTTGCCCTCGGCCATTGAACGCCGCAGGCAAAAACGCCACGAAAAACGCTTTCTCCCTACCTCCTAAGTCAGAGACGTAAACCCCCTGAAGATAGGACATGTCGCTTCTTTTTTAAATCAATGGGAGGCTTTTTTGGTGCATATTCCGACGTGGTTTTTGCGTTAAAAAAAAACGTGTCAGAACACTGTGTGAACAGGGCCTAACTATACCTATGCTGTTTTGAAGTCCCTGAAGCCGTGGTCGCAAGTTCCAATCTCTGCTCTGAGTGACAGCTCTAGCGATCACCTGATTGGATGCTAGAGTCTTCACTGAGAGGGGAGTGGCTGGCAGCGTTCAGTGCAGGGGGCCCGGAACAATGAACAGGAAGGGACTGCCTCCGTGGCACTTGCGATCGTGGCACTGGGGACATCTAAACCGATTTCTCAGTCATGCAACCTGATCAAAGTGATCAAAAAGTCTTATGTACCAATATAGATACCAATAAAAACCACAGGTCATCCAGCAAAAAACAAGCCCTCACACGGCGTAGTCGACCGAAAACTAACTTAGCGGCACAAAACAATTGAATTTTTTTAAGTGTAGTTATTTTTCAAAAGTAATAGAACAGAAAATATATACATTTGGTATTACAGTAGTCTTACTGAGCCACGGAATAAAGGTAACATGTCATTTATACCTCTATAATGTACGCTGTAAAAACAAAACCCCAAAAAAGTCTGTTTTTTTTTCCATTCCCCCTCTCAAAATTTTTTTATATGTATTTCATACATTATATGTACCCCAAAATGGGTGCATTCAAAATGTAAAGCTTGTCACGCAAAAAAAAACCAAGCAGTCATACAACTACGCTGAAGGAAAAATACGAGAAATTTTGGCTCTTGTGATGCAAAAAAAAAATGCTGCGTCATCAATGCCCAAAATAGCTATGTACTTAAGGGGTTAAAGAAGCGGTTCTAAAAAAAAATCCCGGAGTTTCTACAGAAAAGTGCATCATGGTACCGAATGTAAACCACAATCATGTTTTTTTCTTTAACTCCTTCCCGCTCTACGTCATACTATTACGGCACAGTGATGGTGCGGTCATGGGAGCTGGGCCCGTGCCATCACTTGTGACTCAGCTGTGTTAGTGAACACGGCACCCAAGGAGTTTGATGATCGTAGGGTACCCATGGGTTATCATGGCAGCCATGGGTCTAACAAAGGCCCCTAGTTCTGCTGCAGGTAGATATCTATTCGGCATTGCCAGAGGTCACAGGGCATAAGGCTTTGAAATGCTAAGTATTCCAGTGCATTATATAATCTATTAACAGATTGCCGCTTGAAGCCCCCTAGCGGGACAGAAAAAAAAATGTGCAATATAAAAAAATGGCCAAAATAAAATAACCCCCTTTATTCAGTAAAAAAATATTTTATTTACTAACAATAGTTCACCATAAAAAAATACATATAAGGTATAGCTGCATTCACAATGACCTGTAGAAGAAAGATCCCATATCATTTAAACCACGCAGTGAATTTCATAAAAAACAAAATGTCCCACAAAATTATGCAGCTACTCAAAAAGGATTCTTTCCATAAAACATGCTTTTATTGTGCAAAAGTACTAAACTATAAATACAGTAATAATTCTAGATTTGACGTTTGCTGGTTACCCATTTTAGTGAAAGATTGAGCTTCACTTTAATGTGATGTTTTACTGTATTCTCTTTGTAGGTCAAGGTGGTCATGCGTATCTGAAAGAATGGCTGTGGTGGGCGGGGCTTCTCTCAAGTAGGTGTCTTAAGAAATAAATGACTTGCTTCTAAGGCTATATTCACACGAAAGTGGCAAAAAATGACCTTTAAAAACTGATCAACTCTGCGTTTTTCATGGCCGTTTTGCATCAGTGTATCTCCAAATTTTCATCTAATTAAAGTCCTTCTGATAGTTTTTAATGGCCGTTTGCCATTTTTTAAATTTTTTTTATGCCCGTTTCTCATTGTAACACTCTGGCCGGGGATTCTGATCCTGGAGGGAGCCCCTGACATCACTGTCAATACATGGGCATTAATGTTAGGGGCACCCTCCAAGAGGAGAATACCCGGCCAGAGCGTCGGCAACGCTTTGGCCTGGGATTCCGCTCCTAGAGGGAGCCCCTGACGTCATTGTCCATATATGGACCCTGACGTCAAGGGCTTTCCCAAGACAGAAGTCCATAGTTGAAATCCCAGACATCACTGTCCATGTATAGACAGTGATGTCAAGGGCTTCCCCAGGCTCAGCGTTTAAAGTAGCACTGTGTCCAGGGTCTCCTCTTGTGAGGGCGTGGATCAGTTTTTATCAGCTGTCACAAGGATTGATTTCTGAAAAACTGTGCTTAAAAACTGACTTCTATGGGGGCTGTCGGGCCATAAAAACGGCCAAAAATAGAACATGTTCTATTTTTATTTTTTTCGACGGCCAGTGTTCATGGGCCGTTAAAAAAAATAAAAAAAATTATAATTCAAAAAAGCGGCCATGTGAGTATACCCATAGAACTTCAGAGTTCTAAAACCATCCGTATGACAGGTGTTAAAAAAAAATAAAAATATCTCTTTTCACTGTGTGACTGTAGCCTTATAATTTTACTTGCATCACAACTCTCTTCAGCCATTTGTATAATTGTGTTTCTCTATTTTTCTTTCAGTGGGAGCAGGTGAAGTAGCAAATTTTGCTGCATATGCCTTTGCACCAGCAACACTTGTGACCCCTTTAGGAGCGTTAAGTGTATTAGTAAGGTAATCTTCCCAAAAAGTATTAATGTTCTGAATTGTGAAATGTTAGGCTTTTCAGATGCTATGGATTTGCTATAGACAATGGTTCTAATATGCAGCTTAATGTGTGATGTATTTTAAAATATTTACCTGAACTTGTAAATTGGGTTTCAAATCTGTGGCGGAACGGCATTACTCAATTATTTGTTTATCGCGTTGTTGTTTTTTTTATTTTTATTTTTTAAGTCATATGGTTTCCATAGACTTGAATGACATCTTTTCAACCTTGGTGATTGTATTTTAAAGGGTTGTCCTATTAGGGCAAACCCTGTCCATATGCCCTATTGACACATATGAATGTCCGGATTCCAAGACTGTATATATGCAATGTTCTGCATTTAAAATTCTGCATATCATCATGCTCCCTGACAAAAAGAAACATTTTAATTATTTCCCTTGTAAAAGCACTCCATCTCCCTGACCCGTTACTTATCTTTGTCCCTGGTGAAGTGGAGCGGGCGGGCAGCAAAGAGCAATGCTACAGTGCTGGCTTTACATCCTGTTATACAATCCTGAGCCTGGCGCCAAGGTTTATCTATACGAATACATCTTTCCAGTCACTGCTTGTCATTAGTGCACATGGTATCTGTAGTTGCCAAATTCTTGGGTGCTACATACAAAGTGCCATAGAGCGTCTTGTGGCTTGCAAGTCACTGGTTAAATAGTTTATCCGTACCATGAATAAGTTCTATTCTTAAATTCCAGAAAGGCCTTTAACCCCTTAATGACTGCCGATATGCCTTTTCACATCGGCCACTAATGGGCTTTATTCTGATGCATACGCCTTTTCACGGCGTTGCATCAGAATAAATAAACTGAGCAGGGAGCCGTTAAATCTCCCTGCTCTGCTACCAGAGGTAGCTAAGGGCTGGTGGCATCCCTGCTCGAACGGGTGAGATCGATATTCGTATAGATCTTACCCGTTTAACCCCCTCAGATGCGACGCTCAATAGCGAGCACCGCATCTGAGTGGTTTTGGAGAGAGGGAGGGAGGGAGGGAGGGAGCGAGCTCCCTCTCATCCCACTGACACCTGACGATAAGGTCGCCGAGTGTCTGTGTCTCTGATGGCAGCCGGGGGCCTAATAAAGGCTCGCAGGTCTAAATGTATTGAATGCCTGCTAGGCCATGCCAGAGGCATGTCCTAGCAGATGCTGTCAGTTTTAAATGGACAGGTAGTAATACACTGCAATACAAAAGTATTGCAGTGTATTATAAAAGCGATCGGAAAAAAGTTCAATAAAGTTAATATAAAAAAATGTGAAAAAAAATTAAACCCACATTTTCTCCTTACAAAATGCTTTACTATTAAAAAAAAAACAAACAAATATGTGTAACTTTTTTGCTTTATTTTTTATCGCTGCGTCCGTAACGACCTCGACTATAAAGCTATACATTATTTAACCCGCACGGTGAACGGCGTAAAAAATAAAATAAGACAATGGAAAAATTGTTTTCTGTGAATCCTGACTTATAAAAAATGTGATCAAAAAGTCGCATCTACTCCAAAATGGTACCAATTGCATCCGCGGAACAATAAAAAAGTTATGGCTCTTCAAATATGGAGACACAACAACAAATAATTTTAAAAAAAGTGTTTTTACTGTGTAAAAGTAGTAAAACGTGCAAAATCTATACAAATGTGGTATTGTTGCAATCGTAACAACCCGCTGAATAAAGTTATTGTGTTATTTATACCACACGGTAAACGGCGTCGATTTAGGACGCAAAAAAAAGTGGCGAAACGTCAGGGTTTTTTTTCTTCTATTCTCCCCCCCCCCCCCCAAAAAAGTTAATAAGTTAATCAATAAACATGTACCCCAAAATGGTGCTATTAAAAAAAAAAAACTTGTCTCGCAAAAAACAAGACCTTATACAGCTATGTCGACGCAAAAATAAAAAAGTTCTAGCTCTTCAAATGGGACGATGGAAAAACTATAAAAATTGCTTGGTCATTAGGGCCCAGAATGCAAGCAGGGGGAAGGGGTTAATAGTGGTTAAAGTTTTTCGGAGTGTTTTTTTGTTTTTGTTTTTGGCATATAAAAGTACATCTCAGCTTTATTTGCTTCCCTTTTTCCTCATTTGTGCTGCTGTTAATCTTCTGGGGATGCAAAATCTTTTTCCTTCCCCCTCTGGCAACTGACAATATAGTCCCTTCTTACTTTCCCTGCAGAGAGAAAATATGGAATCCAGAGTAGTGAACGTATATATATATGTGTGTGTGTGTGTATATGTATGTATATATATATATATATATATATATATATATATATATATAGTAAAACGAAAAGATTCCACAGCACTGGACTGCAAGTGGGTGCACGCCTCAAATAGACCTGGTCTGCGGTCCTGGATATCAAGCAGACAAAAAATGGACAGAGGCAGCACTTCCAAAAAGAGCAAGAGCTATTTATTCACCCATGCGACGTTTCAGTCCAACTGGACTTTTTTCAAGCATCAAAAAGTCCAGTTGGACTGAAACGTCGGACTGAAAAAAGTCCAGTTGGACTGAAACGTCGGACTGAAAAAAGTCCAGTTGGACTGAAACGTCGGACTGAAAAAAGTCCAGTTGGACTGAAACGTCGGACTGAAAAAAGTCCAGTTGGACTGAAACGTCGGACTGAAAAAAGTCCAGTTGGACTGAAACGTCGCATGGGTGAATAAATAGCTCTTGCTCTTTTTGGAAGTGCTGCCTCTGTCCATATACTGTGTGACATCTACCGTATGCAATTCCTTAGAAACCAATGAAAATATAATAAACTAAAACAAATACATAAAATAATAAAAACATAAATAAAACAATAAAGGGCTTGTGCAGGATTCATATCCGCTGTCACAATGCAGAGCTTCACAATCCTAACAAGCTGAGAAGTCTTCTCATGAATTTTACCATTCTACTGCAGAGGCTCCGCTCCTTCCCTGACAAGAAGGTTAGAAAGCTATTTCTATTGACTACAGTGAAGAGGGGATCACTATGCAGAGACCTGGCTATGGGAAGTGGGACTGATCAGGTGTGTCCATCAGCACTACGTTCATTAATGATCTGTGGGGGTCCGACACGCGGACCCCATACCGATCAGCTGCTCATGCTGCCTCCGGGCACCGCACGTCCATTCCGGAAGCAGATGGCTCCAGTCACAGAATAGCAGCTGAGCTGCAGCTCTGCTCCTATTCAAGTGAATAGGGGCAGAGTTGCAGTTCCGTAGCATGGCCGCTGTGCAATGGACGGAGCCAACTGCTTCCAGCTCTGAACACTGCACACCGTGCGTAACATCTGGTATATGGAGGCAGCCGGAACAGCTGATCGGTGCGGAGTCTGGATGTCGGACCCCCACAGATCATAAACTGGTGACATATCCTGTGGATAAGCCATCAGTAGTCTGTGCATGGACAACCCCTTGCACATTGCTATACACTTTGAACACCAGGTGGCACCCTACTCTAAGTAAATATAACTTCACTGGTTTTTTTTTGTTTGTTTTTTAACAGCATGTAAATGGCAAACATTGATCATTTCAATGAACCTGATATTTAGTGGAGATACAACTCCTTTAAGAAACTATGTATAATAGTTGTCGTCGAGCCTCTTCCTAGTGGTTTTGTGAGACATTTTTTAATGTTTGGTTGACCTCTCATCTTTTATATTTCAGCGCGATCCTATCTTCATATTTCCTAAGTGAGAAACTAAACCTCCATGGAAAAATCGGGTGTCTGCTGAGTATATTGGGATCAACAGTAATGGTCATCCATGCCCCTCAGGAAGAGGAGATTGAAAATTTAAATGAAATGTCCATCAAGTTAGCTGATCCAGGTAATATGTGGGTAATGTAATATTAATAGTTAAAGGATCTCCGCAAATGAAGCTGGTTCTTAATATAATCTAAAAGTTCTAAACATTTGTCAAAATCTCTGCTTTTTTTTTTTTTTTTTACATCCAATAAAGCTCTATTTACTTCCAGTGGATAAAATCTGTCCTGGTCATGGGATCGGCACACCGGTGCAGGATTGAATAGTTACAGTAGTTATCAGTGCTGTCTTGTCACGAGCCCTGCACCTGTGTGTCCAAGACAGAGCTCTGATAATTGTACTGTAACTAATCAGTCCTGCACCTGACCACTCATCACATGACCAGGACCGTTTAAGAACCTGGAAGTTAATATTTCATGACTGCAAGCAGAGATCTTCGAAACAGTGACGAGTTGATACCGAAAGTAAATAAAGTTCAGCTGTCGCTGCACGCTGGACTTCAAATGAAGAATGGAAAGTTTCCTTCATTCATTGTACCAGGAGCCATAAACTGAACCTTATGTACTGAATGCGGAGCCTAGGAGAGAGAGAACAAATGCTGTCTCCACTTCTCTATTTTATGTATGGCAAGCATCAAAAACCATAGGCAGTCTGCTCTGCTCTATATCGCATGGGAAGAAAATGGCTAGAAGTAATATTAGGGTATGTTCACACGCAGTGTTTTCAGGCGTATTTTGGTGCGTTTACGCCTCGAGAAACGCCAGAAAAAAACGGAAGCTGAACACCTACAAACATCTGCCCATTAAAATCAGTGGCAAAAACAGCATTTAGTTCACGTGGCATCTTTTTACGCCTGTTTTAAAAAAAAAAAAAGAGAGCGTAAAAAGTAGCGCATTTCACTTCTTGAGGCATTTTTTGGAGCTGATTTTCCATTGCACACTATGAAAAACGCCTCAAAAGTAGCTCAAAATTAAAAGAAGCTTCATTTTCAGCTTCAAAAACGCCTGAAAATCAGAGGCTGTTTCCTCTGAAAACAGCTCTGTTTTTAGTTAGAGGCTCTGTCACCACATTATAAGTGCCCTATATTGTACATGATGTGATCGGCGCTGTAATGTAGATTACAACAGTGGTTTTTTTTATTTAGTAAAACGATCATTTTTGACGGAGTTATGACCTATATTAGCTTTATGCTAATGAGTTTCTCAATGGACAACTGGGCGTCTTTTACTATATGACCAAGTGGGCGTTGTGGAGAGAAGTGTATGACACTGACCAATCAGCGTCATACACTTCTCTCCATTCATTTACACAGCACATAGCGATATCGCTATGTGCAGCCACATAAACACACTATAACGTTACTGCAGTGTCCTGACAATGAATATACATTACCTCCAGCCAGGACGGGATGTGTATTCAGAATCCTGACCACTCTGTAGCGTCTGTGTGATTTACAGCACAGCGAGATCTCGCTGTGGATGACTGTTTACAGCGGAATCTCGCGAGACTACGCCTGCTATGCTGTAAATCACAGAGACGCTACAGAAGTGGTCAGGATTCTGAATACACATCATGTCCTGGCTGGAGGTAATGTATATTCATTATCAGGACACTGCAGTAATATTAGTGTTTGTGTATGTGGCTGCACACAGCGATATAGTTATATCGTTATTTGCAGCGTAAATTAATGGGGAGAAGTGTATGACGCTGATTGGTCAGCGTCATACACTCCTCTGTACAACGCCCACTTGGTCATATAGTAAAACACGCCCAGTTGTCCATTGAGAAAGTCATTAGCATAAAGCTAAAATAGGTCATAACTCCGTCAAAAATGATCGTTTTTCTAAATAAAAAACACTGCCGTAATCTACATTACCACTCCGATCACATCATGTACAATATAGGCCACTTATAATGTGGTGACAGAGCCTCTTTAAGCGTGTGAACATATCCTTAAGTCACTGCAAGGGAATCCCAGCTCTTAACTGTTGATACATAGGTGCACTTATAAATGTAGCTCAGTAGGTTTTAAATTGAAAGTAAAGAGATGCCTTGTTTTGTTTCTCTCATTTTCCCGATTTCCGAACTGCTGCAGAAATGTATTTATTGTTCTTGCCATGGGCGTGTCCGTTGACTAAGGGCTCATTCACACGAACGTGATTCTCGTCCGTGTGCTGTGCATGGAAATCACGCACAACACACGGATCCTTTGATTTCACACATGCAGGAGTTTTCAGGCAGCGAGAGTCCGTTGTGTGAAACTCACTGCAGGTCCTATATTTGTACGTTTTCAGTCAATGGGTGTGTGAAAACCACGCATAGCACACTGATGCACATCCGTGTGCTGTGCGTGAGTTGCGTAGCAATTCCATTTAAAAAAAAAACAAAACTGCTTTACGAGTGCGTGAAAACACATCCCACTCACAAAGCACAAAAAAACGCAACGCACACGGACCAGATTCATGTGCGTAAATCTGTCACGCTCGTCTGAATGTAGCCTAAGGCTCTGTCCACAGAGTCATGGCTTTCATGTATAAGTGAGCCATGACAGACCGCATTGACTTATAATGAAATGCTACCAGTACCTGTTGAGGTTCTGGTATTTTTGACCGGATGACCAGCGCTGACAACTTTTTGCTGTCAAAAATACTGGGAAAAAAAACCGAATGTAAGGAATGTCTATGTGCACAGAGTCTAACTCTTGTGTGCAAGGGCATGCTTTCATGTGATCGCCACCCATAAGAACACATTTATAAGGATATATAGGAGTGAGGAGATGGAAACCGAACAGTGGCTATATTATGTATCGTTATTCTACCACAAAGAATCCATGAAAATACACTACACTAAGACAGTACAGATTCCTTTTTACCACTAGGGGCAGTGCATGCGGTTTATGGTAGAGATTAAAGAGTCTTTGATTAATGCCAATTTCTTGTTGTTCTTGCAGGTTTTTTGCTCTTTGCTACAGGGGTGGTTATTGTCTCACTTATCCTAATCTTTGTGGTCGGACCAAGTCATGGACAGTCAAATATATTGGTCTATATCTCCATATGCTCTGTGATTGGAGCGCTGTCTGTCTCGTGCGTTAAAGGACTGGGCATTGCTATTAAGGGACTATTTGCTGGAGAACCCGTTCTGAGGAATCCCTTGTCCTGGATCCTATTGATCAGCCTTATTGTGTGTGTGAGCACTCAGATTAACTACTTAAACAGAGCTCTGGACATATTCAACACCTCATTAGTGACACCCATTTACTATGTGTTTTTCACCACCTCAGTGCTTACTTGTTCTGCCATTCTATTCAAGGAGTGGCAACACATGTCTGCCAATGACATGATTGGCACATTCAGTGGTTTTATGACAATTATCATTGGAATTTTTTTACTGCATGCCTTCAAAGATGTATCTCTAACCCTATCCAACCTGCCCGTTTCTCTACGCAAAGATGAGAGACTGGTGAACGGGAACCTCTCTAACATGTATGAGCATTTGAATGGTGATGAGGAGCGCCACCTTGACACTGATGTGCAGATAAATGAGAACATTGCTTCTCGACGCAATGGAAACCTAACATCATTTTAAAGTACAATGATATCATCTTCGCTGCCAGCAAAACCACACACCTGATCCTAAACTGTTCTGATGGCTTACTGGGTGAAAATTTAAAGTCGTTGAGGCAATTCACATATTAAATGTATTGCCTTCTGGGTATCCACGTGACCATTCTGCTCCTCTTGTTCTGGACCAATATGATTGCTGGCAGTGTGTCTACAAAACAAATATAAAGATTCAGTAAAACCAAAATATTTTCATATTCTGCAGCTATGCCACTGAAAGTATTTATATTTAAAGGGGGTTTTCACTATTGCTGTGTCCGTGCTCCGCTCTGGCGTTCCGTCGGAGCGTCCCATCAGAATGGAACCCTGACCGAAACAAATGGAAATCGTAGGTTTCTGTTCATTTGCACCATTGAAATCAATGGTCATACAGTTTCCATTTGTCACTGTTCTGCTGTTTTGACATTTTCCATTGGATCCGTCACCATTGAAGTCAATGATGATCCAAACCCAAACCTATGGTTTCTGTTTGTTTGAGTCTGGGTTCCGTTCTGATGGGGAAACGCCGATGGAATGCCAGAACGGAGCCCTGGTGCAGATGTGAATGAAGCCTTAATCTTTGGTTTTCCATTTGTGAATAGAGCAGCGGTTCCACGTAACTTTTCTATTACTTATGCCGGTGTGGATGTAGCTGCATAGGCTTTATCCAATAAAGACCCAAAGGTTTATGTCAGCTTCACACCCAAAAGCAGAGAATGTCTTCAATGAGATATTTCAGCAGACGTTATTGCCCTGAATGAGTCCTACTTTTGTAGGCACTAGCTGGCAGACAATGCTGGGACTTGTCCTTATCCAGCCTCTGGGAGACCTAAGTTTGTATTATACATGGAGGCACTGCATGTTGATGTCTATAGTGGAAATCTCCTTTAAGGTGAACCATCGTTGATTTAAGGCAGAATTACACGGCTATGGTCTTGTATTCTGTGATGGCACAGCACATACGCTTGCTTTTTTATTTCTTTACCATAGAAATCATGAATCCTCTGACAGAGAAGATTATACATTAAGGGCAGACCTGGATGCAGATATAAGACCAGTATTTGTCAGGTGGCCTATGACCAGTAGATGACAATTATGAGGCCATACCAGCTCTTTTTCTGAACTGATAGTCTATTGTTAAAGGCCTTGTACACCTTTGAAATTGATCCGCTTTCTCAGAACCAGTCAGTGCCGCTGACCTCACAGGGACAGGATTCAGCTGCTCTGTATACAGAATACAGACCAGCTGTATCTCATAAAGTAAAAAAGATTTTTAATAAAAACTAATTTGAAAGTTGCACCAAACACAGATATATATATATCTATCGATCTCAAACAACACTTTTTTAAAGGTTTACATAGTCTTTAACCTTTCATTTTGAGAACTGGTATGTATTTGGTAGTGGCCTGCATGACTGACTGGATCATCACTTGAATACTTTTGCCATCTCAATAAGTTTTCATATCATTAGATTTTTTTTTTTTATTCCACCCGGCTGTGTAGACAATCATTTTAACCTTGATTTTGGTTGGACCAAATTGAGTGCAGTTTTATTTTGCCTTACATGTTCATTTTCATTTGTTCTTGATTTGAGCATGAGAAACTACAGAATTTTGAAGGTTTGTTCTAAAATATGTTGCACTGGTAAAAATGTTAATTGTATATAAGTATGTGGCTAGATTTTGCCTCTTGATGTATAATGCTGTAGATTTGTCCTCTGTATGTTAGATTTGCTGCGTTTGTATAAAAGGGGAGTGGGTATTAACTTGTAAAACATAACTTATTTTGAAATAAAATGTTTCAGAATTTACTATAGGTAGAATGTATTATTTTTTTTTTTAATTGTGTGGGTAGTTGATAACCGCTAGCAACGGTCACCCCTTAATAACTACATTTCTCGAAGCTCCATGTTGTGTAGTGGAACATAGGCATGTCAGTTTTGGGTGCCTAGTGTAGCTCCAACAGTAAGTACTGTTCAGTGTATTTTAGACCCTGATGGTTTTGATCACTTTTGTAACAAAAACAGTCAATCGTGTGTGTGTGAGTGAAGCATCTCTATTGGGCCACATAATACAGCAGGAGGCATCTTATTTTCATGGTGGTTTAAGTCCAGCAAATTACTGAATGTTCGAGAATGAGATCTAATCTTACAAAGCACTGCACTTTTTTTTACTGAAGATAATCTTGTATGGAGCTACTTTACAGCCATCTCAATACCGCACAAGTGATGGTGTTTCTGGAAGGAAGTAGTCATGTTTTTTTAATTTCATACATCCCAATTTAAGGCGAGGGTGACACGGAAGTCGCAGTGATGCAGTGCTTTTACGCAATGTTTCTCTCTGGGATAAAAAAAATAAAAGCTGTGCGTGACCTTCCGCAACGTATTTCATTGCTGAGAAGCCGCAGGGTAATACAGTAAAATGCAATTGTAATGTATCAAATATAAAATGTATAAATTTTATTGAAAATACTAAAAGAGTATATAAAAAGGTCCACAGACCTGTAAATGTCCTGAACAACAGTTGAAAAATCGGAAGCAGAACGCCTACAAACATCTGCCCATTGATTTAAATGGGAATGACTGTTCTTTTTGACAGGGCGTTATTTTACGCCTCTTTTAAATAAAAGTGCGTAAAAACACGTCCCGTAAGAAGAAGTGCATGTCACTTCGAGCTGTTTTTGGAGCAGTTTTTCACTGACAATAGAAAAACCGCTCCAAAAACAGCCGCAAAAAATGCTAGTTTAAAAATGTCTGAAGATCAGAGACTGTTTCCCTTGAAAACAGCTCTGTATTTTCAGCTGTTTTTTTGTTAAGCGTGTGAACATACCCTCATACATTGCCATGACTATGGCCGGGGTAAGTAAACTTTTTTTTTTTCCCCTCTGTATTCCTGTAGGATTTGGTGCACAATTTGGTGGAGTTTTGTCCAATGGAATTCTCTGTGGGTTTCAGGGCAGCTACGCTATGTAGTTCTAAGCAGAGTATCAGGCTAGGAACGCACTAGGCAAAGACTCAATGTGGTAAATCTGCAGCATAATACAGTACCAGCAAAGTAAATGAGATTTCAGGAAATCTCATGTATACGCTGTATTTTTTTTTCAACACGTAAATTGACCTGTGGTGCGTATTTTAAGATCTGCAGCATATCAATTTATCTTACAATTCGCAAGCGGAAACGCATCTGTCTAGTTCTGAGAAAAGACGCACCAAAAAGCAATTAGGTGTGTTTTTTTTCTGCCGCGAAATACACGTGTGCATGTAGCCTGAGGGTATGTTCACACGCAGTGTTTTCGGACGTAATTTGGGCGGTTTACTCCTTGAATTCCGCCTGAAAAAACGCTCCTAATACGCCTACAAACATCTGCCCTTTGCTTTCAATGGGTTTTACGATGTTCTGTTCCCACGTCGCTGTAAAAAGACTGTGTGTAAAATGACGGCTTGTCAAAAGAAGTGCAGGACACTTCTTGAGATAAGGGAGGAAAGGCAGAAAAAGGATGATCCTGGAAGGCGCTGCACCATGTGGCGCCATGCTTTTTGTTATTTCCAGGACACTTCTTGGGACGTTTTTGGAGCCGTTTTTCATAGACTATTAAAAACAGCCCTAAAGACGCAGCGAAAACGCGAGTTGCTCAAAAAACGTCTGAAAATTAGAAGCTGTTTTCCCTTGAAAACAGCTCCTGATTTTCAGATGTTTTTTTGTTAAGCGTGTGAACACACCCTAAGGGTGGATTCACAGACAAATTTCTGCTGTGACTGAAAATCAGTTCCATTGATCTGAATAAAGCTCGCAGAAATCCATACACCCGCTACAGAAACATCTCCCTTCAGATGAATGGAACGCTTTTTCAGAAATTTCTGCAACAAAGTTTGCAATGTGTGAATCAACCCTAATGCCATATTCACACGGCATGTATTTTTCAGGCTGAATTAGAGAGAAAACGGGCTTTGAATCCAGGCATTTTTGATCATTGCAAGCGTTCTTAAAAAGGACCTGTCATTAGGTCATATAACTTGAACTAGTTAACGGTCCTGAATAGCACTGTCTCCAGCACTATTTTTCTTTTTTTCCTGGACCCCGCATTCCAGAGATATGGCCCAGTTGTGTTGGCTCCCTACATTTGCTAATTTGTTGTATTTAGCCAATGGGGTGGAGCTAGCTTCCCTGTGTCTGATGCGGACCAGGCAGCTCGAGGGTAGTTCACATGCAGCAAATTAGCATATAGGGAAGCAACACAACAGTGGGCCATATCTCTGGAACGAGGGTCTAAAAAAAAAAAAAAGGGAAAAAAACCCCGCTGGAATCAGGGAAAAAGCTATTCGGGTCAGTAAGCCAGTTCAACTTAAAAGGACATAGTGACAGGTCCTTTTTAAAGCATATTTTGATGTTTTTTTTAAAGTGTCACTGGGAAAAATCAGGTAAAAATACGCTTCAAACTACAGTATATTTCATAAAGCATTTTACGCTCAAAAAATAAGCAGTGAACATGCCCTAAGAAGAATGGGTCAGATTTACTACTGTGTCTAGAATGCGTCGAAAAAACGTTTATGCTGGCTAAATGTTAGCTTAGGAAATCTGCACCAATATTTTTAGGGAAACCTGTCACTATAGTAAATAAAGACAGAATGCAACACACTGTTATAGACAAAAGGATAGAAGTGGATCCAGCGCTGAGTTGTATGTGTCCGTTAAAATAGGAAGCTTCTTCCAAATTTTATTCGAAGACAATTAAAAAATATTGAAAAAATGTGCAAGTGTTTCCCCAGTACAGAGAGTGGTTTGGTGGCATCGAGCGGTGCCTACGCGTTTCAGGCGCTTACTGCATCCTTAATCATGGCTGGTTGACAATGGTTTCAATATTTTTTAATCATCTTCGAATAAAACTTGGAAGAAGCTTCCTATTTTAACGGACACATACAACTCCGTGCTGGATCCACTTCTTCTATCCTTTTGTCTATGCTGCCCGTGTGCCGACACGAGGACCCGTGCGCTATCAAACAACTCATGCCTGTGATAAGGTGAGCTGCAGGACCACTCCTATTTCTTTGTTCTAACACTAAGGTTATGTTTACACAGGGCGGATATGCTGTGTAAAAGTGCACAGCGCATCCGCCTTGGTACACGCAAATTGTGGTATTTTTTTGGTTGGAATGTCCGCAGCGGAAAACAGATTAAAAAATTACGCACTTACCCGTAGCCATGGCGACACATCTCTCTGCTGTCCTGCAGCCCAGCCTCCTGGGATGACGTGTCATCCTATGTGACCGCTGCAGCCTGTAATTGGCTGCAGCAGTCACATGGGATTACATTTCATCCCTAAAGGCCGGGCTGGACGCATAACCAGAGAGATCTGGGTAAGTATAAAATTTTTTTCATTTTTTTTTTTTCTTCAGTGAGTTGCAATTTTTGCGGCAGAATCGCAACATCTATTTGTTGCGGGTTTTACCTGCCCATTGAATTCATTGGGAAAACTTGCAGTGCCTAAATTGACATGCTGTGGACAAAGGAAAAAAAAAAAGCACTGCAATTTTATTTTTCAGCTGATTTTTTTAACGTGATGTGCTGCTACTGTATTCTGCTGCAGATATTCCACAATGAAATCAGTTGTGGAAAATCCGAATTGTTTATGCTACGTGTGGACGTATCCTAATTAGGCTGGGTTTACACGACCTATTTTCAGACGTAAACGAGGCGTGTTATGCCTCGTTTTACGTCTGAAAATAGGGCTACAATACGTCGGCAAACATTTGAATGGGTTTGCCGACGTACTGTGCAGACAACCTGTCATTTACGCGTCGTCGTTTGACAGCTGTCCTCGTCAAAAGAAGTGCAGGACACTTCTTTGGATGTTTTTGGAGCCGTTTTCTCAGACTCCAATGAAAACAGCTCCAAAAACGGACGTCAAAAACGCGAGTTGCTCAAAAAACGTCTGGAAATCAGGGGCTGTTTTCCCTTGAAAACAGCTCCGTATTTTCAGACGTTTTTGGTCACTACGTGTGCACATACCCTAAGAGTTATAGTGGGTACAATTAATCTACTAAACAGCCCACCAAACTGCCACACAAGAGGGGGTGAAAAGGAAGTACTAACTAGTCTTGGGGAAAACAAGCCGGTATTACATTAGTAGGATTTTTGTGACACTATCGGACTCTTTATTTTGAATAGGTTTGTCATTGTGTTCTTAGCTTCACATTATGTACACAAGAGCCATCTGGTAGGTGGCTCATAATCTAATATTCTCCAATAATTAAAAAAAACAAAATTTTATGCAATGGCTGTTGCTTTTGGTGATTGTTTGGAAGGCTCTGCAGTTTACAGGTACCCAGTCCTATTACTGACCAGCCAAACCTCAAACCATAACCTTAAAGAGGCTCTGTCACCAGATTTTGCAGCCCCTATCTGCTATCGCAGCAGATAGGCGCTGCAATGTAGATTACAGTAACGTTTTTATTTTTAAAAAACGAGCATTTTTGGCCAAGTTATGACCATTTTCGTATTTATGCAAATGAGGTTTGCAAAAGTACAACTGGGCGTGTTGAAAAGTAAAAGTACAACTGGGCGTGTATTATGTGTGTACATCGGGGCGTGTTTACTACTTTTACTAGCTGGGCGCTCTGATGAGAAGTATCATCCACTTCTCTTCAGAACGCCCAGCTTCTGGCAGTGCAGATCGGTGACGTCACTCACAGGTCCTGCATCGTGTCGGCACCAGAGGCTACAGTTGATTCTGCAGCAGCATCAGCATTTGCAGGTAAGTAGCTACATCGACTTACCTGCAAACGCCGATGCTGCTGCAGAATCATCTGTAGCCTCTGGTGCCGATGTGTCCTCGCTCGTCTGACACGATGCAGGACCTGGGAGTGACGTCACAGCGTGATCTCTGGAGAACACGCTGTGTCTGCACTGCCAGAAGCTGGGCGTTCTGAAGAGAAGTGGATGATACTTCTATACACAACGCCCAGCTAGTAAAAGTAGTAAACACGCCCCGATGTACGCACATAATACACGCCCAGTTGTACTTTTGCAAGCCTCATTTGCATAAATACGAAAATGGTCATAACTTGGCCAAAAATGCTCGTTTTTTAAAAATAAAAACGTTACTGTAATCTACATTGCAGCGCCTATCTGCTGCAATAGCAGATAGGGGTTGCAAAATCTGGTGACAGAGCCTCTTTAAGAAAAAAAAGGAGGGTATAACCGTTACAAAATAAATCGTACAGATATGGAGTATCAGAATTGCTCCCTGATGGTTGCAATAATAGAAAAGGATACAGACCATAAAATTACTTATTCCTTGACCCTTATAATAAAGCAGAGCAATCAACCCAAAAATGATAGCCCAGCATTTAGTTTCCCCAAAATTGGCATGGTTGAGAGAATCCGCTAAAATACAACTTATTACATATATATTAAAAATGAATAGCTTAGGGTTTCACTTGAGAAACATCAGGATAAACGTTCCTTTGCTTACAACGGATAGCAGTGAGGTTGAGTTTGGGAACACTATTTGTCTGCAATGTTCGAATACCCTGTTAATGGCCCCGCGTTTGTGGGTAAAACAGCCCTTTACCTGCAAAATCGTGTGGGCATAAAGGGTGTATTAATTAATGGCCACACGATTTTGCAGATAAGGGCCATTTTACCCACAATAACGTGCGGCCATTAACAAGCTATTTGACAGCCGCGCAGAACTCGGTGACGGCGCAGTTGTTAGCCGCATTGTGGCCGGGTCAGGGCAGCTCTGTGTGGCCTTACCCTAAGGCCTAATTCATACGAGCGTATTTCACGCCCGTGTTACGCGCGTGAAAATAACGGACGTCACACGGACCTATGCAAGTCAATGGGGCCATTCAGACATTGTGTTTTTCACACAGCGTGTATCCGCTGTGTGAAACACTGCATGTCCTACACTTGTGCGTTTTTTGCGCATCACGCATCCCTTGAAGTCAATGGGTGCGTGAAAAATCACGGACAGCACACAGACGCACATCAGTGTGCTGTGTGTGATTCACGCAACAGTTGCTAATGGAATGATTTTGAAAAAGAAAAACACCTCCCTCAGTTCATTTTGCTGACGTGAAACGCGTGACATACGCGTGTAAAAAACGCAGACACACCATACACTGATGTCACACGGAACTGCAACGCAGCGTTTTTACGCGCGCAAAACTGACACGTTTGTGTGAACAAGGCCTAAGACTGATGGGCAAGAGATAGATTTCAGACTAAAATGTAGCTAATCTGCAGTCACTGATCATAGTTGTACACTACTGGAGCAGAGCTAAAGCAGCCACCACTAAAAAGTGTATGTATGTGTGTGTGTATATATATATATATATATATATATATATATATATATATATATATATATATATAAAAAAAAAAAGCAAGAATCACCGATGGGGTAGTGGCGTAAATATAATTTTCAGATGTGCCTTCTTAGCAGCCAAAAAGGAGTTCAGAAGAAAATAAATAAAATAAAGTCATACATGTTAATATAAACTTTTATTGAAAATGACATAACATGAAATTCTTGATTATTGGAGATTACATTTTTACAAGTCAGAGATACATGGCTGTTAGAAAGTACATTCTTAAGAACCCAATAATTACAGAGCGTTATGCATCCTTATCCCAGAATGTGAAAGTGATTTCTAAAAAGAGATTTATGGGTGGGACTGGTAGTGTTATACAGCAGTAAATATAGAATTGGAAAAATAATTTAAATTGCAGACAATGCAAATCTATGCTAAGTGTACTAGCCTTGTATAGCATCCCTTTTCCTACCTTTTCAGAGGAAACACTTTTGCGGATTATTTATAAGATTTCATTCTTGATCATAATTATGGCTGCCTAATTTGCAGTCTCTACCAGTGAATACAGTATAAAGGGTCATTATACAGTGGTAATGCCAAGTGTATATTACAGTGAGAAACACCTTAGTTGCTGGCCAGTGACTGGTGAATGGGAGGCTGAAAGCATCGGACATGTTCCACGGATGTATTTTCTCCATCTCCAGCCTTCAGGTACTTATCCAAAATGAAAAAGATCTCGTCATTGATAATCTGGAACTTACGGATACGTTCAACCATTTTCTTCAAAGGCTGCATACATTAAATCAAGATGGTTAATTAAAGGCACACTAACAGGTAAATGGCAGTAACATCAAATACTACACTTCCTATCTTCTTCCCAGAAATTCTGTGAAGAGCACAAGACCAGCATTTTTGCAATCATTCTGTAAGCCTTCCACATGAACCCTTTCACCGCCAAGGACTTATTTGATACGTCATGACTTTAAACACTTGCCACGACTAGACTTACAAAGCTAAGTCTTCGTATTATATTAAAGCCCAGAATCTTTGCTTTCAAATGCTACAAAATCTCTAAGTGCAATATCAAGGAGCAGAAGTTGTATGAAGTTCTAGTTTTGTGCTTGTATAAGGGAGGGGTGGGAAAGAGGAAGCTACAAGTGACAGCATGAAGAATGATCACAACCTGTTCCGGTCATCCCTACCCCGTACAGCCTTCAGTGACCACAGGGAGTAATACAGGAACTTTTCTTCATGTTATCACTCTTACCAATGAGAGGAGATATGTGCTGTCAGTCTAAGGTTAAGTGGCATGTAACTTTTATTTTTAGGAGGTGTTGTGGGTCTCTCAGGCTTTGCTTCGATCAGACTTTTAGCCCCAAACAGGACTAGTCATTTTTTGCACGTTACGACAATGCGAAATTGCACTTAAAGCACCCAAGAGTGTAAAATGGGGGTGGCATTTGTACGAAGCGTAAGATGTCTACTTTCACAAAATTACCACCAGAATGCCCACGGTGGAGAGAGTTGTATGGAGTGGTGGGCAAGCCTGCACGCTGATGCTCCATACAACTCTACAGGAGGTACAGAAACAGCTAAGGACTATCGCGTTTATTAAATATAGGCAACTTTCATTGCTGCTGGTTACTATGGTCAGGGGATGAATTGTGTCACGGCTTGCCAGTTATCATTCTCGAACCTCATTTTCCAGAAGACAATATGATGATCATGTCAGTCTTACTAGACAAAGATCAATATAAAACACCATAGCATGTACAGCATTTAAAGAAAACACTTGGGAGTATGGGAGCAATTTAAAGAAAGGATTCAAAAATTAATTTGAATAATTTTTCAAACACATTTATAAGAACAATGGCTGTAAAAAGTATGTTGGGGGTGGGGTAAACCTTGGGATATGTCAAACTGGGGATGTCATGATATCAGAATTTGGACTTCGATGTCGATACTTTGTGTAGTATTGCGATTTCGATACTAATTCGATACTTTGCCAACAGTAATAATAAAAAAAAAAGGTTCTTCCATTTTCTGATGTGAGGCGTGAGGATGAATTTAACCTCCACGTGCCTCACATTAATAGTAATTAACCCCATCATGTTTCTCAGTCATAATGGGTTAATGTGTAAGGTACATGATGGGGTTAATTACTATTAATATGAGGCACATGGAGGTTAAATTCATCACACCACGTTCCTCACAATAAGGCCGGATTTACATGAGCGTGTGCGTTTTGCACGCGCAAAAGGTACTTAACAGCTCCTTGTGTCACCCTCGTATGATGCGTGGCTGCGTGATTTTCGTGCAACCGCCATCGTTATGACACTATGTTTGCTTTTCTGTTTTCCTTCATAGTTTTTACTGCTGTTGCGCGAATCACGCGCGTCACACGGAAGTGCTTCCGTGTGCTGCGCGTGATTTTCACGCACCCATGGACTTCAATGTGTGCGTGATGCGCGAACAATGCACAAATATCGGACATGTCGTGAGTTTTACGCAGCGGACATACACTGCGTGAAAATCACTGACCGTCTGAACGGCCCCATAGACTAACATAGGTCCGTGCGAGGCGCGTGAAAATCACACGCGTTGCACGGACGTATATCATCGTCTAAATAAGCCCTAAGTGAAAGAAAGTAGTTTTGATTTTATTTTTTTTACAGCGTACACATCATAAACGACGCAAAAAAATTGTTGTGCAGGTTATTACGGCCGCACCAATACCGAATATGTGTATGTTTTATGTATTGAGACTTATTTTACTGTTTATTGTAAAAAAAAAAAACAAAAAAAAAAAAAGGTGTATGTGTATTTTATTTAATTGAATGTTACTTTATTTTTAAACTTTAATGTACTGGCATTTATCAGATCTGTGCCAGTACATTAGCCTATGTACGTATAGTACACAGGCAGTTGTTAGGACATACCTAAGTATGCCCTAACAGGAAATATGGTAAGACAGCCCTGGGGTCCTTCAATAGACCCTGAGATGTCTGCCCATATATGGTATGTCCAAGGGACATCCCCCCTCATTTTCTCCTGAATGCGGCTGTCAGCTTTGATCGCTGCATTCAGGAGAAGAACGGCGGAGATGAGAGATTTCTCTCATCTCCACTGTTATAGAGCGGGGCTGCGGTTGTGTAATACAGTCATTGCCCCGCTCCTGACATTAAGTGCGCGCGCGGTCAGCATGAGGTCATGCGGCCGTCGCTGCACTAATGAGTGGCGCAGGCACAGAGGACAGAACATGGGGGTGTTTTGTAGTGCGCCCGCCATGTTCTGTCTTCAGTGTCGCCGCTCATTAGTGCAGTGCTGGCCATATCGCATCATCCTGACCCCGCGCACTTGTTGTCAGGACTCAGGAGCGAGGCAATGACTATCACACAGCTGCAGCCCCGCTCTCATACATTCATGTGTTACTATACTGAGCTGTGAAGCCGCACAGCTTAGTATCGAAATACATGAAATAACGGTATCAAACCGTTTGGGGATGCAGAGTATCGAAACAGTATCGAAGTTTCGATGCATCGTGCATCCCTATGTCAAACCATTAAACTTTGGTGCACAGGATTGTTCCACAACTACCACCTCAATTGTTTACGTACCACGCTCTTGATGATTTCATCCTTGCTATCATGCTTCTGAACCTTTAGTAGGTGATAGCAGAAGTCCAAGACATCAAATCGTCTGTGTTGTCCCAGGAGCACAATGATCATACAACCAGCCCAGTGCAGTCCATCACCAAAGCACTGCCTATTACCCAGGAACAAGTTTCAGTCAATCAAGGATGTGCACAAGTCAATGCTGTACATTTTTAAGCCATGTCTTCCAAGCTCCTAATATAATGTATTCATACATAGTTTTCCTGGTTATGGGGCTGATATTTTAAATATTAACATGTAAGTATTAGACTGGATTCACACATGCCGTCTTTTGTTGTTGTTTTTTTTTTTTATAGCCAATGCCAGGTGAAGATCCAAAAGTATAAAAGAAAGGCTTAGGCTACATTCACACATTGCAATTTGTTGCAGATTTTGATGCAGATTTTTTTGAGCCAAAAGTGGATCCAGGAAGAAGTTCTTATATTTCCTTTTGAAACCACTCCTGGCTTTGGCTCAAAAATCTGCAACAAATTGCGATGTGCGATTATAGTTTTCTAGAAAAAAACTGCATCACAAACATACGTGTGAACCCAGCCATACGGCTCCATTTGAGAGACGTATATTTAGTGCAAATAACAGGATCAGATCAAGGGAAAGCAGAAAAATCATTTCCAAGGTTTCTATTGGGACACCTTTAGGCTGGGTTCACACGTGGCGGAATTTCACTTAAATTCTGCTGCGGACACTCCGCAGCGTTAATCCGCAGCGGAGCCGTTTGTCCATTGACTTACACTTTAATTTAGCAGTGTTCGTTTAGACGAGGCGTAAAATTCCGCTGCGGAGCATAGGCTGCGGAGCGGAATTTGGTGTCCGCAGCATGCTCTGTCTGTTGCGGAGCAGTGGCGGACTCATGGCGGAATTTCTCCATTGACTTCAATGGAGATTCTAATTTCCGCAATGAAGTCCGCAGCTGTCATGCACATGTTATGTGTGCTGCGGATCCGTCTTGCTTTTTTAACTTGACATTTCTTCATTCTGGCTGGACCTATGTATTTCGAGGTCTACAGCCAGACTGAGGAAGTCAATGGGGCTCCCGTAATGACGGGAGCGTTGCTAGGAGACGTCAGTAAATAGTCACTGTCCAGGGTGCTGAAAGAGTTAAGCGATCGGCAGTAACTGTTTCTGCACCCGGGACAGTGACTACCGATCCCAATATACATCTATCTGTAAAAAAAAAATGAAGTTCATACTTACCGAGAACTCCCTGCTTCTGTCTCCAGTCCGGCCTCCCAGGATGACGTTTCAGTCTAAGTGACGGCTGCAGCCAATCACAGGCTAATAACAGGCTGCAGCGGTCACATGGACTGCCGCGTCATCCAGGGAGGTCGGGCTGGATGCCGAAGGAGGGACGCGTCACCAAGACAACGGGCGGTAAGTATGAATTTCTTTGACTTTCACAAGGGAAAGTGCTGTTCCTTCTCTCTATCCTGCACTGATAGGGAGAAGGGAAGTACTTTTACCGCAGTCCGCAGCAGCTAGTCCGCATCAATTTACTGCACATTTTGTGCAGATCCGCAGCAGAATCTGCAACGCAGATTCTGTGCGGCATTGATGCGGACAGTTGCGGAGGAAATCCGCCACGTGTGGTCATGCCCTTATCATGTAACAAAAAACATTTAGGACAGTTCTGAGAAACAAAGGGGCAGATTTACGAAGATTGGCGTTCCATATGCCAGTCAGTCTGAAGCCTGGAGGAGTAAGATGTCACAAATTTGTTAAGAGGGGAACACCTCTTAATAAATTTGTCACATCTTGTGCTGTCTGTGTGCCAGAAAGGGAAATCTACACAAGCTACAAGCGGACGTACCTTTCCGCTCCAATTTCTGGTGTAAATGAAAGTAAATTTGCTGACTGTGGTGGCCCCGCCCCTTCCGCTAAGCCCCACTTTTTTTTTTTAAAGTGGCATGAAGTGCAAACTAATGTGCTTCAAGTTGCAATGCATTTCACTAATATTGTATACGCCATAATCAGCAATTTTTTTTAATTGCCAGAAAACTGTTGTAAAGCCCTTCATAAATTCCCCCAAAACGGTCTCTGCCGGTGCTCCACTTTAAAAGAAATTTTGTCTGACAGACATTGATAAATACCCTGTACAGGTGAGAATAACAAGCCTCACCCCATGTCAGACCCATTGTGAAATGCAAAAGTCAACATGTCCCAGCTCTTGATAAATATGGAATAAAGAACCTCAGAGAGTTTGCAGGACATTTTTAGGCCAAATTCACATTTCAATAGTTTTTCCTGCAGAATTTTTTTTTTTGCAAAAGAGAAAACTGCAGAAAGACCTTATGTAAAGTCTGTATGCTGCAGTTTCTTAAAAACATTGCATTCCTTTTCTGCCATGGCTTTACCACAGATTACTCCCATTGGGGAATAGGTTAACTATGTATTATACACAGTTTTGCTTCCATAATAGGTGTGAGGCCATGGTGTCCCCTGTGACACCATGTTCTGCTGTATGGTGCTCCGTCAGGTGCTGTACGATATGCTCCCCTAGAAGCAATGCTTCTAGAGGATGAACGCTCCATACATACGGCATCAGATAGAGCATGCCACAATTTTGTATCTACTGGATCCGTACAGAATCCAACAAAAAAAACAAAAAACCTCTGTATGAAATCTGAGGCCTCATACACTTCTATGGATAACCTATTACAGCTCCGTAAAAACTGGAGCAGTAATACGGCCATGTGCATGAAGCTTTCATTCCAGATTTACAGCGGAGACACAGTATAGAGTAGAATGGATATAAATGCTGCTTACTCTACAGTGAATTCGTGTGTGCCCACAGGGATACAGTAGACAAACTGCATAGCACTCCAGAGCCGATGGAATTCTACACACTCATCCACATGCATCACACCATTGCTGGGCAGTGGTCCACGCCAGATAGGATCATCAAGGAAGGTGCGAACTCTGGTAAGAATCACTTCAAACATTGACAGGCCACAGCAAAGTCGCTCTTTGGTCAGCAAATCTCCTTCCCTAGCTATGGCAATTTGCTGAAAAAATACAATAAAATTAAAACCATCTTGTGTCCAATGTTTCCTCTTCAAATAGCAGTCTTGCACAATGTATAGGACTACACAAGTCAGAGAGGACCCTTTGTTTTATTCAATGTATATGTTACATGTAATGATCCTTCACAGGATTTATGGGACACCTCTTAAATCATTTTCTCATACTTATGCCTTTACCAGGTCATTCACTATGCGAGCAACAGGTCTACTGCACCTCAGCAACAATGTCAAATGGGCTCTTAATAGAGGATAGGAGACAAAACATGGCAGCTTTACTGAATGGGTATGGAAAGCAGATGCAGGACTAAAACCCTTTAATATTTACTATAGTGTGTGTCCATGATGGATCATAGAAAACAGCAATATCCGATATTAATCAGCACGTACCTGAGGAGTCCCCAATCTCTCTATGAGAGGCACCAGATGAAGTGGAGCATACTTTGATTCTAACCTCTTCATCTTCGCTTCCAGCCGTTCTCCGTCTTATGTCAAACAATACAAAAATGGAAAGAATCATATGTAAATGTAACTTCAGGCTAAATATTGCCCAAACCATACAGAATCATTGTAATAAGATTCTTACGAACAGCCTGATTTTGCTTATGTTGTAAGTTTTTCCTCAAATAAAAAACAGAGCATGGACTATGGCTTTAATGCTTCCTGACACTCCTTAGTTTAAAGCTTGAGACTAAAATAGATTTAAAAAAAAAAAAGACCAGAAATAGGGAACCCAAAAAAAAAAAGCTCTACTGCATATGTGTATTGTTCCATATATAAATCTCTGTTATTTAATTTACACATGAGTGATTCTTCCCATCAGAAGAATACAGGTGATACAGTACAAAATACATGACAAACAGCGCCAATATCTCGCTGTCAGCAGCTACATATAAATAGTAGGATAACAGATTTCCTTGCCGCCTTTAATGATAACTATCTATTGAGAAATGATTCACAATTCTGCTGTATAAAATGTAACATGGCCCCATACCAGGGTTTTACAGGGAATGGTAGCAGACCAACGCCACTTGTCACACAGAGGCATACCTTTAACATGGACCCTGGGAAGAATGTTCTGGAAAGGTGCAGCATGAAGCAGGTCACACACCTCTTCTAGGGACTAAAAATAAATAAATAAAACCGGTAATTTCACTTCCAATAAAGAGGTTATTTCGATAGATCCTTTACAACCATTTTTCATACACGTCCCAAAAATTGCTGTCACATTGAGCTTTTAGTTATTCTGTGCTTGTTAAACTAGCAGCCAATAAATAATAACATCTTACAATTAGTGTCTAATGTTCCAGCTAAATTGCTGCACTCCAGTGACTCGGCTAATTCTGTTGCTACGAAACAGTGAGCTTTGAAAAGCAATGTGAGTAGCCCGTCATTTTACAGGACTATTCAGCCCTAGAATCATAAATCATAACATCTCTTGTAATCCCACAGCAGGAGTGCTCTCAGATTGCCGTGATTTAGTAAATGCAGAATAATGTTCTGCCAAGGTGACCAAGCCACACGTCATACGGTCACTTATGTTTGCACAAGAACCTTGACAAGGTCACCAGCTGACATGGTCATATAGCGGAGAGATCAATGGAGAATAATAGGAATGATATCACCATTATATGCACGATTATAAAAGGTTTATTGAAGATGGCAGACCATTATCAGAATTGCAATTATTTCTATACCAAACGGGCTGTTCTTTCATGAAAAGAATCAAACATGATTAAGCACTGTAAAGCAATAATAAGTAAAAACAAAAACAGTCAATAGTGCCATATCATACGTAAATAGATGTATACTGCAATGTGATTGGACCCAAAAGACCTATCATGTGTTTATAAAAGACAATAAATGATTACATCAATGAGGCAGACAATTGGATTTTTGTACCTGTAAAGTCCGGTAGATCGGTAGAATCATTGAGAAACAACACCATGAATGAGCGGAGAGGTAGATGCGTACAGCCCTCACCACAAAGTCTGTAAAGCATGCACTCCTGCGGGTGGAGCAAGACAGAAGACAGAAAGAACAATGTCCTTGTTGATATGAAAGGCGAAAAACCAAAGAAAATATGGGACATAATACCACCTTATAGTCGTGAAGGACAAGGAAGGAACACTTACAGGAGCGAGCTTCCAGTTTCAAAACCCTTCTAATGGAGGTAATAGTCACAAGAATAGCAACCTTCCAGGAAAGAATACTTGTAGGAGGATCATATAGGGGTTCAAACGAGGAGCTTTGCAGAGTATCCAGGACCAAATTAAGATCCCAGGGAGTTCACCGGAGGGTGAATGGGGGTACGCAGTGTGCAATTCCCGGAAGGAAGGTCTTTTATCGGAGCATGAAAAGCGAGGGTTTGTTGGAACAGAACAGATAAAGGAAGATTTGCCTCTTCAGGAAGGCCAAGTGGAGAACCTGCTCTAAGCAAGACAGGAGGAAGGACAGGCTTAGGAGTGGAAAAGAGGAACTCACGCCAGTGAAAGTAGGCCTTTTAGGTACGATGCTATACCTTTGCCGATTGGGGTTTCAAGCTCTTAACATATTCTGTATAACAGACTCAGAAATTTCCCAAAACCTCTAACGAAGCTACTGTTAATGCTGCTGTTCAAACACAGCGGAGGTAAAAGTCTGGTGGAATAGTGGACCTTGGGATAGGAAATGGGGACAATGTACCTGCAAACTCCAAGGGGCTTCCACCAGGAGATTGATGACCCTGGCATGCCAGACTGGGCATGGCCTTTCTGGTGTGTTGAGAATGGTAAGGCCCTCTGAGAAGATAAGGGGACAGATATAGGAAAGTGAACTTGTCCTACAGGGTGTAGAGAGAGACCACGGTGACCGTAAAATGTTTTTGAATCCTGGACACTAACCGTAGAACTTTGTGTTTCAGACATGAAGCAAAGAGGTCCACGTCTGGGGTCCCCTGCTAGCGTCAGAGTTGAAAAAAAACCAACAACTCTATAAAAGGAGACCACTTACCTGGATTGAGCTACTCCGGTTTGAGAAAATCCACAGCCCAATTGTCCATGCCAAGAACGTGGAACACGGATATATCCAAAATGTGGGCCTACGACCAGAGTAGAATCCGAGGATTGCTGGATGTGGTTTATCCCCTGGTGGTTCAAGTATGCCACAGACATTCAATTGTTGGGATTGACATTCAATCCCAGAAAGTTTAATCCTGAAGACGACGACCCTGGAGTCTGAGGGCCGAATAAGTTAAACAAACAAAAAACCCCAAAAACTATCTTTGGGATCCCTTAGGAGCGTATAATCCCAAAGGCGATTTTGGGGGAGAAAAAAAAAACAACTTTTTCTCTGTCACCTCAGCAATAATTTCTTCCAGGCGCTTTGCAAAGAGCCTACTCCCAGCAAAGGAGAGACCGGTGAGGGTCTTCTTATAAGAGGATTGCCAAGATAGCTGCCATGGCTTTTGTGAAAACTCAGGGCGAGGTAGCAAGTCTAAACACAAGATGTAGATAAATCCAAAATGCTGAGGCATAGGTACCGCTGATGTACAGGGTAATAGGTGTTGCAAATGTTAATGGAAGAGGAAAAACTCACCCTTTTCCAGCAACCGGACTTGGATGTGAAAAATTCTTGAATCGTTTTAGAGTTCTGGACTTGGAAAGGGAGTAGCGAGTTCCTGAGTAGAAAGGGAATCTATGGCAGAGTAAAGCCATCACATGAGTGTGTTGAGTAGAAAAAAAAATAGGAGGAAGGGTGAAGAATTCTATCGTATAACTGAATGACCTTACAAACTCTGGCGTTGTCCACATGAAAAAAAAACAGACCTCGTGGAAAAGAAGATGTAACCCCCATCCTACACCACACGGGCCAAAGGAGTTCTGGAAGTGTTCCATTTAGTGGTACATGCATGCAGCTGCCATGATAATTTAAACTAGAAAGATGGCCTTCCAGAGTCTAAGGGTAAAGGGGACGACTTCTCTGCCCACAAGAAGTTGACGCCACAAATAAAAATAGCCCATGGTGCAGCTGCCTAGCCCAGACAGTGCAGGCTTTGCTAACCCAAAAGAAAGCAACAGTTTGCCAACTCAGCTCTCTGGCCGTCACAAAAGCTAACTTTGAGAGAGAATCCAGCTTTTATCAAGGGGGTTACTGAGCGAAGCAACATCAGATAAGGAAAGCATGGTTCTTTTAATCACAAAAATGGAGGATCCACAGGAGGGAAGATGTAACACCTGGCCACCAGGTCTCCTAGATAAGAAAACTGTAAATATGGACAAACGACAGTATGGGCACATCCATTCCTTGGAAAGAATATCCTAAAAATCTTCATAAAATGTGAACAGCAGCAGGTGGATACCAGGGACGACGGAAGGAGACCTCCTTCTGGACAGAAGATGGATCCGTCCTTAACTTAGTGTGTTTCATACTGACCAGATCCGATCCTGCATAGCAGAGACCAACCTGGAGTCCGTGGAGTCGTCAGATGAAGCAGACAGATGTTGACCAGAGAAAACCTTCTCGCAAACAGATCTGCAGAGAACATCTCAGCCTCAGCTGAGGAAGACGACAAAGACCAGACTGGTGAAGTCCTGGGTTACTTTGTGTACTAGCCTTTGGAGAAGTAATGTAGCAGACTTGCTAAGTGGGTGGTGTCTGCCTCCTACAGACACTATGCTAAACTGATAAGCCTGGTGCCCGCAGGAGGGGGTATAGTCAGCATAGGAGGCAAAAACTTTTTTCAACCCAGTGTCAGCCTCCTAGTGGCAGGGACTATTCCCATGGTGCTTAGTCTCCCATTGATATGAACCAGATTGTATTACAATATACTGTATAAACATTAAAAAAAATGGACACATTTACTCATTGCGGTGAATGTCACATCATATTAACTAGTCTGTAGCAGAAGTGACCTTAAAGTCTATGGACACATTTTGTGCAACTTCTTTTTTTATTACAAGCATTCTAGGCTTGTAAGAGGTTATTTTTAAAAATGGTGACATGTGGAAACAGGAACACAGGACAATACTAGACATGAAATTTGCATCCTACATTTACTGGCAGCAGCAGGCAGGAAGGCCATAGTACAGGTCTGGAATCACACCCAGGCCCCGCATCTCCATGCTTTCTTGGACAAATTATCTTTTTATGATGAATGTGGATTGGGTGGAGGCTTCCTACCACAAGGCGAAACGGGTCCAGACGTTCTTTCAGATATGGGGGGGGGGGGGTTTCATATCTTTATTATCTCAACGCATAAAGGATAAAATACGTACATGCTTCCAACCCACGACATGGTATCAGGAACAGAGGTTAGTGGGGGAAACGCCGCTTTTAGGCTTCCATTTATACCAATACTGTGAGTCAAATGGTGATATGTAGGTAGTTGGGGACACGGGATGGATGACACAGACTTCTAAAAGGAGGAATAGGGGGACACCACATGGTAACAGGAGAGGCGGCGGGCAATGGAGGTTTAATTTTTTATTTTTGATATTAACTTATGTTATTCTGTTTGTTTTCTTTACTTGATTGTCGAATTTGGCCCACAGTTGTGTGGCCGATACGCAGGCTAGGCTGCATGACTATTCCCTTTCTGAGACGAGATATGCACGGAGGCGACAGTTGTGTTGATGGCCGCACTGGAATTTCCTTTCCACTGGGAGGTCTGAGTAGAAGATCTCCCTCCTAGTCTGTTGCTTTGCTAATAAACCATCTTGAGGTCATGTAGAAGTACTCGTTCTGCTTATAGGCAAATAGAGCATACTGTTTGAATGTATCTACTTGCCTGACTTGCATGTCAGTATATGCTTTTCAAATGCGCTGGGTCGCTTGCAACAACAATATGTTGTTACTTTGTTGTTTTCGATTGCAATAATAAAAACAATAAAAAATAAATAAAAAGCCATCTACTGTCCCTGACCAGCTCCTGCGGTAGACTATTCCATAGATTCACAATTCTCACAGTAAAGAAGGCTTGTCACCTCTGCAGGTTGAACATTTTTTTTCCAGACGGAGGGAATGCCCCCTTGTTTTTTTAGGGCATTTTACATGGAACAGGTTTTCACTATATTTCTTGTAGATGCCATTAATATATTTATATAAGTTAATCATGTCCCCCCTTAGTCATCTCTTTTCAAGGCTAAATAGGTTTAATTCTTTTAATCTTTCCTCATAACTTACATTCTCCATGCCCTTATTAGTTTCGTTGTTCTACTTTGTAAACTGTCCTTCATGTGAGATATTCCCCTTAAAAGGAACACTCCAGAAAAACGGACGCCCTGTGTTTTGCCTAGTGAAAGGCCTGGGAACTACACAAGTCTAAGCTTAGTGTATAGGTTTTTGCCAAGAGTGTTACCCATTAACAGTCAGCTGAAAAATCTTCCTGGTCAGTATTGGTAAATGTTAATGCCACTCATGGCAACATTTACATTTGCAATGCCTAGCGCACGGCTGTCGGCAGAGTCGTTTCTAAGCAATGATGATGATGCTTTTCCCAGATTATTGTTGGGATAACAAATGTCCATCAGACACTCTGGAGACCAAATGATCAATGGTTTTAAAAATCTTTCAGTGTCAGTCTGAGATATTTTGTTATCTGAACTACTCGATGTAGCGTAACTAGAAACATGGCATTAACTTATTAAAGAGGTACATTTTCCACATGTAGTTTTACCTAGATTACTATATATGAATTCAAAACGGTCTTACAGAATGTGTTATTGGAGACTCAAGAAAGATGTGGTTATTTCTGTAAATGGGCTATGTATAGAGATTCAGCTTATTCTACATACCAGGCTTTGTTCTATCAGAAGGCAGAATAGGAGGGCATTGCCTACTTCCCTCAGATTTTGAAAGCACACAGTCTTCAACTCAGCATATTCAACTATATCCTTCAATTGATGATGGAAAAACTCCAAGATACCTAATGTGCAACACAAAAAAAAATAATTTAATTAATATTACGTAGATCATCGAAATAGAGGAAACACCAGTACCAATTACGGATTGTCACACGTGAACAGACCCAGATTTACACTAAGTTAATAACAGGGGAAAATAAATCTTGGGTGACCAAGAACACCCCGTTACCATATTTATAACATGCATAAAAGAGTGAAACATCTAAGTATAAAATAGTTTGTATATTTTATTACATCCTGCCAAACCTTTAAGTAATTTGTGGACAGGTAAGTCGCACACTATAACTGCTTTTATTTATTTTTATGACCATGTAATTAAAGAGGCTCTGTCACCAGATTATAAGCGCCCTATCTTCTACATAATGTGATCGGCGGTGTAATGTAGATTACAGCAGTGTTTTTTTATTTAGAAAAACGATCATTTTTGACGGAGTTATGACCTATATTAGCTTTATGCTTCTGACTTTCTTAAAGCCCAACTGGGAGTGTTTTACTTTTTGACCAAGTGGGAGTTGTACAGAGGTGTGTATGACGCTGACCAATCAGTGACCAATCAGCGTCATACACTTCTCCCCATTCATTTACACAGCACATAGTAATATAGCTATATCACTAAGTGCAGCCACATACACACAAACTAACGTTACTCAAGTGTCCTGAGAGTTAATAGACATTACCTCCAGCCAGGATGTGATGTCTATTCAGAATCCTGACACTTCGGTAATGTTTGTGTGAGATTTACAGCAAGGCAATCGTAATCTCGTTTTAAATGACAGTTTACGCTTGCCTTGCTGTAAATCTCACAGAAACGTTACCGAAGTGTCAGGATTCTGAATACACATCACGTCCTGGCTGGAGGTAATGTCTATTAACTCTCAGGACACTTGAGTAACGTTAATGTGTGTGTATGTGGCTGCACATAGTGATCTAATAAGATCACTATATGCCGTGTAAATGAATGGAGAGAAGTATATAATGCTGGTTGGTCACCGATTGGTCAGCGTCATACACTTCTCTCCACAACGCCCACTTGGTCAAAAAGTAAAACACGCCAGTTGTCTATTAAGCAAGTCATTAGCATAAAACTAAAATAGGGCATAACTCCGTCAAAAATTATTGTTTTTCTAAATAAAAAACACTGCTGTAATCTACATTACAGCGCCGATCAGATTATGTAGAAGAAAGGCCACTTCTAATGTGGTGGTAGAGCCTCTTTAAATGCCTACAAATAGGTGAGTGAACAAATGGACAATGTGACAGGAAGTGTCAGAGCGCAAGAGACACCCTGCACATTTGCCAAGAAAAATTAGGGGTGTTAAAAAAATTGTGTGGCTGATTTGCATTTTTTTTTAACTTTTGGAATTGGTTTACATCCTGCAACATCCATGGGCATTGTTTAGTACGTTCAGTGAGAGATTCAAAGGGGATGACTGTATCCATGAACCTTCTAGATTCCGACTTTATAATTGTGAAAGCATTGTTATTGATCAATGTTTGAGCGGCATCAAATCGATGAACTTACATCATGTACCTTTGCCTCAATGTCAAACGATGTCCTACCTAGCAATTTAATACTTTGGTTTAAAAAGGATGGGGAATATTTATCAATATATTTATTTACACCAGTTTTCTTGCATATATACTCTGTCCACATTCTGTATTTACAAAGGCCCTTTGCCACTTATTCCGATGTTGGGATGTGTTGGGAAAAATGAAGGGGACTTTAGTATCACACATAGTATGACTTTTATCAGCAATCTGTTAACTAGCATTGTTTTTACCCTATGTCACATTCATCAACATGGCGTGTGCCCAGTTGACAAAGGTGGCGATCACTGCACGAGGAGGTACACGGTGTGCTAGCATTAATAAATCGTCCCCAATATTTCAATGGAATCATTTCAGTATGTTTACTAAAAAGTATACGGACATGTTCAATCTACATAAGGAAATCTTCTGGAATGTACTACACAACTCAGACTCAACGCAGACTAAACATCATGAAGTTCGGCAGATGAATTATCTAAAATCCAGAAGTGTTACATGCGAAATTCATGCGAGTGATTTCTCCTGTAATGTTTATTTCAGATCTATGCAAAAAATATATATCCAGAAACATGTACAGGATTAGTACAAAGGATTAGGACCTCAGCCCCATCTCTAGATCACAAATCCCCTGACACGACAGATGACACATTTTAGCCCTGTATCGCTGATTTTCAGTAAAGCCCAAAAAACTGTTTAAAAACTGGCCTTTATAAATTAACAGCACTTTTTTTTTTTTTTTTTTTTTTTTTTATACTAAAGTGTGGGGCCAGTAACTGGGATAAGTGGCAGATTAATTTGCTGAAAAGGCTTCATCCATAGTATGCATGTTGTGAGGAACTACTCATTTCTGCTTGATAAGAATAACATTACACCTTGACTTCCAGACCCCAAAATTTCACAAAGCATCTGCATAGTTTTTCTATCATGCTGGATTCTATGTATTTCTGGACCGATGTGAAAACAGTTTAGTATCTGCAGTTTGCACCCTTAAAAAAAGCACTGTCTTTCTACATTGGTAAAGGTAGCAGCATGTGCGAATCTTGCCATCCAGTTCAGAAACTAATTTAAGGTTGTCTAAATCACATTGGACAAAATCCAAGCAATAAGAATTCTGGCTGATAAATTCAACTGTTACCATCATCACTTTGGCCGGATAGTGAAGGTGAGAGGGCACTGCACACTGGATTGAAGAGCACGGACCTTTTCATATAAAATCCATATATACCGAAAAATAATACCTCCGATATATCAATTTTTGAACACTATGGCAATGATTATTATCCATTCAGCCACTGACGTGGGGGTGATAAAATTTAATTCCCAGAGCTCTCATCTTTGATGCGTTCAAGGATGTGAAAACAGGGCTTTGTGCAGACTAGTCAAGCTCGAACACCAAACCTGGCAAACTGCATGCTCCTGAAATAAACTAGCTATGTCAAAATCTTGCAGAGGTCACAGGTGCTCATTTTCAGAAGAAGGTTTGTAGGGCAGGCGTATTCTTCTATTGTGGACAGCCAAAGGCAGGCTGGCGAGATAGAGATGGAAAAATTGACGATCTCTTACAGAAGAAATAAAAAGGAGACATTTCTAGATCTATTTTTTAATTTTTGTGTGTATTATTTACAGTATGAATTTGGCTTGGCATGGGGAATGGCATTCCTTTTTGGCTATGGCTTGGTCATGGAAACCCAACCCATGAAGCTCCTGAATGATGCGTTCACAGGTAGTTTGGAACTCAAGTGTTACAACAGAGAATAGACAATGTACTTTAACAATTTATAGTGGAGTAGCAGATTTACATTTTGCCTAAGATTTTAGTTGGAAATCAAAGATGGATTATTGAGTTTTTATTGTATTTTGTTACTATGGATATCAGACTGTAAAACCAACCTTTCAACACAATAGGTAAAAGATCCAGTTTTTGCACTCTGATCAGTGTATAGACTCGTCCACCCACCAGCATTCTCTGGAAGAATAGTCACTGACATTCTGTTTTGTTCAGTGCTGCATTACATCCGTGCCGACATGAAGGTTAATGCTGTGCTATTTTAAGAAGCAGCACAATATGACAGGCAGCTCAATGTGGAAAACACAAATGTGAAATGAAAATTATTTACCCAACAGCCTTCTAAATGAATGCCCTCAACAGGCATGGAAGAAAAAGTCTGATGAAACAATTGTGACATACATATGAGGCAGCAATTTACGTTTTGTCCAATAAGCTAGTTCTGCATTTTTCCACACAAATGCTTAGCTGCATTTTTATTAGTCCAAGCCATGGGGCATTTCACACAATTTCAAAAGCTAAGCAAACAATGTCTATTAATTGTTAATAAGGAATTTGAAAACAAAAGAAAAAGCAAAGGGGATGTCTGATTTTAGCCCACCGATTAGAATAGGAACAGACTTCTGTCCCACCGATCTATCAAAAAGGAATCGTCCAAAGAGGACCACCCATTTAACGTCACAGTAAAGAAAATGGAACAACTTGATTCATTACATACAAAATACTTTTTACCTTCTGTGGGCAACTTTACAAGCCTTATTTTCTTCTATAAATACTTCAGCCCTTATTTGTAGGAAAAACTGGCCTTGAATGGCCGCAATTATTTTTCCGAATAGTACGAAATTCAACACTGCACACACAACATTTTCATTATGATAAGCATACAAAACAGGAACACAATGTCCTCATCTGAAGTGAGCTTTTTTGACAAAATTACAAGAGAACAAACCTGGGGAGCCATACTCGTGTCTGGGCAGCCTGCAGATCTTAGGCATCACTTCCATCAGCGTATGGACATACTGGAGAATGGTACCTTGCAACTACAAGTAATACAGCCATTGTTAGTCACATAATAGTTCATGCATGAGTTCATATAAATAAATGAATAAAATATGAGATCCTTCACATGTCATTCATTTTAAACATGCAATTAACTGGTCTGTGTAACATTATATGTTTTCTTTAATGCCGCTGTTACAGGAATGCACATATAAATAAAAACGAAGGCCCTGTGCGTAACAAGTTTATGCCCTATGTTTAGCGGAAAAGCACGCATAAGGTTCATTCAGTTCGATAGAGGCCAAAACCTTGTCCTGAAGGTAGGGTGGCCTCTGCTGCATCAGGAAGCACCAGTGTAACTTTCAATATAGGGACCGCTACGTCACTTGGTTCTTCACAACGTATTCGTTAAACAGAGGCCAGGGACGGGAATTTGTAGGAGCTGCACACATCATAATCATGTCCATTATTTTTCTAGCCATGTCTAGGTTAGTAAAGAGTTTTAATCAGTTCTCACAACATGTAAACACCATCATGCAGTTTATTACACAGTATAGTGCATTTACTACATGCGTTCTTATTCTATAATTATCCCTGGCCTCTATAAAAATTACACTTCCGCCATTTATATAAATAAACGTTCCTCCATCAACAGAAGGCGACATTTCGGCTATACACAGGATGAGGAAAAGCCCCCAGAAGTATGGAAATATCTGCCAGCCTCCCTTGGTGTAGCATCACTGCGGGCTCAGGCCACAGCATCCAGGGTCCGAATTCTAGGACTTTTCTTATCTGCAAGCGCATGAGTCCAAGTTCAGCATGGGGTTTGGCAGGCAAACAATGTGCAGCGTGTCCGCTAAATAATAAAGCAATTTTTTTTAACCTACAGTGCAAATTAGCGGTTGCCCAGGCTAGTCACAAATGGAGACCAGAGTATAAATTGATGTCCCTATTTGCAAATTTCTAGGTTTACAATGGTTTGGGATGCCATCTGGAGCCCTGACTGAAAGAATATCAGACAACCAACTTGTTGCAGTAGCATGCTGCCACAGGATAAGGTCAGGGCTTACAGACTAGAGTCACCATGTATACCAGCACAATAAAAGTGACTCCCAATCTGTATATGGCTCCTAGAGCAGATAACAATCAGACTACTCCTAATTGGGTGCTCAAATGTAAAGTTCCTGAGGGTGTAGTAAACCGCTGTACAGGACCATGGAGGAGATAACGGTGCATTTGATGGAGGAGATATATGTGCATTGGCACTGCTGTAGCAAAAACTACTCTGTGGACACTGCTATGTCATTATTTTTTAAGAACTTTCAAAAATTGCATCCATTAATGATGATACAAAAAGAACTACTCACCAGGCTCTTCACAACTTTCAGCAATTCTTCCATCACTACAGCAATACCTTGGTATCCTAAAAGACGGCAAATCACTTTAAAGTGTGGAGGACCGACAAAGTTCCGGTAGTTACTAAAGATGCTGTTGTATGCCAGGTTCAAATTCTGTGAAGAAAAAGTTTTGCGGAGATACGGACACTAAGATTAAGTTGTAGACGTGCAAGAAAAGGACTGCTCAACAGATCGCAACGAGATAATAGTAAACTATAAATGGGTAACACTTGCTTTGGGGTGAGAACATGGGTGACATTTTATTAGTAATAACGTTAATAATGATAATATTCTAGATGTTTCTGGTGAGCGAGAAAAGCAAAGAAGAATAAATAAAACATTGGTTTGGCTCCTATGGATATTAACAGAGTTTGGTGCAATAATGAACTGTCCTGATTTTTTTTTTCTCAGAACCATTAAAAGATAAAATTATCTGATATTTACACCCCTTAGTAAACATATAGATTTCCATCTATATTTGTCTCTCGCCCTCTTTATACATTCAAATCTATATATATACTAGACATAGGGTGAGCAGTTACATGTGCCTGGTTTTCTTTAATTTCTAATGAACGCTTAATATAGCAGATGCTGTACAGATTAAGCATGACCCTGTTCTGAAAGATTGCTTTGGCAAACGGAGCTTTGATTGTATTTAATTAAAAGCCTCAACCATGTCAAATCAAGCCTCAGCAGAAGAAGAGACTGAGTGCGTAAAGGAGCGGATCCTTGGCCATCTCACCTCTTATAAACTCTAATTCTAAATATAATATGTGGTAAAAAACAACAACATCCAATCCACAGCTAATTGCGGTATCATAAAATACAGAAACTCAAATATTAAAACAGAGCTGAAACAAACTTTACATATCACAGCTGAAAAGAGGGGAGAACCTTTACCCAATTATGTAAAATCGCCCACTATTTCCACAATATGAAAAATGATACCCAAAGTATGATGTCACCTAATAGTTATTACATGTATATAAGCTGTACGGTGGATTCATGTACATAATTATCAATATCAAGTGTGCAGGCACCGTGAAGTTTGGATGGTTCTATCTTTTCACTCTTATTTCGTTTCCAGACAAGTGGCACCAGGCCAACACTACCTGGAGCCACATGACTGGAGACCGTGCAGTAGATGTTTTATCTATTATACATGGCAGCTGCCTGAAGAACTGTGGATGTACACTGGCAACAGGGAAACGCATCGGGAGGAAAAGAGCAGGTGTAAGTCGAGTCCAGTCATCGTTTGGTAAGGGCACCCATGTCGGTGTGTAATTTTTGGCAGTTAGGAAGGGCATAATAGATGTACAAGAATAGGGATATTTAACGTTCTATTGTAAATACTGGAACAGCAATTATAATTTTGGCCCTGACGACTGCCATGAGAGAAGCCGCATCTGAAACAAATCATGTACACATGGGAAAAAAAACAAAAACACACATAACTACTATGGCTGTTGAAAATAAAAGGGAAAAGAAAGGAACATCCACATCAGATAGTGTCCTGGACATGTGAACTGATGTTGGGGAACAATGGACATGACCCAACCCTATACCTTGTATACATCTAATAACTATTAGGTGACATCATACTTCAAAATCACCCAAAAAACAAAAATGGATATGCAAAAGTAAGGCTCAGTTCACAAGTTGCGTAAATACTGCGGATTTTCCGCAACGGAATTCATTACAGAAAATCCGAAGCAAATACAATAGCATCAAAGTGGATGAGATAAAACAAATCTCATCCACACGCTGCATAAATACAGAGCAGAAAAAAAACGCTCAGAAACTTACACGCAGTGCGGAATTTTATTCTGAGGCATGTCAATTTTATTTGCGTGAACGCTGCTCACTTGTTGCGTGTTTTCCCCATTGAATTCAATGGGGAGGTAAAACCGCAACAAATAGCAGTTTTTGTGGTTTTTCCAGCGATTTCACAGCACAAAACACAACTCAGAAAAAAAATAAAAATCTGATACTTACCCAGGTGTCTGTGTTTTTTCCTTCAGGCCAGCATCCTGGGATGATTCATCCCATGTGACCTCTGCAGCCAATCACAGGCTGTAGCGGTGGTCACACGAGATGAAATGTCATCCAAAGAGGCCGGCCTGGATGACGTCAGAGGGCCGGCCTCCTGGGATGACTCTTCAGACACTTCATCCCATGTGACTGCCGCTTCACCCCAGGGAGCACAGGGCAGATATGCTGTGTGCTTTTGCTTTGCCTATCCGCCCCGTGTGAACTTAGTCTAAAGCTTATGTTTTAGCCTTTTTTTAAAAAATATTTTTCATCTATTCAGCTGTGATACATAAATACATTACTTAAGCGTTCAGAAAAAAATAAAAACTATACTTCAATGCGATGTATCTGTAGTTTGCATGCTTCGTCTGCTGACCAAACGACATAAGGTCATAGGACGGAAAAGGATTATTTAGATACAGATTTTGCAGCACTCCAAGTTCAAAGTATAAATTGTGGATTATTCAGACATCAAAAAGGTGCAACGTTTCAATCCCACATGCTTGAGAAAGATCCCAATGTGGGATTGAAATGTTGCACCTTTTTGATGTTGTCTCAATAAACCACAGTTGTATACTTTGAACTTTCAGTTCTGCAAGATCATGTTGAATGAGAAACAAAGTTCCTGAATATTCATATTAAAAAATAAGAAAACATTTTGACTCACCATTATATGTTTGTGGAACAGCGCCTGAACTGGTAGTGTCCCATTTAAACATTAGATTTAATTATGTAACCTTTAGGCCAAATGCACACAATGCGTATTCGGATTGTAATACAGAACCAGGAAAGTAAATGAGATCTCAAGTAATGTCATCTAGACGTTGCAGAATTTTTCCACACGTACATTCACCTGCGGTGCGTATTTTAAAATCCACAGCATGCAAATTTATTTTGTGTTTCCACTTGCAAATTGTATGACAATTTAATAAAAAAAAGCACCAAAATATGCAACATAAAACCATACCTACAGATTTCCACATCAATATGTAAAAACCGCACCTAAAAAAAAAACCTGCACTATTAGGTATGGATTTTACCTGTTTTGATGCAGATTTTCTGCACCAAATTACACAACGTGTGCATGTTTTTATGACATGTAAAACCGTTTATTTTGTTTTAGATACTACTGCACTATGAGGGGCCCCGTGTTTGTGTGTCCTTTTTCATAAGTTTAGCAACGAGGACGTTTCAGTCCAGTCTTGAACTCAATGGTCATCAGAGTGTGGTGGAGCCCGAAGTATTGGTCTAGAGCAGGGGTCTCAATCACGCGGCCCGCATGCGGCCCCTGGGGCTGTCATCTGCAGCCCGCGGGACACAGAGTCGCTAGTATCGGCTCTGCTCCGAGACTCTGGAATTCCCTGACATCGCTGTCCACATATGAACAGCGATGTCTGGGGCTTCCCCAGAGCAGGAGTCCCGGGCAGAGCACTAGTACAGGCTCTGCTCCGGGACTCTCTGGAATTCCCTGACATCGCTGCCCATATATGGACAGTGTGTCAGGGTCTTCCCCAGAGCGGAGTCCCGGGCAGAGCGCTAGTATCGGCTCTGCTCCGAGACTGGAATTCCCTGACATCGCTGTCCACATATGAACAGCGATGTCTGGGGCTTCCCCAGAGCAGGAGTCCCGGGCAGAGCACTAGTACAGGCTCTGCTCCGGGACTCTCTGGAATTCCCTGACATCGCTGCCCATATACGGACAGTGTGTCAGGGTCTTCCCCAGAGCGGAGTCCCGGGCAGAGCGCTAGTACAGGCTCTGCTCCGGGACTCTGTGGAATTCCCTGACATCGCTGCCCATATATGGACAGTATGTCAGGGTCTTCCCCAGAGCGGAGTCCCGGGCAGAGCGCGATTATCGGCTCTGCTCCAGGACTCTGGGGAAGCCTCTGACATCGCTGTCCATACATCGACAATGATGTCAGGGGCTTCCCCAGAGCAGGAGTCCCAGTGATGTCAGGAGAACAGCTGGAGTCCCAGGAAGAGCCTACTAGCGCTCTGCCCGGGACTCCAGCTCTGGGGTTGCCCCCGACATCTGTCCATATATGGACAGTGATGTCAGGAGCAGAGCTGGAATCCCAGAGTGCCAGAAGCGGCTCTGCTCCGGGACTCCAGCTCTGGGCAAGCCCCTGACATCACTGCGGCAGCACCCACAGAGGGCACTGCGGCAGCACCCACAGAGGGCACTGCGGCAGCACCCACAGAGGGCACTGCGGCAGCACCCACAGAGGGCACTGCGGCAGCCCAATCTTGACATGTGTGCTAACTGAGCCGCCGGACTGCATTTAGCGACACTTAAACTGGATTGTTGAAATAAGCACGTGGAGAAATATCTCAAATTTTAAACCTAGCGGTATTATTATAGTAATGTAGTATTATTATTATTATTATTATTATTATAGTAATATAGTGTTATAGTAGTTCAAATAACTAATTGATTAACAATAATTTTGTATTGTATCAAATTTGAAAGTAATGCGGCCCGTCAACTTCCCATTTTTTCTATATGCGGCCCACTTACCCGGCTGAGTTTGAGACCCCTGGTCTAGAGCATTAGTATTACCATAGTCCACTGGTTACCTATGGTTTTTGTGTCACCCCACTGAATGACACATCCTTCCCCTTCTCCGCTCCAACGAATCTGGAGCAGAGAAGGGGAGTTCTTCTGTTATAAGACGTAAATATTATGTAAATATGTAGTGCCTCGACATTTTGGAGACAATATTTGCAGGCATATATTGGGGGGGGGGGGGGTGAAAACCTGTTAAAGAATTTTAGTTTAAAAAATTTATTGTAAATGTTGAGAAAATTGTATAAATACAGCTTGCGGCCAAAACACGCTCATTCTCTGCTGGATGAAACGTCATTTTTATCATCTAGAGCTGAGGCACCTTCTGTATTATAACAGAAGACCGCCCCAAGACCTACCCATGCTCTTCATGCTAAACCATTGAGCAATATGTTGAACCGTAGAGCTGTTTATGCACAAGGGGTCATATTTAGCGATCATGTAAACCCACTATGCACAACACGGACAGGTTTAATTTTGAAATTAAGAGTTTAGCAAATAAACCTATACTCGCCTTTTAAATCCCTAGTGCCAATATATTTTCGAGGTTCCTGCCAGGCTTTGTTTACATTGTTGCGGCGATGACGTGCCATATCGTTACGTGATCAGTGCAGACAATCACTGGCCTCAGTGGTTATGTCACTAGGTAAGGCACGTGACAGCTGCAGCGATGTAAACAAACCAAGAAGTGAGGATAGATGTTATTTTTTTTAAACTCTGAAAGAGATGGGGGAAACCTAGTGAAGCTGTTAATACACTTAGAAAACAAAAACCAGTAGGTCAGTGCAGACCATTTTCTCTAAATCTAGGATCGCAGGTTAATGCCTGTCAGTTAGAATAGGTTATTTATTAAATCACCATCATATCCTGCAGCGCTGTACAGAAACTAATGTGAATGCAATAGGGCTGACCTTCTAATATTCCTGCCTCAAATCTGTTGTCACTTAGAGGACATGGAAATAAAAAAGATACAAGCATACAAAAAAATTAGATAAGAAGATAGCAATAAGGGATCACAAGAAAATGAGAAAGTCATTTGTGGCACTGCTCATGAATAGCCTGCAGTGCCTGTAGTAGTGATCTGCCTTGGAAAGAAAATCTGTCCTATCCTAATGACAGCTAGCTCCTGTCTGTCTAGTGATGATCTCAGAGAGAGGGGGGCAGTTCCAGAGTTCAGTGCTCTCCTCTCCCTAAATAAGAGGACATAAGGCGATGTGAGAGAGGAGCTGAAGAGGGGGAGGGTTAAAAAGGAAAAAAAAAATCTTTTTATGTCTTTTAAAAACCAAGGCAACCAAGCACTTAGAGAATATGCGCTCACATGTGAATTCATACAGCAGAGACAAAGGAGTCGTTTCACCAGTGTCCCTGGAGAACGAGAACACAAGTGATGGGCACAGGGAGCTGGCAGACTGAGGAATGCAGGAACGGATAAGCCACAGGTGCAAATCACATCAAATATATTACAGCGAGCAGTGAAACCAGAGCCATCCATTCTGAAGACGACAAGTTCACGTCTGAGGTAGGCAATTACTTTTTAACTTGGACCATGATAATTCAAGAAGGATTGAGTATCCCACCAAGACTGATATTTTCCCAATATGTTATCATTGTGTTATTATAATCTGCTCATCTGCTGGAATCATACATTCCATTTAAAAATCTTTCAAGCGATCATTTGCGCTAAGCTCCTCATTAAGAAATGAAATCTGTCTGTTGTGCATAGCGAGTTTACATTATCGCTAAATCTGACCACCTTGTGCAATGGTGCAGTCACCAACGCACAGAATAATTGGACCATCTAGTGCTTGTGACATCTCCATGTGTATGGAAAGAATATGTCTACCAAACCAGTACCGAACTAATAAGAAATGTACAGAGTATATCATTCGGAGCATATATTGATTTTATTAATAGCAGACAACCTCTCAAACAGCAGACAGGATATTATAAACCAATAGCAGGTTCACAAACCTTAACTCTATAACAATGGTATTTCATTTCTGTTATTTTCTTCACACAGACATGCTGTACAGCTGTGTCTGTAAATAATTCGGGAGTTAAAGCCTTTGCAGCTTAGCCCCCTATTGCAGCTGTCTGAATATAACTTTGTCTCTGACATAAGCATGTTGGATCTTGAGAGAATACTTAGCATAGATTAATAAAGCTCAAGTGGTACATTAAGTATAATGGATCTATTTATACAATGTTGAAATAAGATGTGGTCCACGAGATAACGATTTACAATAGAATTCCAGATCTAAGAACACAAGAAAAGCAATTCAGGTCAAAAGGACCAAAATTACCCTTAAAAAACCCCCCCCAAAAAACAAACAAACTATAAGTTTGTATTTGTTTTGATATATTTTGCTCCTTTGATCTAAATAACAATAGTAGAAATTGGCAATTGTAGGGAAGCTGGTTAATTTTGGTGTTTTTTTTTTTTATTGGTGAGATAACGGAGGCACAAAAAAATCTATATAATAATTTTTTATCAGCAACACAATCTAGTTTGCTCAAGTGACAGAATGAGCATAGCTTGTTGAATTTACCGTAAGACTGGAGTTTGGAAAAACTTTTCAGAGAACAGCTCGTTTCCTTGCACAGGAACAGAAGAAGTGTTTTTTTCTTTAAACAAAATTACTCTATAGTCACAGACGCTGGATAACTAAATTGTCTCAAAATGATTATCTGCCAATTTATAACAAAATACCATAAACTAGGAGACTATCTTGCATGTTGATATATAAAATTATACACAGATCGTGGACAGAAGTTATTTAATTTTTTTTTCTTTTTCTAAAGTTTTTAGCTGGCGCCCCATTATTGAGCTCATCTGAAAGCATTAGAACACTACAATGGTGATCTCGGTCCAGAACATCACTGCTAACACAGCCATGGTCATCTGGCCAACAATCCCTAGCTGCGTCGACAGCTTCTACAGCATCATGTACCAGTCTAACTGGAACACAATGATGTCTGGATACTCCAGAGAACACTTTCAAAAGCAAGAGAGGATTCCAGCAAGTCGGACATTCTATATTGTTGAAAACCTCACCCCTCTCACGACATATATTCTGTGTGTGACCTGTCAGTCTGCCAACCCCACCAGTGACCAATGCAAGATCTTCCATACTTCAGCACAAGATCCAGCATCAGTCAACAGCAAGAAAAAGGATCTGGCTTTAGGCATCTGGCTCACTAGCAGCATCATACTCCTTATTATAGCCTGCATCCTCCTCTATGGATGCCTGCATATATGGTGGCGCAAACGTCAAGAACGTGCAAGAGCACAGAATGCAGAAAGCAATGACAGAGACGACAAGAGGCAAGCATGGGTGAGAGATGAAAAATCTGTTGAGAATTATGAAAAGCCAGTCCTGCTACCTGTGAATGAGGACAAGAGAGAAGAAACAAGCATAGATGGGACCCTTGTGGCCCCCACTATCAAAGATCCATTAACTGCTGATGAATTTAATAGCCTTAGCCCTACTGATGATGAAGAAGTAGCTGTACAACCAGCTGCAGTGAACTGATCTTTTAGTAGAATCATATACCATAAAATACAATAATCATATACGTACATATATTTCCATACATGTATGGATTAAAAGCAATGCATGCCAGTATATCTGTTATGTGAACAAGAATATTTAATTATGCTCCAAGAGTCATTCTGTATTTAGCTTTACACTGGTATATATTCTAGTCGGGACTAAGGGGCCAGAAACGTATAGTACTAGAAACTACTTTCTGAGCAACAGAGACATTAAAATATGCATTGAAGAAGTGGTAGATATTGTGGACTCTCTAGTTTACTCAGCAACAGATTTTTTTTTTAATAAAAGTGTATGAATGTGTAAATGGCTGACAAAACAAAATATTTTTTTTTAATTCACATTGGAACAAAAATGGTCCCAAAGCTCAAAGTCAAGAGCATCGATTGCAATTGAAAGAGGACAACTGATGCCGAGATGTTATTGGGGAAGGTACTAGAAATTTCTTCTGATCATAGTAAAGCTGGCCCATACAGGATTTTTAAATACTAAAAATAGAATAGTCCCTTCGTGCGAACAAATTACAATTAAAATTGAACATCTGATGAAATTATTTCCCAACCCGATGGTATTTCATCAGGTAATTGATGCTGGGAGAGCATGGTGTGTTGTTCTTTGGCTTAGCAAGCAGGGTAGCCCGCTCTATGAACTATCAAGGCGTCACAAATAGGCTTCTACCTGGCTATACACGTTGTGCCTCATGATGTACACACTATCCCTCCATGTTTCACACACTTGCACCCCATTATCCATTTATTTCTATTGAGGCACTTCACTCATTACTGCCCCCTATATTTCACTTATAGTATTACACTTGCACACAAACCATTTATTATTTCTTACTACACATCCCATGCACCACACACCACTCCCCTCAAGACTAGTGGGAGTGGCTATTCTTATTTAAAGCACCTGCTCACACTCCATCAGTGTTTCTGAGCTGGCTGTGTCCATTTGTAAGTATGGCCTTTTTCGGTGTTTTTGTATATGTCCCCTTGTTTTTATCGTTTTAATTGAAAAATGGTTGTTTGTACTATTCCAATTATAAGATAATCACACATTTTCATTAAATCTTCCTTACACCTGACGAAATATTGTTGTGTATGGCCAGCTTAATATCCAGTAATCCAAACAATAGGTCTGTAGTTAGAAGAAGTAAATCTGCTCAGGATCACCCTCTATGAGCTAAAGTGAAGAGCCGCTGAGTATCATATAGCACATGGAAGGACACGACCGCCATATAATATTTCAGCTGATTTCCGCGCTGGCTACACTGTCAGAATGGGTTGTTGTGATGGGAAAACCCCTTTAAATGAAAGGACCTAGCAGTGTACAAACCTCTTTCCAGTCACAGAAACTGGCAGTAAGGGCCTGTTCACAACAGCGTTCCGGGGTTCCGTCGGGTGACACTTGCCAGATATGGACTATAATATCTTATATTACTATTATATCTAAGGGCCTATTCACATCAGCGTTGGCTTTCCGTTCCGGGGTTTCTTTCGGAGGTTTCCGTCGGGTGAACCCTGCAACGTAAAGTCAAACTGAAACCACGGCTTCCGATTCAGTCACCATTGATATCAATGGTGACGGAAACATTGCTAATTGATACCGTTCGTCACCATTCCGGCAGGTTTCCGTTTTAACAACGGAATCAATAACAGATATCGGATAATGGAATTATTGATATCAATGGTGACGGAAACGGAAGCTGTGGTTTCAGTTTGACTTTCCGTTGCAGGGTTCACCCGACGGAAACCTCCCACGGAACCCCGGAACGGAAAGCCAACGCTGATGTGAATAGGCCCTTAGATATAATAGCAATATAAGATATTATAGTCCATATCTGGCAAGTGTCAAGCAAACTTCAACAGAAACCATCAGTACAGAGAGGCACAGATAAGTCTGGCAATATCATCCTCATCATTTATGAGAGTGTGAGAAAGCAAGAGAGCGACTATTAAGGGTTTTGTGAAATTACCCTTTACCCTATTCTTAATAGTTCAGACTAGGCTACGCTGACATACATTCATTGATAGAAGTGGCTGTTAAAACCTTCACCTTTTGACAATGATCACACTATTCTGTTTTGTTCTTTGAAAGTTTTGATAAACTATTAATTTCTAGGGTGGTAGAGTATAATTGTCTGATTGTGGCCGTATATGTCGGATGTGTATAAACAATGCATTACCATGAGCCACCACAGAATATATTACAGGTGATAACGGTCGAACAGTGCAATAATGACTGTGCGTTTTATCACATGGAGCCCGTGCCTGATAAGATTCTTGCTTCTATCCTAATATGAGATTGAGGACTAGCCTGCAGTATAGGTGCAAAAACGGCAAAAATATTGGTTAGGGAAAGAGAGTCCAATAAATAAAGGAAAGACAACAGCAAACAACATTTTTCAAAGAAGAAAGGTGAATTTCTTCTGTCAGCAGGCAATTTGCTACCCTGCATTAATATAACCGGTCCTTATCGAAACGTAAACAAAAAAAATATGTGTGTAATTATATACACACACACACACACACACACACACACACATATATATATATATATAAAATTATTTATTACACACACATTAATTTTTATTTCTGTCTCTTGCAATTCTTTGATTTATAATTTTATAATAGGATTTGTTCTTTTTTTATCTATGTGTTATTTGTTTCCCTAGATCACTGTAGCAAAGCGATGGCAGAAGGCTTTTGTCAATTCACTAAGATAATTAACGTTGCTAGGTACAATAATTAAAACCTGTAGGGAAGCCCCGGGCTGCAGGCTATAAATATTCAAGAGACTGGGCAAATTAGAAAAAATAAAAATCGATATGGTAATTGTGTAGATAAAGAAAAAAAAGACCGTGGTATACCAGCAGGCTCAATGTTATGAATGTGTACATAATACTTTCTTGTGACTTGTAATGAACAACATTATCTTTTGTACCTCTGTGCATACATACATACATACATATATATACACAATGATTCATAAGGACTGTGTTTTACACCGTAATCGGCTGCCAAGTTGAACTTCAAACGCTTTAGCCATGGCATTAGAAAAAGCTATTAGTTATGAAGTTGAATATTCAACATTTGTAGCAATACTGCAGGGATGATTGTGCATCATTCCTAAATATCAGACCCTTGACAATCATTCAGAGGATTAAAGGGGTTGTCGGACATTAAAAAAAAAAAGAATTAACCTCCCCATCCGGAAATAGCATCACACTTGTCCATGGGCTGTATCCGATATTGCAGTACAGTTCCATTCTAACGCATGGCTCTGAACTGCATTACCAGGCACAGACCACAAACAGGCGTGGTGCTGTTTCTGGCGAAAAAGTTGTTGTCTAATCTCAGACAACTCCGTTAAAGAGACTTTTCAGCTAATAACAGGTTTTTGCTCATTTAAATGTAAAGGGAGACTTACATATAGATGGCAGCTCTGGCGTTCAGATGCACCATTCCACCGATATAAGCGCCAGTCACGTGATCATGGAACTCTGTTTTTCTTTCAGAGGGCTTTTCAATGGGTGGGTCAATTACATTCCACGCCGCACGAACCCCTCCCTCTCCTCTACATCTTGCTGCTTGCAAGCAGGATACATTTGGTATAGTATGATGCGCTGACCACTGGGGGCGTGTTTAGGATAGAGACAGGTGGTCGGAACTACTGACTCCCAATGAAAAGGCAGAGCGGATGTAATCACGTGACTGGTGTGGATAACGGGAAATGGGGTGGAACGGCGCATCTAACCACTGGAGCAGCCATTTATATGTACGTAACTCTCGCTTTACATTTAAATAAGCAAAAACACGTTATTAGCTGGAAACCCCCTTTAAAGATGCTCTGTCACCAGATTATAAATTCCCTATCTCCCACATAATGTGATTGGCGCGGTAATTTAGATAACAGTGGTTTTTATTTTGAAAAACGATCATTTTTTAGCAAGTTATGAGCTATTTTAGATTTATGCTAATTAGTTTCTTAAAGAGGCTCTGTCACCACATTATAAGTGGCCTATCTCCTATATAAGGAGATGGGTGCTATAATGTAGGTGACAGTAATGCTTTTTATTTAATAAAACTATCTGTTTTCACCACTTTATTAGCGATTTTAGATTTATGATAATGAGTTGCTTAATGCCCAACTGGGCGTATTTTTACTTTAGACCAAGTGGGCGTTGTACAGAGGAGTGTACCAATCAGCGACCTGCACTCCTCTCCATTCATTTACTCAGCGCATAGGGATCCTGCTAGATCCTTATGTGCTGTCTTATACTTACACATTAACAATACTGAAGTGTTTAGACAGTGAATAGACATTCCATGGAATGTCTATTCACAATCTCTGCACTTCATTACTCTGTCTGTGGTAGTTACAGCAGAGGAAGCGTGAACTCGCTGTAAATGACAGGTTACAACGAGATCACGCTTCCTCTGCTGTAACTACCACAGACAGAGTAACGAAGTGCAGAGATTGTGAATAGACATCCCGTGGAATGTCTATTCACTGTCTAAACACTAACCTACTGGTACATGCAGGAGAAGTCTAGTTAAAATGTGTATATATTATATATATATATATATATATATATACATATCATATCAATACCTATATCTGAGGCTAGACTTTAATAGAGCCAAGTAAACCTTGGTGTCTTGCCCTATACACATGATAAAGAACCTATAAACTGTAGGGTACAATTAACACAATGTAATTTCGGCGAAATGCCTTTGTCGGGACTGACGTTCTCTCCTTGCAGAGGGCTATTATGTGTAGGTTATGTGTCCTATCCTCCATGTACTACTTTGTTTAAACTGCCTGTACCATTACTGACTGCACTTGCATTTATCTGTTAGTCACCACATGTTGATTCCCAGCAATAGGCTGGTGTTTGATGCTATATTCCAGCTGACTGCAGTCGGTTTCAGCAGAGTTCCTCTTGCTTCTATACACACGATGCACTTTGCATGTTACTATTTACATAGAGGCTGCAACTATTCTCTTGGTTAGGCCAATTGGGCTTGTAGTACACCAATATACTCATTGTATTGTTATTTATTGTCATTTGTATGTCCTCTGTAATTGACAGACGTTTTTATTCATGCTCAGCATGACTCATCTTTTAATGTTGTTATATTCAATAAAATGTATACATTTTTCTCTAAATTACATTGTGTTAATTGTACCCTACAGTTTATAGGTTCACTGTCTAAACACTTCAGTATTGTTAAAGTGTAAGTATAAGACAGCACATAAGGATCTAGCAGGATCCCTATGCGCTGAGTAAATGAAGGGAGAGGAGTGCATGAGGCTGATTGGTCAGCGTCATACACTCCTCTGTACAACGCCCACTTGGTCTAAAGTAAAAATACGCCCAGTTGGGCATTAAGCAACTCATTAGCATAAATCTAAAATCGCTAATAAAGTGGTGAAAACAGATCATTTTATTAAATAAAAAGCATTACTGTCACCTACATTATAGCGCCCATCTCCTTATATAGGAGATAGGGCACTTATAATGTGGTGACAGAGCCTGTTTAATAAACAACTGGTTGTGTTTTTACTTTTTACCAACTGGGTGTTGGTAAATCAGCCCAGCGTGATTGTGCACAGTGTGAAAGAAGCTGGGTTGGAACAATGAGAAGTGTATGACGCGGATTGGTCACTGATTGGTCAGCGTCATACACTCCTCTGTACAACGCCCAGTTGGTAAAAAGTAAAAACACGCCCTGTTGTCTATTAAGAAACTAATTAGCATAAAACTAAAATAGCTCATAACTTGCTCAAAAATTATCGTTTTTCAAAATAAAAACCACTGTTGTGATCGGCGCTGCAATGTAGATAACATTATGTAGGAGATAGGGCACTTATAATCTGGTGACAGAGCCTCTAATGTTTGGACGTGTAAATGAACTAGTAGCCAAGACCAGCAATTATGTAAAAATCACATCACAGACTTAACCCACTTTCCTTCTTTTTTTTTAAAGCTTTTATGTAGTGCATTTTTGCATCAAATAAAAACATCAAACTTGAGTCAGCAATGCGTATTTATTTGCAAGTAATCAAGGACAACCCTGGGATTGAAATAATATCCAATTACTAAAAATTAGAATGTGATAGATTCAAATAATTCAGCCTAAAATATGCAAGCATGCATGCCTGTGTCGAATATACGGACAACAAACCCATCCATTGGGAGTTACATTTTGATACCCCAAATAAAATTTTGTAAAATGCAGTACATCAGTGACACATCCCTGCACTTGATACACTCACACAGGTGTTAGGATAGTGATCGTATATATGAATAAAGGGCAAAAATTGTAAATTTAAAAAAAGAAAAAAAAACACATAGCAAAGGAAGCACTTCAGAAGACCGTTTTACAGTCATAATGCCTGACTTGGCCAACAGTCATCTGCCAAGATTTCCCCATAAACACGCACACTGAGATCAGCAAAACATTCATGTTGATTTCTATATATATATATATATATATATATATATATATATATATATCCCTGCTCACCACCTCCTAACTACAGCAGCTATGATGAATGTTCCACCACATTTTTATTGTTGCTACACCATTTTATACGGTTACTGACTACACTAGGCCTTAAAAGTTTCCATAAGAATAGAAAAGAATCTGTCCAGAGAAGTGTTTCACTGGTGTTCAAGTATTTTGGTAATTTCAGTTCTATTAAAACCTGCTAGTAATGCCAATGCAGTCAGAGTGAAAGAATTCAAATAAAATATAATCTTCCATTTTTAGTGTACTCATCTAAAACAAAACTTTATCCGGAGTGGTGATGACCATTTAAACTTGACCATTTAAGTCTGCAACATTCCAAATTACTGGACTGTTCCAAACAGAACATTGTATGGATCATGTACAGACTTGCAGAAGTACTTACTTTAGAGCCATACAGATACTGTGGCTGGGCGTTTGGTTGCTTGTCACGCTGAAATTCCTGAGAAAAAGGTAGAACTGTACGAACAAACCTGGATGGATGAAATGAGGACGTTATTGAGCAATGACATACTATCTACTGGCATGTGCGGTTTGTCATTTAAAGTTTGTTTCTATTACTTTAAAATAATTACAACGAAAATCTTGAATTGTGCCATTGTGCCTTAGCAAATAAACGCCAATATATTGATGAGGCTGTGTGACAGTCCTGAGCAAAAAAGCTGATGGGAATTACATTTTAAAAAGTTGATAATCTGTCTGACTACAAAGAAAGGGAGTGAGTCCTTAGTAAACCTCCATTGGCAGTCTATGGACAGCAAAAACATCCTAACTGGCATTATATTCTAATGCTTTGGTTAGGGGTTGGTTTTTTCATTAATAAAGAGGAAAATATTGAGTGGTTAAAGCTAATAAGCCCACAGATCTCCAGTATAATTTATAACAAAGCCAATGTAAAAACTTTCTGAAAAGTGGAACACCCCCCACCATGTAAAAAAAATATTCACTAGTTCTCAAAAACTGCAACAAAAAATAAAATTCAGTGCTACAATGACATTTTGAGACCATTCTTAACATAAATGTGTACATGAATTAAACAAAAATGTATTTGAGATTAAAAGAATATTTCTCACATTTATTATTCCCAACTAGAATACACGGATTATTATGTAATAATCAGCGGGGAAATGTTTCAAAATCAAAAACTGGAGACATTTCCGAAAGTAACCAATCAGGTCGTTGCTTTAATTTCCAAAAAGCCTCTGAAAATGAGAGCTGAAATCTGATTGGTATTCATTAGTAATTACTCCACTTTTCCCTTGCACTAGTAATGATAAATCTAACACATAGTCTTTTAAAAAGTTGTATTTATAACAAGATATACTGTGTTGCAAGCAAAAAAATGTTGGTGACCCATTGATGGTAATTATGAATTTATAAAAATAAATAAGTACCTGTAGGTAGAACCGTTATAGCAATAGTTGGGGAGGAAATCATAGTTGAGCTCCCAGAACACATGTAGGGTGATCCTGCCATAGGGAGCAGAAACGTTATGATTGGCTTCTCGGAACATGGCATCAAAACTATCCAAGGTCAGGTATTTGCTCAACAACTTATGAGTCATTCGGTTCACCTCAATAAGGCCTTCTAGCTCCTAAGGTGTAAAGAAATGAGATGCAGTAGTGAAAGTAGTATATTGAGCCTGGTGTATTAAAGCTTAAATTCCATAGAGAGACAATTCTCATAACTCACAAAAGGTTATTTTATGATAATCTTTTTAAGTAGATCTGTCACTTTGTACATATGCCACACCATTTGCAGCAGCACGTTACAGATTCAGGAACACGTATGGTCTAATTAAAAAAAGAAAGAAAAAGAAATAACACTGTAGTTGAACCTGGAAACATGCAGGCTTGGTATGCAAACTAGCATGCTTCCAGTGCCAAGTTTGGGCACGAGAACTACCTCCGCTCACCATTCGATGATTGACAGCCTTCTAAGGTCAGCATGAACATGGTGACATGTCCGCATAAACACAAAATTCATCATGTTAAATCCAAATCTTAACAGATGTATATCGCAAATTTACAGTATTGCAAAAGCTCTTTTGAATGAACATTTTGTTAAACCCAAAGCCCCTTGAATAAGAAACTAATGACATTTTTAATATTTTCTATTTGTAACTGATCTATTAAAATCTCAGTTGGGTTGTACATAACAGGATTTTTTTATTAAATCCTTTTCTCGTCCAGTCCATTGGGGGACAGAAAGAATGGGTATATGCTCTTGCCACTAGGAGGCGGGACACTAAGAATTAAAACGTGTTGACTCCTTCTACAGTATATACACACCTCTCCTACAGGCACAGAGCTAGTCTGTACAGAAGCAGTAGGAGACACAGAATACAAGATAATAGAACAACATCAGAACTAGATAAGAAAACCATGTCTGACGGACAACCTTAACATTATAACGAAAAAAGGGATGGGATTTGTGTCCCCCAATGAACTGGAAAAAAAGGGATTTTAACAATGAGTACTTAAAATGTCTTATTGGGAGACACAGACCATGGGACTTCCCAAAGAAGTTCACATGGGTGGGAACAGACAGAAACGGATGTAATAATTTACTCCACAGATGAGCAGAGCACCTTGCGACCAAGGAAAGTATCTCTGGAGCACCACCCTTTTTGATGGACGGACAGACACAGTGCGACAAAACAGAGCGGTCAGCTTGGTAACCCCTCCATACAGAGGTCACCGCCACATGAACACTAGCCGCAACAAGATGTTCGAAAGAGGCTCAAACGGAACTGACTGGAATCTGTCTTTCGTTCTCTCTGCAATGCAAAGAAGGATTTGGTGGCTGATAGGGGCACTGCATGTCCAGACCCTTGCAATAGAATTTTCACATCATACTTGGACGCCAGAGGCCTATTGAAAAAAATAGACAATGTTGACATCTCCCCTTAAGAGCGCTAAGGGCAAGTCCACAATCCAACCTCCTCTAGAGGAACGCCAGAAACCAGGGCAAGGGAAAAAACAAAAAAACAAACAAGGGAGGAAGAGGTTTACCCCCACCAAACTTAAGATACGTCTTCGAAGTACGGTGATAAATGCGGACAGAAGGTGATTTCCGCGCCTTCAACACGTTTTTAATCATCCACTGCGATCAGCCTTGAGTCTTCAGTACTACAGGTTTAACAGATGAGCCGTTAAACACTCTGGTGGACAATAGGACCTTGGGAAAGCACAGGTCGTGCCAGGGAGGTAAGTAACAGGCAAATTCGGCTAGTAGAGCCACCACGTCAGCGTACCAACACTGGCCCTGGATGGGCCAGTGACCCTAGGCTGAGAGAATTCCAGGAGGCACCTTTCCAACCCAAAAGACTAGCGCACAGGCAGAGGACTTGCCAGCAGAGCGGTAGGAAGAAGCAGCTCTGGGGGGAAAAAAATCGCTGGGCAGGAGAGCCACCCGAGAAGAAACCAGTGGAAGCAGGATTCGGTGGTCCAGGGAATCCAGGAAGCGATTCCGCCGGGAAACAAATTTCCCTTTGTAGGGGACGTGTACAAAACTGGGTAAGACTAATGGCCTCGATGGAAGCCACCATGGTGCCCAGCACAGTCATGTAAAAGCAGAGATAGGTGGGAGTGCCCAGTCATTGGGGAAAGACCTGTTGCAAGGCGGACAGTGTATACGAGAGGAGGGACCCCCGATCAGAGTCAAAAACAATTTACCGGAAGACTAGTCTACGATAAAGGGTCAGATAGGACATGGACTGGTTGACAATCCAGCGGAAGTAAGCCAGAGTGATCTGTAAACAGGTTAAATTAACTTCTCGGGATGAGGAAATGATTAGGTGCCGATGACAGGCCAAATGGGAGCACTACAAGTTTTGAATGAAAAGGGAGAACTGCAAAGTGCAGGAAACGTGGTGGGACGGGCAACTGGGGACATGTAGGTACTCATCCTTGATGTCAACTGAGGAGAGGAAGTCTTCCTGTTCCATTCCATGGAGGCAATTACTGACCTGAGGGACTTCATGCAGAAATGACTGACTTTGACAAAGGCATTCAACTGTTTGAGGTCGAGGATAGGACAGAATGATCCGTTCTTTTCGAGAACGATGAAATTGTCATAAAATCTGTGAAATCCTTGTTCTGAAGGAACTTGGATAACTCCTTGACTCAAGAGTGAGTCCACTGACTAAAGAAAAGGCGGCTGCCCTAGAATGCGACGGAGTTGGAGAGGACTAAAAAAAACACCTGTTGGGTGGAAGGTGTCCAAAATTGGATCTTGTACCCTGAAGAGATTATGTCTCGCACCTTGATGTCCGAGATGTGAAAGGCAGATGTATTTGAAATGCAGAACCCTGCCCCCACTCTTGACACAAGTGGGGGCACTCTTTCAGGCAGAAGTTGTCTTTCCCACTGGCTTAGAGGCCTGGGGTATGGGCGCCATGAGGAAGAGTGCTTGAAGCAAGGCCTGTTATCGGAGTCCACATGGGACTGCTGATCGGATGTCTGAGGCCAGAGGAATCTGTGAAAGGGATGGAAACGAAGGCCTGGTTTTCTCTTTTTAAAAGGTAGGCAAGTGCTATTCTGCCTGTCGCTTCTATGATAATCTCATCCGGACAGGCTCTAAAGAGATGAGAGCCAAAAGGAAACTTTTCGAAGTGGACCAGCACTTTAGCCACGCCATTCGGCAAACAACGAACCGGGGAGAGAATGTCAAACTACAAGGTCACCTGCATTCAGGGAAGCTTGCTGGGGGTGGCTGATTGGGTCACAGGGAGTGCGTCCACAGATGTTGAACCTGGAGGCCGGCATGCATCGCAGAGGAGTAGGTTGACTACATGTCTAAAATGTTGTCACATGTGAAACAAGCACAATGTGTTGCATAAGGTAGCTGTCAGTTGGTTTCTCTTCTTGTGTTTGACATGGCATCACAAGGGTCACCACGTTCCACAGTTACCCTGGGAGAGCTAGTAACTATAGGTCCACACAATACTGCAGAAGGCAAGGCTTGACTCCCTTGGAAGGCTGCGATGGTAGTCTGATGGTACCTAGTGACTTCGGTATCTGCTTCTTTACTGTCCTGATCTCATTCCAGTACAGTGCCCATTAGGGAGGAAGGTGAGGTGTGCCAATGGCAGATCCTATCTATTTGGAGGAGGTGAAACACGCGTTCCCGGTGCCAAAAGCAGCAGGTCCTCTAAAGGTCCTGTGATACTGAGTACACGTTCTGTGTGCAGCAGGGTAGCGGGAGATTGAACTTCCACACCCTTGTGCAGCGATTGGCTAACAGCAGTCACCTGATTGCCACCTCCCCAATAGCAGCTAGAGGAAAGGACAAAAATCCCACACCATGTAAGGAGCCTGAAGATGGCAGCCCACACAGTGAAGAAAAGTGTGGTGCATGTCGCCAAATACCTGATCCAGATGAGGGGGACCGTGTCCCTACTAAGTATCTCCGTGGGGAGGCGTCCGCAGCCCCTCGGCAGCAGTGCTGCAGTGAGATCGACCAAGAAGCGCGATTGTGTGCCAAGCTTGTGTGCCTTCTACAGACACTATGCTAAAACTGACTAGTTCAGGAGGAGTAAACACTTTTTTAAATTCTTAGTGTCACACCTTCTAGAGGCAACAGCATACACCCATGGTCTGTGTACCCTAATGAGGCGAACAAGAAATAACAATTTTCGAAAGGCAAAACGTACTGGATACTCCAATTTTCACATTGTATTGCTTATGTGAACAACCTAAAACTGTATTCTTGCTGCAACTAGTCTTTAATCAAAGTGGATTGAGAAGAAAAGCAGACTTCTGCCATGATGTTCATATAGAATTATCTATTAAGCAAAACTTTTAGCAGCCTTAAAACACCAGTGTAAATATATTGTGGAATGTAATAATGATTTGAGTTATAGACCTTACAACAGCATAATCACAATTGTAGAATTTGTAATCATTCCACCAAGTAGAGATTTTTTTAAAAAAAACCTCTGACATTAGAGGCACTCAAAATGTTATTTACGTATTATGACTGGATACAAAAGGTGATCAACTACTACAGACTTAACAGCCAAAGCAAAATGAAGATATGACTAAGGCCCCCTTAACATCACGTTTCTCCCCTACCACCATTAGCTTGTACGTCGGAAGAGCTCCTGGCGTACACGTAAACGTGTACATAAGGCTTCATTAGCCCGTCAAAAGCCAAAAGAGCGTCCCATTTGCCTCCATCAAATATATATGTTAGTATATCTTTGTTTTTATTGAGGTATGAAATAGAATTCCTTATGTCATTGATGAACAGAACGTTCTTATGCGGATAAATTTAGACATGTAGCAAGTGTGCAGTTTACAAGTACACACAATCCCATTCACAGCAGACTTAAAATTCCAAACGTCTTAAAAACAAATACAACCCAATGGCCAAGGCATGGTAAGACTTTAGGTTTACATTTCAGCTAAAGCAGCTGTAAAAACAACTGCTATGTAACCCAATATCATCCAGTTGCGAAATACACGTTGGGAACGAGTCGTTTATATATAACTTAGGGCTTCACAAACGTTCACAATGTAATTAAGACTCTGAATATCCGGACAGCAAATTGATTGAAAAATGGGACAATTCTACTTCTTTTAATGGACATCCTTTGTTTCACAGCGTGCACCAAAACACCAAGTGCAAGCACTTATACAAAGCTTGTGTCATTACCTTCCAGGGATGTATAGGAATAGTGTTGCTTTTTTTTTTTTTTCAACTACTACTTTTCATTTTGTGAAGTGTTTTGGCCCTAAATGATCAGACATTTTTTTTTAATTCTTCACGTGTGATGGTTTAATGGCACTAACTAAATCATTTGTTGGGCTACCAAAAAATGTCCTCCCTTTCCTTTTGTAATTTTTATTTTAAAAGAGACAAAATGTAATATATATATATATATATATATATATATATATATATATATAAAATTTTGCCTTTTTTTCGGTCATTTTGATCGTATGGTCTGGATTGGTTTAATTTGTATTACATTTCATTTTTCACACACTTACACGACAATGGCAGAACTCCCAAATAGAAAACCCCCCAAAACACACTACTTTATTCACCCATATGTTCACATGAAACCATATGGGTGAACAAACAATCTTTTTTTTTTTTTCTTCAATATCTGGGAAAGCGGTCATCTATTTCAAGTTGGATTCTGGAGCTAGATCCTACGGTCATGCACCCCTTGCTTCTGAGTTTGCTGCTGCTTTAACCCCTTCCCGTCGTATACAACTTTCAGATTTAAATGTTCGTTTTTTCCTCCCCACCTTCCAAAAGCCATAATGTCTTTATTTTTCCGTCGATATAGTACTATGAGGGCTTGATTTTTGCGGGACGAGTTGTAGTTTTTCGTAGCACCATTTATTTATGCCATATAATGTACTAGGAAATGGGGAAAAAAATTATTTGTCGGGTAGAAAATGAAAAAAACAGCGATTCCTCCATGGTTTTTGGCGTGACGTTTTTATGGAATTCACTGTGCAATTAAAACATATTAACTTTATTCTGTGGCTCAATACGATTATGGCGATACCAAATATATAAAGTTTTTTCTATATTTTACTACTTTTACAAGTAAAAACCTAAGTGTAAAAAAGAAAATGTATTTTGTGTCGCCAAATTCCGAGAGCCATAACTTTTTTATTTTCCGTCAATTAAGTGGCATGAGGGCTTATTTTTTGCGGGATAAGCTGTAGTTTTTAATAATACCATTTTGGTGTACATGCGACGGTTTGATCACTTTTTATTTCATGTTTTGTGTGAGATTAGGTGACAAAAAAATAGACATTCTGGCGCTTACAATTTTTTTTTACGCCGTTCACCGTGCGGGTTGAATAGTGATATATTGTAATAGTTCAGACTTTTATGGATGCGGCGATACCAATTATGTTTATTTATTTTTTTACTATGCTCTAGGGGGAAAATGGGAAAAGGTTTTTTTTTTAAATTTATAATATTTTTTTACACCAAAAAAAAAAAATACATTTAATTAAATTTTTACTTTTTTTTATTAGTCCCCCTAGGGGCCACAACCAGCAATCGTTAGATCGCTTGAATGATATACTGCAATACTAATGTATTGCAGTTTATCGTGATTCTGACAGGCATCTATTAAGCCCTGCCGGAGGCCGGGCTTAATAGGTGCACAAAGATGGCGGACCTGGGGGCCTTCATTAGGCCCCCAGGCAGCCATATCAACCATCCCCCCCGCGATTGCATTGCAGTGGGCGCGATGAGCTGTTAGAGGGGGCCGCCCCCCTCTTTCTAACGATTTAAATGTTAAGGTTGCTGTTGACCGCAGCATTTAACGAGTTAAACGAGCGGGAATACCGTTTGTTATTCTGAAGTGTCGGCTGTAACATACAGCCGACACCTGCATCGTATGGAGCGGCTTCACTCCGTGAGCCCGCTCCATACTTCCCCTACCCGGCTATGACGTAACTGTAGGTCATATGTCGGGAAGGGGTTAAAGCAATTTCTGAAGTGCTACCTGATCTTTGGAATCATATTTTTTGGTTAAATATACAAACATCGCTCCCCTGTGTTGGAACCGGAATCTAAAGTTAAATCTTTCAATCTGTGCCTAACGTATTGTTTTAATTCAGGATACTTTCTGAAGGCCTGATCAACAAACGCTTGTACAGTGTCTGAGACTAAATTTAAACAGTACTGTTTTTTTATATTTTTATTATTTGTAAATTCTTTATTTTCAGAATTTTTAGTTGACATCAATAATACAGTGAGTTCATATTTTGCTGGCCGGGAGCATCATACCTTACTGGACACAGAGGATTGACATCACTAGTCATAATGATTTTTATTGCAAATCATTTAAATTGTAAGTGACATGATTTTGTCAGTAACAGCAATGTTGATCTTCTAAAATCTTTATTGCCAGCAAGGACAAATAGTCTAAAAATATTTTTCCCTAAACTTGGTTCTGGTGGATAGAAAATATACTTACCACTATGGATGTCAGGTCTTCACTTTCAAACCGTCCAATTGCCAACTCCAGAGATTTATACATAGCAGCAGTAATTCTTTGAGTGATCAAACGGTTAAGATCAATAGATCTGCCCAATAACTGAAAGCATGTAAACAGAATAGGAGTCACTAATAAACACTTTCTGAAGAAGGTTTATGTATATATAACAACGCGGTGAAATCACATTTGTCAGACTCTGTTCACATGTGCATTGGAGGCTCCGTTATCTTCTTGCCCGGAATCATGGAAGTTGAATTTCTAAAGTTTAAAGAGGACTTGTCAGGTGACATGTCTGTTTTAGTAAGGCCATGTTTACATTTGCATTGCAGGCTCTGTTTGGACCCTCCATCAGCAAGCCTTTCAGACTTGACAACAAGAATAACATAGCATGCAGTATTCTTCTTGCGGTCAAAAAGAAAAAAAGACAATGGAACCCCCGACAGGCACCATTTTAAGTCAATAGGGTCCATCAGGTGCTGTTGGAATCAGTCATACGAATGGATTATGAACAGAAGCCAAAAAACACATTATCTGAACAGTGCTTCAAATGGCTCCGTAAATTAACAATTCTGGAACATCTTTTCTTAGAACTTTGCTTTGTGCCATTCCTCTGTCTCTCTTCCTGTAAATTAATGAATAAACTGACAACTGGAGTCACTTTTCCTGAAAAAGGACCCTGTGCCCACATAGCCTGAAACTGTCCAATTAGTGCTGACAGTGTCAGACTGTGTAGGGACATACCCTACTGCCAAGGGGAATTTTAACACCCAGTTTTGCATTTATTGATATACTTCCAGGAGGAATAAAAAGATCAATGGCAAAAATGAAAAATCTAAAAAAAGATGCTCCAGAATTGGTATTTCGTGGAGAACATTTAGTATAACAGATATGTCAGGAGAGCGAACTAGTCCTTTTTAAACGTAAGAAATTCAACTATTATTCAGGCCAAGAAGATTGTGCTCCACAAATGTGATCTCCAACTCCACTCTGAAAATAATCAAATTCAAGAACGTATCCCCTACCTCAAAAAAAAAAAAGGAACATCTCTTGAGCGCTTATGTATTAGAAATCACAGCTAGGTTATTATGGGAGCAGATAAACATTGATCACATTTTATGCTATTTGCCCTGTGGATATGTCAATAATGCCCCTCGTGGGAAAACCCCTTTAAGTAATGTTCATCAATAAATTGCAATTTCAGACTGCCTGCAGTGCTTTATTAAATGGCAGATATAATACATTGACTTCTTGTTTCACTACAATTTCATTCTAGCCTACCAAGGTTATGCAACATGTAAATGGATATAACCTAATATTAGTTTATTATATTGTGAATTTATTGTTTAACATGTCCCTCCAATTATATGTTGGATCAGTGCTGCCGTTTTAAGTCAACATGTCCTGGGGGAGACGGAGCAGGCGGTTCTGTATTCAAGGTAGCTAGAAGCCTCTCCTTATAATTATTAGGAACCTTAATTGGCAGCCCTGAACCATAAGGGTATGTGCAAGCAAAAACTACAATTACGTCTGAAATTACGGAGCTGTTTTCAGGAGAAAACAGCTCCTGAATTTCAGACTTAATTGCATGTACTCGAGTTTTGCGGGGCGTCTTTTACGGACGTAATATGGAGCTGTTCTTCATTGGAGCTCCAATTACGGCCCAAGAAGTATCCTGAACTTCTTTTGACGAGGCTGTAATTTTATGCGCCGTCTTTTTACAGCGACGCGTAAAATGACATGTCGTCGGCACAGTACATCGTAGAGCCCATTGAAAGTAATGGGCAGATGTTTGCCGACGTATTGGAGACGTTTTTTCAGACGTAATTAGAGGCGTAGAACGCCTCCATTACGTCTGAAAATAGGTCGTGTGAACCCAGCCCTACATAACAGCGGGTACATTATTCATGTAGAATATAGGCTCAATTCAAACTTACAGGAACTCTATACAAGCCCTTAGATTTGATGTAAAACCACCATACATTAAGCATTGGTGAAAAAACACAAACCTGAACATGGCGCTGCTTCAGTAACGTATCATAACGGTTGGATGCCGGTTGCGTAATATTGACTCCCTGATTTTTACAATCTGCTCGAAGTCGCTTTTCCAAGAGTAAACTGCAAAAAAGAGGAACAAGTCAGCACCCAAATTAACCAACATTAAGCGGCACTAGAGTTCAATGGCAAAGTACGTACCTGCCAGCTACAACTTTATAATGGGCAAATATTTGGTCAGCTAGTTTGTACACAAATTGGTCAAAACAGAGATTTACCTGCGGGCAGTTAAGAATAAACAGTTACATTTTTAAATTATAGTGGAGCACATTTGTTAGTTTGAAGTTCTGCTATATTAAATTATGCCTACAGGGTCACAAATAATTGACAGGGTTAACTTACTTCAGCTTCAATTTCATCATAAAGAAACTGTTTCTTAAACTTTGTGAGGGCATAGTGTGCACTGTCATTATACAGATCCAGAGAATAAAGAACATACCTGGAAAATCATCCAAGAAATGCAGTAAATTAACTTGAGTTTAAACATGTTGTATAAATGCAAAAAGAAATATCAGTGAGCTAAATTACCAGCGCCAGTGATACAGTGCAGGAGCGGTCAAAAAGACCTGTATGTGAAAAATAAACAAACAATGCTTACTCCATCATTGATGCTTCTTTTGTCTCTAGAATGTGATCAGTCAAAATCCAAGGCATGGACATCTCGATAGGGAACTGAATTCTTCGACCCATAGTCAGCTCCAAGAAGAACTCTCTGAACCACAGCTGGGACAGATCGCAGCATTGCTGTAAGGTCCCTTTAGGAAGACGCAAACATGGTATTAGACACGGAGACCCCTAAACTAGTAATAACACGGGTATACTAGCAAGGGCTGCAAAGAGAGCAGTGAACAGTCAGGAAGTTACTCATACTGAATTATCACACAGTAGGGAATTATTGCAAAGGAACAGAGGACGTGACAATGACAACAAATCAGTTATTTAACCCCTTTAGGACGCAGTCTGTTTTGGCCTTGTGGACACAGATGATTTTTTTCAATCCTGACATGTGTCACTTGGAATTAGTTTGTGAAGATGAAAATCGACTTTTTAGGAATAAAGGAGAAAAAGCACTCCAACATTTGTAAAGCAATTTCTCTCGATTACGGCAATGCCCCATATGTGGTAATACAATGAGGTTTGGACCCACAGCAGGGCACAGAAGGGAAGGAGCGCCATTTGGATTTAGGAGCGCAGATTTTGCTGGAATGCTTTTCGGTGCCATGTCACGTTTGCAATGCCATGGAGGGACCAAAAAACAATGGAAACCCCCCATTTTGGAAACTGCACTCCTCAAGGAATTTCTCTAGGGGTACAGTTTGCATTCTCACCCCACAGTTTTTTTGTTGAATTTAGTGGAATTAGGCCGTGAAAATGAATATCAATATTTTTGTCCACTAAAATGTCGAATTTTTTACGTTTTCACATGGGATGAAAGAGAAAACGCACCCCAACATTTGAAAAACAATTTCTCCCGAGTACGACAATACCCATATGTGGTCATAAATGTTTATTAGAAATTAATTAACCCTTTCAGGACTGATCCTTTTTTGCTTTTTCATTTTCGTTTTTCACTCCCTGCCTTCCAAGAGCCATAACTTTTACATTTTTCCGTCAATAGAGTGGTGTGAGGGCCTAGTTTTTGCGGGAAGAGTTGTATTTTCTATTGACACCATTATCATATAACATACTGGGAAAAAAATTATTTGCGGGCTGAAATTGGAAAAAAATGGATTCCTCCACTGTCTTTGGGGTTTTGTTTTTAGGTCTTTCACAGTGCGGTAAAAACTACAACTTAATTTTATTCTGCGTCTCAATACGATTACGGTGATACCAAATTTATATTGTTTTTTTTATATTTTACTACTTTTACAGAGAAAAGATAATTTGTTACAATTTTTTATTGTTTTGTATCATCACATTCTGAGAGGCATAACGGTTTTATTTTTTAGTCAATTGAGTGGTGTGAGGGCTTATTTTTGGCGGGACGAGCTGTAGCTTTTATTGGTACCATTTTATGGTACATAAAACCTCTTGATCACTTATTGAAAATTTTTTAGGGCTAAGGTGACCAAAAAAACTGATTTTGGCATTTTAAATTCATTATTTCTTACGCCGTTCACCGTGCGCAATAAATTACGTTTTACTTTATTCTTCAAGTTGGTATGATTACGGGAATACCATATGTATATAGGTTTTTTTTTATGTTTTGCAGTGTTTGCACAATAAAGTCACATTTTGATAAAATAATAAATTTTTTGTGTCACCATATTCTGAGAGCCATAACTTTTTTATTTTTCAGTCAAAAAAGCTGTGTAAGGCCTTTTTTTTGCGGGACAGTTGTTAGTTTTTATTGGTACTATTTTGTGGTACATGTGACTTTTTGATGACTTTTTATTCTATATCTTGGAAGGAGTGGTGACCAAAAAATAGCAATGCTGGCATCGTTTTTCATTTATTTTTTTTGGACGTGTTCACAGTGTGGGAAAAATAACATTATAGTTTTATAGTTTGGGTCATTACGAACGCGGTGATACCAAATATGTGAACTTTTTTTAATGTTTTTATTTTTTTCCTATAATAAAAAAACTTATTGTAGGAAAAAAACCTACTTATTTTTACACTTTTATAAAACAATTTTATTAACTTTTCACACTTTCTTTTTTGACCTGTAGCACTGATCGCTGCTAGAATACATTACACTACCCAGTAGTGTAATGTATTCCAACTGTCAGTGTGACGTCACTGACAGCAAACCTATGAGGACTAGCCAGAGGCTGGTCCTCATGGGCTTCCATACATGGCAGACCCGGAGGTAGTTGTCTGGCCTCCGGTTGCCATGGCAACCCCCACGATTACATGTGGGCTGCCGATGTGCTACAAACCCCCTAAATGCGATGATCGCAATCGATCGCTGCATATAAGGGGTTAATTGCCGAAATCAGGCGTGATGAGCCGCTGATCGGCAACACTAGAGTGCCATCTGTCGGGAACAGCTGTCCTCCCGGTTACCGACGCACACTGTCGCCGACAGTGTGCATCGGGAATGAGACAGTGACTTCCAGGAAGTCTATCAGTATTACCCGGAGGCTGGTCCTGATAGGCTTCCGTCCATGGCAGGCACGGAGGCCATCGTTTGAAAGTTTTGATAAATCTCCCCTATTATTTTATAACAATACTGAGCAGCACACTAAATTGTCACTAGAACATGCCACATGCAATAGCAAAACATGCAAATTGGACGTACAACTTGCAGAAAGGTCTAGAGGCCCGAATTCCTAGACTAGGGCTGGTTAACACGGTGGGATCAAAATCTTCAAGTAATAGTGGCAATTGCTTCATTAATACATTTTACCCCTTATCCCAATATTTCAGCAGAATGTAAAAGCCCATTCATACAAAAAGTCAGTTTCCCCAACAAATTAAATGTACGTACCATAAAACCTTTTATGTATTAAATCGTTAAGTTCTTTCATATTAAAGTGTATCTCCTCTTGTGATTTCCCACCCGAGTTGATGTGTGTGTATGTATGTATGTATGTATGTATGTATGTATGTATGTGCGTAAAGGCGCTCCTGAATGCTGGGTGCCACAGTTGCCGTGGCAACTGTACGACTCCGAAGAGTAGGGTGCACGGGTCCAAGTCTAATTTATATGCACAAGGTATACTTTAAGGAAAGAACACTTAAAGGGAAGGTGTCACAAATTTTTATTTTTTTTATATAGCTTTTAATATGATATTTACATACATTTTATTTATTTGCGATCTCATGTTCTACTTTTTACTCCTCTATGGGGGCTGCCATTTCAATTAACGACACATACAGAGATGGAATACGGCACATACAACCCCATAGAGAATGCGAACGGGAGCCGTTCCGTTTCTCTGAAGCGTACGCCGTCTGTGTGGGAATGGCGCATACGCCGCTCCCACACAGACCAAAATGGAGCTCGTTCGCAGAGCGAAATCCGGCGCCATTTTCATGTGGACCGGAAGCCGCGGCCGGACAGTAAGATGACGGCTTCCGGCCATATGTTCAAGGAAGCAAAGGCGCAATGAATAGAAGCGGAGGCAGGAGAAGGTAATTTATGTTCGTGTATGTGATGTGTGTACTATGTTCGTGTGATACTGTCTGCTAAGCACTGTATCTAACCCACCTACACTGTGCAGTCGGTCAGAAAATGGCGACATACAGTGTAGGTTTGAAGATTCAAACCCCTCCTTCTCCTGGCACTAGCTAGAAGAAGGGAGTGGGGATTGTGTGTGGACACGAGAGAGAGAGTGTGTCTACCCCAAATTTGCAGCATAAAGCAATGAGGTTGCTTTTCCACATTGACCATGCTGCAATTTAGGGAACTGCTCCCTCTAGTGGCCAGCACATGGAAATGTTATAAATTAGAATCTAATTGATAATATTTCCTGATTTTTGAAAAAATTAAAACAATGTGTAATCACTTAAATAATAATTGTTTAAATAAAACTGCTTTTTAACAATCCTAAAAGGTGGCCATACACTTTAGATAGATGTTGGCCATACACTTTAGATAGATGTTGGCCAAACACTTGATGGCCATTTCTCCCAACACAGAGATATCTGGCAGCTGCTTATTTCCCTCTCCCCATTAAAAAAAACCTTTACGCTCGGCCATTTGTGCACGTTTATCTGGACCATAAACATGCACAAACGGCCGAGCGTAAAGGTTTTTTTTAATGGGGAGAGGGAAATAAGCAGCTGCCAGATATCTCTGGTAGTGGCTTATCTCCCGCAAAAAATAAAGGATCAGAAATGTTGACATTTAACATGTTCGATCATTCCACCCCTCCCCCAACATATGCCGTCGAGAGGAGAGTCGTGAGACCCATATATGTATTAGATTGTCGGCCGGTCCCGGTGTGTTAGGCTGACTCATCTAATGTGTATGGGCACCTTAAGGAATCGGGTAACTTGGCTATCATACTGTAAGGTTGAAACCCTCTGAATCTTCCATTGGATCATTTGGTGTCTAAACGTATGCCTTAGCAAATGCATAAATGACTTTAATTCAGTTGTACCCTGCAGTATCAGCACATCTCCTTTGTGCCATATTCAGGAACAAGCAAAGCAAGCAGCTACAATAGAATGAACCCACTGGGATTAGCGACAGGAAACACACTGGCCATGTGGTTAGGGGACTAAAAAGGACATATTCGCAGCACACCGTTCATTCCATAATCTTACCACTGAAATTAAGCAAGTGTGTGTAGAAGAATGATTCACGGTGAAATTTTTCTATATCCAAAATGGTAGGGCCTTCTAGGCTACTTCTCAGCGTTTTCTTGGAACCACTTTTATCAGCAATGAGTGACTCTAGCATGGTTCTCACCATATAAAGCTGTGTCATTTAAAAGGAAAGGCATTCACAGAAGAAGAAATAAAGAAAGAAGAAAACAGACACAGTACATTAAAACAGTGGCATCATCAGACAAACAAATTCAATTTTACCACCCTCAACGTTCAGTCCCATACCATTTATATATCATACTTTGGGAAGGCCAAATATCACTCATCCATGCACTGGGGACCAATGGTTCAAGACTGAGTGCCCATGGCAACAAATCACAGCCCATTTATTCACGGAAGTTTTTCAACTCTGATACGCAAAGGTCCTTGTGAATGGATCGACTGCAGCAACATGTTAAGGGAAAAAGTGGAAAGCGCTTTGTGAACCATGCAAATACATGGAAATGTTATTATTTTATAACTCGTAACAAGTAAATGGCAGACTGGAGGTAAGAGGGTTGGAAAATTGAATACATCTTTCACTACAATTTGCATTTGTTTTAAGAGAAGACCTGCACACGCATATGGTGAACATTTTCTAAAAACAGGGTAATATAAATATCGTCTTACCACCAAAGTTTAAAAGAGTTGGATAGGAGTAGGACTGCCTCAGAAACTTTTTTATCACAAGCAACAACTTTTCCATCCCCATAGACTTGAGCTGTTTGAACAGCTCTGCAGAGCTCAGGGATTCTGCCATTGTGCGCACCATGAAGAGCTGGAAACCAATGTGAAGGGAAGAAAGGAGACCAAGTACATACGGAAAGAAGAGGTAGGAGGAGAAAATCCAGAAAGGAAAGATTAGTGTGTTAGCGAAACAAAGCTATGTCCAATAGTTTTTGTTTTACTCAAATTTGGCTTTGTGTAGAAAATAAACTCTAAATGTTAATGAAACGGACTTGAAGCCACTTTTAACATTTTACATCAAGGAACCGCATTAAGAGCAATTTCCCAAGATACCATTACCAAAATGTATTGTTTTCCATATCAGAGTGGGGAAGGAGCCATCAAGAGCAGAAAATTTAGCCCAGTTTTAGGCAAGTTCAGATGCAACGGACGCTTTTTCTGCAAATTCAAAGCAAATCCATACTCCAAAGTGAAATCCACAGCAAATCCGCAACTTAACCCGTTAGTGACCGCCAATACGCCTTTTAACGGCGGCCACTAATGGGCTTTATTGTGATGCATATATGTCTTTTTACGGTGCTGCATCAGGATAAAGTAAACAGAGCAGGGAGCCGTCAAATCTCCCTTCTCTCAGCTGCCAGAGGCTGGGGGTGTCCCTGCTCTGCCGTGTGAGATCGATATTAGTATCGATCTCATTCGTTTAACCCCTTAGATGCGGTGCACAATAGCGTGCGCCACAGCTGAGTGGTTTTGGAGAGAGGGAGGGAGCTCCCTCTCTCTCCCGACACCCGGCGATAAGATCGCAGAGTGTCTGTGTTTCCAATGGCAGCCGGGGTCCTAATAAAGGCCCCCAGGTCTGCCTGGAGTGAATGCCTGCTAGATCATGCCGGAGGCCTAGCAGATGCCTGTCCGTTTTAAACGGACAGGCAGTAATACACTGCAATACAAAAGTATTGCAGTGTATTATAATAGCGCTCGGAGAATCGCATATTAAAGTCCCCTTGTGGAACTAGTAAAAAAGTTAAAAAAAAGTTTAATAAAAAGTTAATTAAAAAAAAATTTTAAAAAAAAATTAAAAACCCACCTTTTCCCCTTACAAAATGCTTTACTATTAAAAAACCAAAATAAAGTAAAAAAGTTACGCATATTTGGTATCGCTGCGTCCGTAACGACCCCGACTATAAATCTATTACATTATTTAACCCGCACGGTGAACGCCGTAAAAATTTTAATAAAGAACTATGGAAAAATGGCTGTTTTCTGTGAATCCTGACTTTAAAAAAAATTTGATAAAAAGTGATCAAAAAGTCGCACCTACTCCAAAATGGTACCAATAAAAACTACAAGTCTTCCCGCAAAAAAAAAAGTCCTCATACAACCGCATCGGTGGAACAATAAAAAACTTATGGCTCTTCAAATATGGAGACACAAAAACAAATAATTTTGAAAAAAAAATGTTTTTACTGTGTAAAAGTAGTAAAACATACAAAAACTATACAAATTTGGTATCGTTGCAATCGTAACAACCCGCTGAATAAAGTTATTGTGTTATTTATATGACACGGTAAACGGCGTAGATTTAAGACGCGAAAAAGAGTGGCGAAATTTGTTTTTTTTCTATTCCCCCCCCCAAAAAAAAGTTAATAAAAGTAAATCAATACATAATATGTACCTCAAAATGGTGCTATTAAAAAATAGTACTTGTCCCGCAAAAAACAAGACCTTATACAGCTATGTCCACGCAAAAATAAAAACGTTATAGCTCTTGGAATGCGACGATGGAAAAACTTAAAAAATGGCTTGGTCATTAAGGTCTAAAATAGGCTGGTCATTAAGGGGTTAATAGGTAATCCGCAGCATGTCCTGATATGCACTGGCTCTTTTTTCCGCTACGTGTGAATGAGGTTTTAAAAAAACCCCTATCACACGTAATGTACTATACTTCATGGCAGTTTTTTTTTATGCAGAATCGACATAAAACCATCTGCAACAAATCCACCATATCTGAATGTGGTCTTACAGTAGGCCGTCAGTGAACAGAACAGAGGGGCTGTGACAATATTCTGATATTTTTACATCAACAAGCTGTAAACACATTGATGGGGCTCGGGAGAGCCAGAATGGAAAAACTAAATTAGATTAGAAAATTGCTCAGAAATATTTAAAGTTTACCTCCAATTATACAGAAAAAGAATTATAGCGCAGGATTTAGTAAAACATTTTTTTCCCTATATAAAACTTGTTTATCAGATTTGTTCTAAATAGCAGCACGGCTCACATTATACACTCCAGCAGTTCTGGCTCCCGTACCGGAGAGTTATGAGTAGCCCGCAGCACGGACCGCAGCCCTTTTCTACTGTTATTTAGAAGCAGAATCTGCTTAACAACTTATATAGAAAAGCTATTTTGCAAAACCATGCACTAAAATGGTTTCTCTATATACGCTGGAGGTACACTTTAAAAGTGGCTTCAAACCTAAGTGTCACTTTGTTTTGAGAATCTCCTACTGTAAGCACATTAGGAGGGCACGGTTACGTGTTAAATGCAGTAATTATCGTATTAAAAACGTGTGAAACATGGATACGTTTTTATTTGTATCTGAAGTGTAACATTTTGTATTCAATAAAATGACTTCTGTTTCTAGAATTAGGTCATTTTGAGTGAAAATGACATGAGCATGCAACAGCGGTTATTGATAATTTGTAGAATTTGCATATTGTTTAGTATAGTTACCAGATGAAAATAACAGCACAAGGGTCGTTAGCGGTAAAGCGACAGACAGAAGATTGCAGAACAGTGCCCAGAGAGATGCACATCCCTTCTTTCAGCCATCAAAAGCAAAGCAAGAGGAAAAAATAAAATAAAAGAAGAAGAAGAAGAAAACATTGGTGGTAACCGATTGGTTCAAATGGAGGAATTAACCTTTTCACCCTTGTATTAACTGAAGCAGCTGAAATCACTCCATCCCCATTTCCCATCCATCAATTCATTAAAAGTGCAAACCAAAAATACAATTAAGTAAAATTAATTGAAATTTATATATTTTTAACACACCACATACAATTACATAATGGCTAAGACTTAAAAACATGTATCCCAAATAACAAATGTAACATGAACTGGAGCCATTAAAATTAAATTACTAGTTTCTATTGTTTGAGGGGTAATGATCTATATGTCATTACATAAGTATAACTTAATAGTAAAAGTATAATTGCTATAATTTATATAAATAAATGTTCATTCCTGTCACTACCAAAGCTACAATGTTTCTAAAATCAACTCAAAGTGGAAAATGAGTAAATATGTAAAAACAATATAGTTTTATTAATAACATAACTATCTGCTATATAAAAAAAAAGGTATCAAATACTGTCCTGGGCATCAGTAAATCCTAAAAAAAAGTGTGTACCTGAGTGCTGGATGGTCCTACAGCACGCCTGGGAACTTTGATATCAAAACCAGTTTTAGGATCTTTCTCTCCTCTAAGAGCAGGGTCGTTAAACGGTTCACATCCTGCGCCCCAGTCACAAACCGTTTTTCTAATTGCCTGAAGGACACTAAAATAGATATGTATATTATTATGCAACTCAGTGTCAACATCTGCATGGAGTTTGTATGTTTTCCCTGGGTTTGCATGCGTTTCCAACCTCCTTCCACACTCTAGTCACATACTGATAGGATAACTAACTTGAACCTATGAAATTGGCCCTAGTGTGCATGTGTATACTTGAGATGTGGATATTCAATAGCGAACCGCACTGCGGACAGGGACTGTTAAGGCCCTTTTACATTGGACGATCATGCAGAGGAGCGTTCATATATAACACTCGTTGCCGATAATTGCCTTGTGTGAAAGGGCAGCGATCAGCAGATAAACGAGCAAACGCTCGATCATCTGCTGGTCGTATAGTTTAAAAAAAGTAAAAGATAATAGTTGTCGGCAGCACATCTCCCTGTGTAAACGGAGAGAAGCGCTGCCGACATGATAATAATGGATGGGGACGAGCGATTGGAGTGACGACCGCTCGTCCCCATACATGGCTCTGTGTGACAGGAGCAAACGAGCGTCGATGTCTCGTTGATCAGCGGCCGGTGTAAAAGGCCCTTTACCAAACTTTGTACAGCACTGTGGAATATGGCGCTATATAAGCAACAGGAAATCAAACAAATAAAAGGCAATTTTGGATGAACTGTTTGATGATTTAACCCCTTAATACCAGAGGTATTTTAAACCTTAATGACAAGCCATTTTTTTAAGTTTTTCCATCTTCTCAGTCAAAGAGCGATAACTTTTTTATTTTCCCGTTGACATAGCTGTATAAGGGCTTGTTTTCTGCGGGACAAGTTGTACTTTTAACAGCAGCATTTTAGGGTACATATAACTTATTGATTAACTTTTATTAACTTTTTTGATGGGATAATGGAAAAAAACTGAAATTTCACCATTCTTTTTTGCTTCTTAAATTTACGCCGTTTACCATGTGGTATAAATAACGTTATTCAGCAGGTCGTTAAGATTGCAACGATACCAAATTTATATAGTTTTTTTATGTTTTACTACTTTTACACAGTAAAAACACTTTAAATTATTTGTTTTTGTGTTGCCATATTTTAAGAGCCATAACTTTTCTATTTTTCCGCCAATGCAGCTGTATGAGGGCTTTTTTTTTTTATTGCAGCACGGCTTATAGTTTTTATTGGTACCATTTTTGAGTAAATGCGACTTATTGATCAAGTTTTTTTTTAAAGTAGGATGAACAGAAAACAGCAATTCTGGAATTGTTTTTTATTTTATTTTTTTATGGTGTTCACCATGCGGGTTAAATAATGTGATCGTTTTATAGTTGGGGTCATTATGGACGTGGTGATACCAAACATGTGTAACTTTTTTTATACTTTTTTTTTCTTAATAAAGCATTTTGTAAGGGTTTTTCATTTTTATTTTTTTCACTTTACAATGCGATCTTTTGATTGCTTTTATAATACAGTGAAATATACTTGTGTGTAAAACGGACAGGCATTTGTTAGGCCATGCATCTTGGGCTAACAGGCATTTACTAAAAGTAGACCTGGGGCCATTTGTTAGGCCCCCCTGGCTGCCACAAAAACAATCTGCACCCTGCAATTGCATCACAGGGTGCCAGCGGGGTGAGAGGAAGCCCCTCCCTCTAAAACCCCTCAGATGCGGCGGTCACTATTGTGCTCTGCATCTGAAGGGTTAAACATGATCAGAGACCACTGCTATTGGTCTCCGATCGTTGCCCAAAAGCCCAAGGCTGTTAGCAACAACCTGTGCTTCACAAGCAGAGCACCAGATTCGGGTGCAACATGTTCTGAAGTGCCGCAGTGAAAAGGCAGCGCTTCAGAAGAACTACCCTGAGTGGCCACCCTAAAAACACTATACAGCGGTCGTTAAGGGGTTAATAGCGTTTAATGGGGGACATTGATGACCGATCCTGAGAGCGCTGCATTCCATTTGATGTTTATATAGGCACAGGGGTTGTGTGATATATAAAAACGTAACTTAATTCTTCTATGAAACAAATCCTCTACAGAAAACTAAAAACGCAGTGTAATGCATGTGGTTTTCCACACAATGTTGAATTCGGTTCTCACATACCATGGACTTCCTATATAGGGAGCTCTCACCTTTGGATGACATTCTTCTTTTTCTTAATAGCTTGTCTCAGTGGTTCTCGTAAGGTAACCTGAGCAAAATCCTGCAATGCTGCATATATAGTATGACGAATGGCATGGTTAAATACACTCTCCATCCGGCCCATCAGAACTTGCAAGCCTTTTATCATGGCAATCACCTACAGACAAAAAAATTGCCAATTAAGTCATACAAGACACTGCTCCAGCAAACCCTTTATAGCTGTGAAACATCCATTTTCTTGACAGCAAAGGGGTTTTCACGGTTATCTTTCCCCAAGTTACCATGTTCAAGAACTGTTTAGGGGGGGGGGGGGTACATGTGCTCTACGGTGTGAATTTAGGTTTAACTGCACCCCGATCTATCCCTCTATACCAAAAGCAATACTTTCAAGTGCCGAGGAAGCCGAAAAAAAGGGGAATTGTTTGCAAAGTCGTCATGCTACAGAGCTGGCGGCTAACTAGGATTTTGTTTTCCTGACTAACAAAATAGTTGTTCTGCAGGGAAAGGAAGTCAGAGGTGTATTATTTTTGACCCTGCAAAGCCATTAATTGAGAGTCAGAGATGAAAAATAATCTCTGCAGCACAGTAACCCTACTAAAATGCCTAGCCATATCTTTGCTTCATGGACCCATGTCAGTGTAACCAGGGTTTCGCAAAGGGAATATTGATGTAAAAGCATTTACATCTGAATCTTTAGGTTTTAAGTGTAGAAAGGCTGTAACTACTTCTCCCTGCTTATATTCAGGTAGTTAAAGTAAAAATAAATAATGAGTCAGGTTTTCTTTCCGCATAAACACAGCTTGCGTGAGACAAGCAAGGTAGAGAAATGCAATTCGGTGTTCGGGTTAGTTCACCACATGTGCATGGACACAGATCTCTGGCTTCTGAAAGAAGAGAAAACCATGAACCTTTCTCCTCCTGTGCAGCGACCAACAGTAGAGAAGGTGAGAGGGATCCAGTTGAGGCACAAGTGATGTGACTAGAAAGACTGTTTCCTACAAGCCCCATAATGCCTTGCGTGTGCCTCTTCCTGATTGGTTCCTGCAGTTTCTAAAATGTGCATAGATATGCAACATAATATTGCAGAGTGCATAACAGTGGCCAGCAAACTACTGTTGATTTCTTGTTTGCAGCCCTTTCTAAGTCATAGAAAGTAAGCCAGACCTGCTTTGAACCTCCCTATATTTACATGGAGAATGGACCTCTCATTTGTATGAACGCACTGTCTCTCTCTGCCATATATCAGCTGTAGGAGACAGCAATGCGTGACTTACAGCTCCCGCTCTATTATTGTAAGGCTTCATGCACACGTTTGTAGTTTTCATCCGTAATTATGTATCCGTATTTGCAGATAAAATACTGACACATTCAAATCAATCGGCCACGGACACCTTACCGTATATTTACAGGTGTGTCCAGGCTGTAGAAATGAGCCGCAAAAAAACAGGACATGTCCTATTTTTCGCATTTACGGACCGTGCTCCTTTACTTATAACTGTGATAACAGTCCACATATGCGGATGAATCTCCACGGCCTGTTCGTGCGGTATTTATTGACCGTAAATACTGCATGGACGTATGCATGGGGCCTTAATCTGTGCAGTTATTTTCTCTAATGCTATTAGCAATAAATTCAGTCCCTATATCCCTGCCAGGACGGCATCCAAGAATGTTTTCCCGGTAGTTGTAAGCTTTGTCAAAGGGTCAGGCAGATGAGTATAATCTGTTTTCTGGGCAATGGGATACCAGCTGTTAAAAATGTGTATCACTATGCTGGGATTGCGGAGATAGTTCCGTGTCCCACCACAGCCTCATTGTAAGGACATGCACAGACCTGCAGCTGAGGCAGAGCAGGGGCCGCCAATCACCGCTTGTAAGTTCGATATCAACTTTTTTTTTTTTTAAAGCTTCCATTGGGGAGTTATATAGCTCCTCTAATGCTTACTCTGTAATTGATGTTTTAACATATTTACAAGATCTCACATTCCCGACTCTTTCATATGAGCAAATTTCTAGATTAGAATCCCCATTTACACGGACAGAAGTTCAAGACGCAATAAGAGATATGGCCTTGAATAAATCTCCTGGCCCCGATGGCCTGCTGATAGGAGTGGGGCTATTGTGTCTAAATATCTTCTGTATACTTCTATTAGATACGCTCCCTTCCATCTACATTCTATGATGCTACGATCATAGTGCTACTAAAACCTGACAAAGACCATCTTGAGTGTGGCTCATAAAGACCCATATCACTAGTTAATGACTATAACATTTTGACTAAGATACTAGCCAGAAGACTAAACAAGGTTATTCTTTCTATAATCCATTCGGATCAAACTGGGTTTATGCCGGGAAAGTCCACAACTGTAAATATCAGGAAAGTGCAAACTATTATACAGTTAGGCAGAGCACATGATATGCCATGGGCGATTGCTTCTTTAGATACAATGAAGGCATTCGATTCTGTGGATTGGTTGTTTTTATCGGCCTGCTTGACACGTTTTAGTCCCCAGTTTCAAATGTGGATTCAGCTAATATATGCATCCTCTATGGCCAATGTGGTTGTTAATAACATCTGCTTCCCTCCCTTTCCCTCTGGCCCGTGGCACAAGACAGGGATGTCCACGGTCTCCGGCTTTATTTGCTATAGCCATAGAAGCGATTGTAGTGGCTTTATATGCCGATGACATGGTCCTTTTTTTGAGAAATCCCTCTGAATTATTCCACTTAGCTGTCCGATCACTTAATACTTTCTCACAATACTCAGGACTCGGGTAAATTGGCAGAATTCGGCCATACTATACACGGCCAGAAATCCCACTCCTGACCCATTGCTATTACAATATGGTCTTGAAACAGTTTCCGTTTAAATATCTTGCAATCCATATGGTTCTTGATCATAAACTGTTGCCCCATTATTAGGACAGGTAGGAGCTAAATTTAGATTATGGTCCAAATTACCGCTATCCGTTGCAGGCCACATAATTTTAGTTAAAATGGTAGCACAACCAAATGTACTTATGTATTGCAACATATGCCTGTCACAGTGCTTATGTCTTTCTTCCGATCCCTTAATTCTTTAGCTATTAAATACATATGGGGTTCGTCCAGATCAAAACAAACTAACTACCTTGCAACGTCCTAAAACTGATGGAGGTATGGCTTTGTCAGACTTTCATTTATATTACTTGGCTGGTCAACTCCGTAATATACTAATTTAGTCCACGATACCCCTCTTTCTGATGCAGATTATTATTTGGCTTCTCTGGTAGCAGGTCATAGTTTGCTTAGAATATCCAGGATCCAAGCGAACTACCTTACTCCCTCTACACACTCTTTGCATTAGAAATTTGGTGTACATCTAAAAAAATACTTACCTATAAGGGACACCATTCCTGAATTGCCTTTGTGGCATAATCCTACTTTACCCTCCATCCAAATGCTAGCGGACTCACAAGTCTGGCAAGACCTGGGAGTAGTTCGACTTGGTGATGGTTATGACAACGGCTCCTTCCTTACATTCACACAACTGCAAGATACTTACCATATCTCAGGGTTACAATGGCACAGATACTTACAACTTCGCCACGCCTTACAGGTACAATTTCCACCAAGCACAACCATTATATCCAAATACCCCGTTATTGGCGAATTGAAGTCTCAAGGCCCCAGAGGTCTTATTTCGGCCTTTTATACTCATTTGCTCTCAGCCAGGATAAACTCTACTCCACTCCCAGTACTTGATAAGTGGAAAGTACAAATTCCGGATCTTTCCCCCGATGACGTAAATGACTTGTTATATTCACATTTGTCGGTATCTCCGGCAATTAATAATAGACTTCTTCAGTTATATTATTATCCACCAGACTCATCTTACTCCTATACGTCTACATCGAATGGGTAGAACTCCCAAATCTGATTGCCACAGATGTTATCGACCTGAGGTGGACATCTGGCACCTCATTTGGAAATGTCCATTTATCTCGGCTCTTTGGAAACTAGTACATTACACTATTACACCAATGCTACCATCCCCTTTGCCGTTTATCCCGAAAATAGCCTTGTTGGGTCTTCTGAATGAAGAACACTGGGCACATCACACTTGTGCTTTTCTGAAAGAAACTTTATTTTTAGCTAGGAAAACGATAGCTATGCACTGGATGGCAGACACTCCACCATCGCTATCGGCTTGGAAAACGCTTGTTACTACTGTTATTTCATACGAGCAATAAAAATATCACCATCGGGGCTGCTCTAATAAATGTAACTAAATTTGGGGTCAATGCTTGGCTAGGTTTGATGTTTCTGATGAAAACTCTCTTTCAATAACATAATCCTGTTCCTGAATGTGTTGATAACCTGACGTATACCTGTTATACATGACAAAGAATATGACATAGGCATTATGTTCTGTTCAAAGGTCTACTTTTGGTTTTGTAGACTGTTTTCACTCCTCTCACTTTATATAATTACGTTATGTAGATTTACAATTGGATGACTTATTCATATTTGTTATATATGTATGTATCATTATTGAACATCGCTTATCTGATGATGATGATGAGATTATTGTTCTCATGAAATACTCTCCAACTGCTTTTCATACTGTATTTGTAAAATGTTGAATAAAACGAATAAAAAAAAAAAAAAAAAAAAAAATAAAAAGAGCTTCCATTGGGGAAAATTATTAACTTTTTGAAAGGAATGAGGTCATCAGAATATGCATTCGTGGGACAAACCCTGTAAGCAATTAGGAAGAAAGCCCTAAAAGGTCTTCAAAACAATAGATGCTACAGAACAACTCCAACTTATATGATTCCTTTGAGATTACAGTTACTTCAGATCCAGTAAAGCTCATTCTGCTTTTTTATATATACACACACACACATAAATATATACATACAAAAAATAAAAACTGCATACTTCCACAAGAGCAAACTTCTCTTCGCTGGTGTAGTTGTAACGTGTAGCTCTCTCATACTCCTCGGCATTGTCTGGGCAGTCTTTGTTGGAATACTTATCAGTTGGGTGCACAAGCTTCCATGAGTACTGTTAAACAAAACACAGTAAAGCCATTATTTTAATATAAAGTTTCATTTTTTTTTTTTATATTGTTGTTGAATCTACCTAATGCTATCAAATACACAATTACACCAAGTAAGAGGTGAAATGAACGCATTCGCTATGGGCCCACCCTCTAGCAATTAATCAGGTCTAATTTGAGGGATTCCTTGCTCAGTACACCAAAATAGTTTGATGCATTCACAATTAATAAAAAAAACATTCTAAAAACACATTTTAAATGGGTAGCCTTACCATACAGCTCCCATGACAATCAATAGGAGCACTACAGCAATGTTAACCATACAGAATGGAGAAGACTTAGAAACAGAACTCTGTTAACATTTTTGCAATGTGCGCTGCACAAACTAAAAGTTGTGTCCAGCTGAAACTTGCAACTTACATGGAGAGAACAAAGTTCCATAAGTGCAGGAAAGCATATTTACATCCATGTGTTGACACTATATTGTTGAAAAGGCTCTTTAAGAAGTAACAGATCGCATACCTTCCAACCGTCCCGGATTTATCAGCACAGTCCCGGATTCCTGGCGGTGTCCCGCTATCACGGGTGGACGGTGGTATGTACCTGTGCCTACTGTGTCTGCGTCCTGAGGACGCACTTACAGTTCAATCGAATGCTAAAGCAAGGAATTGTCAGCTCCCTGCTTCAGCATTCAATGTGTAAAGCGGACATGGGCCACTCGGCACAGACAGGCGCGATGCAGTGACGTCATCGCGCTTGTCGGTGCCGAACCATTCATAGTATAGAGCAGAGGAACAGAGGGATCTCCTCCACTCATCGTGGGAAGAGGGCTAGGTAAGTATTTATTTTATTATTTTTTTTATTAGGCACTATGGTGAATTATACTGTATGGTGACAGCTAAGGGGGCATTATACTGTATGGGGTAGCTGTAGGGGCATTATACTGTATTGGGCAGCTAAGGGGGCATTATATTGTATGGGGAAACTAAGGGGGTATTCTGTTGTATGGGGCGCATCTGTGTTGGATTTATACAGTATGGCGGCATCTTTGGGGGCATAATAGTGTGCGGGGACCGCGAAGGGTGCATTATACTTTGTGGGAGGCACTATGGGGTATTATACGGTTTGGCGGGTAGCTATAAGAGCATTATACTGTGTGGGGTTCTATGGGGGCATTATACCGTGGGGAGGCATTATAGCAGCATGTTGCCGTGTGGGCTGAACCGAGTGTGTAAGGGCAAAGATTGGGCGGGGCTAGAAAGTTGGGAGGTAAGACACTAAGCGTGATGTGACCTTTTTCCCTACAATGCAGTTTTTTTTATGAGGTGGTAGAAGGGATTGTTAAGTTCTTTTGTAGGACTTACCACTTCCATAACATGTGCACTCCATTGTGACAACAGCTGAAGTCCTTGCAAGGACAGGTCAAACAGTTTACGGTACTCTGCATCAGTCTTCTGCGCTTCTTGGCGACCAGAACCAGTTACCACCTAATGAATGGGGGGAAAAATTACTAAAAAATTGGAACGTGTGAAAACTATTAAATATTTACCAATAACGATACAATTATTATAAATGTTTTTAATGGGTGCCAGGATTTTAAGGAAAGTGTTAATTTTTTACTAAAAACAAAGACAGCCAGGACAATTTTCACACTTTTGACCTATGCAAACCTGTACAAAAGATAAAAATAAAATGACAAAAAAGAGCTGGGCGATTATGACCCAAATCAAAATCACGATTTGAACATGTAACCTCGATTACGATTAATAAAAGATTTAGGCCACACTTTTGTTTTACTTGGCAGCAGCACTCTACACATTTGACCCAGCTGATTTTAATTCAGGAATGACCTCATAAGTGTTCCTGCTCTTGCTTGTGCTCTCAGTTGGCCACTGGGGGCACATGGTAAGGCGAGCTCATTCCATCTGTTCACATGTTGTGGTGCTGTATGGTGGGGTCTGTTGCTGTAGTGCTGCACTTGTGGGGGGACGTGGCCCAGAGTGAAGGAGGCTTGGCACGTTCTGAAAGCATGGGTGCTTTTGGACCACTGGGTTGCTCCCTCTGCGGGAGCGGTGCTGCGGTGACGGGGGCCACCATGCGGTGCTGCAGCCCATAGAGTAGGGACCCACTTTAAAGGACAGGTGTCGCGAAAAAAAATTTTTATATATAAATTTGCTTTTAGTGTGTTATTAAAATACATTTTATTTATTTGTGTTTTTGCGTTTTACTTTTTTTCTTACTTTTACTTCACTATGGGGGCTGCTATTTTTTTTTCATCTCTGTATGTGTTGATTAACGACACATACAGAGATGGAATACGGCACATACAACTCCATCGAGAATGCGAACGGGAGCCGTTCCATTCACTATAGTGTACGCCGTCTGTGTGGGAACGGCGCATGCGCCGCTCCCACACAGTCCAAAAAGAAGGTCTTCGGCCGAGCGACATCCGGCGCCATTTTCATGTGGACCAGAAGCCGCGGCCGGACAGTAAGATGATTACTTCCGGTCGCAGATTCCGGACATATGTTCAGAAGCAAGCGGTGGCAGGAGCAGGTAAGTTATGTTTGTGTTTTACTGTGTGATTACCACTGTATGCAAGCCTACTACACTGTGTATTCGCACAAAAAATGGCGGCACACAGTGTAGGAGGTTTGAACATTCAACCCCCTCCTTTCTCCTGGCACTAGCCAGGATAAAGGAGGGGGATTAATTGAGCACACTAGAGCGAGTGTGTCTTCTCCAATTTTGCAGCATAAAGCAATGAGGTTGCTTTACCACATGCCAATGCTGCAATTTTGGGAATTGCTCCCTCTAGTGACCAGCACATGAAAATGTTATAAATTAGAATATAATTTATAGTATTTCCTGACTTGTGAAAAAATTTAAAAAATCAGAACAATGTGTAAACATGTATATACTAACTGTTTAACTAAAAAAAAAAATGTTCTAGCGACACATTCCCTTTAAAAAGAGGTCGCCGTGTAGTGGCAAGTGGGCTTATACAGTTTGATTAAAATGTTTACAAAGAACCTCATGTTCATGTTTCTAAATTATGCGGCTCAGATCAACGTATATATTGTTGATGTGCGGTCCATGTCTAGTTTCTCACAATGTTGAAAATCTGACAACTGCAATTGTCTTGACATGCTATTGGCAGTCATCTCCAAGTTCATGTAACTTTGTGACAAACAGGAATTATTTTTAAAAAATTGCATTAAAATGTACATTTGCGCCTAAAACTCACCTACAAGCAGACGTCTGTACACAAATACAATATAATAATAGATCAAACTGTGCAAAGTTCATATACAACACATATCCTCATAAACAAGAGCTTGCGCTCTAAAATACGCTGAAACAGAGGCCATGCAATATTTGACTATTATCCACAAATGTGTACAGAAAATATATTATTGAACATGGCAAACAGCTCCTGTGCTACCAATATCTAGATTTTGAGAACATAGACTATTGTGTATAGAAACACAACTTTGGCTCAAACAGCGATTATAAGCAAAAATTCCATTAAATTCAAATTTACGACTAAAATGTTTAATCAAGTAGACTCCTTATACAAACAAAATGTACTCTGAATTGTAAGATGTTAGGACTTCACGAATTCCACACAAGTCTATGTTCACAGGTGTGTGTTAAAAATACGCCAAAAACGGCAGGAATGAATGTTCCAATTCTTCCATGCAAATTAAAATTGGGGATTATATAGGTATATCATTTTCCATCCCCTTATATAAACACTAATGCGGTGTTCACACATTGCTGTTAAAAGGGGTTGTCCAGGCTCGGGGTTTCTTTCTTTTTATACTCATGACCTATCCACATGTGCCGGAAGCAGATAGCTCCGACCACTGTATAGCACGCGTGCTGGGTTACTGCAGCTCTCCTCCTACTCGCTTCAATAGGAGCAGAGCTGCAGTAATGCAGCACGGCCGCTATAGTGCGTACGAAGCCTTCTGCTTCCGGCATTGACCCTGCATAGCTTACGGCGCCCGGAGGCAGCCGGTACAGGGTCAGGGTGTCTGACCCCCACTGTTCATATACTGATAACCTATCCTGTGGACAACCCCTTTAAAGCATATTGGTAGTTACTATTTGAAAAATGTAAAAAATTACCCGCGATATGTGAACAAAGCCTAACCCTAATCAATAGTGTGAAGGGCCGGTTCACATCAGCGTTGGCTTTCCGTTGAGGGGTTCCGTCTGAGGTTTCCGTCGTGGAACCCCTCAACGGAAAGTCAAACTTCCGTTTGCATCACCATTGATATCAATGGTGACGGAAACATTGCTAATGGCTTCCGTCTGTCACCGCTCCGGCAGGTTTCCGTTTTTTCGACGGAATAGCGCAGTCGACTGAATGTTCTACAAACCCTAGCAGTACATGCTATAGGAGAGGTTTTAACCAAACATGTGGAAACAATGTAGTTGGTATTGAAAAGTAGTATTCATAATAAGACATGATAAAACCACATTACTGACCCATAATGTATGGTGAAATGTATAGGTGATGTCCGCCCACCTCACCCTCTAACTCGACTAGACTAGATCGCACCTAAGAATTTTAGATTTAAAACAGCACCTAGAACTCTAGCTGCGATCTAGTCTGAACTAGAGTCTTTAGTAGCAAGGATGCATCAGATATGCCCTTGGCTACTGAAGTATCCATCTGCTAGGAAATATGAGATACATCCTTGGCAGGGAAAGGGTTAAAAAGTGCAAAACTCAATGGGGCACCTTTATTATTACGGTCAAACCAAGACAGCTTAAAACTAGACCGGGCAGATGTCCCAAATTTAATCACAGCAATGCATGCTGTATGATAGATTTGGCACATCTCGCTAGACCTGTTAGAAACTTTTCTCTTCCTTGCGCCACCTCTTGGGTTGGCTTACTTTAAATTAATATTTTGCACCAAAATTTTGTGCATTTTAAGCTCTCTTTTCTAGACACTTTTCAAAATGGCCTAGTGAGGCACAGAAATTTTCCAAAACACATAATAGATCTTGCGCAATGCATGTATGCACTAAATCATACCTGTGCTTTACAATGTGTAATTCCTTTAGTTATTGAACCTAGTTAGCTCTCCAACTATTAAGAACACAGAGGGCTGGGTAAGGAACGTACCTCACTATTGCTGTAACGTGCCAGTTCCGAGATAAAGCGCATGTGGTCTTCTTTAATCTGGATCATCTGCTCACAGATGTTGTACTGAGGACTGCTGCTGGACGACGTACATGTCCATCTGTTTGACAGTACGAATAGGAGCGTTACAAAAAAACAAAACATGGTATACTTAGAAATCGAGAGAAATACAGTTCCTTTACAGAAATAATTTTTTAATTAGTTTACTATAATTAATTGGACCCATGCACGATACTCCCTGGGTGTCATAAGGTTGACACGGCAACAGTACTGCCCTGCGTGCAGGAGCGTCTGTCCACGGCCGATGTTAGTTTGGGCAGGAGAGTATAACTGGACTGACACTTTAAAATAATACTTAATGATAATAATAAAGATGATGATGAATTATGATCGTAAAATACAGAATATCAAGGCCCCCTGTACATCACATTTTTTCCTTATGCTTACCGTGTAAGTCGGGAAAGCTCCTGACGTACACAATAAACGTAGATCGGGCTATATTAGCCTGGTGGAGGGATAAACAGTGTCCTTGTGGTCTGAGTCAAGCTGGTTTACGTAGGTATACCCCCCTTTTTTTTTTTTTTTTTAAGGTAGGGAATAGCGTAATAGACTACGATATCTCATTCTGAGAAATCCCGCAATTAAAAAAAAAAAAATGTATACCACGCAGTATATATATTTTTTATTTAACATGGGAGCCTATGGATAACTGATGCCACTGTATGGCATCAATCACAAGTATACGTATACGTCGGGAAGCTGCAAGTGACGTAACCGTCCATATATGGACAGTCTGCCACTGGAGCTTCATGCGGTAGCGCTCTGCCTGGGAAGCTCATGACGTCAGACATCAGCTTTCCCAGGGCCGGTGTCGTCGGGCAGAGAAAGCATCAGGTAGTGCTCTTTCCGGTGACTCGGACCCTGGGGAAGATCCTGAAGTCACATGGACAGTTATGTCACTGGAGCTTCGTGTGGTAGTACTCTGCCCGGGCATTCCAGCCCTGGTAAAGCTCCAGTGACATAACTGTCCATATATGGACAGAGTCATCAGGAACTTTCTCAGGGCGGTTGTCTTAAGGCACTCTGCAAAAGGCTCCAGACTGTTTGGATGAAGTATCCCACTGTATGCAAGTACAGTCAACTACATTGCAGCCTCCCCTTGGAGATATACATAGGGAGTCCTCCTAGCTTATACCTCTGACGGAAGGCAAATAACGCGATGTGATGGGGACCTAACAAAATATTTATTACTAGACAAAAAGCAAAGAAAAGATAGTTCTCTAAGTAAAAACAAAAAGATATAAAAAATAAACATTATGGTACAATCAGAGATGTCCTGTCTACCTAGTTACAAACAGCGATATAAAGCATAGGTTTATAATTGCAAACTCACCAAGAGTTACCAAACATATGTTTATTAATGTTCTTTCACCCTTTAGGACTATTCTTATCATACAAGCAGGTTGGCATGTATATGAATTGATTGAGAGAAACTACAGAAAATTTTAATTCCCCTAGCATTCATTTGCAATGGCCTAATATGTAAGTATATGCGCAATGGACAAGTGAAAGATTATTACAAATCTCCATATTACATTATTAGCATTATCGCTGGAAGGCACTAGGAACCCTTACCTAGATTTATTCTCCTCGTAATGTGCACTGGTTTTAATGTATCTTGCAAGTTCTATTTGCATGTCCCCAAATAGTGGCACCACCTGCAGCTGCTGTACTCATGAAACGGATAACAAAAAACAGTAGGATGATTGACACTGAGAAAGCATGGAAGGATTGCTCAACAAATATAACAACTGAGTGAGCCTCTGCTGGACAGGTCGACACAATAGTACATATAATTACTATTAACCCTTAGAAGACATCTAGCATAAGCAGTTATGTATTTGTGGCTACACATAACTAGATCACAGCAATATGTCTATTTAACTACAAATAAGAGGATGTTACATTAAATATATGCTTAGACTAGGGGACAAAATCAAATAGCACAAGCAGGCTTATAAAAGCTACATATGGAAAGTTATTTAGAACCACACAAGTTATTTCAGTTCATTTTTGTTTTCCACTATTTGGTATTGCATGAAGTTTAAAGGCTGACGCCTTCTAGGGCATTTAAAAAAAAATATATATAGATTAGTCAGTGTGTTTAGTGTAGCTTTGTAAATTGTCTTCATTAAAAAATAGTTTTACTTTTGGAGATACAGCTGTTCTGTATTCTCTATACAGAGCAGCTGTATCATTCGTTTTTACACTGAATCAGTCAGTCCCTCGGATCCTCAGACACGCAGGATCGAGCGGTTATCGATCACATCTAAGTTGTGAACTTAGATGTGATCGATTACAGGTGGATCTTGCGTGTCCACTGATACTGACGGATTCGGTGTAAAACGAACAATACAGCTGTTCGTTTATTAAATTTAAAAAAAAATGCCCTCAAAAGGTGTCCATAGCTTTAAAGAACAAACATTTTTAAAGGATTGTCTTGGACTAGAAGAAAGGGTCTGCTTTTTTTCCCCTTCAATAAATAGCACAACTCTTGTTCATGGGCCGTGTCTGATATTTACAGCTCATCACTATTCAAGTAAAAGTGGGCTGAGTTGCAATACCAGGCACAGCCCATAAAGTGTCTCTGCTTATTTAGGAAAAAAATAAAAAATAGACCAATTTCTAATCCTGGAAAAACCCTTTAATATCAAGTCATACAGATTGTCAAAGGGGCTAATCAATGTCTATCATGAGTTTTACACCAATGCTGTAAAAAGGAATCTTTGCTGAACATATTAAAATCTTTATTGTTTATATTGCTACCTTAAAGAACTTGTCTATTTTCGTCAGATTAATTCTCTTCTTAGCATCCAGTTTGTAGACGTTACTCAAGCTCCCATCCATGAGATACAATCCAAATCCCATAACCTAAAAAAAATAAAAATAATTTAATACGATGAGACGTCAAGATATTGGTTTTCTGAAATTCAATAAACTAATAGAAACAGGTTTTCCATTTTCAGCAAATACATTTTATTTTTTTGGTATAAATGAAAAGTTTTAGAATTTTTCAAATATACTTTCTGTATCAATTCCTCACAGTTTTCAAGATTCCTTGAGGTCATGGTTTAGTTCTAGTAGATACAAATTTGTATTGTCCTGTGATGGACACACATGAGCTCGTCTAGTTACAGTATGTGTACCAGAGTGGTGTCCTCTAATGAGCCATGCACTGGAACAGAATTTTATCTACTGGTAGTAGACAATAAGTGTATTCTTCAGACAGGTAGGACTTTATAGAAATTACTGTAGAATAAAATGGTGGTTAGCTTCTGAACTGTTGAATAAGGCGGTATTCACTTTTCTGGTTTTCCGTTGTTCTGCTTAGTCATAGGAGCATAACAAAAAAATGGCAGCGCCGGATCCGTCGGCTCCAGATGGAACACTTTGACTTTAATATGGACTTCCACCAGGTTTTAGTTATGGTGTCCTTCGTTTTGCTGAACAAACTAGCGCAGCATGTTGTGCTATTTTTCAACCATTTTTCCTAATGGAGCCCCCAACGCAGATGTGAACAAGTCCTAAGCTGAAGAGAACACTGTACTTTTGTGGGTTGCACTCTTTTGCCAAATGCCGAAATGATTTACACAGCCAAGATTTCTAGGTGGATACAATCTCCAACTACTTAGTCCCCCGCAGGAATATTCACAACACTAAGAACATTACTTTTGATGCGGGAATATTCACAATAGATGTGAATAAGATAATTTGCTCCATATACTATTTTCTGAGATAATCAGAAAGTTATACGTTTTATACCACAAACCCAATACACTTGGACACCAAACTGGCTTATTTTTTTTATACAAAATGAATAGAGTGAAATGACTCTTCCATTACCCACTCACAAAGTAAAATACAGTACGGCAGCTTCCTTACTTTTAGTAACATGTGTTTCTCTCCAGGCGTCAAGTACATTTTGTTGTCATAGTAGTCAACACATAAGTTCACTATATCGGCAAGAAGTTCTTCATAGCCAGGAATGACTTCCAGCTGTTGCTGTAATGACTGAAAAAAAAAAAAGAACACTACAAATGAAAGGGTATAGGATTGTAATGTGAAAACCAAAATGCAGTCTGAAATGCTGTGTTTTGTCACACCGATAACAAAAGGAAATTAAAAATTAGTTCATTATATGGCACCCTCAACCCAATTTATCAGGATTCTATGCTGGCTGTATGAACAGGAAGAATTGCACAATGAAACACTATTAAGAGCTAGGGAGACTTCCACTTAAAACTAAGGCCATACACTTTAGATAGCTTTGGGCCTAACGTTCAGGCGACAACTATTCCTCCTGATTCCCCATACACATGTACGTCCGGTATTCTGAAGAGGAGAGTAACCCACGTCCAGACACCTCTGGTGGAGGCTTATCTCTCCTAAGGACAAAAGGTTCAGGGATGTTGAAATCAACTGCCTGATCCAATTCAAGAGGGCACCATACACATTAGATGGTCAGCTGTTCCCGCAGAAATTGGCAGGTACGGCCATCGTTAATGTAACGTGTATAAAGTCCTTAAAGAGGCTCTGTCACCAGATTATCAAATCCCTATCTCCTATTGAATGTGATCGGCGCTGCAATGTAGATAACAGCGATCTTTTTATTTGTTTTTTTAAAAACGATCATTTTTGCCCAAGTTATGAGCAATTTTATATTTATGCAAATGAGCTTTTCAATGGACAACTGGGCGTGTTTTTACCAACTGGGCGTTGTGAATAGAAGTGTATGCCGCTGACAAATCAGCGTCATACACTTCTCATCGTCTCTAGGGAGTTTACTATGCTTACCTGCACACGGTGATGCTGCTGCAGATTCAACTGTACCCTCTGACGCCTGGAGCCGATGTGTCTTCTCTCGTCCGACGCCAAGGTTGAAGGATCTGTGGGTGACCTCATAGTTCCCACCAAGCTTCTTTCACTGCAGACACCCAGCTTGACGTCACCCACAGGTCCTTCAACCTTGGCGTCGGAAGAGAGAAGACACATCAGCTCCAGGCTTCAGAGGGTACAGTTGAATCTGCAGCAGCATCATCATGTGCAGGTAAGCATAGCAAACTCCCTAGAGACGAGCATATTAACCTTTTGGACGCCTGGAGCCGATGTAACTTCTTTGTCCGACGCCAAGGTTGAAGGACCTGTGGGTGACGTCACGTTGTGTGTCAGCAGTGAAAGAATCTGGGTGGGAACGATGAGAAGTGTATGACGCTGATTTGTCAGCGTCATACACTTCTATTCACAACGCCCAGTTGGTAAAAACACAATACACGCCCAGTTGGTAAAACGAGAAAACACGCCCAGTTGTCCATTGAAAAGCTTATTTGCATAAATATAAAATTGCTCATAACTTGGGCAAAAATGATCGTTTTAAAAAAAAAACAAAAAAAAAAAAAAACTTTGCTGTAATTTACATTGCAGCGCCTATCAAATTCAATAGGAGATAGGGATTTGATAATCTGGTGACAGAGCCTCTTTAAGACTCAGGAAACACAAGACCCTGGATGAGTGCCACAAAAATAATAAAAACACAGTATCCAGATATATTCTTTTTTTTTTTTTTTTTTTTTTTTTTTAAAGCAAGTGTCAATGGCCGAAGAATACAAATGTTGCAATCCAATTTTTGCAGGAAACGGCAAAAAATGTATACAGCAACTGTATGACAAAAACATTGTATAGACCTAGTCTTAACTACCTCTGATCCCCAATGTGCCTATACACTTTGGTCAACATGAAAGGGGCTTCAGCTTTCATGTATCTGTCTTTACATCCTTTCACCAATGTGTTTTTACTTATGCAGATACTGGTAATTTGGACTCCATTTTTACTCTCTCAAGAATTACTCACTTATAAAATTCCACACAGTCAGTTCTATGGCATCCCACTGGCTCCATTTACAAAGCTGCAGCAGTGATCTGTTGACCTTACTGCAGTCACCGCTGCAGACAGCTGTTGGGTGCTTCATTGCTGTAGACTTGTAAACAGACTGACCGGGCCATGTAACCATAGGCACGAAAGCTTTTTTTTTATTTTAACATAGATCTAGCGATTTCAAGAATTTGTAAAAGCCTGTGAAACTGAAGCAGAAAACTAAAACCATCAATGCCTTGTCACATAAACTTAATATAAAAATTAATAAAATGCAGAATCTCCAGTCCTTATTTCTGTTGCTTGCTAAATTCTACAATTTTCACACTGTATAGAACATAATGACCCTCAGTTGATTATTGGTGGCATTTTAAATAGAGATACAGAAAGTGCATAATGTTGGTTACAAAACAATGGCATGCAATGATACTGCAGTAAACACGTTGTACACACCTGAGTTATCTTATTATGATTGGCGAGAAACATGGACAAGTTCTGCGACTCTTGGATCGACTGGGGATCTGCCATTTTTCGCAAAAACTGAGCAGCCCTGTAATTAAATAAAATTCAGGAAAAGTCATTACATTAAAGAAACTCTTGACTTGGCCATCATTTAAAAGCATTGGTCCATCTCCTTCGTCCAATTCACTTTGGCTAGAGAATAGCAGAGGTGCGGAGCATTCCTAAATGGTGCAGGGCTTTTCATACCGGGTCCGTCATTGTAGAAAAATATGTGGGAGAAGGTTTCTAAAGCAGCAGCCAGCCTCCCAGAGGATCCCATGCTAGGCTTTTACCAACATTTTTCACATGCTCCAAAACTAGGTAAATACAAAATGGTTTCTTCTGGGACCCACATAACATTTAATTTTTTTTTTAACACTAGTTATACGGAGATGGGACAGAACATGTTCAGGGAAGAGAAACATTTTCTATATGTCTGAGCTAGTCTATATAAAATTTTAACTTTAGTATCCACTTAAAGGTATATTCCGTTTACTGGTAATAGGAGTGAGTTAGCTATGTTATGCATTGTAAATGTATACTGCTATTCTCATAATGAAATTACAACTCATTTCCTATAAAGACAAAATTGGGGGGAAAAAAAGAATGGGAACAGTTCTTGCCTCATGTGAAGAAGACGTAATTATGGAGCATTACATAATGCATCTAAAACATAGATCATAATACATCACTGAAGCATTTTGTTATTAAATTGATACCTGGAAAAGTGGGGGAGAGAACAATGGGTACCCATGAACGTCTCACCTCTTGTATGCCGAATGATCATTTTTCACGCTGCACTTCATATTTTTCAGCTCATCCAAGACGGCAAACATATTGATGAATTTTCCAAGAGTTAATAAGTAAGCTTCAGACACAAAGTCTTTTCTTCTCTCCGCATGGCAAAGACGTTTCATTTCGGCACAAAAGCGTTCAGTAGCATTTCTCTGTCACCAAAATCAAATAAATATTACACCAGTGAACTACTTCACATCAAATAAAACTAAGGAGCAAGAAGGTTATAATCCTCACTAAGGAAATAGTCAAAATGCTCACCTGATATGGAACATATACATGTGAGAAGATTACATTGGTTAAATCTAGGATTGTGAACCATAACTGGATAGGGGTTCTATAGAACACTTATAACATCGTTGGTACTGCTCATAGGTTTCGGTTACTGAAAATCTGATAAAACACGCTTTGTATAAAAGGCCATTCATGCCATCATGGCAACCCCAGAGAAAGAACAATACTAACATAAAAGCATCAGTCAAAAATGGATGTATTGTTTATTTTCTACAGGCGCAGCAGAACATTATTCCTCATTTAGGAGGATTAATTTTATTGCAAAAGTTTTCAGAACTTATTTGTGTAAAGCCAGAAACTAATACCTGGAAATACATGAAGTTCATTAGTTTGGTGACCTCTGGTTCCAGAACTTCCACAGTTTTCTCATAAATTTCTACACGGTTAGGCTGTTCGTTGCATTTAACCTTGAAGTAAAATAAAATAATCGACATGTGTTACATTCACTAATTCAGAAATCCGCAAAGCTTAACTATAGAAAAATATGAAAGCCAATGTTCATGTAATTATAAGAGTGATTCAGGCATTGCATTACTAAGGCCTTATTCACACGAACATGTCCTTTTTGCGTTTTCCTTGCGTTGCAATTCCGTGTGACATCCGTGTCTGTATTTTTTACGCGCGTATGTCATCCGTATGTCACGCGTTTTTTAAGTCAGCAAAGTAAACTGTAGGTGTTTTTCCTCATCATTCCTTTAGCAACTGATGACGCCCGTGTGCTGTCCGTGAATTTCATTAATCCATTGACTTCAATGGGTGCGTGATGCCAAAAAACACACAAGTATAGGACATGCAGTGAGAAAAACACTGAATGGCCCCAATGAATTGCATAGGTCCGTGTGACGTCCGTTGTTTTAACATGCAACTGTGCTGAAGTGCAAATAAAGTCACATAATAAGTTTGCCAAAAATACTGTTTAGAACACACTGCTGATCGTTTTCTTAAAGTGGGCAACCCCTGTAATAACGGTTCAACTATGTAACAAATACTTCAAGACAAGCTTGATCTAAACTGGCATCCAAACAACCTTGATGGTTGATAGAAAAGAAACAAGGAACACAAACGAAATGTGTCTGCTGACAAGCAAGCTTGTAATAAATTATCCATTTATGGTAACAAAATTATACTGTCTGTTCAGTTGGCTTGAACTTTATCAGGCATGCTAATAAAAATTCTTCTGGTGTGGGTCATTATGGGCAATCTAACATTTGTTATGCAAGGCAATTGCAGTGTTCAATCATTCTGATATTATTTAGAAGATCTGAATGATTTTTCACGGCAAAAAAATCGTTTTAGAACTAATGTTTTGATAATAAAAATATTTAAAGACTCACCAGGTAGTGGCGTATTGCAGCTAAAGGCCCTTTTAGACAGGCGGATGATCAGGGGAACGGAATACTCGTTCCTGATCACTGGTCCGAGTTAGGCTATGTTCACAAGGAGTATTTTGGGGGAGGAATATCTGCCTCAAAGCTCCAAACTGAATTTTGAGGCAGATATTCCTCCCCCAAAATACTCCGTGTGAATAGCAATTATCTCGCCGTTTTTCGCCCGCGGCCATTGAGCGCCGCGGGCATAAAACACGCTTTCTCCTGCCTCCCATTGAAGTCAATGGGAGGTCGGACGCGGAAGCGCCCGAAGATAGGGCATGTCGCTTCTTTTTCCCGCGAGGCAGTTTTACTGCTCGCGGGAAAAAGACGCCGACGCCTCCCATTGAAATCAATGGGAGGCGTTCTCGGGCCGTTTCTGCCGAGTTTTGCGACGCGGTTTCCGCGTCAAAAAACTCGGCAAAAGACCCCGTGTGAACATAGCCTTAAAGGGCCTAGAAAACAACTGACAAACGAGAAAAGCGCTCGTATGACAGTGGATTGCTTCTTTCATATATCTGCCGGTGTAAAAGAAAACCAAGACTTAGACAGGACTTCCACCATAAATGTAAAATTGGCCGCATGCTACAGTAATGATAGCCAAAGATAGTATATTTAGCTTTTTACCTACAAGAGCTACAACAAAAAGTTCAGCCAAAGGTTGTCACTCTTCAATTAGTTTCTCAGTAAAATATCACTTTATTATGGATAGAATATGGCGATAAAATGAGAGTTGGTCGTTCGTAGTTTCTGAGAAATGAATTCAAACGGGTCAACCAATAAGGCTGCATTTGTTACTTTTGCAGTAATGGCAGGCACAAGAAATCAGAAAAAGGCCAAGGTCTCTAAGCAAAAGAAACATATTTGCCTACCGCTCTAACATCTGATTTGTTAGCGTATGGCCATTTTTACATGTTATGTGGAAATCCTCTTAAAGGCTACATACACTACTTATTCAGTCCTATTTTATCTGCCCCAATCATCTACACCAAGTGTTACGGGGGGTATAAAAGCTGCACCTAAACTACGTTTTGTGAGCAAAGCTTAAACTGTTTAACATGCTTATATACACATATATATCAGCTTACAAAATAAAATGATAAGTATGATTTAGGTACAAGGTTTCATAAGGGAATCTGAAATAAAATGTAATTAAAGGACACTGTAAACAAGAAAATACAACAGAAAAAAAAAAAAAAAAAAAGTGACCTCTGCATTAACCAATAGCTGGTCAATAAATCTTCAAGCCAGGATTAGGATAAAAAGTTACCTGTGGTATAGCTCTTGAGCAGCTTCGCCACGTGTAAAGCATAATGGCATACTCCTGCCCTTCTTCCAGCATTTCATTCTGTAATGGAGAATAAAGAATTCAGACTATTATCTTCACATAATTTACTAAAAAAAAATAATTCTGTCTTCTCTTGTGATGGTCAGTGAATCATGGGTGGTATGGCACCAAGTTTCAGTCTCTCAGGTTTTCAAGGCTGCTACCTGGGATTCAGTGCAAACCTTCATGAAGCTCTACCAAATTCATACTGTGGCTTCCACCAATGTCAGCCTGGGTCGCAAGGCACTTCAGGCTCTGTGCGTTAGGCAGGTCACATGGAAGATTCCTTCTCTTTCCCCCCTCCGAAATTGCTTTAGGACGCCCATTGGTGCTCTATCCCCCAATGGCTTTAACAAGAAAATTGGATTTTTGTACTCGCCGTAAAATCTTTTTCTTGTTGAATTTAATGGGGGATACAGATCCCGCCCTCTTGTTTTACTGGACCTGAAGTTTTTGTTCTGGTTGTTACATTTTTGTTCTCACTAGATCTGTTGTTATCTTTTCTTTTACTGCTTCTGCACAAACAGATTAGCTCAGTGTCTGTGCAAAAGGTATGGCCTGTCCGGTCGGAGCCAATTTCCTGATTCCTACCTAGTGTCAGCCTCCTAGTGGTAAAGGGCCATTACCCATGGTGCGTTCTCCCACAATTAATTCAACAAGAAAAGGATTTTATGAGGAGTAAAAAAAATCCAGGTAAATGCTGCAAAAACTGCAACAGAAAACCATTCGGCTTTCACTCATATAGTTATCAGTCAAACTGGCTTTACAACAAACATGGGAATTGAAGGCTATTAAACATCTGAAGCAAACAGTTTGTATTTTTTCAATAAAATCAATTTTTCAATGATTTAAATCAACTTTTAAATTGACTTATTAAAATTATATAGAGGAGACAGAAGCTATATCTTAAAAAATTATATTATTTAATAACAGTCAATTTAAAAGTTATTTTAAATCACTTTAAACATTTGCTTCAAAAAGGTACAGATAGCCTTTAAGTTTATTTCTAGCAACATTTAAATTGTTTAAACATATGGACAAAAAATCAATGTAATGAATGTTTCAACACACTAACCACTCACCATGCTAGAATGGACTGTAGCCTGTTCAATGTATCGCGCAATGCCAGTGACAAAGGCATTTCTGTCCTCAAAGTTAGTGTTAAAGTTTGGCTGCAAAAAAATGTAAAATGAATAAACTCTAAATAACACGTATGCAGGAGATTAAAGCATGATTGTTTATATCTCTGCTAATCTAGAAATGTTCTCTGCAAATTTACTGCTAAAAAAAGTAAATGTTAAATCTAGGAGGTCAGAATCCTTTGGATAGCTGTTCATATTATAGCTTCAGATAAATAGTCCTCTGTATAGAATAACTTCCATGATTAAAATATGAAGATAAACTTCTAGGATTGGGGAACGCATACTGGGTAAACTATCTCCTACAATTAAAGCATCTCTTCAGGTATTGCAGGGCATGTCTAATAATGCCTCTATTCTCCCTCTTAGGCGTAGCATGGTCTCTTTAGCTATGGTGCAACGTTTTATATCTAATTCTAATTTCTCTGACTGGATTACTAAAGATATTGTGTCATTGGAAGTATTATATGACAATAATCTGCTGCTATCCTATTCTATAATATGTTCCAAATATGGTCTAAGTCCTAGAGACTTCTATAAGCATCTTCATTTCCTTTCCTCTGTTAAATTTACAGCCACTGGCCCGGATACCAGCTATGAACAATTATTTTATAACCCTAAACTAACATCTAAAGGTATATCTAAAGCTTATGAGGCGATCCACCAGCATGAATCTTCTCTGTTTACCCTTAATTTCATACAAAAGTGGGAAGTGGAATTGGGGAGTTCATTTAGTGCTGGGCAGTGGGAGGCGGTGTTTCAAATTTGTTCCAAGGCATCTCACTGTGTAAATCATTTGGAAGCTTCCCGGAAGTTGCTCTACAGTTGGTATATGACTCCATACCGCCTATCTAAATTGTTTCCTACCGTGTCTCATAACTGTTGGCGATGTCAAGCCTCCATTGGCTCTCTATTATATGTCTGGTGGAGATGTGATCTCATAGTTCCCTTCTGGGCAGAGATACAACAATTGTTGACTAGTATAATTGGCTTCCCTGTTCCTTGGGGACCGGAGGTAGCGCTGCTTTCCCTGACCCTGGAGGATATAGGCACTGAGAACAGCGCGATTGTGGCTCATGTGTTGGCTGTACCAAGAACAAGTATTGCTCAGAGATGGAAGAGTGCTTCTATTCCGACTAAAGCAGAAATTATGCGTAAGATTAATTATAAAACTGTGTCATGGTGAATTTAATCTCCACAAGACCACATAAGCCACAGGTATTTGTAAACCATTAAAAGCGAGCTGTTTGGACCATTTATAAGCAGCTTCCTTCATAGAGAGATTGTGACCTTCTAGAACCTCATTAGGTTTCACTTGTACATTTCCAAATCCTAGAGCAGGGATTTTATGTCTGTTCTATTTTATTTGTTAAAACATTTTTTGTTTTTGATACATCTTTTTGAATATTGGAGGTCTGTAACCCGGCGTAATTCAGTCCTTGGAGGTTATGCCTTTTGTCTCTGTGACTTCACTACTCTGGTTACATTACCATTTACAGATACTATGCTTATTTCATTCTGTATCCAGTGTGCTTCTAATGCATGTATGTGTACACTGATTTTGCATTTCTATGCTTTTGTGATCACCTACTTCTGTCAAATTCAATAATCATGTTTATTTTTGTATAACCTTGAAAACTTTCAATAAAAAATTTGTCTTAAAATATGAAAATAAATGTACCTCAAGATATTTGTCCCAGGAGACACAGTTTACTTTACTTTTCAATAGTTACTTCCAGACTAAATACATCCGTAAATTGGATGTGAATGGCCAGATCATTTAGATAAATTTTAAACACCTCTGCTTTAAAGGATGGGTGTCACGAAAAAAAAAAAATTTAATATCAATTTGCTTTTAGTGTGTTATTAAAATAAATTTTATTTATTTGTGTGTTTTACTTTTTTTTTTCTTCTAACTTTTTCTTCTCTATGGGGGCTGGCATTTTTTTTTTCATCTCTATATGTGTCGTTAATCGACACATACAGAGATGGAATACGGCACATACATCCCCATAGAGAATGCGAACGGGAGCCGTTCCATTCACTACGGTGTACGCCGTCTGTGTGGGAACAGCGCATGCGCCGCTCCCACACAGTCCAAAAGGAAGGTCTTCGGCAGAGCGACATCCGGCGCCATTTTCTTGTGGACCGGAAGCCGCGGCCGGACAGTAAGATGACTACTTCCAGTCGCGGCTTCCGGACAGGTGTTGGTCTTCTCAAAGAGATGGTCTTTTTGAGAAGGTTTCACTGTATATCCTAAGGGTGAGTACTTTGTGCGTTCATACTATTGGACCGTTGTGCCCTCTTTACAACAGGCACACTATTGGAGTCAATGCAGCAGTAGAATCAGCAAGTATGAAATAGCAAGGAAGATTAATGAAGTTGTATGATGGTACATCTTGTTGCCTGTAAATCGTGGTAAGATGCAGCATTTCCGTGCCTATAGACAATCTATTCCAGAGTGTGTGTGTGTGTGTGTGTGTGTGTGTGTGTGTGTGTGTGTGTGTGTGTGTGTGTGTGTGTGTTATATTTATTTATTTTTGTCAGCACATGATCTAGGATAATTCTACCTGATACAGGAGAGAAGAAGGTGGTGGCTCAATACAGGGCTGCTGGTCTGGTAAAGGCAGCTCTTCCAACAGATCTACATTGGAGAGGGCATCCTCGAGTGTCACCTGTGTCGTCATTTTGAAGCTGTAAAAATTAAATAAACCAAAAAAGTTAGCATTTTATATTAGGTGATGTTCACATCAACGTCGTGGTTTGCATTTATAACTAAAACAATGATACAGTGCCGGACCGGTCGTACGACAGGTACTTCCGGTGCCCGACAGCCCCTTTAGCTTATGATAGGGGCTGTCTGGTTCTTTTGTGGTGTCTGTCATTTTGACTGAAAAAATAGCAAGCAGCGATACCCGTATACCCGTCCAATCTGATGTAATATGTGATAGAGGTGCCGAATGGATCGCCAACACAGATGTAAAATGAGCCTTAAAGAGGCTCTGTCACCAGATTTTGCAACCCCTATCTGCTATTGCAGCAGATAGGCGCTGCAATGTAGATTACAGTAATGTTTTTATTTTTTAAAAACGAGCATTTTTGGCCAAGTTATGACCATTTTTGTATTTATGCAAATGAGGCTTGCAAAAGTCCAAGTGGGCGTGTTTAAAGTAAAAGTCCAAGTGGGCGTGTATTATGTTCGTACATCGGGGCGTTTTTACTACTTTTACTAGCTGGGCGTTCTGACGAGAAGAATCATCCACTTCTCTTCAGAACGCCCAGCTTCTGGCAGTGCAGATCTGTGACGTCACTCACAGGTCCTGCATCGTGTCGGCCACATCGGCACCAGAGGCTACAGTTGATTCTGCAGCAGCATCAGCGTTTGCAGGTAAGTAGCTACATCGACTTACCTGCAAACGCCGATGCAGAATCAACTGTAGCCTCTGGTGCCGATGTGGCCGACACGATGCAGGACCTGTGAGTGACGTCACAGATCTGCACTGCCAGAAGCTGGGCGTTCTGAAGAGAAGTGGATGATACTTCTCGTCAGAACGCCCAGCTAGTAAAAGTAGTAAAAACGCCCCGATGTACGCACATAATACACACCCACTTGGACTTTTACTTTAAACACGCCCACTTGGACTTTTGCAAGCCTCATTTGCATAAATACAAAAATGGTCATAACTTGGCCAAAAATGCTCGTTTTTTAAAAATAAAAACGTTACTGTAATCTACATTGCAGCGCCTATCTGCTGCAATAGCAGATAGGGGTTGCAAAATCTGGTGACAGAGCCTCTTTAAAGAGGCTCTGTCACCACATTATAAGTGCCCTATCTCCTACATAAGGAGATGGGCGCTATAATTTAGGTGACAGCAGTGCTTTTTATTTAAAAAAACGATTTATTTTTACCACTTTATTAGTTTTAGATTTATGCTAATGAGTTGCTTAATGCCCAAGTGGGCGTATTTTTACTTTAGACCAAGTGGGCGTTGTACAGGGGAGTGTATGACGCTGACCAATCAGCATCATGCACTCCTCTCCATTCATTTACACAGCGCATAGGGATCCTGTTAGATCCTTATGTGCGGTCTTATACTAACACATTAACAATACTGAAGTGTTTAGACAGTGAATAGACATTCCACGGGATGTCCATTCACAATCTCTGCACTTAGTTACTGTTTCTATGGTAGTTACAGCAGAGGAAGCGTGATCTCGTTGTAACCTGTCATTTACCACGTAATCTCGCGAGATTATGCGTCCTCTGCTGTAAGTACCACAGACAGAGTAACGAAGTGTAGAGATTGTGAATAGACATCCCGTGGAATGTCTATTCACTGTCTAAACACTCCAGTATCGTTAATGTGTTAGTATAAGACAGCACATAAGAATCTAACATGATCCCTATGCGCTGCCTAAATGAATGGAGAGGAGTGCATGATGCCGATTGGTCAGCGTCATACACTCCCCTGTACAACGCCCACTTGGTCTAATGTAAAAATACGCCCACTTGGGCATTAAGCAACTCATTAGCATAAATCTAAAAACGCTAATAAAGTGGTAAAAATAGATTGTTTTATTAACTAAAAAGCACTGCGTTCACCTACATTATAGCACCCATCTCCTTATGTAGGAGATAGGGCACTTATAATGTGGTGACAGAGCCTCTTTATGACCCTTTTACATGGGCTGTTCAGGGGAACAAAACGCGTGTTACAATTATCGGCCCATGTAAAAGGGCCCAGGGATCGCATCTTTTATGCGGTAATAAAAATCATAGCTGTCGACAGCACATCTCCTGGTTTAAAAAGGGGATGTGCTGCCAACGATGATGCAAACTGTGTGGGGACGAACTATCTCATTCATTCTAATACAGTACAATTATTGCTCCATGTAAATGGAGCTAAACAAGCGCCGATGGACGTGCTATAATGCTTTATCGGCCAGTGCAAAAAGCCATTTACACAAATATCTGAGGAGGACCTGAATGTGGCTTTTCGGTGTTCACATCAGCGTTCCTTAGCACTGAGAAGTTCCGTCTGAGGATTGTAACTTGTGATAGATTGGATACACGATTAAATACTTGTTACGTACCATGTCAGGGCTCTCCTTCTCTGCTACGGCCTCAGCGCTACACTGAAGTCTGCCACACACATTGTAATGTTATGCGTGTCATATTCAGTGCAGCGCCAAGGTTGGTGCCCAGAGAGCACACAAGGCAGCTGCTGTCCACTGACCTCACCTCAGATCTTCAAAGCCTTATGAGCCAGCAAAGACGCCAAACACTAGCCCTAACTTCAGGGCACCCAACACCACACAGGGATTGCAGTTTCACACAGCAGGGTGTGCGGATGGCGCCACCCCGCGCCCCTCTGCAGATGGCGCCAGCCCGCGCCCCCCCATGCAGACGGCGCCACACCGCGGCCCCCCTGCAGATGGCGCCACCCCGCGGCCCCTGCAGATGGCGCCACCCCGTGCCCCCTGCAGATGGCGCCACCCCGCGCCCCCTGTAGATGGCGCCACCCCGTGCCCCCTGTAGATGGCGCCACCCCGTGCCCCCTGCAGATGGCGCCACCCCGCGCCCCCTGTAGATGGCGCCACCCTTTTTTCCTATAGGTGGTGCCACACCCCCTGTAGATAATGCCATATTACCACGTGTAGATAAACATCACACAACCCCCTGTAGATAGTGCCACACAGCGTCCACTGTAGATTGTGCCACACAGTGCCCCCCCTGTAGATAGCGCTACCCCCTTCCCCTGTAGATCGCGCCTGTGAAACTCCCTCTAGCAGAGGAGTCCCCGGCCAGAGCATTGCCGACAAAGTGGCCAGGGATTCCCTCCAGGACGAACCGCTGTCCGTATATGGACAGCACGTAGAAGAAACCTAAAGCACTCTAGGAACACTTGGGATTGATTTTCAAAATTATTTTATTCCAAACAGTGTTTTTTGGAAAAGCGATTTTCCAAAAAACACTGTTTGGAATAAAATAATTTTGAAAATCAATCCCAAGTTTTCCTAGAGTGCTTTAGGTTTCTTCTACTTACTTATAGTGTGGGTTTCCAAACCAGAACCTATATGGCACCAACACAGTCAATTTGGAGTGCATCCTTTCATATTCCGTATATGTACAGTGACATCAGGGGTTACTCCCTTAACGGAACCCCCAGTCATAGCATTGGCGACGCTCTGTCCGGGGGTTTCCTCCAGGAGCCCTAGAAGCCACTGTTCATATACACTGCAGGTAAAGTTCTTGTATCCAGCTCCTGCACAGATCCAGCGCCGTACGGAGCCACAACTAATGTCCCCTGTGCCAGAACAGATTCCATAGAAAGCTATGGGATCCATTCTGCAACACGCCGAAAAAACTAACACGAGAAACGGACATATGTGAATGGTCCTTTAGAGGGTTGGAGCTTTGATAATTGCGCAGGGATTAACATGTCCGTTCTGGGAGTGGTAGCGCAGGGGCTGATGGTGCAGTTTTGGTCAGTCAATGGCCTTACAACCAATGACCGGTTTGTAAGGAGAACGCTTACTCCTTCCAGACATTCGATGTGTGCAGTGGGCTAACGGACTGAGTCTGCTCCATACTCAGCGGATGTCAACTGTATGTTTACTCCAATCCCAGTCTTTTAACCACTAAAATTAGACTAACATTATGGCTTTTAGAAGGTGGGGAGGAAAAGATGAAAATAACACCAACAGAAAAATGCTGCAGGGGCAAGGGATTAAGGGATAAAAGGCTGAAATATTTTCGGGCATTTTCTATTGTGCTTCTAAAAATACTAAAACGGCGGAAACAAGCCACAAAAGGAAAGATATGCCTTATAGCTTACAATACAAATGAGTTGGAAGAAATTATGAAGAAGCAATAGCTAAGGAAAAATGTACATACATAAAGTACACAAAACAGGGGGGTGGTGTACGAGCTTGCTCTTACAAGACACCTTACCTCAAATAACCCCCTTGCCTCCGCAGCCAATATTTACCTTCCTGACAGAGCCACAGTTTTTAAATCTGACGTCTCACTTTATGTGGTAATAACTTTGGAATGCATTTACTTAACCAAGTGATTCTGAGATTGTTACACAGTTATTTATGTTAGTGGTAAATTTTGGTCCATGCATACATTTGTGAAAAACACCAAAATGTATATTAAAAAAAAAAAAGTTAAAGATCTGAATTTTTCGCAATGTAAATTTCCCTGCTTGTTAGACAGATAGTAATACCACACCAAAAATAGTTACTAATTAACATTTCCCTTGTGTCTTTTGGGACGTTAAAAGTTTAGCAGGCATTTCTCACATTTTCAAAAAAAATTCCAAAACCTATTTTTCTAGGTAACAATTAAGTTCTGAATTGGCTTTGAGGGGTCTATATGTCAGAAACCTGCTATAAGATTGCCCAATGTGCACCCTTCAAAGTATTCAGAAAAGCATTTTGGAAGTTTCTTAACAAAGGCATTTCAAAATGTATTGAAGCATATTGAAAGTGAAATGTGAACATTTCAATAGTTTTTTCAGATATTTAATTTTAATTATTTTTTTCTTTAAACACGTGTTCGAGAAAAGCAACTCAATATTTATAGAAATATCCAATATGTGGCTCTAGTGTGCTACTTGACTGAAATAGAGGCCTCAGAAACAAAGGATCACTTTGTGGATTTTGGGCCCTCCCATTTTATTAATATCTAGGCACCGCTATAGGTTTGCAGAGGCCTTGTGGTATCCCGCCAAAAATTTTTGGGGGGAAAATACACCCAAAGGCATTTATCAAGGGGTGTCTAATGATAATTTAGACCCCACAGGTGTTTTCCATAAGTTAATATGCAGTGGATGGTGCAAAGTGAAAATGTTATTTTTCCACTGATATGCCATTTTAGTGCGCAATATGTGGTACCCAGTTTGTGCCACTAGAGAGACATACCCCATAAATCGTTAAGCGGGTTCTCCCAGGTATGGCAATGACATATGTGGAAGTAAACTGCTGTTTGGGCACACCGTATAGCTCAGAAGGCAGGGAGCGCCATTTGGCTTTTGTAGCGGGGATTTTGCTTGGTAGAAATTTTGGATTTGGATTTTACTGGTATTTTCGTTTATAATGTGGGGACACATGTAAGTTTTGCGGAATACATCAAGGCCTAATAAGGTGGTATAATAATGGGGAAAATAAATAATAAAATTAAGAATCCATAGATGTGTGGCACGCTTTGAAGAATCCTTAAAGAGACTCTGTCACCCATTATAAGTGCCCTATCTCCTACATAAGGAGATGGGCGCTATAATGTAGATGACAGCAGTGCTTTTTATTTAGAAAAACGATCTATTTTTACCACTTTATGAGCTATTTAGCTTTATGCTAAGGAGTTTCTTAATGCCCAAGTGGGCGTTTTTTTACTTTAGACCAAGTGGGCGTTGTACAGAGGAGTGTATGACGCTGACCAATCAGTGACCAATCAGCGTCATACACTTCTCTCCGTTCATTTATACAGCAATAGCGATATAGTTATATCGCTATGTGCAGCCACATAAACACACTATAACGTTACTGCAGTGTCCTGACAATGAATATACATTACCTCCAGCCAGGACGTGATGTGTATTCAGAATCCTGACCACTTCTGTAGCGTCTCTGAGATTACAGCAAGGCAAACCTAATCTCGTTTGAAATGACAGGTTACATCGTAATCTCGTGAGATTACGCTTGCCTTGCTGTAAATATCACAGAGACGCTACAGAAGTGGTCAGGATTCTGAATATACATCACGGCCTGGCTGGAGGTAATGTATATTCATTACCAAGACACTGCAGTAACGTTATAGTGCGTTTATGTGGCTGCACATAGAGATATAGCTATATCGCTATCTGCAGTGTAAATGAACGGAGAGAAGTGTATGACGATGATTGGTCAGCGTCATACACTCCTCTGTACTACGCCCACTTTGGTCAGCGTCATACACTCCTCTGTACAACGCCCACTTGGTCTAAAGTAAAAACACGCCCACTTGGGCATTAAGAAACTCATTAGCATAAAGCTAAATAGCTCATAAAGTGGTAAAAATAGATCGTTTTTCTAAATAAAAAGCATTACTGTCACCTACATTATAGCGCCGATCTCATTATGTAGGAGATAGGGCACTTATAATGTGGTGACAGAGCCTCTTTAATGTACAGGCCAGCATGGCACTGCTAAATGGTGACCTTTCTTATTCCCCTTTTGGAACACACTCTGCACCTTTTTCATGATATTTCCGCCTTTGTAGTTTGTGAAACTTTGCTGGGAAAGTGTTGCCCTGGTGTAATACAGGCGCCCTCACTACCAGCAGATTTGATGGGCCCCTTCCCTTCCTGGTTTCCAAATATTAGCCACTTCTTGAAACGAAAATAAATGTTCCCCTCTGCTCTACACAACAGGATGTTTTTTCATTCCCACCTTAAAAAAAACAACGTTCTGGGTCTATTTAGCTGTATTACGTCTTTTTTTGTGTGGCACTAGCTGTAGTTTTTATTGGTACCATTTTAGGGTAAGTGCAACTTTTTATTCCATTTTTTGAGAGGCAAAGTGACCAGTCAACAGCAATTCTGGCATTGTTGTTTATTTTTATTACAGCAATCACCGTGCGGTATAAATGACACGTTAACTTTATTTGGCAATATCAAATTTATATTGTTTCTTTTCACGTTTTCCTGCTTTTACACAACACAAAAAACATGTTTTATGCGCCGCCATATCTTTTTAATTTTTCAGTCGACTTGCTTTTGGCAAGACAATCTGTAGTTTTCATTGTTACCGATTTGGGGTGCATGTGAATTTTTGATCAATTTTTATCCTGGAATTGTTTACATTTATTTTTTGCGACTTTCACATTGTACCATAAATGACAAGTTAACTTTATTCTGCGGGTCGAGATTACAGCGATGCCAAATTTATATTGTTTTCTTTATCTTTTACACAATAAAAATCACTCATTAAAAAAAAAAATTTTAATTCGACAAAGTGAGTGAGGGCTCTTTTTTCGGAATGTGATGTAGTATTTATTGGCAACATTTTGGGGTAAATGGTAAAGAGGCGAGGTGATCACAAATGAGCAATTTTGAAAAAAAAATTCGGCGTTCACCGTGCAGGATAAATAACGTAATCATTTTATAGTTCAGGTCTTTAAGGATTCGGAAATACCAATGGTGTATCATTTATTGTATTTTTTTTTTCAATAAAATACTTCTTATAGGGAACTAAAAGGCAATTTTTCATTTTTGAACTTGAAATACCTTTTTCCTATAACATTAATTTTTACTTTTTTAGACCAATTAGGGGACTTTAATGTATCGTACCAGTGAATAGGCAGTTAGGCCTCATGCACACGACCGTGTTCGGTCCGTGATATACGGTCCGCATGTCGGCTGCATGTCCCGGACCGAACACAGTGCAGGGAGTCGGGCTCCTAGCATCACACTTATCTATGACGATAGGGGTCACTGCCTGTCCGCGGAACTACTGTCCCGTACTGTAATCATGTTTTAGTGTGTGACAGTAGTTACGTGGATAGGCAGTGACACCTAGCGTCATAGATAAGTATGATGCTAGGAGCCCGGCTCCCTGTACTTTGTACGGTCCGGGACAAGCGGCCGACATGCGGACCGTATATCACGGACCGAACACGGTCGTGTGCATGAGGCCTAAGACATTAAGCTACTTCTGTAGCGTTATGTATTGTAACGGTGAGTTTTACAGTGACAGGCAGCCTTTTAGGACCTGCTCTAATGTGTTTCTATACATGGCAGACTAGGTGGTCATTTTTAGGTTTCCTGGAATCCACAACAGCCATCAGCACCCTGCAATTGTGTCGCAACATCTAAGAGGTTAAAAAGCTGGTGGACAATACAGCGGACACCCACTGTTGATGGCACGGGCTCAGTTTCTGAGCCTGCTCCATCAGCATTCAGTAGTTACGGAAAATTGCGGGAACAGTTTGGAGACCATGGCGTACATTTACATCAAATGTCAGCAAGGGGTTAATTGAGCTCTTAAAAACCGGTTGTGTGGACTGACCCGGCCCTACAGCGTCAGTACAGTCTCCTAACTTTTACAGTTGGCTCATAGAACTGGCTAAATGTTTCCCACGCCTAAAAACACACACACAGGCAGGCAGGTGTCTTTTAAAAGTCTACGTAATAGCGATCATTAACAATCTGAACGATTTTATAACCATTAACTGATCAGTAGGAACACTTAGTCCCTGTTCACACCACAATTTTTGCTTCCTGCTGAAGTTCTGTTTTTTGTTTAATATTCATTTGTGAAATTTACAGTTAAAGAGGCTCTGTCACCAGATTTTGCAACCCCTATCTGCTATTGCAGCAGATAGGCGCTGCAATGTAGATTACAGTAACGTTTTTATTTTTAAAAAACGAGCATTTTTGGCCAAGTTATGACCATTTTCGTATTTATGCAAATGAGGCTTGCAAAAGTACAACTGGGCGTGTTGAAAAGTAAAAGTACAACTGGGCGTGTATTATGTGCGTACATCGGGGCGTGTTTACTACTTTTACTAGCTGGGCTTTCTGATGAGAAGTATCATCCACTTCTCTTCAGAACGCCCAGCTTCTGGCAGTGCAGATCTGTGACGTCACTCACAGGTCCTGCATCGTGTCGGCCACATCGGCACCAGAGGCTACAGCTGATTCTGCAGCAGCAGCCACGTTTGCAGGTAAGTCGATGTAGCTACTTACCTGCAAACGCTGATGCTGCTGCATTATCAACTGTAGCCTCTGGTGCCGATGTGTCCTCGCTCGTCTGACACGATGCAGGACCTGTGAGTGACGTCACAGCGTGATCTCTCGAGAACACGGCTGTGTCTGCACTGCCAGAAGCTGGGCGTTGTGAAGAGAAGTGGATGATACTTCTATACACAACACCCAGCTAGTAAAAGTAGTAAACACGCCCCGATGTACGCACATAATACACGCCCAGTTGTACTTTTACTTTTCAACACGCCCAGTTGTACTTTTGCAAGCCTCATTTGCATAAATACAAAAATGGTCATAACTTGGCCAAAAATGCTCGTTTTTAAAAAATAAAAACGTTACTGTAATCTACATTGCAGCGCCGATCTGCTGCAATAGCAGATAGGGGTTGCAAAATCTGGTGACAGAGCCTCTTTAAACCTGGATGCAACATGACACAAAGATAATACAGGTTGCTTTTATTCTGTCCTGTTGAAGAACAGTGATTCTGTTTCTTGTTACCATTAAAAGTCAATGGCAATAGGATAGACATCCTATTTCAAAAAGGTACCTTATTTTCTAATCTTGAAAAAATAAAATAAAAGTACCTATAGACAGGATGCAAAACACAGCATGAACAGCCCCTTATTCGTGCATCAAATTTAATGTAAAGACGGAAAAGCACCATTATGTGAATTGTTCATATTAAATACAAAAACATACAGTAAGAAAAAAAATCTTTGACCATCTGACCATCCCATCACTAGAGAGCCTGACCGCTCCCTTTCCTTTGAGAAAAAGGCATTACACAAGAGCAAATCATCTGAATCTGAAACACTCCGTGTGACAGTAATAAGCCAAATGTGTGACGATAAAAATAAAACACACTGAATATTAGGGTTGCACGATGCATCGAAACTGCAATACTGTTTAGATACCGTGCACCCTCAAACGGTATCATGTATATCGATACTAAACTATGCGGCCACAGCTTCGTATTGTTACACATGAATTTAGTCAGAGTGGGGCTGCGGTTGCTCCTGAGTCCTGACAAGTGTGCGCGGTCAGCATGATGTGATGCTACCAGCGCTGCACTAATGCGTGCCGACACTGTAGACAGAACATGGCGGGCGCACTGCAAAACACCCCCATGGTGTCTTCAGTGCCGATGCTCATTAGTGCAGCGCCGGCCGCATCACCTCATGCTGACCGCACTGCAGCCTCGCTCTAACAGCGGAGATCAGAGAAAGCTCTCATCTCCGCCGCTATTTCCCTGAATGCTGTGATCAAAGCTGACCGCAGCATTCAAGAGGAAAATTAGAAGGGGGGGGGGGGGGGTTTGCCCTTTGGATCATCACGTCACAGGAAATTCCTGTGATGCGATCCAGGGACATACCACATATGGGTTGACAGCCCAGGGTCAGTTGAAGGACCCCAGGGCTGTCCTATCATATTTCCTGTTAGGGCATACTTAGGTATGTCCTAACAACTGCCTGTGTACCATCAGTACACAGGCTAATGTACTGGCATATAGATATATGCCAGTACATTAAAGGAACAGTGTCACCCAAACTTTTTTTTAATATGTTAAAGATGTTAGTGCTTTATTAAAAACGTTTGGATTAATTTGTGTGTTACTTTTTTTTATTTTTACACTTTTTCTTCCCTATGGGGGCTGCCATTTTTTTTTCCATTTCTGTATGTGTCGATTAACGACACATACAGACATGGAATACGGCAGCTCCAGTCCCATAGGGACTGCGAACGGGGCCCGTTCCATCCACTATCGTGCACGCCGCTGTGTGGGAACGGCGCATGCGCCGCTCCCACACAGTTCAATTTGAAATGCGCGCCGTCCGGCGCCATTTTCCTGTGGACCGGAAGTCGCGGCCGGACAGTAAGATTACTACTTCCGGTCGCGGCTTCCGGACTTGTGCACATGGAGCAGCGGCAGACGACGGACCGGAGGGAGCGGCGGCGACTGGAGCAGGTAAGTTATTTCTATGTATGTTCGTGTTTCAGTGTGTTTTACTACTGTATGTTAACCTTCTACACTGTGTGTTAGCTCAAAAAATGGCGACACACAGTGTAGGAGGTTACATAGTTACATAGTTTGTACGGTTGAAAAAAGACACATGTCCATCAAGTTCAACCAAGGGATGGGAAAGGGGAAGTGGGATGGGAAAGGGGAAAGTGGGATGGGAAAGGGGAAAGTGGGATGGCAAACCCCTAGTTTCTCCCGGCACTAGCCAGGATAAAGGAGGGGGGGGATTCTGAGAGCTCACTAGAGCGAGGAATTTTTACCCAATTTTGCAGCATAAAGCAATGTGGTTGCTTTACCACATGCAATGCTGCAATTTTGGGAATGGCTCCATCTAGTGACCAGTGCTGGGAAATATTAGGAAATATTATAAATTGGATTCAATTTATAATATTTCCTGACTCGTGAAAAAAATAAATAAAATTAGAACAATGTTTAATCACCTATACACTAACTGTTTAACTAAAAAAAAAAAACATGTTTTGCTGGCAACACATTCCCTTTAAAGTTTAAAAATAAAAAAGTAGTAAAAAAAAATAAGTAAAGTGAAATAAAAAAACAACACATTTTTACAATAAATACATTAAAATAAGTCTCAATACAGAAAATACACATTCTGTATCGTCGCGACCGTAATAACAAATTTATAGCGTCATTTATGATGTTTACGCTGTTAAAAAAATAAAATAAAAACTTCTCTCTTTCACTTAAGGTTAGGTATTATGAATTTTGAACCTCCATGTTTCCTTAGTCTATTCATTACTATCACAGCCTCGATGTGAGTCTTATAGGAATGAATGAAGAAACTGACTTCCTGTCCACACATGAGACGCTGTGGCAGTCGGAGAGTCCTATTACTGGTCACATGACACAGCTGAGGACCAGAAGGGAGTGGATAACTCACAAATACAGCCACCGGTAAGAAGATTACCTTCACCACAATACACATAATGTGCCTTTCCAACCAGAGATTACATTTTTTTTTTTGTGGGAGTGCTTCTTTAAGGATCCCAATAATTATGAGCATTCATAACAATAAATGTTCAGTGTAAATTAATACAAATCTAAAAATAGAAGTTATGGTTTGCAAATGTGATCATTCATAGAAATGTCAACAATTATCAATCTGCACGTTAGACATAAACATGAATAGAAAGAAATTACTACTTGGCATTTGTATAGACGGTATATTGACACTAAAATGACAGCTGAGATGTTTTTACATTATTTTCTCTGTCCACTATTCCAGTAGGCAAACGCAGAAAGAACACCCAAGGGGAAAACAATGAAGCTGAAATAGAAAGAAAGCTGTACGATTAGAAAGTCCTACAGCCATATAGGAACAGAGCGGCTGATGCTCGGAGTACTGGTAAATATCCAACTTTTGTTCACATACTTGACAAGAGAAAGAAAACGGAACCAACAGCTTCCTGTAAGTTTGTAATCTATCACCACATGCTGTACTTCTGATCCTCAAACCAGAACACAAATGTACATTGAATCAACACTTTCTACTTATTCAAGAATAGAATTATTGTATAAAATATGTTATATATGACGTAACAAAGAGAGAATACATTGTAATATCTGACTACAGTCGGCCATACACTTTAGATATCTTCCCTGACTCCCCCCATTGTGATTGTGTGTGTGTGTGTGTGTGTGTGTGTGTGTGTGTGTGTGTGTGTGTGTGTGTGTGTGTGTGTGTGTGTGTGTGTGTGTGTGTGTACACACTGGCCGAGCATGCACCTTAAAGAGGCTCTGTCACCAGATTTTGCAACCCCTATCTCCTATTGCAGCAGATCGGCGCTGCAATGGAGATGAGTAACATTTTTTTTTTTTTAAAAACGAGCATTTATGGCCAAGTTATGACCATTTTTATATTTATGCAAATGAGGCTTTCTAAAGTACAACTGGGCGTGTATTGTGTATGTACATCTGGGCGTTTTTACTTCTTTTACTAGCTGGGCGTTGTGAATGGAAGTGTATGATGCTGACGAATCTGCATCATCCACTTCTCTTCACAACGCCCAGCTTCTGGCAGTGCACAGACACACAGCGTGTTCTCGAGAGATCACGCTGTGACGTCACTTACTGCCCCAGGTCCTGCATCGTGTCGGCCACATCGGCACCAGTTGATTCTGCAGCAGCATCAGCAGCATTTGCAGGTAAGTAGCTACATCGACTTACCTGCAAACGCCGATGCTGCTGCAGAATCCGCAGAGCACGGATGCACCTCGGACATAAAAAACGCCGTTTTTTCAGAACCGAGATGTGCAACGCCGTGTGAATCTAGCCTTAGTACGTGTTTAATTTTTATTACACGCCTTTAGAAAGTCATGCCGCATTTGGCAAGTCTTAGGGGGGATTCACACGAATGTGATTTGCGTCCGTGCAGCCCGCATGGTTTTCACGCGGGTCGCACGGACCTTTGCAAGTCTACAGGGCAGTGCAGACTGTCCGTGACTTTTGCGCAGCGTTAGTCCGCTGCGTAAAACTCACGACATGTTCTCTATTTCTGCGCATCACGCACCCATTGAAGTCAATGGGTGCGTGAAAATCACGCATGCCCCACGGAAACGCACATCCATATGAACAGGGCACACGGAGCTGTGAAGTGCTTTTTGTGCGCGCAAAACGCAGCGTATTTTGCGCGCGCAAAAACGTCACGTTCGTCTGAATCAGCCCTTAATCCAACAATACACTTTAGATATCTTGCAACCAAATGCTCTTTTGGCCAACAGCTATCTCTTCGACTCCTCTATAAACATGCCTGCTCAGAGCAATCATAGGGAGAAGGGAATAAGCACAGCAGACATCTCTGATGCCACTTTTCCACTGGGTAATTAAGGATTGGCGTGCTCGATCATTGTTTGATCTTATGGCACAAAAAAATAAAATAAAAAAATCAGGCTAAAATTTAGGCCAGCTTAGAATACATAGAAATAAATGAATAGGCAATAGCGATATAGAAAGCACAAATATAATGAGGCCAAAAGCACTTTTCACTTCTGTGGTTTTTTACTTGAGTAGACACCTGAGCCCAGTGTGTCTAAAAGACATTGTGGTTAGTCATTTATTAGTCACACATGGTGCTAATAATACAATACTATAAATGTTAAACGGGTTATCTGGGGACCACAAAAAAAAAACCCTGCCTGCACAAAATGACATGTTCCAATACTCACCGATTGCCGATAGAACACTGTAGCAGCTCACAAAAATGTTCAGGTTATTAAACTGAACAAGCAGTTTCAATGCGCTCTTGAAACTACAGTTCCCATCATGCCCTTCTTTCGCTTTTGTTGCTGTATCACACTATTTTTTAGTATCTCCCTATGGGAATGTATATTGCGGAAATTCGAATAAAGCGAGATTGAATTAAAAAAAAGTAAAAAAAAAAACGATAGTGTAAGTTCACACGTAGCACATGTACTGCGGATTTCCCACAACGGAATTAGTTACGAAAAATACAGGAGCATAATACAGTACCAGCAAAGCAGATGATATTTAAACAAATCTCAGCCAAGAAATTGACCTGCGATGCTGCTTTTTAGTCCGCAGCATGCCAATTATATTTGTGTAAATGCTGCATATATGTTGCGGGTTTTCCCATTGCACGTCATCCCAGGAGGTCAGGTTGCAGGACAGCAGAGGGAAGTGTCGCCGTGGTTGAGCAAGTATGTTTTTTGGAGTTTTTTTAGGTGCAGTTTTCCGCAGCGGACATTCCGACCGAAAAACTGCACCACAATTCTGCGGTTTTTCGTCCGGAAATAAGTGCAGTGCACAGGACGTGTACACTGTATGCTTTTATGCAGCGTATCAGCCATGTGTGAACAAACCCTTGAGCCCTACCCGCACGAGTCAGTAACTATACGTTGTTGCGGGAGGTTACTTCCCGCATGAGGACGTATAGTTACTGAGTCGTTCCCGATGCATACTGTCGGTGACCGTGTGCACCGGGAAGTCAGCTGTCCCTGACAGCTGACACTCCCCTCTTGCCAGTCCGCGATCCATGCAGCTCAGGGGTTTGTAGCAGATCGCCAGCCCCCACAATGCGATTTCGGAGGCAGTATGGCATGTATGGAAGCCTATGAGTATCAGCCTCCGGCTGGTCCTCATACGCTTTCTATTATGTCACTGTCAATCTGACAGTTGGAATACATTACACTAGATAGGTAGCGTAATGTGTTCTAGCAGCGATCAGAGCTGCAGGTCTTCAAGTCCCCTAGTGGGACAAAAAATTAAAAATAGGTAATAAATATGTTTTAAAAAAAAGTGTAAAAATAAAAAAAAAAGTTACAAAAACTGCATTTTTCCCTATAAGTCTTTTATTATAGGAAAAAAACTGAAAACGTTAAAAAAAAAAAAAAGTACACATATTTGGTATCACTGCGTTCGTAACGACCCAACGTATTTTTACGCACGGTGAACACCTAAAAATAACAATGCCATAAGCGCTATTTTTTGGCCACCACCCCTTACAAAATATTGAATAAAAAGTGATCAAAAAGTCGCAGCTTCTTTGACTAAAAAATAAAAAGTTATGGCTCTCAGAATATCGTGAAACAAAACAGTTTTTCCTTCTAAAAGTAGTAAAATATAAAAAAAATATATATAAATTTTGCATCACTGTAATATTGAGCCGCAGAATAAAGATAAGTTGTCATTTTTACCGCACGGTGAAAGACGTAAAAACAAAACCCAAAAACCAATGGAGGAATCAGTTTTCCCTAATTTCAGCCCGCAATGAATTTTATTTTCAGTTTCCCAATACATTAAATGGTACTTTAAATGATATTTATAAATGTTATAGGAACTATTACTGCTCCTGCAAAAAATAAGCCCTCACACGGCTCTATTGATGGAAAAATAAAAAAGCTATAGCTCTTGGAAGCCATAACTTTTTGGGGGGTGAAAAACTAAATTGGAAAAGCAAAAAAAGGATCAGTCCTGAAAGGGTTTATTCATTTCTAATGAAAAAACATTTATGAACACATTGCCGTAATCGAGAGAAATTGCTTTACAAATGTTGGGTTCTTTTTTTTCTCCTTTATCCCTTGCGAAAATGAAAAAGTTCAACATTTTAGTGGAAAAATGTTAATAATCATTGTCATGGCCTAATTCCACTAAATTATGCAAAAAAAAAACCTGTGGGTCAAAATTCTCACTATACATCCCTAGAAAAATTCCTTCAGTGGGGTAGTTTCTAAAAAGGGGTCACTTTTGGGGGGGGTTTTGGCACCACAGGACCTCTTCAAACCTGACACGGTGCCTAAGATATATGCCTTTAACAAACAGTGGTTTTAAAAGATATGAGTACCTGATGGATATTTCCATTAGTATGATCATTGCACATGCTACCATAGCAACAAACAAATCGTAACTATTATTGCTACATGTAAACATAGCTTTAAAGATATAGTAACAGCTTTAATTAAAATAGGCAATTAGATAGGCTACGCGTTTTGACGCCGGACTAGCGTCTTCATCAGGCCGGGTGAATGTCATGGCCTGATGAAGTCGATAGTCCAGCGTCGAAACACGTAGCCTATCTAACTATTTTATTTACAACCCAATAAATCCCTTTTATTACCTCCCTGTCTGGACTTTTTTGGTTCTAATTTTTCTCCTTATATGTCCTTTTAACAAGAAAAGATTAAAGAAGAAAACAGCATAGAAATAATTGATTATCACCGGCGGATTGCGCACAGATTTTAGGCTATGTTCACATGGAGTATTTTGCAGGCAGAATTTCTGCCTCAAAATTCCGTTTGGAAGTTTGAGGCAGATTTTCCTCTCCCTGAACACCGATTTTCGCTGCGTTTTTCGCCCACGGCCATTGGGCGCTGCGGGCATAATACGAAGCGAAATACGCTTTCTCTGCCTCCCATTGAAGTCAATGGGAGGTCAGAGGCGGCAACGCCCGAAGAATAGGCATGTCGCTTCTTTCTCCCGCGAGCCGGTTTTACTGCTCGCGGGAGAAAACCGCCCCCGTCTCCCATTGAAATCGACGGGAGGCATTTTCGGGCCGTTTTTGACAAGCTTTTTGGCGCGGTTTCCGCGTCAAAAAACTGTGTGTGAACTTAGCCTTAGAGTCTCCATTAAAGAAAATCGTGAGATTCCTTCTGACTTTAATAGGAGGCAGATTTCAGCACGTAATCCACGTGAAATCCTCAAAATGGCCTTGTTATAACTTCTATCTGGTGAGAATTCACAGAAATGAAAAGGTACAAAAGAAAATCTCCACACTGAGGCCCCATGCACACGTCCGTATTGTTGTCCACCCGTAAATACGGGTCCTTGGTCACACGTATTCGACCCGTATTGCACCAGTATTTACGGACCCGTGCCCGTAAATACGGGTCCGACGTCACCCGTATTCCACCCGTATTTACGGGCACATTTTTGGCTGCAAAATTGCACTGCACTAAATCGGCAGCCCTTCTCTCTATCAGTGCAGGATAGAGAGAAGGGACAGCCCTTTCCGTAATAAAAGTAAAAGAAATTCATACTTACCCGGCCGTTGTCTTGGTGACGCGTCCCTCTCTTGACATCCAGTCCGACCTCCCTGGATGACGCGGCAGTCCATGTGACCGCTGCAGCCAGTGATTGGCTGCAGCGGTAACATGGGCTGTAACGTCATCCTAGGAGGCCGGACTGGAGGAAGAAGTAGGGAGTTCTGGGTAAGTATGAACGTCTTTTTTTTTTTTTACAGCTTTATCTATATTGTGATCGGTAGCCACTGTCCAGGGTGCTGAAACAGTTACTGCCGATCGTTTAACTCTTTCAGCACCCTGGACAGTGACTATACACTGACGTCGCCTAGCAACGCTCCCGTAATTACGGGTGCACACACGTAGTCACCCGTAATTACGGGAGCCCCATAGACTTCTATGGGCCTGCCCGTGCCGTAATCACGGCCTGAAATAGGACATGTTCTATATTTTTCAACGGCACGGGCACCTTCCCGTAAGCATACGGGGAGGTACCCGTGGCCAATAGAAGTCTATGGGCCCGTAATTACGGACGTTTTTACGTTCGTGTGCATGGGGCCTAAGAGCATAGAAATATTTGTTAGCATAAGGCTGGATTTACACGAGCGTGTGCGTTTTGCGCGCGCAAAAACGCGGCGTTTTGCGAGTTTTTAACTTCAATGGGTGCGTGATGCGCGAGAAACGCACAAATATAGGACATATCGTGCGTTTCACGCAGCGGATATACGCTGAGTGAAAATCACGGACTGTCTGCACGGCCCCATAGACTAACATAGGTCCGTGCGTTGCACGGACGTATTACACGTTCGTGTAAATAAGCCCTAAAGGCGACATGGAGAAACGTAAACCTCAGTTGACGTAGAAAACCAAAAAATCTTTCATACAAATAATAAAGGGTTTTTTCCATAGTCATTATTTATTACCTATCCACAAGATAGGTGATAAATATCCGATCGGTGGGGGTCAGATCGATGGGACCCCCACCGATCACGAGAACGGGCTTACCTTGACATTCCTGGGATCCCCATAGGAATGGAGACACAGTGCGCATGCTTGGCCACTGCTCCATTCATTTCTATGGAGCTGTCGAGCGCTATCTTCACCAGCCCCATAGAAATGAATAGAGCGGTGGCAGAGCACACGCACTACCGCTCCATTTCTATGGGGCTCCCAAGAAGGGCACGTTAAGCCTGTTCTTGTGATCGGTGAGGGTCCCAGCGGTCGGACCCCCACCGATCAGATATTTATCACCTATCCTGTGGATAGGTGATAAATATTGATTATTGGAAAAAAGCTTTTCATGTGTATTGATCTATGGAATAGGAACTTTGCTACACATTTCCGTCAACAGCTGGCCCAAGTCATATCACATAACTGACGGCAAGATAAAATCTCAAATCAGAAGGTTCGTTAAAGAATGAAATTTCAGCAATGAATCTGCCACAAGTGAATATAGCCCAAGAGCGCATTCAGACGAGCGTGTTCCTCGCATTTCAATGAGGCTATTCAGACATGCGCGAGTCTTCACGCAGAGAGTGTCCGTTGCGTGAAACTCACTGCATGTCCTATATTGGTGCGTTTTTACGGATGTTCTCACCCATTGAAGTCTATGGGTGCGTGCAAAACACGGACAGAACATGGACAACATCAGTTGCTAAGAAATGCAGAGAAATAAATACAATTAAAAAAAAAAAAAGGAGTGCTTGCACGGACGTGAAAAAAGCATGCCACATACAAAGCACACGGATGACACACTGATGGCACAAGGATATGAAAAGCAAGAAATACGCTCCTTTTTTTGTGCATGCAAATTGAACACGCTTGTGTGAATGTAGCCTAAGGGCTTGCCCACACGTAACAAAATTTCTGCAGCATTTCCAATTAAACTAGCAGACAATCAGCTGTGGGAAAAACCGCACCATTTCCTGCATTGTCTACTGCAGAAGACAGTGCAATTTTGCTGCGATTCTTTTCTAAGGCTTTGTTCACTTCTGCGCCAGGGTCCAGTTCTGACGGAACCGGACCCTGACTGACACAAACGGAAACCAAAAGTTTTCCATTTCAATGGTATGAATACCGTAGTCTACGCTATTGATTCGGTCAAAACAACAGAACCCTTGCACAACTAAGACAAACGGAAGCCATTGGCACCGAATGCGTCATCATTGAAATCAATGGTGATGGAAACGGAAACCTTTGGTTTCCATTTGTGTCAGTCAGGGTCCCGTTCCGATGGAAAGCTCAGATGGAACGTCGGAACGGTACCCTGACGCAGATGTGAACAAAGCCGAAGTCTGAGAGACAGTGATATCTCCCATGAAAAAAGCAGAAATTCGGTCCACTTTCCGCAGAAGTAATAGACGTGCTGCGGAACAAAAAGGTGAATTTCTGGACTGAAATATTCCGCAGCGTGTGGATAACATTTGTTGATTCACATGCACATTGCTGCTACTGTATTCCGCTGCATATTTTCCATCCGCAATTCCAGACGGAAAATACGCAGTAGTTCCGTTACATGTGGACAAGCCCTAACTGTTCCTTTTCTGGCTTTGAAGGTTCAGTATGTGATGTCCATTTAGAACGGGGAAAAGTATTACAAATCCCTATGCTGGATTCTTAAATGTTTATAACTTCGATCATATCTAAAATGCACTAGGACGACAATTAATTGACGCCTGAAAAGATTTAGGGCAGGGCTACACCTAGACTTCATGGGGTGCTGCTGATTGATTATAACTATTGAGCTACAGTTCAAGTGAATACATTGAGTTGCATGCCACCTTGTGGTCTGCAGCTGTCACTCAAGAGTTAAAATCAATCTATAGCTTGTTGGAAGTCTAGGTGTAGCGCTGGCCTCAGAAAAATTTAACAAGCCTTAAAAAGGCTCTGTCACCAGATTATAAGTGCCCTATCTCCTACATAATGTGATCGGCGCTGTAATGTAGATAACAGCAGTGGTTTTTATTTTGAAAAATGATCATTTTTGAGGAAGTTATGAGCAATTTTAGATTTATGCTAATTCGTTTCTTAAAGACCAACTGGGCGTGTTTTTACTTTTGACCAAGTGGGTGTTGTAAAGAATTGTATGTGGCTCACCAATCAGTGACCAATCAGCGTCATACACTTCTCATTGTTCCAGCCCAGCATGATCCACACACAGCACAGTGTGATTGTGCAGTGAAAGAAGCTGGGCTGGAACAATGAGAAGTGTATGAGGCTGATTAGTCACCGGTTGGTCAGCCTCATACACTTCTTTACAACACCCACTTGGTCAAAAGTAAAAACACGCCCAGTTGGTCTTTAAGAAACGAATTAGAATAAATCTAAAATTGCTCATAACTTCCTCAAAAATGATCGTTTTTCAAAATAAAAACCACTGCTGTTATCTACATTACAGCGCCGATCAGACTATATAGGAGAGAGGGCATTTATAATCTGGTGACAGAGCCTCTTTAAAGAGGCCATCACTAGGTCATATAAGTTAAATTGGTTATCTGACCTAAATAGCACTGTCTCCCATATTCCAGCACTGCTTTTTTTTATGGACAGCCCGTTCCAGAGAGAAGGCCCACTGTTGTGTTGGCTCCCTCTATGTTAATCTGCTGTAGTTAGCCAAAAGGGCGTGAACTACCCTCAAGCTGCCTTGCGCTGATTGGTCAGCATCAGAGGCGGAGTAGCTAGCTACACCCTGTTGACTAACTACAGTAAATAAGCATAGAAACAGTGGGCCATATCTCTTTTACTGGGGTGACAAAAAAACAAAAACACAGCACTGGAGTCAGGAAGACTGCGCTAGTCAGGTCCGTTCACCAGTTCAGGTCCTCTTTAAGGTGGATCTGTCATCAAACTATGCTGCCCTATGTAACGGCAGCATAGTATGGGGACAGGTCCACTCTCATATTTGCCAAAAAAAAGGTACAAAATCATGTGTTTGACTAATAGGATCAATCAAAGAATACTCATTGTTAGGAGTCCAGTGTATTCATGAGAGGTGTGCTCCCCCCTAAAAACTCTCCTCCTTCCCCCTTGATGGCTGGCTATTGAGTACCTGCATTCACAGCAGTCCGCCAATTACTGTGAGGAGGGAAGGGCAGGCAGTGTATTCTTTGATTGCTCCTATAAGCCACATGCCACATATTTTCTTGTGGCATTTTTTCTAATAGGAGAGTGGAGGTCTCTCCATACTATGCTGCCCTTATATAGCGCAGCATAGTCTCTAAGGAAGTAGAGACTAAGGCCCCATTCACACGAACGTGCTTTTGCGGCCGCAATTCCCCCGAAAATCCACGGGAGAATTGCAGCCCCATTCATTTCTATGGGGCCATGCACACGACCGTAGTTTTTACGGTCCGTGTATGGCCCGGGAGCCCGCACCGCAGAAAGAACGGACCTGTCTTATTACGGCAGTCTTCTGCGGTCCGGGCACATTGAAAATAATGGCCGCGGCCATGTGCATGTCCCGCGAATTGCGAACGGCTCGTGGCGGACAGTCCGCAGCCGGCCGACCCGAAAATCACGGCCGTGCACATGGCTACGGTCGTGTGCATGAGGCCTAAGACTCCAGGTTTTTTAGTGTTTAGGTCTTTGCTATTTCTGCCTTTTATGGTATGTCATCTTGTGAACTTTTTCGTATTTTTCTAAGCACTGTTCCTTTTATATTAAAGCGTAAAACTTTTATAGGTTTGGTCCTAATATGATCTAAAGAATCCATGCAATTGTGGGGGCTGCTGATGTGCTACAAACCCTGAACATGCGGAGATCGCAATCGTGCCCCGCATGTAACGGGTTAATTGCCGAAATCAGCGGCAATCAGCCGCTGGTCGGCAACAGTGGAATGTCAGCTGTCAGGGACAGCTGACCTCCCGGTTCCCGATACACACGGTCACCGACACTATCGCCGACAGTGTGCATCGCGAACGGCAGTGACGTCCTGTCACTCTGACAGGAAGTCTATCAGGAGACTGGTCTTGATAGGCTTCCGTACTTGGCAGACACGGAGGCCATTACTTGGCCTCCGATCGCCATGCTAGCCATCTGCAAACCACACGATTTCATTGTGAGGTCTGCCGATGTGCTAGAAACCCCTTAATGCGGTAAATGCAATCGATCACCACAATTAAGGGGCTAATTGCCGAAATCAGCGGAAATAATCCGCTGATCGGCATACAGTGGAGTGTCAGCTGTCAGGGACAGCTGGCCTCCCGATTCCCGGTGCACAAAGTCGGCGACAGTGTGCACCGGGAACTGCGCAGTAACTGTACGTCCCCGTGCGCTAAGACACTGACCACATGGCTGTACAGTTGCGTCGTGGTGCGCCTAGGGGTTAAGGAGCAGATACGTTTTTTCATTTTTGCCTCTGCCTTTAAGCAGCTATAACTTTATTTTTTCAATGACGTATCTTTATGAGGCCTTGTTTTATGCAGTAGCAATTATATGTTTTTCCTACAGTTTGGGGGTACAAATTTTTTTTTACTGGGTAAGTTATGTCATTTCTTTTTGCGGTGTGAATATAGAAAACAAACATGAGCAGAATAAAAAATAAATGAATAAAATGCAGAAAATCTCACGTTAAATAACCTGTTCAATTAATTCTTCGGGTTATTACAGTTTAGTAGATAACCACATAATCCATACAAATTGGGTATGTATTTTATGGGCAATAAAATATATTTTATGGCCAGTTCACACAGAGCTTTTTGTGACGTTCGACGGGGAAACCGCATCAGAAAACGTGCCGAAAATGCCTCCCATTGATTTCAATGGGAGGCGGAAGCGTTTTTTCCCTGCGAGTGGAAAAACCGTCTCACAGGAAAAAGAAGCAACATGTCCTATCTTCGGGCATTTACATCTCTGACCTCCCATTAACATCAATAGGAGGCAGAGAAAGTGTACTTTGCTGTGTTTTTTGCCCGCGGCGCTCCATTGCCGCGGGCGAAAAACGCGGCAAAAAAACGCGGCAAACAGCGTGCAGGCAGATCAGAATCTGCCTCAAATTTCCTGACGGAATTTTGAGGTAGAATTTTCTGCCTGCAAAAAAAGTGTGAACATAGCCTTATGCTAAATAATGACTTTTTGTTGATTCTTTTTTGTAACATTTTTTTAATGGCACGAAGGAATAACTTTAGCAACTTTACTTTGAACTTATAATGTATTAGCATACTCGAGCGGTCACCGATCACATTTAAGTTCATAACTTAGATGTGATGGATAACAGGTGAATCCAGAAACCCACTGACACTGAACCCGTTAATCCCGCTGACCTGACGGATTCAGGTCTCAGCACAACATACAGCTGATCTGTATACAAGCTACAAAGCAGCTGTATCTCATAAAGTAAAAATTATTTTTAGTAAAAAGTATTTAGAAAGTTGCACAAAACACACGGATAGACATTTTTATAGAAAAAAAAATAATTTCAAAAGGGTACATAGCCTTTGAGACTCTTCAAAATATTGCCTGCGCCAGTTTTTATAAATCAGCCCCTCTGTAAACAGGACTATAGAATATGTTGGTCCCACTAATTAATAAAAATGTGAGTTGAAGCTGTAACATGCAGCACCAGTAGCTCAATCGGGAAATGAAACTTATACAGTCCGAAAAAAATACTGCTGACAGTGCGACACGGAAATACGTAAAGTAACAATGCAAGGAAGAAACACTATTGCACACCATGGGAACCCAAAACAGTTCCCCTTGATCTACACCACAACTATTAGGCCATTACACCACTAGAGGGGAAATGTAGTATTACATAGCGGCCATTCAGATGAATCGCCATCCATGTACAATATAGAAAGCCGGGACAGGAAGCGCTGTTTGTTAGCGGCACTCTGCTCTGGCTCATAAGCAGGACAGTTGTCTTTAGATTTTTCACATCAGTCCCTGTCGTCACTAGGGCTTGCAATTCAATTACCACATCATGCAGACAAGTTGGTGCCAACTTCGTAGAAAGTCAGTTGACCTACCAATATGCTTTTAAAAAACTATAGTACCCAAGTGAAACCCATACAAACAGAAAGAAAAATCAAAATTCCACGCACATTTTGCCTGAACGGATTTGGGGTAGCTTATATATCCCTGAACAAGGAAAATTTGCCGAAGTAGTGGTTACACATTTCACAGCTGGCTTACAGATGACTAGAGGCAATGTAAACACATTGCAGAGATTAAAGTGGAGAGGTTGTCCCAACTGGAACACACCTGTCCACATGTGCTAATAGGGCATATGGAAATCACAGTGGTAGGTGCCCCATTCAAGCCCCCCTCTATTAGTCAGAACGGACAGCCACTGCAAATAGACGATCCAGATCTGGTGCAACTATACAGTACATGGCTGCCCATTAATTTCAGGATGCTTTCATACGTCTGTCAGCAATATCTAATGATCGCTGAAGGTTCAGCAGCCAGATCCAAGGCTACCAGGCTGGCAACATTTAGATACCTGACCTGTTTAAAGAGGTTCTGTCACCAGATTATAAGTGCCCTATCTCCTACATAATGTGATCGGCGCTGTAATGTAGATAAGTTGTTTTTATTTGGGAAAACGATCATTTTTGACCAAGTTATAAACAATTTTAGATTTATGCTAAGTAGTTTCTTAATAGACAACTGGGCGTGTTTTTACTTTTGACCAAGTGTTGTTGTAAAGAAGTGTATGAGGCTGACCAATCAGTGACCAATCAGCGTCATACACTTCTCATTGTTCCAGCCCATTGTTACTGTGTGATTGTGCAGTTAAAGAAGCTGGGCTGGAACAATGAGAAGTGTATGACGCTGATTGGTCACTGATTGGTCAGCGTCATACACTCCTCTGTACAACACCCAGTTGGTAGAAAGTAAAAACACGCCCAGTTGTCTATTAAGAAACTAATTAGAATAAATCTAGAATTGCTCATAACTTTCTCAAAAATGACCGTTTTCCAAAATAAAAACAACTGTTATCCACATTACAGCGCCGATCAGACTATATAGGAGAGAGGGCATTTATAATCCGGTGACAGAGCCTCTTTAAATGAAATCTACAGATATTGCAGAACTTCGTTTTTCAAAGTAGCAGAGTTGAATCAATCATTTTTGCACAACTTGTAACAATAAGCTGTTTTTAAGTCTGGTTTTGCATAGGACTACAGGAAAACCTACTACACCTTAAATAAAAGTGTGAATCAGTATGATTGGTGCAACTTCCTAAATACATTTTATTAAAAAAAATGTTTACTTTTTGAGCTGTATCGTTCGCTAAGACGTGAATCCGTCAGGTCCATAGGACAGACGGGATCAGTGTCAGCGGGTCCTGTGTGTCTCTGACATGCAGGATACACCTGTTATTCATCACATCTAAGTTATGAACTTAGATGTGATCGCTAGTGCTTATTCAGACGAACGTAGTATAAGTCCATGTGACGGCTGTCACACGGATGCATGTATTACAATGAGGCCTTTCACACGGCTATTGTTTTAACGGGCCTATTTTTGTCCATATTCTCGGATTTCTCAATAGACTGAGTTTGCACTCGTTCGTGTGAATCTGCCCTTAACATCTCGATCCCGCGTGTCATGGACGCACAGGACCCACTGACACTGACCCAGTGAATCCCGCGGACCTGACTGTTATAGGATTCAGTGCAAGATGCAGCTGCTCTGTACAGAGAATACAAAGCAGCTGTATCTCAAAAAGTTAAAATAATTGTTAATAATCTGAATTTAGGAAATTGCACCAATCACACAGATGCACAATGTGGCATCCCCATAATGGGGTTGCCATACTGCACCTCCAATTTCAAAGGCATACATTTTTTTTCAGTCATATATACCATATGAATAAGACACAGAAAACAAATTGTGGCATGCTGCAGTAAAAGTATGATTCACTAGAAAAATTGCTTCTTGGAGAGAATATATCCATACCTACTGCATCCAAATGAGCCATATGTCCCCTGTGTAAAGCCATACAGGCTTTGTGCCCATGTGCATGAGCCCTAACTGATTGCTGTCACAAAGCAGCCCTAAGGGTATGTTCACACGTAGTCAACAAAAACGTCTGAAAATCCAGAGCTGTTTTCAAGGGAAAACAGACCCTGCTTTTCAGACGTTTTTTGACCAACTCGCATTTTTCGCTGCGTTTTTCGCGCCGTTTTCGCGGCGTTTTTTACGTCCGTTTTTGGAGCTGTTTTCATTGGAGTCTATGAGAAAACAGCTCCAAAAACGTCCAAAGAAGTGTCCTGCACTTCTTTTGACGAGGCTGTATTTTTACGCGTCGTCGTTTGACAGCTGTCAAACGACGACGCGTAAATAACAGGTCGTCTGCACAGTACGTCGGCAAACCCATTCAAATGAATGGGCAGATGTTTGCCGACGTATTGTAGCCCTATTTTCAGACGTAAAACGAGGCAAAATACGCCTCGTATACGTCTGAAATTTGGCCGTGTGAACATACCCTAAAATGTTACGAGACAGGTTTAGTAGTTTTAAAGTGCTGTGCATTGCAACAAAAATAAAGAACAGAGCAAATTGTGGAAATTGTACGCCCAATAGAAATGTGACGTTACTGTTGTACATCACTGTCAGTATCAGATCATACGATTACTGCCAATTGCAACTTCTGGTAGCTGCGTTGTGCCTGTACCAACATGCAAGAGCAGCGTCTTGTAACTAGTCAGACTCCATATAACCAGTCTACAAGTAACGTCATACATATAGATTACAATTAAACCTAATGACTTCCCCTTCTCAGGCGACGGCGACTTATGTCATCCAATGCCCAGTGCAACTATGCCAGAAGTGAATGGCTCTCTATTAACTCCTTTGTGGCGTGACATTTTTTGCACAAACAGTTCCCATCAGCTCCAATATTTGTTAAATGATGTATTGCAGACACATTGGGGAGATAAGTCAATGCAATTCTGTGTTTTCTAGTGTAATTGAAGTGAAAAAGGTGTTCGGCGTGGAAGCCATCAGCGGCATTTTTCCGATACCCATGACAATTTTTATTTGCGTCTGGAAAAGGGGTTGTTGTTCTCAAGCTGCCCCTAATACCATTGATTTCATTACATTTTCCCTTCAGAAAAGTGGCAGCGAACATTTGTGCACCAGTGTATTGGGGAATATGGCACATTAAACACCTGTAAGTCACACTGGTGCAACATATTAGTGAATGTGCCCAACTGTGGAATGCAATGTAACAGCGCAGTCATGCCAAAGTTGCATTTATCATCAACCTTGGCACGAGTCACCACAGTGCCAATTCAATAGAAGTGAATAGGGTCTTAGGCAGTCACACAACTTTTCCCACCTATGCCATGTCAGCAGCTGCACATCCCATACATATTATTCGAGTATGGCTGCTTCCCCACCTGGTCATTTGGTGTGGGCGGAAGAGCATTAGCAGCACCTATGACCCGATACATGGAAACCTCAGAGCCGTAATCTGGGCCACACAAGCGGCAGTGATACAGTCTCTGCACGCTGCGTCTAAGGGGAAGTACAGCCCCTGGGGGCGCTGATTTCTCTCACCCGGAATGCGCTGCTTCTCCGGCCCTGCAGACAGCGATGATCACCTTCCCGGGAACCCCACCAGCTGCCGCTCACATCTACCGCCTGTCCGCCGCCTTCCTGGGAGCTCAGGAAACGGCCTCTCTACAAGTCTTTACTCCACTTTCACCACAAGAAGCCACTACGAGACCGAAACTTCCTACAGACACGGAGGAAACACCCTTCCTCCCAAGCCGGAGAGCAGTGGGCAGGGACGCGGTTCCTCCTCCTCCAGATCCCGGACTCAAACCACTCCTCCATGGCTTTGCAGCTACAAGGCCTGCGCCCGACGCTTCCCACTATAGTGCTATGTTATCCCGCGACTGTGTCATGGACAGTAGGAGCTCCTAAACACGCAGCCAGCTACAGTCCTTGTCCGACACCTTCTACACTGGGGACAATGCTGACATTTATTTCTTATTCAACGGGAAAGTATTTTTATTTTTTTCCTGGTTCGCTGCTTTCGTCTGTATTCTCCATAGGGCACCCAGGTAATTGTAAGAAACAGAAACAAATAAAAATAGTTTCCCATTGAATAAGAAACCAACTTTATGTTCACACAGAGTATTTTGACGTGGAAACCGCGTCGCAAAACTCTGCAAAAACGGCCCGAAAATGCCTCCCATTGATTTCAATGGGAGGCGTCGGCGTCTTTTTCCCGCGAGCAGTAAAACTGCCTCGCGGGAAAAAGAAGCGACATGCCCTATCTTCGGGCGCTTCCGCCTCTGACCTCCCATTGACTTCAATGGGAGGCAGAGAAAGCGTATTTCGCTGTGTTTTATGTCCGCGGCGCTCAATGGCCGTGGGCGAAAAATGCAGATTGGCGTGCAGGGAGAGGAAAATCTGCCTCAAACTTCCAAACGGAATTTTGAGGCAGATATTCCTCCTGCAAAATACTCTGTGTGAACATAGCCTTAGAATCGTAGTCCTCTGCTAAATTGCACTATATCTAGGCGGATTTGTCTTTCAGAAGGCTGGGGAACTTGCACTCCGTAAGGGCACGTTCAGATGTGGCGGACAATTTATGCCGCAGATTTTGATAAAAATTCTTGGAAAACCTGCATATGTTACATATAGATTTGGTTGCGGATTTAGCCTGAAAGCAGGGGCGTAGCTAAAGGCTTATGGGCCCCGATGCAAAGGGGCCCATAAGCCCCCCCCCCCAAATTTCTCATGGCCGATGGCCCGCAGCTTTCAGCTGCATCGCTGGGTCTTCTAAGTGATCCAACAATGCAGCACTAGCAGCCGGAGCGTCACTAAGGACTTAAAACATCAGGGGGAATAGTTCCACTACATATGTGCCCCCCCCCCCCAAAAAAAAATAAATGTGTATGAGTATGTGCATATATATATATGTATATGAGACAGCATATCTATAGCACTACGACCCTAAAGCTATGGATAAGATTAGATACATTGGCCTAGAAGACAGTAGCACACATAATAGGATTAGATAGTGCCTCAACAAACAGTATCACACATGATAGGATTAGATACAGTGGCTCAGCAGACAGTATCACACATGATTGGATTAGATATAGGGCCCAACAGGCAGTATCACACATGATAGGATTAGATACAGTGGCTCAGCAGACAGTATCACACATGATTGGATTAGATATAGGGCCCAGCTTGCTGACATTGCAGCTCCAGCTCTGGACCCAGGAAAGGTAAGAATAATAATTATTTTCCTTTTTGACGTGATACTAATTATTTTTGTGTGTTTGTGTTTTTTTTACAAGTTCGGTTGTTGGACTACTTCGGATTCGAGGACGACTTCGATAACTGCGTTTTTTTTTATTCTCAATAAGATGGATTACGAGGGTTGTGTGGAATTTTTATTTCAATAAAATATTTTATCTATGTCTTTGTATTTGTTTAAACTTTATAACTACCGCCATAGTAATTGTCGCTGGCTGATTCACAACGCCCATTACTAAGAGGGGGGGGGGGGGGGAACGAAATATTAGACATGAAGAGGTTAACACTAATCCCCATTATTACCCTGGTACCCAGCACCACCAGGAAGGACCGGGTATGATCTAGTACCCGACCATCTGTAGTGACAGAGGGGCACTGGGGCGGCCGCAGTCTGGTATTATTAGGCTGGAAAGGCCAAAAACAGTGGCCCTTCCCACCCTGGAAATGCTAGTTTGCTGCTGCTGTGTTGTATTTGGCTGGTTATAAAACTGGGGGAACCCAACATCGTGCTGTCCAATTATTTAATAAAAAAAAAAAGACGTGGGGGTCCCCCCCCCCCCCTATTTTTCATAACCAGCCAGATACAACACAGCAGTAGGCTAGCATTACCAGGGTGGGAAGTGCCACTGTTTTTGGCCTTTCCCAGGCTAATAATACCAGCCTGCGGTCACCCCAGTGCACGACCATCACTACAGATGGTCAGATACTGGATCATACCCGGCTCTTCCTGGTGGCGGTGGGTACCAGGGTAATAATGGGGGTTAGTGTTAGTGTTAGCCTTTTCACCGGCTAACACTAAGCCCCGCCATAGTAATGGACGTTGTCAAACTGTCAGCGGCCATTAGTAAGTTGGCAGCGATAAAGTAAAAAAAAAATACAAAGACATAGAAAAAATAGATTTATTGAAATAAAACACCCCCACACAACCCTCATTAACCATTTTATTAAGAATAAAAAAGCAGTCATTGAAGTAGTCCTCGAATCCGACGTAGTCCAACGACCGAACCTGTAAAAAAACACAAAAAAATATTACTAAGGGCCTGTTCACATCACCGCTGCCCTTCCCTCCACTTCAGTTTCCCTCACCATTTTTCTCAATGGTGACGGAAACGTTGCTAAAGATTTCCGTTTGTCACCGTTGTGGCAGGGTTCTGTTGTTTTGCATTATCCACTGCGCTATTGATTCCGCTAAAACAAAGGAACCCGTTCACAACGGTGACAAACGGAAACCATTAGCAAAGTTTCCATCACCATTGAGATCAATGGTGATGCAAACGGAAGCTAAGGTTTCCGTTTGCCTTTAAGTTGAGAAGGTTAACCAGACGGAACCCCTCAACGGAAGGGCAACGGTGATGTGAACAGGGCCCATGTGCATGTGTGATACTGTTTGTTGGACCCTGTATCTAAGCCTAATGTAGGCTTAGATACAGGGTGCAGCAGACAGTATTTTTATGCAGTATAAGCTGGGGCCTTGTATCTAAGCCTAACACACGGTAGGCTTTAAAGGCTGTCCAGTCCCTAAACATTGATGTCCTATCTTCAGTATAGGCCATCAATAGCGGATGGGTTGGGGTCAGACATCCGGGACCCCCGCCAATTAGCTGTTTTGAAGGGGTTGCAGCCGCTCGTAAGAGTGCTGCTTCCCCTTCATTTCCCTCACTTGCTCACACTGTCAATCGCTGACACGGCCATGTCGGCGATTCAGTGTGAGAAAGTGACCGGAATGAAGGGGAAGTAGCACTCGTACGAGCGGCTGCAACCCCTTCAAAACAACTAACTGGCGGGGGTCCCGCGTGTCTGACCCAAACCCATCACCAAGACACTAAAATTAAACTTACCTCCTCTTCGGCCGCAGGTCCTCACTCCATGAAGTGTCGGGATGCTGTGCGCAGCGCATAGCATCGTGATGTTATGAGCTGCGCACAGCGCTCTGACGTCAGAACTTCTGATGCGCTCCAGGAAGAAGAGGGTAAGTACGGTCAGTTACTATAGTAACAGGGGCCCGTGTAGTTTATTACATAGGCCCCAGTTACTATAGTAACTTTTCATTGATGTGGTGCGGGGGGCTGCGGGCCCCCCTGGCTTCTGGGCCCGGTCGCAGGGGGCTGCGACCCCTATAGCTACGTCACTGCCTGAAAGGCTGAAATCAACAGTGAATATCCGAATGACCATGCTGCAGATTTTAAAATATGCCACATGCTCTGCTGTCATTGCAGGTTTTCCACTATATGTGGATGGGGTTTTGTGATTCAGACCCTGCACTGCAAATCCGCAGCAAAACCGCCACATCTGGACGTACCCTTAGGGGAGATTCACACGAACGTTGCGTTTTTGCGCGCGCAAACAACACAGCGTTTTGCGAGCGCAAAAACCATTTGACAGCTGCGTGTGTCATGCGTGTCTGATGCGCGGCTGCGTGATTTTCGCGCAGCCGGCATCATAGAGATGAGGCTTGTCGACGCCCGTCACTGTCCAAGGTGCTGAAAGAGCTAACTCTTTCAGCACCCTCGACAGTGAATGCCGAACACAACAGCGAAAAACCTGTAAAAAAAAAAGATAAAGTTCCTACTTACCGAGAACTTCCCGGCCGTTGCCTTGGTGACGCGTCCTTGGTGACGCGTCCTTGGTGACGCGCCTCTCTTGACATCGGGCCCCACCTCCCTGGATGACGCGGCAGTCCAAGTGACCGCTGCAGCCTGTGATTGGCCTGTGATTGGCTGGAGCTGTCACTTGAACTGAAGTGTCATCCCGGGAGGTCGGACTGCAGGAAGGAGACAGGAGTAATCGGTAAGTTAGAACTTCGTTTTTTTTTACAGGTTCATGTATTTTGGGATCGCAAGTCACTGTCCATGGTGCTGAAACAGTTTAACTCTTTCAGCACCATGCACAGTGAATCTCTCCCGACGTCGCGGACCGGAATTTTTTTGCCGGGTTCGGCCAAAACGAGTTTGGCCGAACCCGGTGAAGTTTGCCTCGGTTGTCGGGGTTCGCTCCTCGCAAAGACACTCCGTTTGGATGCTTGGAAACAGAAAAGCACGTGGTGCTTTTCTGTTTTCATTCATCCTTTTCACTGCTGTTGCGCGAATCACGCTCGTCCCACGGAAGTGCTTCCGTGTGGTGCGCGTGATTTTCACGCACCCATTGACTTCAATGGGTGCGTGATGCGCGAAATACGCAGAGTTATTGAACCTGTCGCGCTTTTTGCGCAGCAGACAAACGCTGCGCAAAAAGCACGGACTGTCTGTACTGCCCCATAGACTTGTATTGGTCCATGCGTGCCGCGTGAAAACCACGCAGCCCGCACGGACCGAATACACGCTCGTGTGAATCCCCCCTTAGGGTCAGTTCACACAGAGTTTTTTTTACACGGAAACCAGGTCGGAATCAGCATAAAAAAAACATCCCAAACCGACTCCCATTGATCTCAGCGATTACATGGTCGGAAATTGCAAAGTGGCTCGGAAGGCAACAGGAACCGAGAAAGGTAAAACTCTGCTCCTATTCACTTAAATAAGAGAGGAACTGCTGTACTACTGCTATATAGTGGTGGGTGCCGTAAGCAGAAGGCTCCGATGACTGTATAGCAGCTGTGCTGGGTTACTGCAGCTCTTCTATTTACTTGAATAGGAGCAGAGCTGCAGCACTGCCGCTTTATACAGTGGTCCGAGCCAGGGGTGGATTAAGGGTACCATGGGCCCCGATTACTTTATCAGGTCTGGCCCCCCTGAACTCCGAAGACACTGTACCGTGTATATTTGCAGATTTCTGTTTAGGCGGCCGCTGATCTGGAACGGTTTTAATTTAGCTGTAGAAGCAGAATGAGCCATATAGAAGAAAGAAGCAGAATACCTTGAAACACTGAAGTGGTCAGGAGCTTTATAACTTTTTATTTTTACGTCAATGGAGTGGTGTGTGAAGGATTATTTTTTTGCGGGAGGAGTTGTAGTTTTTATTGGCACCATGTAAAGTACCATATAATGTGTGAATTGGAAAAAACTGAGATTCCTCCATGTTTTTTTGGGTTTCGTTTTTACTGTATATATTTACCTTCTCTTAACCCCTTTAGGACACAGCTTGTTTTGGCCTTGTGGACACAGATGAGTTTTTCAAATCTGACATGTGTCACTTTATGTGGTAATAACTCCGGAATGCTTTTACCTATCCAAGCGATTCTGAGATTGTTTTCTCGTGACATATTGTATTTTATGTTAGTGAAAAAATTTGGTCGATAAATTCAATATTTGTGAAAAACTTCAAATTTTAGCAAAAATTAGCATTTTTCTAAATTTAAATGTATTTGCTTGTAAAACAGATAGTAATACCACACAAAATAGTTACTAGTTAACATCCCCCATATGTCTACTTTATGTTTGCATCATTTTTTTTTCACATACTTTTATTTTTCTAGAACGTTACGAGGCTTAGAACTTTAGCAGCAATTTCTCATATTTTCAATAAAATTTCAATAGGCCATTATTTCAGGGACCAGTTCAGTTCTGAAGTGGTTTTGAGGGCCTTATATATTAGAAAGTCTCCATAAATCACCCCATTTTGAAAACTGCACCCCTCAAGGTATTCAAAACCACATTCAGAAAGAATTTTAACCCTTTAGGCGTTTCACAGGAATTAAGGCAAAGTAGAGGTGAAATTTACAAATTTCATTTTTTTTGCTGAAATTCATTTGTAATAAAAAAAAAATCTGTAACACAGAAGGTTTTACCAGAGAAACGCAACTCAATATTTATTGCCCAGATTCTGCATTTTTTAGAAATATCCAACATGTGGCCCTAGTGTCCTAATGGACTGAAACACAGGCCGCAGAAGCAAAAGGAGCACCCAGTGGATTTTGGGGCCTCCTTTTTTTAGGAATATATTTTAGGCACCATGTCAGGTTTGAGGTCTTGTGGTACCTAAACAGTCGAAACCACGAAAAAGTGACCCCATTTTGGAAACTACACCCCTCAAGGCATTTTTCTAGGGGTATAGTTAGCATTTTGACCCCATAGTTTTTTTGCAGAATTTAGTGGAATTAGTTTGTGAAGATGAAAATCACCTATTTTTCTGTGGAAACATAGAATTTTTTCATTTTTACAAGGAATAAAGGAGAAAAAGCCACCCAACATTTGTAAAGCAATATCTCCCGATTACGGCAATACCCCATATGTGGTCGTAAACTGATGTTTGGACCCACAGCAAGGCTCAGGAGGGAAGGAGCGCCTTTTGGATTTTGGAGCGCAGATTTTGCTGGATTGGTTTTCAGTGCCATGTCGGGTTTGCAACGCCCCGGAGGGACCAAAACAGTGGAAACCCCCCAAAAGTGACCCTATTTTGGAATCTACAACCCTCAAGGAATTTTTCTAGGTGTATAGTGAGCATTTTGGCCCCATCTTTTTTAGAGCTAAGGTGACCAAAAAACAGCGATTTTGGGGCTTTAAATTCTTTATTTATTACAGCGTTCACCGTGCGCAATAAATTACGTTTTAATTTATTCTGCCGGTCGGTACGATTACGCCGCTACCATATGTGTATAGTTTTTTTAACGTTTTGCAGCGTTTGCACATTAAAATTACGTTTCTATAAAATAATTTATTTTCTGAGACACTATATTCTGAGCCGTAACTTTTTTATTTTTTCGTCAAAAAAGCTGTGGGAGGTCTTATTTTTTGCGGGACGGGTTGTAGTTTTTATTGGTACCATTTTGGGGTAAATGCGACTTTTTGATCACTTTTTATTCTATATCTTGGAAGAGGTGGTGACCAAAAAATAGCGATGCTGACAGTTTTCAGTTTATTTTGTTTGCGGCGTTCACCGTGCGGAAAAATGAACATTATAGTTTCATCGTTTGGGTCGTTACGAACACGGCGATACCAAATATGTGTACTTTTTTTTTAACGTTTTATTTTTTTCCCTATAATAAATGAGTTATTATAGGAAAACAAATCCTTTTATTTTTACACTTTTATAAAACATTTTTATTAACTTTTTTTTACTTTTTACACTTTATATTTTTGTTTATTAACTTTTCTTTTACTTTTTACACTTTCTTTTTTGACCTGCAGCTCTGATCGCTGCTAGAATACATTACACTACCTAGGTAGTGTAACGTATTCCAACTGTCAGTGTGACGTCACAGTCACTCTGACAGTTGGTCTACGAGGATCAGCAGAGGCTGATCCTCATAGGCTGACATACATGGCAAACTTGGCGGCTGTTGTCTGACCCCCGGGTGCCATCACAAGCATCAGAAGCCCCCACGATTGCATGGGGGCTGCTGATGCGCTACAAACCCGCTACATGCGGAGATCGCAATCGAGCCCCGCATGTAACGGGTTAATTGACGAAATCAGCGGCGATGAGCCGCTGATCGGCAACACTGGAGTGTCAGCTGTCGGGGACAGCTGATCTCCAAGTTCCCGATGCACATTGTCGCCGACAGTGTGCCATCGGGAACGTCACAGTGACTTCCTGTCACTCTGACAGGAAGCCTATCAGGACCAGCCGAAGGTTGGTCCTGATGGGCTTCCGTCCATGGCAGACCCGGAAGCCATTGTTTGGCTTCCGTTTGCCATAGTAACTATCGGCAAACCCCGCGATTTCGGACCGGGGTCTGCCGATATGTTAGAAACCCCCAAAATTCGCCGATTGCACCTGATCGCCGAATTTAAGGGGTTAATTCGCCGAAACCAGCGGCAAAGGACCGCTGGTCGGCAAGAGTGGAGTGTCAGCTGTCGGCGACAGCTGACCTCCCTGTTCCCGGTGCACACTGTCGCCGACAGTGTGCAGCGGGAAAAACTCAGTAACTGTACGTCCTCGTGCGGGAAGTAACCTCCCGCGAGGACGGACAGTTACGTCCTGGTGCGGATAGGGGTTAAGGTAAAAGTAGATTTAACATATACCTTTACCTTAAGAGAAGGTAAATAACCAAGCTCAGCACATATATACAGCCCCAAAACCAAGCTCAGTACATATATACAACACTAGAACCAAGCTCAGTACATATATACAGCACTAGAACCAAGCTCAGTACATAAATACAGCACCAGAACAAAGCTCAGTACATGTATACAGCGCCAGAACCAAGCTCAGTACATATATATATATATAACTCCAGAGCCAAGCTCTGTATGTATATATATATATATATATATATATATATATACATACACACACACACACAGCACCAGAACAGAACCAAGCTCAGTACATATATACATCCCCAGAACCAAGCTCAGTACATGTACATAACTCCAGAACTAAGCTCCGTGTATATATACAGTGAAGGAAATAAGTATTTGATCCCTTGCTGATTTTGTAAGTTTGCCCACTGTCAAATACATGAACAGTCTAGAATTTTTAGGCTAGGTTAATTTTAACAGTGAGAGATAGATTATATTAAAAAAAAAAAAAAAAAAGAAAATCACATAGTCAAAATTATATATATTTATTTGCATTGTGCACAGAGAAATAAGTATTTGATCCCTTTGGCAAACAAGACTTAATACTTGGTGGCAAAACCCTTGCTGGCAAGCACAGCAGTCAGACGTTTTTTGTAGTTGATGATGAGGTTTGCACACATGTTAGATGGAATTTTGGCCCACTCCTCTTTGCAGATCATCTGTAAATCATTAAGATTTTGAGGCTGTCGCTTGGCAACTCGGATCTTCAGCTCCCTCCATAAGTTTTCGATGGGATTAAGGTCTGGAGACTGGCTAGGCCACTCCATGACCTTAATGTGCTTCTTTTTGAGCCACTCCTTTGATGCCTTGGCTGTATGTTTCAGGTCATTGTCGTGCTGGAAGACCCAGCCACGAGCCATTTTTAATGTCCTGGTGGAGGGAAGGAGGTTGTCACTCAGGATTTGACGGTACATGGCTCCATCCATTTTCCCATTGATGCGGTGAAGTAGTCCTGTGCCCTTAGCAGAGAAACACCCCCAAAACATAATGTTTCCACCTCCATGCTTGACAGTGGGGACGGTGTTCTTTGGGTCATAGGCAGCATTTCTCTTCCTCCAAACACGGCGAGCTCAATTTTAGTCTCATCTGACCACAGCACCTTCTCCCAATCACTCTCAGAATCATCCAGATGTTCATATGCAAACTTCAGACGGGCCTGTACATGTGCCTTCTTGAGCAGGGGGACCTTGCGGGCACTGCAGGATTTTAATCCATTACGGCATAATGTGTTACCAATGGTTTTCTTGGTGACTGTGGTCCCAGCTGCCTTGAGATCATTAACAAGTTCAGTCATTTTGTATGTCTTCCATTTTCTCACTATTGCACCAACAGTTGTCTCCTTCTCACCCAGCGTCTTACTTATGGTTTTGTAGCCCATTCCAGCCTTGTGCAGGTCTATGATCTTGTCCCTGACATCCTTAGAAAGCTCTTTGGTTTTGCCCATGTTGTAGAGGTTAGAGTCAGACTGATTAATTGAGTCTGTGGACAGGAGTCTTTTAAACAGGTGACCATTTAAGACAGCCGTCTTTAATGCAGGCACCAAGTTGATTTGGAGCGTGTAACTGGTCTGGAGGAGGCTGAACTCTTAATGGTTGGTAGGGGATCAAATACTTATTTCTCTGTGCACAATGCAAATAAATATATATAATAATTTTGACTATGTGATTTTCTTTTTTTTTTTTTTAATATAATCTATCTCTCACTGGTGAAATTAACCTAGCCTAAAAATTCTAGACTGTTCATGTCTTTGACAGTGGGCAAACTTACAAAAGCAGCAAGGGATCAAATACTTATTTCCTTCACTGTACATAGTATATGCAGTACAGTAAAAAATAGGTTTTTATAAATGCATAATGCAAAGCAAATATCAAATATTGGGCATCCTATTAAGGAAATATTCCACTGAGATTATATTTGGTCCCCAACAGGATCTAATAAGTCCGAAGTCACTATAGTACAGCGATACTCCAAATGTACCCAACCTTAATATAAAATGCTAAGTGCAGACAGTTCCAAGGTATGGGATAGAGAGAGATATACTAACCCATCATGGTAAGGCCCCATCACACAACCGTGCCCGTAATTACGGGCAAGGCCGGCCGCGGACAGCCATCTGCATTTACGGGCCGTGCTCCCATTATAAAGTATGTAATAATTTGCGAACTTTAAAAGCCTTTGAAGGGCTTTCAGGGAAGCAGGCCGAACCCATTCAGATATCGCCTGGACCTTGGCAGGATCCATGCGGAAATCCTCAGGGGTAAGGATGTGTCCCAACAAAGGCATCTCTTGAGTACCAAAAATCCTTTTTTTTAATTTAGTGAACAAATTATTCTCCCTGAGAATTTGGAGTACAGTCCTGACATGTTTGACGTGCGAGTCCCAGTCTTTGGAAAACACCAAAATGTAATCCAAGTATACCACCAAGAAGAGCCCCATATAGTCTCTAAAAATATCATTTACGAAAGTCTGGAACACAGCTGGCGCATTACATAGACCGAAGGGTGTTAAAGGCAATCTTCCACTCATCCCCCTTACGAACTCTAATCAGGTTATAGGCCCCCCACAGGTCAAACGTAGAGAACCATTGGGCCCCCTGGACCAGATTACAGAGATCGGGGATGAGCGGAAGTGGGTGTTGGTACTTTATGGTAATATTGTTAAGCTGACGGTAATCGATACAGGATCGGAGCCCCCTGTCTTTCTTCCCCACAAAGAAGAAACCACCTACAGGTGATGAGGAGGGACGGATGTACCCCTTGGCCAGGCTCTCCTGGATATACTCGCTCATCGCTTCACGCTCAGGGCAAGATAGATTAAAGATTCTTCCTTTGGGGAGCTTGGCTCCAGGTACCAGGTCGATGGCGCAATCGTGTACTCGATGAGGAGGTAACTCTTCAGAGTCTCTTTTTGAAAAAACATCACTGAAGTCCTGAACAAATTCAGGATGAGTGTTCCCTTCCTCAACAAGACTGACCCTTAATGTGGACATACAAGATGACAAACACTTCTTACCCCAAGTAACAAGTTCCCCCGTCACCCAATCGAAGACGGGGTTATGCTTGTGCAACCAGGGGAGACCTAATAAAATCTTGGTGGGTAGCCCCTTAAGGACAAACATAGCACATTCCTCCAAGTGAATTGAACATCTTTAAACAAATCACGGGTAGACTGGAAAACATGCCCGCAAGCTAATGGGGAGGAGTCTACCCCTACCAGGGGAAGAGGAACAGACAAATCAATAAGCGGTAAACCAAATCGACAAAGCAAAACTGTGGGAAATAAAATTGGCAACAGGGAAGAGTAGGTAAAGGGTCTGTAATTCTGTCATGAACAAATACACAGTAAACAGTGAGGTCCCTGTTCTTCCCAAATCTCTGCCCCAACCTACTTGTACGACCCGACCTAAACAACGGCGCACAACTGGGCGGCGTTCCCTATACTGGTACAAGTGAAGCTGACAAACAGATAAGACAGAGACAGTACAAAATAACAAAGGGTCCCCTGGGAAGTACACAGAGGAAGAGGCAGGGCAATTGCGCAGCGGACAAGTCCGGGTGGAAAAGGCGGAGTCAGGCAGGCAGAGTCAAATCGGGAGAGTGCGGAAAAAACAAGTCAGAAGGCAAAGAAAAGTCAGGTCCGGTCACAAGGAGTCCAGCCAGCGTCAGGTCACAAGGAGTCAAAATGCAAGTCGCTCAGGGGAGTTTGAAACAAGGGAAAACACGAGGCAAGGTAACTCCAATTACAGACAAAGGCATACTATCCCAGGCTAAACTAAATAAGGAGAGGGCGGGACCTCAGGAACATCAGCCAGGCTTTGATTGGCCTGACGCTCCTGAGCTCCTATTGGCTGCAGACTGCCTCAGTACTATAAGATTACCGTCTGCTGGACCCTGTATCTAAGCCTACCTTGTGGTCGTTGGACTACGTCGGATTCCAGGACTACTTCGATGACGGCTTTTTTTATTATCAATAAAATGGTTAATGAGGGTTGTGTTTTTTTTTTATTTCAATAAAATATTTTTTCTATGTCTCTGTGTTTTTTTTAAAACTATATTACTACCGCCTTAGTGTGACAGCGGCCATTGCTAAGGCGGGGCTTAGTGTTAGCCGGTGCAGAGGCTAACACTAACCCCCTTTATTACCCCGGTACCCACCACCACCAGGGGTGCTGGGAAAAGCCGGGTACGATCCAGTACCTGACCATCTGTAGCGATGGTCGGCACCGGGGCGGCCGCAGGCTGCTATCAGGCTGGGAAAGGCCAGAAACAGTGGCCCTTCCCCCCTGGTAATGCTAGGGTGCTGCTGCTTTATTGTATCTGGCTGGTTATGAAAAATGGGTGGGATCCCACTTCATTTAAAAAAAATAATAATAAAAAATAATTGGACAGAACGATGCGGGGTCCCCCCCCAGTTTTCATAACCAGCCAGATACAATACAGCAGCAGGCAGCATTACCAGGGTGGAAGGGCCACTGTTCTTCGCCTATCCCAGCCTGATACTACCAGCCTGCGGCCGCCCCGGTTCCGAACATTCACTACAGATGGTCGGGTACTGGTTTGTACCCGGCTCCTCCCAGTACCGTGGGTACTGGGGTAATAATGGGGGTTAGTGTTAGCCTCTGCACCTGCTAACATTAAGCCCCGCCTTAGTAATGGAGGTTGTCAATCAGCCAGTGTCCATTACTAAGGCGGTAATAATAAAGTTTAAAAAAATACAAAGCACATAGAAAAAATATTTTATTGAAATAAAAAAAACACAACCCCATTAACTATTTTATTGAGAATAAAAATACGCTGTCATTGAAGTAGTCCACGAATCCGAAGTAGTCCAACAACCGAACTTGTAAAAAAACACAAACACACAAAAATAATTAGTAACACATAAAGAAGCAAAACAATTATTATTCTTACCTTTCCTGGGTCCAGCGCTGAAGCCGCAATGTCAGCGAGCTGGGCCCTATATCTAATCCTATAATGTGTGATACTGTCTGCTGGGCCCTATATCTAATCCTATAATGTGTGATACTGTCTGCTGGACCCTATATCTAATCCAATCATGTGTGATACTGTCTGCTGAGCTACTGTATATTATCTCATCATATGTGATAGTCTGCTGAGCTGTGTATCTAATGCTATCATGTGTGATACTGTCTGCTGGGCCCTCTCTATAATCCTATCATGTGTAATACTGACTGCTGAGCCACTGTATTTAATCCTATAATGTGTGATACTGTCTTCTGAGCTGTGTATCTAATCCCATCATGTGTGAAACTGTCTGCTGCGCTTTATATCTAATCTTATCATGTGCGATACTGTCTGCTGAGCCACTGTATCTAATCCTATCATGTGTGATACTGTCTGCTGGGCCACTGTATCTAATCCTATCCATAGTTTATAGGGTCGTAGTGCTAAAGATATGCTATGCTGTCTCCTATACACACACACATTTTTTTGGGCGGACAGATATGTATTGGGGCTATTTCCCCTGACATTTAAAGTCCTTAAAGGGAATGTGTTGCCAGAAAAACATGTTTTTTTTTTAAAAATTAAACATTTAGTGTGTGGGTGATTAAACACTGTTCAAATTTTTTTTATTTTTTTGCACGAGTCCAGGTAATATTATAAATTATTTCTAATTTATAATACTACCCATTTTTGGTCACTAGATGGCGGTGTTCCCAAAATTGCAGCATTGCAACATTGGGTTAAAAGCCCTCGCTCTAGTGAGCTCTCAGCATCCCCCCCTCCTTTATCCTGGCTAGTGCCGGGATAAACGAGGGGTTTGAACGATGTAACCTCCTACACTGTGTGTCGCCATTTTTTGAGCTAACCCACAGTGTAGTAGGTTTACATACAGTAGTAAACACACACAAACACGAACATACATTGAAATCTCTTTCCTGCTCCTGCCGCCGCGGCTCCCTCCGGCCCGTCCGCTCCGTTTGCTGCCACTGGTGCAAGTGCACAAATCCGGAAGCCGCGACCGGAAGTAGTAATATTACTGTCCGGCCGCGACTTCCGGTCCACAGGAATAGGACTGTGTGGGAGCGGCGCATGCGCAGTTCCCACACAGACGCCGTACACTGCAATCAATGGGACGGGAGCCGTTCGCAGTCCCTATGGGACTGTGGCTGCCGTATTCCATGTCTGTATGTGTCGTTAATCGACACACACAGAAATGGAACAAAAAATGGCAGCCCCCATAGGGAAGAAAAAGTGTAAAAATAAGAAAAAGTAAAACACAAACACACAAATGAATATAAACGTTTTTAATAAAGCACTAACATCTTTAACATATAAAAAAATAATTTGTGATGACACTGTTCCTTTAATGAAGCACCTGGCTGTTAGTGCTGCATTGTTGGGTCACTTAGGAGACCCGGCGATGCAACTTAAAGCTGCGGACCGTCGCCAGGAGAAGTTTGCAGGGGGGTGGGGCAATAAGAACTTTCACATCAGGGCCCATGAGCCTTTAGCTACGCCCCTGCCAGGTGTGCATGTTCTGAAGGCTTACATATATATTGTTAAAATACTTTTTCTTAGCCTGATAGTCCAGAATATATACAAGGTTGTCGCACGTTGAGTTGGTGAATGTATTACAGTTCGAATTGGCGGTGTGCCCCTAATTCTTTCTCACATTGTGGGCAAAAAATAGGTAATCTGTTGTAGTAAGAAGATGAATAGTGTACTAATATTGGTACCAGAAGAACGCGCGTCCAAAGGATGAAGAGGAATGTGGCGCTATGCCCCCGTCGGGTCATGGAAAATCACATTTAGGTAGATATGGACACCAATTGCGTTCGAGAGCGTCAGACTTTCTGGGCCATCAGGCACTTTCCTATCTTTTACTAACAAGATAGGAAACATTGGTGTGATAACACTTCTAAAAAATGCATCAATTCTGGAGATGAAATGGCCGGCTGAAAGGGTAGGAGGCTGGATTTTTTTTAACACCATGTCTGCATGTTCTGAAGGCTTACATGCATGTTGTTAAATTACTTTTTCTTAGCCTGATAGTCCAGAATATATACATGGTTGTCACACGTTGAGTCTGTGAATGTATTCCAGTACGAATTGGCGTTGTGCCCCTAATTCTTTCTCACATTGTGGGAAAAGAATAGGTAATTAGTTGTAGGAAGAAGAGGAATAGTGTACTAATATTGGTGCCAGAAGAACGCGCATCCAAAGGATGAAGAGGAATGTGGCGCTATGCCCCCGTCGGGTCATGGAAAATCACATTTAGGTAGATATGGACACCAATTGCATTCGAGAGCGTCTGACTTTCTGGGCCATCAGGCACTATCCTATCTTTCACCTACATGATAGGAATTCTTGGTGTGATAACACTTCTAAAAAATGCACCAATTCTGGAGATGGAATGGCTGGCTGAAGGGGTAGGAGGAGGCCGGATTTTTTTCTTTTAACACCATGTGTGCATGTCCTAAAGGCTTACATACACGCTGTTAAATAAATTTTTCTCAGTCTGATAGTCCAGAATAAGTAGAAGTTTGTCGCACGTTCAGTCGGCGAATGTGTTTCAGTTCGAATTGGCGTTGTCCCCTAATTCTCTCACATTGTGGGCAAAGAATGGTTAATTTGTTATAGTAAGAAGAGGAATAGTGTACCAATATTGGTACCAGAAGAACGCGCCTCCATAGGATGAAGAGGAACGTGGCGCGCTAGGCCCGCGTCGGATCACGGAGAATCACATTTAGGTAGATATAGTGTAATGTCGGGGTAGGGAGACCAACAGGTGAGCCCTAATCTAGCCGCCACTCAGTCCCTGCCTACTTGCACAGCCCGTCCTAGGCGACGGCGTACAACTGGGTGACGGTCCATAACGCTCACTATGTGCTTGACAGACAAAACAAGAGAAGGGAACACAGAAGTAAAGGGAAGTGGGGCAGTTGCCCACAGCAACACCGTGAGCAACAAGAGTAGTAGACGAGCCGAGTCAAACCAGGAGAGTACGCAATGACAAAAGCAGAAGAGGAGAATAGTCAGACAAGCAGGGTCAATATGAAGCAGTGGTAATAGCAGGAACAGCAGAGCTAGGAAACAAGAGAATCACAGGCAAAGGACAAGCAGCAGATGAAGGTATAATTAGACCAAGGGTGGGAGCTAGAACCGTCTGGTCAGGCTGTGATAGGTTCTCCCACTCCTCAGCCTACCAGCCTGAGTGGTAGCAGATCGAGTCACTCTATCAGACCTAGGAACAGATGCAGACTGATTAATCACGAGCGTCGACACAGAAGCCGTGTCTGGCAGATCCTTTACATATAGACACCAATTGCGTTCGAGAGCGTCGGACTTTCTGGGCCATCAGGCAATATCCTATCTTTCACCTATATGATAGAAATTTTTGGTGTGATAACACTTCTAAAAAATGCACCAATTTTGGAGATGGAATGGCCGGCTGAAGGGGTAGGAGGCCGGATTTTTTTCTTTTAACAGCATGTGTCAATGTCCTGAAGGCTTACATACATGTTGTTAAATACATTTTTCTCAGCCTGATAGTCCAGAATATATAGAAGTTTGTCGCACGTTCAGTCGGCGAATGTTTCAATTCGAATTGGCGTTGTGCCCCTAATTCTTTCTCACATTGTGGGCAAAGAATGGGTAATTTGTTGTAGGAAGAAGAGGAATAGTGTATTAATACTGTTACCAGAAGAACGCGCCTCCATAGGATGAAGAGGAACATCGCGCTACGCCCCCATCGGATCATGGAGAATCACATTTAGGTAGATATGGACACCAATTGCGTTTGAGAGCGTCGTACTTTCTGGGCCATCAAGCACTTTCCTATCTTTCACCTACATGATAGGAATTTTTGGTGTGATAACACTTCTTGCTGATTTTGTAAGTTTGCCCACTGTCAAAGACATGAACAGTCTAGAATTTTTAGGCTAGGTTAATTTTAACAGTGAGAGATAGATTATATTTAAAAAAAAAACTGAAAATCACATAGTCAAAATGATATATATTTATTTGCATTGTGCACAGAGAAATAAGTATTTGATCCCTTTGGCAAACAAGACTTAATACTTGGTGGCAAAACCCTTGTTGGCAAGCACAGCAGTCAGACGGATTTTGAAGTTGATGATGAGGTTTGCACACGTTAGATGGAATTTTGGCCCACTCCTCTTTGCAGATCATCTGTAAATCATTAAGATTTCGAGGCTGTCGCTTGGCAACTCGGATTTTCAGCTCCCTCCATAAGTTTTCGATGGGATAAATGTCTGGAGACTGGCTAGGCCACTCCATGACCTTAATGTGCTTCTTTTTGAGCCACCCCTTTGTTGCCTTGGCTGTATGTTTCGGGTCATTGTCGTGCTGGAAGACCCAGCCACGAGCCATTTTTAATGTCCTGGTGGAGGGAAGGATGTTGTCACTCAGGATTTGACGGTACATGGCTCCATCCATTTTCCCATTGATGCGGTGAAGTAGTCCTGTGCCCTTAGCAGAGAAACACCCCCAAAACGTAATGTTTCCACCTCCATGCTTGACAGTGGGGATGGTGTTCTTTGGGTCATAGGCAGCATTTTTCTTCCTCCAAACAAGGAGAGTTGAGTTAATGCCAAAGAGTTCAATTCTAGTCTCATCTGACCACAGCACCTTCTCCCAATCACTCTCAGAATCATCCAGATGTTCATTTGCAAACTTCAGGACGGGCCTGTACATGTGCCTTCTTGAGCAGGGGGACCTTGCGGGCACTGCAGGATTTTAATCCATTACGGCGTACTGTGTTACCAATGGTTTTCTTGGTGACTGTGGTCCCAGCTGCCTTGAGATCATTAACAAGTTCCCCCCGTGTAGTTTTCGGCTGAGCGCTCACCTTCCTCAGGATCAAGGATACCCCACGAGGTGAGATTTTGCATGGAGCCCCAGCTCGATGTCGATTGACAGTCATTTTGTATGTCTTCCATTTTCTTACTATTGCACCAACAGTTGTCTCCTTCTCACCCAGCGTCTTACTTATGGTTTTGTAGCCCATTCCAGCCTTGTGCAGGTCTATGATCTTGTCCCTGACATCCTTAGAAAGCTCTTTGGTCTTGCCCATGTTGCAGAGGTTAGAGTCAGACTGATTAATTGAGTCTGTGGACAGGAATCTTTTATACAGGTGACCATTTAAGACAACGGTCTTTAATGCAGGCACCAAGTTGATTTGGAGCGTGTAACTGGTCTGGAGGAGGCTGAACTCTTAATGGTTGATAGGGGATCAAATACTTATTTCTCTGTGCAAAATGCAAATAAATATATATAATTTTGACAATGTGATTTTTTTTTTATATAATCTATCTCTCACTGGTAAAATTAACCTAGCCTAAAAATTCTAGACTGTTCATGACTTTGACAGTGGGCAAACTTACAAAATCAGCAAGGGATCAAATAACTATTTCCTTCACTGTACATGTTGTTAAATAAATTTTTCTTGAGGAAAGAGGGTGGCGCCTGCGCACCACTGTCTTGATTCTGTTCAATGGGCGTTACGGAAACAGCTGAGCAGCGCTTGCTCATCTGTTTCCAGAACTGCCATTCATTGCCAGGATTCTGCGACCGCACCAGGGGATACGGGGATTGGGAGGCCCCCATTCTTGATATAGTTGAGGTCCCAGAGCTGGAACCCACATCTGTCAGACATTTATGGGAAATCCCTTTAAGTTATGCATCACCAAGAATGCTTGCTTGCGACACACCCACGAAAAATTGCTGATGCTTTTTACAGATTACCATGCTTTGTACGATTTAAGAGGATTTTGCTACATTAAAGGCTTTCCCTTTATTAACCTCGACATTTCTGGAGTCTGTCGCTGCTGATGCGGTCTTCAGATAGTTAGATAGTTACATAGTTAGTACGTTTGAAAAAAGACACATATCCATCAAGTTCAACCAAGGTACGGGAAAAGGGAAGGTAAAAATTTCTACACAAAGGAGCTAATATTTTTTTGTTCCAGGAAATGATCTAAGCCTTTTTTAAAACCATCTAATGTTAATCATTTTCCGCCTTAGGCATCTTTTTTCAAGGCTAAATAGGTTTAATTCTTTTAATCTTTTCTCACAACTTAGATTCTCCATGCTCCTTATTAGCTTCGCTGCTCTTCTTTGTATTTTTTCCAACTTCAGGGCATCCTTTCTATGAACTGGAGCCCAGAACTGAACTGCATATTCTAGATGAAGCCTCACTAATGCTTTGTAAAGTGGTAATATTAGATCCCTGTCCCGCGAGTCCATGCCTCTTTTAATACACGACAATATCTTGCTGGCCTTTGAAGCAGCTGATTGACATTGCATGCTGTTATTTAGTTTATGATTTACAGTACACCCAAGTCCTTCTCAACAAGTGACTCCCCCAGTGTAGCTGCCCCTAGGACATATGATGCATGCAGGTTGTTGGTACCTAGATGCATAACATTTATCTACATTAAAACTTAATTTACCAAGTGGACGCCCAAACACTAAGTTTGTTTAAATCCGCTGTAATTCACGAACATCTTCTATAGACTGAACATTACTACATAGCTTGGGGTCATCTGCAAAAATAGAAATAATTAATAAATAATTAATAAATAGGTTGAATAATAGTGATTCCAGAACGGAACCCTGGGGTACACCACTTATAACCGGGGACCATTCAGAGTAGGAATCATTGACCATAACTCTCTGGATACGGTCCTTCAGCCAATTCTCAATCCAGTTACAAACGATACTTTCTATAGTCCTTAATTTAACCATTAGACGTCTATGAGGAACAGTGTCAAATGCCTTTGCAAAGTCAAAAAACACTACATCCACAGCGTCCCCTCTGTCTAGGCTTCTGCTCACCTCTTCATAAAAACAAATCAGTTTGGTTTGACAACTTCTGTCCTTAGTAAAACCATGCTGGCTGTCACTTATAATACTATTTTTTGTCACATAATCCTGTATATAGTCCCTCAATAGCCCCTCAAACATTTTCCCCACGATGGATGTTAAGCTTACTGGTCTATAATTACCCGGGCAAGACCTAGAGCCCTTTTTGAAAATAGGCACCACATTTGCCATGCGCCAGTCCCTAGGCACTATACCAGTAACTAGAGAATCTGTAAATATTATAAAGATGACCTTTCTAAGCTGAATTGCCCAATCACTAATTTAGATATTTTGCAAGACCTAAAAATATCTATCTAAGTTGGATCTGATGGATATGTTGGGGAGTATTATGTCTTTCAGCATTCCCTACTCCCCTATTTGAATCGCTTATTCAATCACATTTCTACTTCAAATTCTGCCAAAGATGCTATATGTCACAGTTGTCACTCCCTAGGAAAATCACCAGGAAAATCTCCACATTAGCCAGCTAATTTCCAGCCTCTCTCTCTGTTAAATACGGATCGTAAGCTTCTTTCTAAAAATTTGGCATCCAGAATTCACAAATTGTTACCTTCCCTTCTATCCCCAGATCAAGTAGGGTTTGTAGAGGGGAGACAGTGTAGAGATGGCACAAGAAGAATAATGAATCTTCTCCATGTAGTGAAGTTTTCTAAAACTCCCAGGGAATTCCTGTCTCTTAAAGAGGCTCTGTCACCAGATTTTGCAACCCCTATCTGCTATTGCAGCAGATAGGCGCTGCAATGTAGATTACAGTAACGTTTTTATTTTTAAAAAACGAGCATTTTTGGCCACGTTATGACCATTTTTGTATTTATGCAAATGAGGCTTGCAAAAGTCCAAGTGGGCGTGTTTAAAGTAAAAGTCCAACTGGGTGTGTATTATGTGCGTACATCGGGGCATTTTTACTACTTTTACTAGCTGGGCGTTCTGACGAGAAGTATCATCCACTTCTCTTCAGAACGCCCAGCTTCTGGCAGTGCAGACACACAGCGTGTTCTCGAGAGATCACGCTGTGACGTCACTCACTTCCTGCCCCAGGTCCTGCATCGTGTCGGCCACATCGGCACCAGAGGCTACAGTTGATTCTGCAGCAGCATCAGCGTTTGCAGGTAAGTAGCTACATCGACTTACCTGCAAACGCTGATGCTGCTGCAGAATCAACTGTAGCCTCTGGTGCCGATGTGTCCTCGCTCGTCCGACACGATGCAGGACCTGTGAGTGACGTCACAGAGTGATCTCTCGAGAACACGCTGTGTGTCTGCACTGCCAGAAGCTGTGCGTTCTGAAGAGAAGTGGATGATACTTCTCGTCAGAACGCCCAGCTAGTAAAAGTAGTAAAAACGCCCCGATGTACGCACATAATACACGCCCAGTTGGACTTTTACTTTAAACACGCCCACTTGGACTTTTGCAAGCCTCATTTGCATAAATACAAAAATGGTCATAACTTGGCCAAAAATGCTCGTTTTTTTAAAAATAAAAACGTTACTGTAATCTACATTGCAGTGCCTATCTGCTGCAATAGCAGATAGGGGTTGCAAAATCTGGTGACAGAGCCTCTTTAATGCTGAAAAAGCATTTGACCGGGGGGTTCCTGAAAGCACTTTTGCATAAATTTGGTTTTCTTGGGGAAATTGTAAATGCCATTATGTGTCTATATTATAGACCTGTAACCCAGGCCTCTAGGTTTCTATCCAAGCGGTTTGACATTTCTAATGGCGAGCATTAAGATTGCCCACTGTCTCCTCTTGTTTTTGCTCTTATAATGGAACCTCTGGCGGAAAGATTGAGGACCTCACGGGAGAAAAGACAGTTGAGGGTGGGCACCAAAAAACAGGTTATTGGTTTATATGCTCATCACGTCATTCTGTCCTTGGCCGGAGATTTCCTTGTCAGGAGCAACTAGTATTCTCATGGAATTTTCTTCTGTATCGTATTATAAACTGAATGTTTCCAAATCCCATATCTTGCCTTTTTATATTCCGGAGAGGACAAAGCACGGGATAGTTATGCATCACAAATTGCAGTGGGTCCCCAATCATACCTTCTATTTGTGGATTCTCTTGTCGAATACTATGGGCAATTTTATTACTACTTTCAAGTCTTATCGGCTGAATTGAAAGCCGATTATGCGAACTCTAAACACCATCTGTCATGGATTGCAAGAATTAATGCTGTAAAAAGACTTATCTTGCCTAAGATACTATATGAATTTAGAAGTCTGCATCTATGTAAACCAATGACACTTCTTCACCAACTCCAAACTGATATGCTGCATTTTATTTGGGGATATTCCAGACCTATAGTTAACAAATCTGCATTGTACCCATCTATACGACACTGTGGGTTGGGGGTGATAAAACTACCCAGGTATTATAAGGCTAACTTAGTAATCAAATTAAAGCATGGTGGCCACCGTCTAGTCCTCAACAATAACTGCATTTTGAGGAGTCATTTGTTGAAGGGTCATCTCTTAAATAATTTTTAGCTGCTCAAGCTCTTAAAGCATTGTTTCCAACTAATGCTATCTACTATGCAAGCCACCAGTTCTATGTGGAGGTCTATTATACTTACAAATACGTTTTTTTTATTCCTTCCCCGTCGGATATTCTTTTGCACGTTTTTGGAATACCATATACTTTTCTTAGATCTTGGGGAATGGAATTCGAGAGGTATTGATACTTTAGCTCATCTGTATAACAATCTTTTATTCTTCTTGATTTTTCCTAACCAAACTCTGTGTTTTACCAGTTCCTGCAAATTAACTATGGTTGAAAGAAAAGGTCTAAACAGCACCGTAATTCTCAGTATCCGCTCATTGTTGAATGTTTCTTGGGAACATGTATGGCTGTTAGAGGATTATCTTTGACTTCTGCTTCTCTAGGAGCTCAGGCCTCTCCCAATAAAAATGTATGGATAAGTGGGAGGAGGAGCCTCAAACCACGTTCTCTATGGACGAGGGGAGAGAAGCTTTTTACTGGTCAAATTAAATACTTGCATTGTATAAATCATGCAGAACAGAATGATACAATTGCGATGGTATTTAACTCCTGTAAGATTGTCCCATATTTTTCCTAATGATCAGTCTACATGTTGGAGAGGTTGTTGACATACTGGAACTATGCTACATATGTGGTGGTCTTGTCCTTATCTGGCTCCATTGTGGAAGACAGTATTTAATCTCTCAAATTACTGGCTTTAATATTCCACACTTGCCTGCATTAGTAGTATGTTTAGGCCCAAAAAAATATTCATATAAAAAAAAACATTTTAACGGCTTCTCGCAAGGTGATTGTAAGTGAAAACTAGCTCTTACCCAACTTACGGAGGTGGTAGCTCTGGTGAACCAACATATGTAGCATCAGATCATATATGCACGTTGTAATGATGGGGGTAGGGAAACGGACAAGTGAGCCCTAATCTACCCGCCACTCTGTCCCTGCCTACTTGCAACGACCCGCCCTAGGCGACGGGGTACAACTGGGCGGCGGTCCCTACGCTCAGTAAGTGCACGAGACAAACAGACAAGGGTACACAAAGCTAAGGGAAATGATGCAGTTGCCCACGGCAACACCGTGAGCAACAAGAGTGGTGAAAGAGCCGAGTCAAACCAGGAGTGTACGAGGTACCAAGCGCAGAGCAGGAGAGTAGTCAGTAAGCCAGGGTCAGTATGGAGCAGGATCAAATAGTTAGAAGCTGCAGCTGGGCCAGGAAACCACACGAGAAGAATCACAAGCAAAGGAGGAACAGGAAAGGCAGGCATAAATAGACAGAGGGCGGGAGCCTGCCAGCCTGAGTGGTGGAAGCTGGAGTCAGTCTCAGAGACATAGACTCAGGTGCAGACTGATTACCTATGGGCGTATACACAGAAGTTGTGCCTGGCAGATCCTTTACAGTACCCCCCTTTTATGAGGGGCCACCGGACCCTTTCTAAGTGGACCTGGTTTATTGGGGAAACGAAGGTGGAACTTCCTGACCAATACATCAGCGTGAACATCCCGGGCGGGTACCCAAGTCCTCTCCTCAGGCCCGTATCCTCTCCAATGGACCAGGTACTGGAGGGAGCCTTGGACCATCTTGCTGTCCACAATCTTGGCCACCTCGAATTCCAACCCCTCAGGGGTGAAAACGGGAACAGGAGGTTTCCTCGAGGGAGCCAAGGACGGGGAGCAGCGTTTAAGGAGGGAGGCATGAAACACGTCGTGTATTCGAAAAGATGGGGGCAGCTCCAGTCGGAAGGAGACAGGATTGAGGACTTCAATGACCTTATACGGCCCAATAAACCGGGGAGCAAACTTCTTGGACGGAACCCTAAGGCGCAAGTTCCTAGACGATAACCATACCAGATCCCCGACCATAAACAAGGGGTTAGCAGAACGTCTTCTATCAGCCTGAGTTTTTTGTACGCTCTGGGACGCCTCTAGGTTCTTCTGAACCTGGGCCCAGACTCTGCACAGTTCCCGATGAACGACATCTACCTCGGGATTGTTGGAACCACCAGGTGAAACGGAGGAGAACCGTGGATTAAACCCAAAATTACAGAAAAAGGGGGAGACCCCTGACGAGTTACTGACCCGGTTATTAAGGGAAAATTCGGCGAGGGGAATGAATGAGACCCAATCATATTGACAGTCCGAGATAAAACACCTTAAATATTGTTCTAGAGATTGATTAGTCCTCTCAGTTTGGCCATTAGTTTCAGGATGGAAGGCAGAGGAGAAGGACAGATCAATCTCCAACTTTTTACAGAAGGCTCTCCAAAACAATGAAACAAATTGTACCCCTGTCCGAAACAATATTGACAGGGACCCCATGGAGACGCAGGATGTGTTTGACAAACAAGGTAGCTAACGTCTTGGCATTGGGTAGTTTCTTGAGGGGCACAAAGTGGCACATCTTACTGAAGCGGTCTACTACAACCCACACCACCGACTTGCCTTGAGATGGAGGCAAATCGGTGATAAAATCCATGGAGATATGGGTCCAAGGTCTCTGGGTAATGGGCAAAGAACGTAGTAAGCCTGCTGGTCGGGACCTGGGAGTCTTGGACCTAGCACAAACCTCACAAGCGGCGACGTAGGCCTTAACGTCTTTAGGCAACCCAGGCCACCAATAGTTTCTGGCAATGAGATGTTTGGTACCCAGGACGCCTGGATGACCAGATAGTGCGGAGTCATGATTTTCCCTAAGTACCCTTAGCCGGAATTGCAGGGGAACAAACAGCTTGTCCTCAGGAAGGTTCCCGGGAGCTGAACCTTGATCAGCCGCAATTTCAGAGACTAAATCAGAATCAATAGAAGAAATGATTATACCAGGAGGCAAAATACAAGCAGGATCTTCCTCCGACGGAGGGCTGGCCATGAAGCTACGCGACAGTGCATCGGCCTTAATATTTTTAGACCCAGCCCTATTAGGTAACCAAAAAGTTGAATCTGGTAAAAAATAGCGCCCATCGAGCTTGTCTCGGGTTTAGCCTCCGGGCAGATTCTAGGAAAACCAGATTCTTGTGGTCGGTAAGGACCGTTACCTGGTGCCTAGCCCCCTCCAGGAAGTGGCGCCACTCTTCAAATGCCCATTTAATGGCTAAGAGTTCGCGGTTGCCAATATCATAGTTACTCTCAGGGGGCAAAAACTTCCTGGAGAAGTAGGCACAGGGACGGAGATGGGTGAGGGACCTGGTACCCTGGGACAAGACAGCCCCCACTCCCACCTCGGATGTGTCAACTTCCACGATAAATAGCTCCATTTGGTTGGGCTGAACCAGCGCCGGGGCCGAGATAAAGCCCTTCTTAAGGACCTCAAAAGCCTGGACAGCCTCAGGAGGCCAGTGGAGGAGATCAGCACCTTTGCGAGTGAGGTCCGTAAGAGGCTTAGCGATGACCGAAAAGTTAGCAATAAATCTCCTGTAATAATTAGCGAAGCCCAAGAAACACTGTAACGCCTTCAGGGAGGCAGGTTGGACCCATTCCGCCACAGTCTGGACCTTGGCGGGGTCCATGCGGAATTCATGAGGAGTGAGGATTTGACCCAAAAATTGTATCTCCTGTACCCCAAACACACATTTTTCAGTTTTCACAAAGTTTGTTTTCCCGAAGGACCTGGAGCACCTTCCTGACATGCTCAATGTGGGAGAACAAGTCCTTGGAAAACACCAGTATGTCATCAAGGTACACTACAAGAAATACCCCCAGGTAATCTCTTAAAATCTCATTTATGAAATTCTGGAAGACCGCAGGATCATTACACAACCCAAAGAGCATGACGAGGTATTCGAAATGCCCTTCGGGCGTGTTAAACGCAGTCTTCCACTCATCCCCCTCTTTGATGCGGATAAGGTTATACGCCCCCCGTAGATCAAACTTAGAGAACCATTGGGCCCCCTGAACCTGATTAGAGAGATCAGGAATCAAAGGAAGGGGATACTGGTTCCTTACAGTGACCTTATTCAAGTTACGGTAGTCAATGCATAGCCTAAGACCACCATCCTTCTTCCCTACGAAGAAGAAGCCAGCACCTACCGGAGAAGTAGAGGGGCGAATGTAACCCTTGGCCAGGCATTCCTGGATATACTCTCTCATGGCTTCACGTTCGGGACAAGAAAGATTAAATATCCTACCCTTAGGGAGCTTAGCTCCTGGTACCAATTCGATAGCGCAATCGTATTCTCTATGAGGAGGTAACACTTCGGAGGCCTCCTTAGAGAAAACATCAGCGAAGTCCTGAACAAACTCAGGTAGTGTGTTCACCTGCTCAGGGGGAGAAATAGAATTAACAGAAAAACATGACGTCAAGCATTCATTACCCCATTTGGTAAGCTCCCCAGTATTCCAGTCAAACGTGGGATTATGCAACTGCAACCAGGGAAGGCCTAAAACCAAATCGGACGATAATCCCTGCATCAACAGTACAGAGCACTGCTCCAAATGCATGGAGCCAACAAGGAGTTCAAAAACAGGGATATGCTGTGTAAAATAACCATTAGCAAGAGGAGTGGAGTCGATACCCACTACCGGGACAGGTTTAGGCAAATCAATAAAAGGCATAGCTAGAGACATAGCAAATTCCACAGACATGATATTAGCAGAAGACCCTGAATCCACGAAGGCACTGCCGGTAGCAGACCTACCACCAAAAGAGACCTGAAAGGGAAGCAAGATTTTATTACGTTTCATATTTACGGGAAATACCTGTGCGCCCAAGTGACCTCCCCGATGATCACTTAGGTGCGGAAGTTTTCCGGCTGCTTATTCTTACACCTAGGACAGGTGTTCACTTGATGCTTGTCATCCCCACAATAGAAGCAGAGACCATTCTTCCTGCGGAACTCTCTACGTTGTCGGGGGGACACGGAGGCCCCGAGTTGCATAGGTACCTCCGAGTCTTCCGTGGAAGAGCGAAGCAACGGGACCTCGGGAGGCATCATGGGGGAGTCAGAGGGGAAAACACAAAAACGTTCAAGTTGTCGTTCCCTGAGACGTCGGTCAAGTCGTACCGCTAAAGCCATAACCTGGTCTAGGGAGTCACAAGAGGGATAACTAACTAGCAGGTCTTTCAGGGCGTTCGACAGACCCAACCTAAAATGGCACCTTAACGCAGGGTCATTCCACCGAGAAGATACGCACCACTTCCTAAAGTCAGAACAATACTCCTCAACAGGTCTCTTACCCTGACGTAAGGTCACCAGCTGACTCTCGGCAAAGGCAGTTCTGTCAGTCTCGTCATAAATGAGTCCGAGAGCAGAAAAGAAACGATCAACGGAGGAAAGTTCAGGGGCGTCAGGAGCCAAGGAGAAGGCCCACTCTTGGGGCCCTTCCTGGAGCCGGGACATAATTATACCCACCCGCTGGCTCTCAGAACCTGAGGAGTGAGGCTTTAAGCGAAAGTAGAGCCTACAACTCTCCCGAAAGGAGAGGAAAGTCCTCCGGTCCCCTGAGAACCGGTCAGGCAACTTGAGGTGGGGTTCAAGAGGTGAGGTGAGGGGCACTACCATGGTAGCGTCAGGCTGGTTGACCCTCTGAGCCAGGGCCTGGACCTGTAGGGAGAGACCCTGCATATGCTGGGCCAGGGTCTCAAGGGGGTCCATAGTAGAGTCAGGGACCAGGGTAGACTAGGTATATGGGCTTGTGATTATGTAATGATGGGGGTAGGGAAACGGACAAGTGAGCCCTAATCTACCCGCCACTCTGTCCCTGCCTACTTGCAACGACCCGCCCTAGGCGACGGGGTACAACTGGGCGGCGGTCCCTACGCTCAGTAAGTGCACGAGACAAACAGCCAAGGGTACACAAAGCTAAGGGAAATGGGGCAGTTGACCACGGCAACACCGTGAGCAACAAGAGTGGTGAACGAGCCGAGTCAAACCAGGAGTGTGCGAGGTACCAAACGCAGAGCAGGAGAGTAATCAGTAAGCCAGGGTCAGTATGGAGCAGGATCAAATAGTTAGAAGCTGTAGCTGGGCCAGGAAACCACACGAGAAGAATCACAAGCAAAGGAGGAACAGGAAAGGCAGGCATAAATAGACAGAGGGCGGGAGCTAGCTCCGTCTGGCCAGGCTGCGATAGGCTCTCCCACACCTAAGCCTGCCAGCCTGAGTGGTGGAAGCTGGAGTCAGTCTCAGAGACATAGACTCAGGTGCAGACTGATTACCTATGGGCGTATACACAGAAGTTGTGCCTGGCAGATCCTTTACACACGTAACTTGCAACCTAGGACAAAACGGTCTAACCAATGGGGATTGTGGATGGAGAGTCCACACGTAACTGGCTTGCCCGAATCTGTACTGACAGGTGTGTTGCCTATAGGTGGAGAAATCCCCATTTGTAACCATGTATATACATATCATATACATATGTAGACATGGTATTTGTTTTCTAGACATTGCCATTATTTTAGCTGGTTGCATCCAGTCCTGTTGTCGTTTTCTTTGTGTACACACAAGCTATTTTTTTCTTTCTGTTCATTAAATTATTTTGTAGATGCTTGCTACGGGCCTAAGACAGTGTTTTGCATGTATGTTTCACCGATCTTTTACTAACCTTGGTATGTGACATATGCTGCTGTTCTTATATCCTGGATTTTATATGAAGTACATACGGTTGGAAACAGAATGTCTTCTTACAATAAAAATTGATTAGATTCAAAAAGCGATCAAATAGCCGTATCTATCCAACAGTGGCACCAATAAAAACTACAATTTGTCCTGCAAAAAAATAAGCCCCTATACAGCTACATCAGCAGAAAAATAAAAAGTTCCTCTACACCTTCCAAAAACCATAATTTTTTTATTTTTCCATCAATATAGCCGTATGGGGACTCATTTTTTGCATGACAAGTTGAAGTTTTTTTACTGCACTATTTATTGTACCATATAATAGGACACTGGAAAAAAAAATTGCTGGGCATAATGGGGAGAAAAACCTGATTCCTCTATTTTATTCTTGGATTTCGTTTGAACAACGTTCACCAAGCGGTGAAAATGACATTTTTGATGGGACAAGCTGTAGCTTTTATTCGTACCATTTTTTTTTTCTAACATTCTTTATTTTTGGGTCTTTTTCAATACACCTAAATCATAACAAGCCAAAAGTATACAGCAATACAGAAAATATACGCATCCATCTTACATATTGAATCAGCAAAAAAAAAAAAAACACGCATAGAGCATCAAAAAATAAACAAGCCGTTTTATGCATATGACACATTTCTATAATAAAACACAGACCTCTGTACCAGCAGAGGCGAAGTTAATACAATGGACAGGGTACCCGGACATCTAGGACACAGAGCTATACATTACCAACGATACTGAAAATCCGTCCAGGACAGTGGGCACCACGGCAGGCGGCCAGGTAGCACAGCTTGTGACGAAGCATCACGTACGTACTCCACATCGGATAGAGGAGAAAGCAAGCAAACAGAACCAGAGGACCCAGACTCTCATTCTCAACCTCAAGGCGGATCAAGCCAACACTCCCCCCTGCTATGTCCTATAAGGCCTATGCATAGAGGAGATATTCTTCCGACTCACAGAACTCCTGCCACTTCTGCCATACCAAATCTTCCCGCTCTCTGACATTCTCGCTGGGCCTGTGTTGCCTCCTCCATTCTCTGCAGCAACAAAATCTCCTGAAACCATTCAGTGATGGTTGGCACACTACTGGTTTTCCCATAACCGTGGAATAACTGTGCGGGCTGCGATCAACAGAAAACTGATCAGAGTTTTCGAATATGTTTTAATCGCTCCAGGGAGCATGGAAAGAAGCAACACCTCCGGGGTGTTGGGGAGCACTTGGCTTGTGATTTTTTGTATAAGGTCCACCACCATTGCCCAGAATGAGTGAATCAACGGGCACTCCCACCAAATGTGCAGCATCGTACCCCCTACTTTGCCACACCGCCAACATTCATCTGGTACCGCCGGGTAGAAGGAATTGAGCAATGCTGGTACCCTATACAAGCGCGACAAGATTTTATAGTTTGTTTCCTGGGCCTTGCAGGAGATGGAGAAACTGTGACACATATTAAAAGCTTTTGACCAATCCGCCGACGATGGAGGCGACGTAAGCTCTCTCTCCCATCCTCTCACATAGGAAGGTGGAACCTCATTATGTAATTCTTGCAAACACTTATAGAGAAGGGAAATAGCCCACTCCGGAGGGGAATCAGCAACACACAGCTGTTCTATCGGTGTTAGGTTTCTGTTCAAAGACAGCCTCTCCCTATTAGCAGTCTAGAAGTGTTGTAGCTGTAAAAAATCCCAGCGCCCAACCGATGATCTCTCTGGCTCCGAGACAAGTGCCTCAAAGGACTTCAAACCCTGACCCGTCAGAACATGACGAAACGTCAGTGGCAAAGGCCTGGACGAAAAGGACAAGAAGGTAGACTGCTTACCCGGCGGAAAGTCCGCATTATGAGATATCGCCACTAATGGGCCATCGGGAGGGATCCCCATAGCCAGACTTCGATAGCGTTTATAGGCAAGTACCACCTGTCCCGCCACCAAAGGGAGCATAGCGTTCTCCCTCCCCTTAAAGTACCTCCCCCGGAGCCACAGAAGGACCGTGAGAGGCACCAGCGCCAGAAGATTCTCCAGCCTCACCCACAATTTAGAGTCCGCATGATGGAACCAATCCAAGATCCTAGCACTCACTGCCGCAAAATAGTAGGCCAAACAGTCAGGCAATCCTAACCCCCCGTTCCGCTTACTCTTGAACAGGGTAGCTTTTGCTATTCGCGGTGGTCTGCCCCACCAAACAAACCTGGCCAGTGCTTTGTTTAACTGAAGAAAAAAAACCCTGGGCAAGATACACGGGACCGTCTGAAAAATATACATTAAGCGCGGCAAGATATTTATCTTTATCACGCTTATTCTACCCAACCACGAAAAGTCCTTGGGCTCCCATTTGTCTAAGTCGGCTCTGAGAGTTTGAAGGATAGGCAGAAAATTGAGAGAGTAGGAGTCCGCAAGAGCCACAGGTATCTGCACCCCTAGATATTTCAACGAGCCCGTCTGCCATGAAAAAGGATAGTTGCTACGTACCTGCTGGGCGTCCTCCCCTGATAAAGATATGTTCATAGCCTCGCAATTAGACATGTTCATCTTGTAGTTACTATAATAGCTATACGTTCGAATGGCTTTCATCAGGGGCGGCAATGTGAGGTGTGGGCTTGTAATATAAAACAATAAATCGTCAGCAAACGCTGACACCTTAAAATGCATCTCCCAAACTTGCACCCCCTGAAGGTCAGCATTGTGTCGAACTGCTACCAAAAGATGCTCCATCACCACCGCAAACAGCAGGGGCGACAGTGGGCAGCCCTGTCTAGTCCCATTACTAATCCTAAATGGCGAAGAAAGAGATCCATTAACCCTAACCCTCGCCTGGGGATCATTGTAAAGGGACATTATACGCGTCACCATTAGGCGACCAACTCCCATCTGGCTCAGAGCCGCCTCCAAAAATCCCCAACCCACCCGGTCAAAGGCCTTCTCCGCATCCAGCGACAACAGCATACAGGGCATTCTATTCTTGGTCACATGATGAATCAAAGAGAAGGTCTTTATTGTTTTGTCTCTGGCTTTGCGTCTTGGGATAAATCCCACTTGATCCGGGTGAATCAGGGATCCCAGGAACCCGGCTAATCTATTTGCTATCAATTTAGCGTACATCTTAGCGTCTGTGTTAATGAGAGAGATTGGCCTGTAGTTCGCACAATGTTGCGGATCCCTACCCCCCTTCGGTATGACCGTGACACGAGCCTGTAAAAACGAAAATCGGGGAACTTCACTTGTTCCGAAATAGAATTAAACGACTCCTGCAGCGGCGTCACTAAGTCCTCTGCCAGGGATTTGTAAAATCCCGCCGTGTACCCATCGGGCCCCGGGCTCTTCCCTGCCGGTAATGCTTTAATAACCTGCAGTAACTCCTCCCTGGAGAATGGTGAATCCAGGCCCACAGCCTCCTCCGCAGACAACGGAGGCAACGCTGTGTCCCTAATGTATTCAGCTAACGAGAGCGGTGTTTCGGTCAGAGCAGTACCCAGGGTAGGAGGGCAGGTCATAAAGCGAGGAATAATACTCGCAGAAGACCGATGCTATATCCTCAGTCTTAAACGCCAAGTCCCCTGCTACAGTTTGTATCGAGGGAATAAAGGAAGACGCCCCCCGTTCCCGCAATGCCCTCGCCAACGCCTTTCCCGCCGTATTACCCCACTCATAATAATAGCGGGGACACACCTGACGGAGCCGAGCACTCTGCTTATCTAGCAGAAGTTGGATCTCATGGCGTGTCCTAGAAAGCTCCCTAAGAGTGCGCTCTTGTAACGTCTGCTTATGCTGGGATTCTAGGGACTGTACGCTTACTAAAAATGCCTGTAGCTTCGACCCCCTCTCCCTCTTAAGGCGAGCTCCGTGATTGATGAGTACTCCCCGAAGCACGCATTTCAGAGCCTCCCACTTCACCGCTGGGGCCGTGTCATCTCTAGCGTGATCCCCCCCTAAAATTCTCCACCGTTTGTTTCAATTCTGTCCTACACAATAGGTCCTTCAGCAAAGATTTATTTAAGCGCCAAGTAAAGTCACTGCGACGCTGCGGTGAAAAACGCAGTACACAAGACACCGGAGCATGGTCAGATAGAAGCACACTACCGATAGAGGACTCTTTCACAAAAGACAATAGACTATGGTGAACCATAACGTAATCTATCCTGCTGTAGGAGTTATGTGCGAACGAATACAAAGTGAAGTCCCTATCGTCTGGGTGGGTCAGCCTCCACACATCACAAAGCCGCATATCTCTAAGCCTCTTCCTCAATTTGTTTAATTTATTGTAGGCCAGGGAAGTCCGCCCAGAGGACGTGTCAAGCAATGGGTTAAGGGCCAGATTAAAGTCCCCACACAGGATAGGCGCACCTGATGGGAAAGCGCTCAACTCTGCCAACATCTTCAGGAAAAAAGGAACCTGGTTGGTGTTTGGGGCATAAATATTGGCTATCGTGACCGTGCGGACCCCCACCTCACATTTCAGAAATAGAAACCGTGCCTCTGAATCCACATAGGTATCTCTCTACCCTGAAATGGCTTAAGCAGAAAATAGACACCCCCCGAGTCTTGCCCTGCGGATTACTGCAGTGGTATACCACCGGATAGTATTTATTGCGAATAGTTGGAACCTGATCCGCCCGGAAGTGAGTTTCCTGAACACAAAGCACATCTGCCCTCTGTTTGTGTGAAGCATACAAGATCTGAGACCTCTTTTCCGGAACATTAAATCCCTTCACGTTCAGGGATGAGATGGTGAAATCAGCCATTATCCCTGAAGTCAAAGTGACTCAAGATGCATCTTATCACGAAATACCTGTATTCGCCAGACATTGCAGCCATGCCCACCATCCCGTCAAAGACACCAAGCACATCGCACTCCGTCCATGTATACACTGCATTGCCTAAAAAATAGAAAATGGATAAGAAAAAAAAAAAAAAAAACACAAAATGTCAAGGACAACATCCTGACACGCACTATACTAATTTTTGCCACTCAGCACTTGTATCACTGGTTAGAACCAGTCCAGCCGCAGCGATATTCCTATGTGGGGGTCACAGAGGACTACCGAAAAACAATACACTGGTACCTGATAGCAGAAAGTATAAATACCTAACTACATTCCCCAGCCTTTAATATCAACGCCTGCTGAAACATTTGCAAAAAGGAACAGACTTCTCTAGAGTAAACAACATACGGGGACTATAATTGCCGAACATAAGCCCACTCCGGGATGTGTCTAACCGCCCTAGAGCCTAACTTCGCTTAGTATATTGAGACCAGGGCCCTACATCCACCCATCAGGAAATAATAACCTTGCGTTTCACAGACTCACAAACACACCAACGTGACGGGCTCGGGCATCCCTGCATGTGTGAACACCTGCAATACAACAGGGTTAAAGAAAAAGCAGATTCATCACATCACATCAACGCTCCCGAAATCTTGACAGGGACGCTCTCTGACGATGTTGCGGTCTCTGCGGCAACGGTGATCCATCTCTCTCCCGCCTCCCAAGTGCGGGTCTCCCAGTCCAGTGTTCCCGGCTCCCGTACTGTATCCATTTGGAAAGTCTCCCAGTCCGGCAATGAGATGACAGGCAATCCAAGGGCCCTCAGAAATCCCGGGAGTTCTGCATGTGTATACGACAGTTCTGTCCTCCACTCGCACATGCAGGGCAAAGGGGAATCCCCATCGATACGATATGCCCCGTTGTTGCAACACAGAAAGTAAATGGCGCATCATCCCACGCTGTCTCAAGATGCGTCTCGCTAGATCTGGAAACAGGAGCAGTTTGGCCCCATCAAAATCAATCTCCGCCTTCAATCTCGCCTTCTGTAGAATCTTTTCTTTTAGGCCATAGTAGCGTATACATCCCGTGGCCTAGCAGCATCAGCACTCTTCGGACGCAATGCCCTGTGAGCTCTATCTATTTCAATATAGGTATCCAGAGGGCGGTTGAGCAAGGTGTTAAAGATACCTGTCAATGTCGGCATTAAGTCAGCAGTTCTAGTTGCTTCTGGTAAACCTCTCAGACGTATATTATTCCTCCTGTTCCTGTTTTCCATGTCGTCCAGTTGCCCTTGCAGTTGCTGTGAGCCTGACACTCTCTGCGCCTCCGTTAGCTGTTGTATAGTTGCCGACACAGAGTCCTTCTATGTTTCCAATGCACCCACCTTAGCTCGCAGGGCAGATACTTCAGATTGGACCACGTGTAGATCCCGGCGCCACGCCACTTTCAAATCAGCAGCCATCTCTTCCATGTCCCTCTTAGAGGGGAGAAGTGCCAGCAATGCTTGCAATTCCGGATGACCCCGGAGCGTTTGGGCCGACCGGTCCGGCGGCGGGAGATCTCCCATCAGTCTCCCACCAGCAGAGGAAAGTGGGGAGGACCTCTCTCCCACAATCCCCCTAAGTTTCTGACGCCTGCAGGTTTCTGGGGGTATCCCCCCTTCTTCCGAGGAGAACTCCTCTCCCTCTGCTTCATCAGGCTCTTCCTAAACCTGGTCAGACTTCTGTTCTGACAGCATCTCCGGATCAGTCATCTGGGCCACCATACCAGTCCCTCCGGGCGATCTGCACAGGAGAGCCGGCTGACAGACTGCCTCTCTCCCCTCCAGCGGCATCTTCCTGCCCCCCTGCAATGCTCCGGTCACGGTCGCCATCTTGGCTCCACCACGTGTCGGCAGAAGCAATTAAGTTGCAGCTCCTGCTGCTCTTAGCCTCTCTCGGGCTCTTCTCCTGTCTCCCCGTCTCCTGCGCCAGCAACCTCCTCTGCCTCAGTACAAGCTGAGTCGGCCCGCTTCTGAGGGGTGGCTCGGCATCCGCCATCACATGCGGTGACTCACCCCAGTCACGGCCGCCATCTTTGCTCCTCCTCGAGGTCCCCGCCGACACGGGCGTCCGACCTCCACTCCTCTCCCAGCCGTCCTCTCCAGCCAGGAAACCGGGGGCCTGCGATGCTGCTCTCTCTCCCTGCGGTGACATCAGCTCCTCCAGGCTGAGAGCCAGCCGGACGGGATTACACTCCACGCTGCCTGCCGGCGGCTCCATCAAGGGCGGCGTCTCGGCCGCCTAAAAAACCTCTGAGTGCCATAGGTAGGAAAAAATGTGAAATCGGGGTATCTGCACCCCCTTGCGTCTGGGTACCCCGTAGGGCGTTTTTGGAGCGGGTTTTCCCCATTTAAGTGCCCGGTCTGTCCCTATTTAGCACAGGCCTAGGGAGAGCTCTCTCAAGTACATCTGCTCTCCAGCTCGTCCAGCCACGCCCCCCTATTCGTACCATTTTTGATGAATTTTTGTTCCATTTTTTTTTGTGGGAGATGTGACTAAAAGACAGCGATTCTGGCATTTTAATTTGTTTTACTGCGTTGACCATGCGGGTTAAATAATGTTACATTGTAATAGTTTGATTTTTACGTACGCAAAGATACCAGTTATGTTCATTTTTTTATTATTCCCCCTAGGGGACTTGAACCAGCGATCGTTAAATCGCTTGCACAATATACTGCAATACTAACGTATTGCAGTAATCGTCATTTTTACAGGGCTTAATAGGAGCACAAAGATGGCAGATCTGGCGGCCATGACATGCGATAGCTTCACAGTGGGGGGGGGGGGGATGGGACTACAGAGGGGGCTACCCTTCTCTTTCTAACTGCTTAGCTGCCACGGTGGCTATTGACCGTGGCATCTAAGGGGTTAAGCTAGCAAGATTCTGCTCATTGCAGTGAAGCGTCGGCCGTCACATACAGCCAACACACGCAAGTTATAGAGCGAGCCCCCTCCATACTTTCCTTCCAAGCTGTCGCTATATATTTTGATCAAAATGTGCACTAAGAACCTCCCTATTTGTAAGTAGATTTAGCTTTAGTGCATATTTATTTATATTTAGTGGTTTAGGTGGCATTAGTGTCGCAGGGTGCTGTCACCATTCTGTTTGCTGTATATCTGCAGTCATGGGTGTTCTTGCACATGCATACATTTTGTATCATTTAGTTGGAATGTGCTGTTCAAATTTTTGTTGTGTTTATGGTATCCATATATGTGGGGTTAGTGACTGCCTCCACTTGTTGTTCTTGCACTCCTCCCATTCTGCCCTGGGTGATTTTAATCAGTTCAATGCTGGATCCTACCATCCCCAGGTATATATGTAGGCTTAGTCCCAGTTCTGGGTGTATGTGCAGCGTAGGTTCCCACCTTACAGAGGTCGCCTTGTCGTGGCAGGTGGGCTAACACTTTTTGATCAAAATGTGCACTAAGAACCTCCCTATTTGTAAGTAGATTTAGCTTTAGTGCATATTTATTTATATTTAGTGGTTTAGGTGGCATTAGTGTCGCAGGGTGCTGTCACCATTCTATGTTTGCTATATATATATATATATATATATATATACACACACACACACACACTCAAGTCACATTATTATGACCACCAGCTAATATCCAGAGTAACCGCCGTGTCTGGCCAGCAGCTAGACTGGCTGGGAGCGACTCAATACGGTGCAGGTAGGTTGTCTCGGGTATCTGGAGCCATGCGGACTACAGTGCATTAAACAATTGCTGGAGGGTGCGTGGAGGAGGATCCATAGAGCGAACAAGATTATCGAGGTGGTCCCACAGATGCTCAATTGGGTTCCAGTCTGGCGAATTATGGGGTCAGGGAAGTACTGGTCGTGCTCTTCCAACCACTGTCGGACATTTCTAGTTGTGTGACAGGTTGCATTGTTTTGCTGGAATATTCCATTTGCCCCAGGGAAGACAAAAAGCATGTATGGGTGGACGTGATCTTCAACGATGGATTCATACCAAATAATCTTTACATCAATAAACGACTATTACATGTTCTATAAATCCGCTGCAACAGACCGTGATCAAATATTCATTACTTCAGCATTCAGGTCCTGTTCACACCACATTCATGGGCTACGCAAATAGAATATAGTTGGATAGAAAAGGAGCTTTATTCTCACACACTGATTACATACTGTTTGTTCTGAAGCCTCTCCTGCATTGTCATATTCCAGAATAGCTTTATATAGGGTATTTAATAGATTAGATGCTCTCAAAACGTTTCTGGTGTCCGGAGGCACCTCTGCAATGCCAGTGCTGAAAACTTGATGCAGGAATTTGAGCTGTGCAAGCCGAGGCGCCAACTTGTCAATCACCATTACCAAAGTTATTGTTTCATCTTAATACACAACATGAATACAAGAAAACATACATTAACAATTATTACAATTTCTTTAGCACAATCTAGAGTGCCGTCATATCAAATATTGTAGAATTACCTTTATTAACCCCTTCCCGCACCTTGACGTAACTGAACGTCGTTGTGTGCAGTAACTTCGTGCACCTCAACGTGCAGTTACGTCAGTGCTTTGACAGTTAACCGCCGCACGGCACTACACCGCAGCGGCGGTTAAGAGTGCAGGGTGTCTGCCCTGCATTCCCAGTTGCCGATCAGTGGCCCATCGATGCGTATTTCGGCAGTTAACCCCTTAATTGCCACGTTTGATTGCAATCGCCACACAAGGCGTTTAGCGCAGATCGGCAGCCCCCACGTGAAATCAGAGTAATTTTCACTCTGCACCATCCGCAGCGCATTAAACCCTTCGCGCACCATGACTTAATAGCATGTCGTGGTGTGGGGGGGGGGCGTGATATATGGAACGTCTCAAGCGCTGAGCCCGTGCCATACACTGCGGGTGTCAGCTGTGTATTACAGCTGAAACCCGGGACTAACGGACAGAAACGGCGATCACGCTGTTACAGGAGCCTGTATAAATCACAATATACTGCAATAAATGATTATTGCAGTGTATTCTACCAGTGATCTAATGATTGCTGGTTAAAGTCTCCTATGGGGACTAATAAAATATGTAAAAACAAAAGTAAATAGTTATTATTAGTGGAAAAAATTAAATAAATATTTAAAGTCCAAAAAGAAACCCTTTTCACATTTTTTCTCTAAAGCAATGTAAAAAAAAACAAAAAAAAACAACAAAAACACAAAATTGGTATCGCTGCGTCCGTAAAAGTCCAAACTATTACAATATACCATTATTGAACTCGCCAGGGTGAACGGCGTGAAAAATAAAGAATTTTAAACTGCAAAATCACAGTTTTTTTGTCACCTTGGCTCTACCAAAAAATGTAATAAAAACTGCTAAAAAAGTCGTATGTACCAAAAAATGGTACCAATAAAAACTACAGCTCGTCCCGCAAAAAATAAGCCCTCAAACCAATCTATTGATGGAAAAATAATAAGTTGTGGCTCTCGGAAAGCGGGGAGGAAAAAGAAAAAAGCAAAACATGGATCAATTCGGAAAGGGTTAATTACTTTCTCATGAAAAAACATTTATGACCACATGTGGGGTATAGCCATACTCGGGAGAAAATTGCTTTACAAATGTTGGGGTGCTTTTTACGCCTTTATCCTTTGTGAAATTTAAAAGAATTCAACTTTTTAGTGGAAATAAAAGTTGATATTAATTTTCACGGCCTAATTCGAATCAATTCTGCAAAGGACGTGTGGGGTCTAAATGCTCACTATACCCCTAGATAAATTCCTTAAGTGGTGTAGTTTCCAAAATGGGGTTCCTTTTGGGGGGCTTCCAATGTTTTGGTCCCTTGGCAGCTTTGCAAATTCGACATGACACCCAAAAACTATTCCAGCTAAATTTGAGCTCCAAAAGCCAAATAGCGCTCCATCCCTTCTAAGCCCCGGTGTGGGTCAAAACAACACTTTATTACCACATATGGAGTATTTACGTAATCGGGAAAAATTATTTGACAAGTCTTGGGGTGCTTTTTCTCCTTTACTCCTTGTAAAAATTAAAAAGGTGTACGTTTTTACAGAAAAAAAAAGTAGATTTTTACCTTTACAGACTAATTCCAATGAATTTAGCAAAATAACTGTGGGGTCAAAATGCTATCTTTACCCCTAGAAAAATTCCTTGAGGGGTGTAGTTTCCAAAATGGGGTCACTTTTGGGGGTTTCCACTGTTTTCATCCCTCCATTGGATGAAAACTATTCCAGCAAAATCAGAAATCCAAATGGTGCTCCTTCCCTTTGGGTCCAAACAGCAGTTTATAACCAATTATGGGGTAGTGCTATAATCAGAAGAAATTGCTTTACATATGTTGGGGTGTTCTTTCTACTTTATTCCTTGTAAAACTTTCTGTTTTTTCACAAAAATAAGTAGATTTTCATCTTCACATACTAATTCAAATAAATTTAGCAAAAAAACTGTGGGTTCAAAATGCTAACTATACCCCTAGATAAATTCCAGGGTGGTTTCCAAAATGGGGTCACTTTTGGGGGATTTTCACTGTTTTGGCACCGCAAGAGCCCTTCAAACCTGACATGGTGCCTAAAATATATTCTAAAAAAAAGGAGGCCCCAAAATCCACTAGCTGCTCCTTTGCTTCGGAGGCCGATGTTTCAGTCCATTACCACACTAGGGCCACATGTGGGATATTTTAAAAACTGCAGAATCTTGGCAATAAATATGGAGTTGCATTTCTCAGGTAAAACCTGTGGTACAGAATTTTTTTTTATTACAAATGAATTTTGGCAAAAAAAAAAAAAAATGAAATTTGTACATTTCACCTCTACTTTAATTCCTGTGAAACACCTAAAGGGTTAAAACACTTTTTGAATGCTGTTTTGAATACTTTGAGGGGTGATTTATGGAGACTTTCTAATATATAAGGCTCTTAAAGCCACTTCAGAACTGAACTGGTCCGTGAAAAAATAGGCTTTTGAAATTTTCTTGAAAACATGAGAAATTGCTGCTAAAGTTCTTTGCCTTGTAACGTCCTAGAAAAATAAAAGAATGTTCAAAAAACGATGCAAACATAAAATAGACATATGGGAAATATAAACGAGTAAGTATTTTGTGTGGTATTACTATCTGTTTTACAAGTAGATACATTTAAATTTCGGAAAATGCTAATTTTTGCTAATTTTCTCTAAATCTTGGTGGTTTTTTTTTACAAATAAATATTGAATTTATCTACCAAACTTTTTTCCTAACATAAAGTACAATATGTTACGAGAAAACAATCTCAGAATCACTTGGATAGGTAAAAGCATTCCAGAGTTATTACCACATAAATTAACATGTCGGATTTGAAAAATCGGCTTCGTCCTCAAGGCCAAAACAGGCTCAGTCCTGAAGGGGTTAATAATACATTTCTCAATCTCTGCTTTAAAGCTCATGAAGTACTTCTACAAAGCCCACATAAAGGCCTGATATGTTCGGAATGGAGCTTCAGCACCTTTCTTGGTGGTTGGATGGGTCCCGAGCAATGAATTCTCAGCACAATGACCGGTGACGTCATTCATACATTTCTGAAGTCTGAACACAACTTGGCCATATGCGGCAATTTGTTCAAGCACAGACCTAAGGCAATTCTGAAGAGAAAAATTAGAAATACAGTTTTTACAAACATTTTAGTATTGGAATAGTGCAAAGAAAACCCATTACTTTATGCACTTTGTATTAACTTGAGTGAGACTTTGTAATGATCATTCCCACCCCATGTAAATAAGCGATCGTGTATAAACGACAGTAATCTTTCAGATCGTAACAATAAATCGCTTGATGTTGAAGAGGCTAAAATTTACTAATCCACGTCATCACAGTATCATATAAATCATGAAACACTATCTCCAAATCCCATTCTTGTAATATGCACACTATGGCATGCCTATTCTTTGGAGAAGTGCATCAGTCTTTTTAGTGTTCATGCTTTAACCAAAACTTATTATAGCAAAAACACTGTTGCCATGATGGGAGCAAAGTCAATTTACTGCTACAGAAATCACACCACAGGGATCTCTACAGCAGCCTATAAACCATAAAACCATGACTTATAAGTTCTAGGAAAACATGTTGAGCATGTGGAGATTTTATTTCTAATTACACGTGCAAAATCATCCGCAATCAATTTAGAAACAAGATAGGATAAAAAATACGTTTGTAAACTTACATGTGTTATTCCGGACGGTGACTTTCCAATCATTTAACCCCTTAAAGCCGAAGGACGGATATATCCATCCTCTGCAGCTGCTAGTTCGCGCAGGAGGACGGATATATCCGTCCTGTGATGGCGCGGGTACTGCCACTGTACCCACGCGATCAGTGGCAGGAGCATGGCTGTTATACACAGCCTGGCTCCTGCCGGAATCGAAGCACGCTCCGATTCCGGCAGTTTAACCCATTAAATGCCACTGTCAATAGTGATAGCGACATCTAATGTGTTTGACAGAGGGAGGGAGCTCCCTCTGTCACCCCATCGGCGCCCTCGCCGGGTTTCCAGGGCAGTCGGGGGTCTAACAAAGACCCCCAGGTCTGCCTTCAGCATCTGCCTGTTAGGTCATGCCAGTGGCATGACCTAATAGATTGCCTGTCAGTTTTACACTGACAGGCAATAATGCTTCAGATCGCATAGTGAATAATGCTTCAGATCGCATAGTGAAGTCCCCTGGTGGAACTAAAAAAAAAATGTAAATCAGTTAAATAAAGTTCGTGAAAAAAAAATAATTTGTCAAAAATCAAATAAAACTAGTGGTTTTATATAGTGGTTTTATATAGTAAAAGTGTCAAAACAAATAACACATACATGGTATCCCCGCGATCGCAACAACTTGACCAATAAAATGAACACATTAATTAAACCGCTGGATGAACGGCGTCCAAAAAAAAAAAACGCAAGACACAACGGCAAAATTCTCTCTTTTCTCCCATTCCCCCCGTAAAAAATAAAATAAAAGTTAATCCATAAGTCCTATGTACCCCAAAATAGTACTAATGAAAACTACACATTGGCCCACAAAAATCAAGCCCACATACGGCCACATCGACGGAAAAATAAAAAAATTACAGCTCTTGGAATGCGGCGATGCAAAAACAAGTAATTTTTTTCTAAAAGGATTTTTATTGTGCAAACGTAGGAAAACCTAAACCTTGACATATTTGGTATCCCCGTAATCGTGCCGACCCATAGAATAAAGTTAACATGTTATTTACGCTGCATAGTAAACGGCGTAAATTTAGAATGTTAAAATTAATGCTGGAATAGCTGCTTATTTTCAATTCTCTCCTAAAATAAAGTTAATATATTATAAGCATCTAAAAATGGTACAATTAAAACATACAACTCGTCTCGCAAAAAACAAGCCCTTATACGGCTATGTTGACGGAGTAAAAAAAAGTTACGACTCTTGGAATGTGACCGTGAAAAAACAAAAAATAATCCTTGGTCATTAACGTGCAAAATGGCCTGGTCATTAAGGGGTTAAATGAAAGATGAAAAGCTTCTTCACACCTTAAAGTAGCCTAAGGCTGGGTTCACACGACATATTTTCAGGCGTAAACGAGGCGTAATATGCCTCGTTTTACGCCTCAAAATAGGGCTGCAATACGTCGGCAAACATCTGCCCATTTATTTGAATGGGTTTGCCGACGTATTGTGCAGACGACCAGTAATTTACGCGTCGTCGTTTGACAGCTGTCAAACGACGACGCGTAAATTGACTGCCTCGGCAAAGAAGTGCAGGGCACTTCTTTGCAACGTAATTTGAGCGGTTCTTCATTGAACTCAATGAAGAGCAGCTCAAGATTTACGAAAGTCTCAGACGCCTCGTATATTACGAGGAGGAGCATTTACGGCTGAAACGAGGCAGCTGTTTTCTTCTGAAAACAGTCTGTCATTTCAGCCGTAAATGCCTGCTATCGTGTGAACATACCCTAAGCGTATGTTCACACGGCCAAATTTCAGACGTATACGAGGCGTATTTTGCCTCGTTTTACGTCTGGAAATACGTCTCAAATACGTCGTCAAACATCTGCCCGGTCATAATATTATTATTTCCCATCTGAAAATAAAGGTAATTTCTAAAACAAGGTTATGTATAAACATGAAGCAGTGTAATTTATGGATTCACACACACACACACACACACACACACACACACACACACACACACACACACACGAGTGAAGGAGGAAAATAACTGGAGTAAAACCAGACAAACACTGTACAATTCTCATTTACAAAGCAAAATATAAATAAGGAAAATAAGGTTGGTTATACTGTGAAACATTCATCCACATATCCACTAAATATCTACAGGAAAAATAAGCAAACCTTACTGATCTGTTGGCTATAGCTTTAAGGGCTTATTCAGAGGAACGTTGCGTTTTTGCGCACGCAAAAAACGCAGCGTTTTGCGCGCGTCAGCAGCGTGTGGCATGCGTATTTGGACCATGTGTGCGTGTATTACGCGCGTAAGACATGCGTTTTTCCTGCGCGTGTAAAAAACGCAAGCAGGTGTTCTGTTTACACCAGCCTACAAAAAGGCCAAGAATGCAACACCCCTGCTTGATGTGTGCACCTGTGTTTCTGAATTTGTGTGCTTTTGCTGCAACACAGTATTCAAACGAGTATTTGCGGTTACTTTGTATGCCACACTGCATTGATGCCACCTAGCTCCCTGGCCCGTGTCCTATTAGCATGGATGGTATCCCGGAGGTTTGGCCAACGCCGTAGCATGCTACTGCCACACCGGCGGACATCAGGTAGGATGTGGGTTCACCCAATAGTGGCCCAACGCACCTCTAAAGGGCATTTTCATACCCTCTATGCTGACCTCCGTCGTCACCCAGAGAAATTTCGCTCCTTTTGCCGCCTGTCTGTGCCTGCCTTTGATATGCTGCTGGAGCTGGTTCGGCCTGGAATAGCCTATCAGGATACCAACATGCGGCGCTGTATTTCCCCAGAGGGGCGTCTTCTTGTCACCTTACGGTATGTGTGGTTTCTTAATCAAGGTTACACATTGTTTTAGGTGCTTCATGTCCTACCTAACATGTTGGCTTTGTGGTTTGTGTTCCTGATTTCCTGTAGATTTTTGGCGACCGGCAATAGCTACCATTCCCTTCATTTTGAATTTCTTCTTGGAGTGTCCACTATTTCCGGCATTGTCCCAGCAACCTGTGTGGTCCTGTGGCTGAGATTGAAGAGCAGCGTGATCCCTCAGCCTACGGCCCAACACTGGCTTCGAATAGCCCAGCAGTTTGAAATCAACACTCAATTTCCCCACTGTATTGGTGCACTGGATGGGAAGCACATCCGTGTCCAAAAATCACCCCACTCTGGGTCTTGATACTTCAACTACAAGCAGTTTTTTTCAATAGTCTTGCTGGCCTTGTCGGACTGTAATTTGTGCTTTACCATCGTGGACATCGGGTCCTATGGAAGCTCTGCGGATGCCCGCATATTTCGCTCGTCCAGAATGGGCCAGCGTCTAATGTCTAACCAACTTGATGTTCCCGAGCCTAGCATCCTCCCTGGCACCAGCGGTCCACCCGTTCCTTATGTTATGGTTGCAGATGAGGGTTTTGCCCTCAGCAGACAAGTCATGCGTCCATATGCGCGTAGGGGCATGGATAACCGTAGGCGCATTTTCAATAACCGGCTAGGCAGAGCACGGAAAGTGGTGGCATGCGCCTTTGGCATCATGACCAGCAAGTGGAGGGTCCTGATGACAGAAATGCAAATGTCGCCGTCAAATGTGACATGTGTGATCAAAGCCTGTGTTGTACTGCACAACTTTACCCGCATCCATGATGCAGCTCATGATGGGGAATAATGTTAACAACTGCACCCACCACCAGCCTCGCCCAGGCTGCTCGGCCAGGGCGGCCACCGACATCTGGCCTGCGAGTGCGCCAGCAATTTGCTGAGTATTTTGACAGCCAGCCTGGAGATGTACCCTGGCAGAACGTAGCCATTTGAGTTGTGGTGAAGTTAGTATTATTTTGTCGAACGTCTGTTTATCCGTCTAGTCCTTTTTTGGTTTGGGGGGGGGGGTAGGGTTAGGGACTCGCAAAACTTGAGGCCCCTTGACATGGGTTGCGAGCTTAAAGCTCGGGAGGGGTTTGGAATACCCTTTTTTTAAGCCAACAATTCCCAGACATAACATCCTCTTGTGTAGACAAAGGATTTCCTGCCCTATATGTCAGCGCCCCTTTCTGCTTGAGTAAAGGTAGGTATGGGCAAACAATAACTATACTAATAACACCTCAGTTCCTGGTATTCCTAACCCCTTCCGATCAGCAAAGACCTCAACGATGTTGTGGAGAAATGTCATACCGTCCAAGCCTCTTATGCCATGGCACCTCATAGCGGTAGAGGCTGTAGAAATCGGTGAGCTATGCAACAGAAGGATTGTCCACACGGGAGTGAAATATATAAAACTTTGGCGTTTGTTATTTGCACATACACTCCATAACACAAAAAAACACACGCGGGAGAGCATACCCCAACAAAAAATGGCACCAACATGATGCATTGCATAAAGTATCCTGGAAGGATTCCTAGGCTGTCATGGCTTCTTTACATTTGGCCTTAGAACACACGCTCCCCTACAGATTGTGAAAGGCATGGGGCGGCGAGGTGTAAGCAGACATATCAGCACCACTATGCTGTCCCCGGGCCTGATGAGGATGTTCCTGCACAGCATAGTGGGGATGATACTGGGTCTGGTAGCCATGAGGCTGCATGGGAGCCTGTAAACTTGGGGCAGGTAGGGAGTATGGAGGGAAGTGACGGACAGGGCCAGCCATTGGGCCAGGGGAGAGGTATCTTGGCCCTGGAGGATATTGCGGCATCTGCGATATGCCAGGGGCAGGTTGTGAGGGCCCTGGCAAATGGACCCCCGCGGAGGGCATAAAGACACTACGCCACTGCTCGATAGCTGTGAAGCACCGCCCTGGACTAAGCGGGGGTGTAGCACTGTCGAGTAGCGACAGCATGTTGGATTGCAGCCGCGCCAGCCTATGCACTGGTACCCGGCGCATTAAAGGTGCCATGCTGCGACAAAAAAATTAGTGGTTGTCCTCATCAGCTGCACGCCGCAGGTACTCCAGAACACGCGCGTCCACCTGTGCACCTGCGGGTGGGTTGACAGGGCGTCTGCGGCGGGGTGCTGCATGGCTAGGTGGCACTTGGTCCGGTGGCCCAGTTTCAGGCGCTGAGGCAACGAACAGGATCCTCTCTGGTGGGGTCCGGGGTTAGGGTGACCAGGGGAGCGGCGGCTTCGGACGCCTGGCTAGACTCGGGCCGTGCCTCCTCTTCCGACGCGTCAAGAGTGTCGCTAGTTCTAGAATATAGGGGAGACGTCAGTTGAGGAACACAATTTACTGTGCAAACACAAAGCAGCTTTGGCTTATCTGACATTTTTGGGAGGTCACGTTTGCAAAAAGGGACAACAACGAGTACTTACGGTCGCATGTCCATTATTTCCCGCAGGAACAACAGCTGCTCATAATAAATATAGCGGCGCTTCCTGGTGCCACCTTCTCCGCTGCGGCCGCCGGAACCATATTCTCTCCGGAACTGGTCACTTGTACGTCGCCACCGGCTCTTTACATCGTCCACTGTATAAATAATAAAGAACACATCATTCAAGAAACACACCAGATGTTACTGCGCACACAGACAGTGCATATAAACTACTGTACCACACGTCCACACAAGAACACACCTTACTTTCTGATACTATAAAGATGCCACTGAACGGAAACGTTGCCAATGACAGGCATTGATTCAACAGGGACGCAATAGGCAATATTGATGGCATTATACACATATATGTCGACACACATATATACACTCACCAATGCGTTGGCGGTCACGGGTGCGGCTGTCGGCCCACTCCTGCTCGAACAGCGCCTCGGCAATATGCTCCCATGCTGCCTCCTTGACTGTCCAGTCATGGTATGACTCCGCATGGGTGTTCCATACCTCAGGACGCTCCTGAACTAAAGCGATGAGCTTAGCAACATCCATCTGGCGAGGCATGGTGCAAGCTGCTTGTGGTGCTGGAGTAAACGGTTTGGCCTCTTTTTGAAAACCTGTTCTCTAAGCTACTTCCTGCTTTTCTGCTGGTTTCAACTAGTTAGGTCAAACTCCTTAGCATAGAGACAACGTGTCCTGCGTGAAAAACGCGCGTTCGGCGCAGGTGCCACCGTATGACATGCGTGATTTTCACGTGCCCATTGACTTCAATGGGTGCGTGATGCGCGAAATACGCAGATATTGAACTTGTTGCGTTTTGTACACAGCGAACAAACGCTGCGCAAAAAACACGCACTGTTTGAACTGCCCCATTGACTTCTATTGGGCTATGCGTGGCGCGCAAAAAAACCGCGCCCTGCACGCACGCAAATCATGCTCATGTGCATCCCCCCTAATAGTTAGAGTATGTCTACCTTTGCAACCAATTTTAGTTCATTGTTTAAAAGCATCTAAAGTGGAGACTGATTGCAAACCAACCAGGTGTAGTCTTATCCTTCAGTCATATATCCTTCTATGGGTAAGTTCACACAAGGCAGATTTGTTGCAGAAATTAATGCATCTGAATAGGTTTTGTAGTAAGTCATGAACCTGCTACAGAAACATCCCCATTCACATGTATGGTATTGAGTTTAAAGAGACTCCGGCACCTTTGAGAACACCCTAAAACTACAATAATCAGTAAATCGCTTGAAAACGCTCAATTCCGAATCTGTAATGTTTATCTTTGTACTCATTTGCATTCACCCGATGTAAACCTGCAAACAGGCCGTGCGCTGCATGCTGATGCACAGAAAGGACTACAAAGCTTGGCGATATAATGGAGAGGACTCCAAGGACTTATAAGCATGCAGCGCACGGCCTGACACAAGGGAATGCAAGTGAGTAGAAAGATAAAAATTACAGATTCTTAACTAGTGTTTTTAAAGCTATTAACGGATTATTGTAATTTAGGGGGGGGGGGGTGGGGGGGTGACAGAGTCCCTTTAAGTTCTGCAGCAAATCTGCCACATAAGAACTTAAACTATTAGTCCTTTTATTCCTCTGGCCAGAGGTCGCATTACATATTTTCCAAAAGGGTAAAAATACTCTGCTTAGCATTTTTGAGGAGTATTTTTAGCCGAGGAGGAGTACATAATTTACAGTAAGGGTATGTGCACACACACTAATTACGTCCGTAATTGACGGACGTATTTCGGCCGCAAGTCCCGGACCGAACACAGTGCAGGGAGCCGGGCTCCTAGCATCATACTTATGTACGATGCTAGGAGTCCCTGCCTCGCTGCCGGACAACTGTCCCGTACTGTAATCATGTTTTCAGTACGAGACAGTTGTCTTGCAGCGAGGCAGGGACTCCTAGCATCGTACATAACTATGATGCTAGGAGCCCGGCTCCCTGCACTGTGTTCTGTCCGGGACTTGCGGCCGAAATACGTCCGTCAATTACGGACGTAATTAGTGTGTGTGCACATACCCTAATTCAAATCAACAATATGTAGGAATACGTGGTGTTAAAAAACCCAAATTTATGCAGGTAAATATTAACGCGGTAACAGGACTTGCTAATAAGAGGTGTAGATAGCTTTTATTAAATGGATGTATTTGTTTTTTATGCAACTTTTAAAATAACGTTTCGCAAGTTTTTTTTTTTTACCATACAGTTTCTATGTGTCCTGTATACATAGAAGTTGCATCGTCTTGTTTGAAATCGCTCAACTGAAAGCTGGCCCTGCGTGTTCACAACTTAGATGTGATAGTTATTAGCTGGATCTTGTGTGTCAGAGGCACGTAGGACCAGCTTTCAGCTGAGTTGTCAGTTCAGCTAAACTGCCAAACGCGGATCAGACCGGACGATACAGCTTCTATGTATACAGGAATTAAGACTTTTTTTTTTAATAAAAAGTGAATTAAAAGTTGCATAAAAACACTAAACACAGGCTCTAAATTAGTAAAAAAAAATTGCAAATTTACCTCCATTCACATCCAGAGCTGCACATCACTCTCAGCTGGTCTGTACTGGAGATCAATAAGTGAGGAAAACGTGCTCCATCAACCCTCACTCGCCGGACAGTAGGCCAGCATGTCGGAGAAAGTGTCTTCATAGTAGAGCTGCTAAAAGCCTGCTCAGGTGCCAGAACCACTGGGCTGCAGCAATAGACGTCACCAGCTCAGCCTCTGATCGGCTTATTCAGCTGGCAGCATGGTGATAGAGGTTACGAGCTCAGCCTCTGATTGGCTTATTTAGCTGATTACGTCTAGTGCTGCAGCCCAGTGGTGTCGGCACCCATGCGGTCTTTCAGCAGCGGTGTTATCTCCGGTATGAAAAGGAGTTAAGTCTCATGCGTGGAAATACAGATTTAAAAGCATCCCCTCAAAAGTATTTGAACCCTTTAGGCGTTTCACAGGAATTAAAGCAATGTAGAGGTGAAATTTACCAATTACATTTTTTTTGCTGAAATTCATTTGTAATAAATTTTTTCCTGTAACACAGAAGGTTTTACCCAAGAAATGCAACTCAATATTTATTGCCCGGATTCTGCAGTTTTGAGAAATATCCAACATGTGGCCCTAGTGTCCTAACGTACTGAAGCACAGGCCTCAGAAGCAAAGCAGCACCTAGAGGATTTTGGGGCCTCCTTTTTTTAAGGACATTTTAGGCACCATGTCAGGTTTGAAGTGGTCTTGTTGTGCCTAAACAGTTGAAACCCCCAAAGAGACCCAATTTTGGACACTACACCCCTCAAGGCATTTTTCTAGGGGTATATTTAGCATTTTGACACCAGTTTTTATGAAGAATTTAGTGGAATTAGTCTATGAAGATGAAAATCACTTTTTTTCTGCTATGAGTAAAGGAGAAAAAGCACCCCAACATTTGTAAAGCAATTTCTCCCGATTACGACAATACCCCATATGTGGTCATAAACTGATGTTTGGACTCACAGCAGGGCTCAAAAGGGAAGGAGCGCCTTTTGGATATTGGAGCGCAGATTTTGCTGGAATGGTTTTCGGTGTCATGTCGCGCTTGCAATGCCCTGGAGGGACCAAAACAGTGGAAACCCCCCAAAAGTGACCCCATTTTGGAAACTACCCCCAGAAAAATTCCATGAGGGATGTATAGTTAGCCTTTAGACCCCACATGTATTTTGTAGAATTTAGTGGAATTAGGCCCTGAAAATTAATATCAACATTTTTGTCCACTAAAATGTTTAATTTTTTAATTTCCACAAGGGATAAAAGAGAAAAAGTACCCCAACATTTAAAAAGCTATTTCTCCTGAGTACGGCAATACCCCATGTGGTCATAAATGTTTTTTTATTCGAAATTAATTAACCCTTTCAGGACTGATCCTTTTTTGCGTTTTCAATTTAGTTTTTTACTCCCCGCCTTCCAAGAGCCCTGGCTTTTTAATTTTTCCGTGTGAGGGCTTATCTTTTGCGGGAGGAGTTGTAGTTTCTATCGACACCATTTAAAAGTACTATATAATGTACTGGGAAACGGAATAAAAATTATTTGCGGGTTGAAACTGGAAAAAACTGATTCCTACATAGCTTTTGGGGTTTTGTTTTTACGTGTTTCACCGGGCGGTAAAATTGACAACTTGGTTGAGTTGTAGCTTTTATTGGTACATACAACTTCTTGTTCACTTTATTACTTTTTTTTTTTTTTAGAGCTGAGGTGACCAAAAAAACAGCGATTTTGGCGGTTTAAATTCTTTATTTCTTACGGCGTTCACGATGCGCAATAAATTAAGTTTTACTTTATTCGGCAAGTCGGTACGATTACGGCAATACCATATTATATCGTTTTTTTTATGTTTTGCAGGGTTTGCACAATAAAATCAATTTTCTATAAAATAATTTATTTTCTTTGTCACCATATTCTGAGAGTCATAACTTTTTTATTTTTAAGTCAAAAAAGCTGTGGGAGGTCTTGTTTTTATTAGTACTATTTTGGGGTACATGCGACTTTTTGTTCTATGTCTTGGGAGGGGTGGTGACCAAAAAATAGTTTTTCCATTTATTTGGTTGGCATAGGTTTTCATTTATTTTGTTGCAGTGTTCACCGTGCGGGAAAAATAACATCATAGTTTAATAGTTTGGGTCGTTATGAACGCAATGATAAAAAAAAAAAAGTACACATATTTTGTAACGGTTTCAACAGACTTATAGGAAAAAAAAAAACACCTGATCGCTGCTAGAATACATTACACCACCTAGTAGTGTAACGTATTCCAACTGTCAGTGTGACATCACAGTAACTCTGACAGCAAGCCTGAGGCTGGCCCTCATAGGCTTCTATGCATGGCAGACCTGGAGACCGTTGTCGGGCCTCCGGTTGACATTTCAAACCCCACGATTGCATGGGGGCTGCCGATGCGCTACAAACCCCCTAAATGCGGCGATTGCCGCATTTAAGGGGTTAATTGCCGAAATCAGCGGCGATGAGCCGCTGATCGGCAACACTGGAGTGTCAGCTGTCGAGGACGGTGTGCATCAGGAATGAGACAGTGACTTCCTGTCACTCTAAGAGGAAGCCTATCACACATTATTACTACTTGCACATGATACACTATTCATTTACTTTTTACTACATATCCCATGCACCACACGCCACTCCCCTCAATGCTAGTGGGAGTGGCTATTATTTAACACACCTGAGCACTTTCCTTCAGCAGCATTTTTGACCTGGCTGCGTCCTGTTGGGATTATACCTGCCCAATTTGTGAGTATGGCCATTTTTTGTGTTTAATATTATAGGTCCCACTTTTTTTCTGTAATATCGATGTGGGTTAAGACTTAAAACAGTATTACAGGGGTCAGCAACCTTCGGAACTCCAGCCTGTTGTGAAACTACAATTCCCAGCATGCCCTGACAGTCTTTGGCTGGAATAATAAGTCCTTTGATTGTCAGTAGTAGTTTCGCAACAGCTGGAGTGCTGAAGGTTGTATTACTACTCAGTGCTGTGACAAGCTCTCATTCTATACCATAAAAATATGGGCTAATGTTAATGAGATGACATCACAGTCACTCTGACAGCAAACCTGAGGCTGATCCTCATAGGCTTCCATGCATGGCAGACCCGGAGACCGTTGTCGGGCCTCCGGTTGACATTTCAAACCCCACGATTGTATGGGCGCATTTAAGGAGTTAATTGCCGAAATCAGCGTCGATGAGCCGCTGATCGGCAACACTAGAGCGTCAGCTGTCGGGGACGGTGTGCATCAGGAACGAGACAGTGACTTCCTGTCACTCTAAGAGGAAGCCTATCAGGACCAGCCAGAAGGTTGGTCCTGATAGGCTTCTGTGCATGGCAGACACGGAGGCCATTGTTTGGCCTCCGTTTGCCATGCTAACGATCGGCAAACCACGCGATTTCAGAGCGGGGACTGCCGATATGCTAGAAACCCCTAAAATGCGGCAACCGATCGCCGCATTTAAACGGTTAGTTGCCGAAATCAGCAGAAAAAGGACCCCTGGCCGGCAAGAGTGGAGTATCAGCTGTCGGTGACAGCTGACCTCCAAAATCCCGACCGTCTCAGTAACTATACGTCCTCGTGCGGGAAGTAACCTCCCGCCACGATGTATAGTTACTGACTCGTGCGGCTAGGGGTTAAGAGGTTGTCCCACCACAGCAAGTGCTAATAAAACGATCCCATGTCAAAAAGTTAGTTATGTATCTATTTAAACGCATTACAAAATCTGTATTAATCCATAGACATGACCCCGTTTCCTTATATGGCGCCCCCTGCTGTTTTGCGCGTATGCCGCTGTGCACTTCCGTCCAGTAATGCTATAGCTGGATACATATGTGAAGTCTGTTTCAGCGTGCGTCCGGATCTAGAGAGCACCTAGCGACGGATGAATTCACTAGATGCTCTTTGCCTAGTGTCTTTGACTGATCTTTCTCACGGTATAGCATCCTGTGTGCAGTAGTGGATCCCTGCTATGCCGATATTCAGAACATCATAGGATTATTTATAATGGTTTGTAGTGAGCAGAGCAGGGAGGGAGAATCATACTCCGGCAGCGATATGGTGGCAGGGGAAGGGGCTTGTAGGAAAGTGTCTCGCAAGATCCGTCACGTGTGCCACCATAAGATCCATCCTAATGTTAAGGGCCCCACAAGATATCGCTTGGGGGACACGTGGGGGCACGAACCTCCTAAGGTTTTATAGTGGAAAGCATGTGTTTTTGTGTATGTTTTCTCTTAGGGTATGTGCACACACACTAATTACGTCCGTATTTGACGGACGTATTTCGGCCGCAAGTACCGGACCGAACACAGAGCAGGGAGCCGGGCTCTTAGCATCATACTTATGTACGATGCTAGGAGTCCCTGCCTCGCTGCAGGACAACTGTCCCGTACTGTAATCATGTTTTCAGTACGGGACAGTTGTCCTGCAGCGAGGCAGGGACTCCTAGCATCGTACATAAGTATGATGCTAGGAGCCCGGCTCCCTGCACTGTGTTCGGTCCGGTACTTGCGGCCGAAATACGTCCGTCAACTACGGACGTAATTAGTGTGTGTGCACATACCCTTACCCTTCCCTCTTTTCTCCCTTCATGTCTATATTTTTAGAATGGTACTTACTGTCTTGGCATCCCCTGTGTAAGCTGTGGTGGTGGCATGAGGCGGTTCCAGATGTTTCTGTCTCCAGGCAGATTATTCTTTGGTTCCAGGTGATTGGACCTGGGTCAGCAATGCATTTGCAGGTTCCAGAACTTTCTATCTCTAGGAAGATTTTCTGCTGGCATCAGCTGATGGGACATTTGAATTTCAAAGGCGGGAAAATGGGCCATAAAAAAAGCCGTCGTGTTCAAGCAGTTCATTTTGAAGATTTGGACCGACGCACACCCTCCCTCCTTCAGGTCTTTGATTTCCTTCTTGTCGTTATATTTTTTTAGAGGGGTTTGTCACCCTGCTAATGCTGGGCGAACTTTTTATTTTATTGGTTTAAATATTGATATTTTATTAGTTTAAGATTTCAATATATCGTTATTCTGTTTTTAATTATTATTATTATATGTTACTCTGGATAAAAAATGGCCACAAAGTTTATTAACCCCTTAAGGACGCAGCCTAGTTTTGGCCTTAAGGCTCAGAGCCCATTTTTCAATTCTGACATATTTCACTTTATGTGGTAATAACGTGGGAATGCTTAAACCTACCCAAGCGATTCTGAGATTGTTTTCTCGTGACACATTGGGCTTCATGTTCGTGGTAAAATTTGGTCGATATATTCAGTGTTTATTGGTGAAAAATTGCAAAATTTAGAGAAAATTTTGAAAAAATGGCATTTTTCAGAATTTAAATGCATCTGCTTGTAAAACAGACGGTTATACCACCCACAATAGTCACTAGTTCACATTTCCCATATGTCTACTTTAGATTGGCATCGTTTTTTGAACATTCTTTTATTTTTCTTGGACGTTACAAGGCTTAGAACATAAACAGCAATTTCTCATATTTTTAAGAAAATGTCAAATGCCTTTTATTTAAGGTACCTGTTCAGTTCTGAAGTGGCTTTGAGGGGCCTATGTATTAGAAACCCTGATAAAACACCCCATTTTAAAAACTAGACCCCTCAAAGTATTCAAAACAGCATTTAGAAAGTTTTTTAACCCTTCAGGCATTTCACAGGAATTAAAGCAAAGTGGAGGTGAACTTTGCAAATTTCATTTTTCTTGCGGAATTTCAATTTTATTCATTTTTTTTTCTGTAACACAGAAGGTTTTACCAGAGAAACACTACTAAATATGTATTGTCCAGATTCTGCCGTTTTTAGAAATGTCCCACATGTGGCCCTACTGCGCTCGTAGACTAAAACACAAGCCCTAGAAGCAAAGAAGCACCTAGTGCATATTGAGTCCTCTTTTTTATTAGAATATATTTTAGGCAGCATGCCAGGTTTGAAGAGGTATTGAGGTGCCAAAACAGTAGGAATCCCCCAATAGTGACCCCATTTTGGAAACTACACCCCTCAAGGAATTGATTTATGGTTGTTGTTACCATTTTGACCGCACAGTTTTTTCACAGCACCTATTTGAATTGGGCTGTGAAATGAAAAAAATGTCATTTTTTCCAATAAAATGTCATTTGTGATCAAAATTTCTTATTTTCACAGGGAACAAAATACCCCATTTGGTTGCCCAATTTGTCCTTAGTGTGGCAATACCCCATTTGTGGTGATAAACTGCCGTTTGGGCCCATGGGAGGGCTCAGAAGGAAAGGAGCGCTATATGTTTGTTGGAGTCCAGATTTTGCTGGATTGGTTTTCGGGTGCCATGTCGCATTTGCAGAGCCTCAGGGGTATCAAAGCAATGGAAACCCACCAAAAGTGACCCCATTTTGGAAACTACACCCCTCAAGGAATTCATTTATGGGTAATGTGACCATTTAGACCCCATAGTTTCTTCACAGAACTTATTTGAATTGGGCTGGGAATTAAAAAAAATATATATTTTTTCCAATAATATGTCATTTTAGCTCAAAAATTCTTATTTTCACAAGAAATAAAATACTCCATTTTGTTGCCCAATTTGTCCTGAGTGCGGCAATACCCCATTTGTAGCAATAAACTGCCGTTTGGGCCCATGGGAGGGCTCAGAAGGAAAGGAGCGCTGTGTGTTCTTTGGAGTCCAGATTTTGCTGGATTGGTTTTCGGGTGCCATGTCGCATTTGCAGAGCCCCAGAGCTATCAAAGCAATAGAAACCAATCACAAATGACTCCATTTTGGAAACTACACCCCTCAAGGAATTCATTTATGGGTGTTGTGACTATTTTGACCCCATAGTTTTTTCACAGAACTAATTTGAATTGGGCTGGGAATGAAAACAAAATTATTTTTTTCAAATAATATGTAGTTTTGGCTGAAAATTTCTTATTTTCACAAGAAACAAAATACCCCATTCTGTTGCGCAATTTGTTCTGAGGGCCGCAATACCCCATTTGTTGTGATAAACTGCCGTTTGGGCCCATGGGAGGGCTCAGAAGGAAAGGACCACCATTTGGCCTACTGGGGATTTTCTAGTGCGAAGTCATGTATGCAGAAGCACCTGAGGTACCAGTACAGTTGAAACCCGCAAGAAGTGACCCCGTTTTAAAAACTACACCCTTAAGGCATTCATCTAGAGGTGTAGTGAGCATTTTGACCGGAGACCTACACCCCATAAACTGTAATGTGGGTTCTCCCGGGTATGGCAATACCCTACATGTGGCTGTTATCAGCTGCCTGGGCACACAGCAGGGCTCAGAGGGGAAAGACGAGGGGGGATAAGCTGTGCGGAGTGGATCAGGGTAAGTAAAATTGGGGTAAATTATAAACCAAGGGATGTATGATAAATTTTAAAACACTCTTTCATACAGAGCTCTGGTTATTCGGGACACGTGTCACATTGATATATTGTGTCATCCCTTATCGCCCTCTTATAGCAGACTTTGCACCTCTATTGACTATTTCCCTTCTTGCCAGTTTGGGGAACTTCCCCTGGAAAGTGTTGCCGCCCTGGTACGATGCGTGTGGCTCCGCTTCCAGAAGTACTGGGTGCCCCCCCTTCTTGGTCCCTAAAGATTAGGTTCTTGATAATCACCTCTTGAAATTCCAGGAAAGTTCCCGTCTGGCCTGCACATCGACGTAGCACGTACGCATTGTACAAAGCCATCTGTATGATGTGCACGGCCAGCTTCTTATACCACACCGCATAGCGCTGTAGGGCTTCAGGGCTTGATCTTACAAGTCCATCCCTCCCATGTACCAATTGTAGTCCAGGATGCAGTCTGGTTTGGGGGTGGCCTTTCCTTCATATATCCTAAACCTGTAGGTATACCCTGATGCACTCTCGCAGCTTATACATCTTCACGCCATACCTTGCCCTCTTACCCGGCAGGTACTCGCGGAATTGAACCTTCCCTTTAAAATGTACCAGGGACTCATCAATAGAAATACACTTCTCGGGGTGTATGCTTGGGAAAACCGGGCACTGGAACGGTCTAATAGGGGTCTCCGTTTATACAAACGGTCAAAACTGGGGTCATCTCAGGGTGGGCACGGCTCATTATCAGTATAATGTAAGAAGCGAAGTATTGCCTAATTTATTTATTTTTTTAGGTTCCAGTTCAGTTCTGAAGTTGCTTTGAGGGGCCCATATATTAGAAACCCCTATGAAATACCCCATTTTAGAAACTAGACCCCTCAAAATATTCACAACAGCATTTAGAAAGTTTATGAACCCTTTAGGTGTTTCACAAAAATTTCGAGCAGAGTAGAGGTGAAATTTACATTTTTTTTTGTCAGAAAATCCTCTTTATACCATTTTTTTTATAACACAAAAGGATTTATCAGTGAAACGCAAATTAATACGTATTGCCCAGATTCTGCAGTTTTGAGAAATATCCCACATGTGGCCCTCGGGCGGTAATGGACTGAAGCACCGGCCTCTGAAGCAAAGGAGCACATAGTGGATTTTGAGGCCTCTTTTTTATTAGGCACCATGTCCGGTTTGAAGAGATCTTGTGGTGCCAAAACATTGGGAACCCCCCAAAAGTGACCCCAATTTGGAAACTAGACCCCTTGAGGAATCCATTGTAGTTTTCTTGGGGTGCATGCGGCTTTTTGATCAGTTTTTATTCTATTTTTAGGTGGCGTGGTGACTAAAAAACAGCAATTCTACTATTGTTTTTTTATTGTTTTTTTTTTTTTACAGCGTTCACCGTGCGCTATAAATGACACATTCACTTCATTCTGCGGGGCGATACGATTACGGCGATACCAGATGTTTATAGTTTTTTTTATGTCTTATGGCGTTTGCACAATAAAATACGTTTTGTAAACAATCATTCACTTTTTGTGTTACCTTATTCTAAGAGCCATAACGTTTTTATTTTTCAATCAATAAAGCCGTGCGAGGACTTATTTTTTGCGTAACGAACTGTAGTTTCGATCAGGACCATTTTTAGGTACATGCGACTTTTTGATCTCTTTTTATTCCATTTTTTGGGAGGTGAAGTGACCAAAGAATTGTGATTGTGGTACGGTTTATTATTTTATTTTACGGCGTTCATCGTGCGGGATAAATAACGAAATAGTTCTGTAGTTCAGGCCGTTACGGACGCGGCGATACCAATTATGTATAGTTTATTTGTTTGTTTATATATTTTTATTAATAATAAAGGACTGATAAGGGAAAAGGGGGGATTTTTACTTTTAAATCTTTTATTTTTACACATCTTTTTTTAACTTTTTTTATACTTTATTACTTTGTCCCACTAGGGGACTTGAGGGCAGGAGGCCCTGATCGCTATTCTAATACACTGCACTACATGCAGTGTATTAGAACTGTCAGCTACTCACTGACAGCAAGCATAGTGGGTCCTGACGTTGTCAGGACCCACTAGGCTTCCGTCTATGGCATAGCCGGACGCCATTGTTTGGTGTCCGGTTGCCATAGTCACCATCGCCGGCCGCTATCGTGTAGCAGGCCGGCGATGGCAGCTTAACCCCTAAAAAGCCGCGATCTCTATAGAACGCGGCTTTTAAGGGGTTAATCAGCGGGGACACAGCGATCGGTCCCCGCTGTAGGAGCTGTGACAGCTGCTGAACAAGACAGCAGCGTCACAGCTCCTGTATGTGTCGGGAGGACGGCCGAAACGGCCGTTACTCCCGTGACGTACTATTACGTCATGGAGCGCGAACGATACAGCTGCCATGACGTAATAGTACGTCAAGGAGCGGGAAGGGGTTAAAAGAAATTGTTGTCTGATTTATTCTAGTTGGTAAGTTTTAGTGGGGTCTGTGATACTATGGGATTACTGTGTGTTGCATATCAGCAGTGAAATACCAATACAAAAAAAAAGGAGATGGAAACGGTATTTTGGGAGCCAATACAGCTCATTAAATTCACTTTATAACGCGTTTAGGAGGTTTAATTAGAGGAACAGGTGGTGGGATAACCGCTTGAATTATAAGATGACCATCCAAAATATCATGAGATGGATAGCAGACAGGGGCACAGGAGTTTGCGCAGACAGACAGACCAAATGATAGCACATAGTTACCTTTCCATGATACAACAGGAGCAGCACTCTTTTTTTTCCCCAATCATCTAGTGGGGTCCTATCAACCTGAATTCATGAGTCCTCCCTACTAAGGGTCTCTTGATCATCTTCCTCCTCACGAATATCAGACCACTCCTGAAATCATATTTAACTAGCAGTCAGTCCACAAATTCCACTTTACCATAGGATACAAATGTTTCAGTACATGCCAAGTGCACGGCTGATTTTTTTTGTGGGGTTGGCAGAATGTGTAGTGATACATTTTTATCATTGACCTTTATGGAACAATGGAGTGCACATAGTAATATTGTCGCAATACGAAGTCTACATGGACATAAGAGGAGATAAAACTTACCGGTGTGTCGTCTGCACTGAGACCAATGTCTTCCCCTTCCATCAAGTATTTTCCCCAATCAAATGGCTCCTCTTCCTCTATGATTAATCCACACAACAGGTCAGGAAAATGTAATGATTTACATCGATTTGACTGTATATTCTCAAGTATCGGTCTTGTTTTTTAGGTTTTAAATAACATTAAAACAAAACATTCATTACAGTTATTAAAGGACGGGTGTCGAAATTTTTTTTTTTATATATAATATTGCTTTTAGTATGTTATTAAAATACATTTTATTTGTGTGTTTGTGTTTTACTTTTTTCTTTCTTTTACTTCTCTATGGGGGCTGCCATTTTGTTTTTCATCTCTGTATGTGTCGATTAACGATACATACTGAGATGGAATACGGCAGCAACAGTGCATAGGGCACAATGAACGGGAGCCGTTACATTGACTCTGCTCTCTGGCTCTGTACTGCGCAGACGCAGGTCAGAGTCACACAGCAGATCAGCTGTTTGCAGGGAGATAGCAGGCGCCATACTGAAGACCAGCTGCACTGCAGGTAAGATGTGTCTCTGTTTGTCCCACTCTCTATCTCACAGACCCCGCTCTTGTGAACCCCGACGGGCCCCCCCCACCGATGGGCCACCACCCCTAACGGCCCCCCCCTGTATGAAGGACACATGATGCAACTGTACAGGGAAAGCCCTGAACGGTAAATCTCTCTAGTTGTGCTGAGACTGTTTGGGGATGTGACTAATGAACCTCTCAGTCTCAGCACAACTAGAGAGATTTACCGTTCAGGGGTCTGGGAAAGCTGGGTGACCACCATTACCCCTCCTACTGGAGTGTGAGAGGTTCATTAGTCACATCCCTAAACACACTCCAGTAGGAGGGGTAATGGTGGTCACCCAGCTTTCCCAGAAGCAGATATAACCAGGAAAGGTCTGGATGGACGGGCTGAGGGTGCACAGGGTTTTTGGTGACCCCCCTCTGTCATGTGATCGGACCTAGGTTACCGGTTCATCGACGGGGTTCATGTGACTGTAAATCTGTCCATAACAAGAGACAGTGCACTCAGGACAAGCCCTGTCCTCATGCCGTAGGTTTGTGGTTCTGTCTGAAGTGATGGCGGTGGGTGGCTCTGACACCCGCCTCCCCCGTCGGGTCACCTCAGGACAGAAGGAGTGTCTGGATTGGAGACACACCTGTCCTCAGGTTGTGTCTGGTATTGCAGTTCACCTCCATTGAAGTGAATAGGACAGAGCTGTAATACTACACACGACCTGAGGACAGGTGCGGCGTCATGTTTTCCTGGACGACCCCTTTAAGACTTTTCCCGTGTGTGTGTGTGGCAGGCAGAGCGGAGTGTGCACGGGCGCCGCTGATACTTCATAGCCGCAAAGACCTATATTAGTCTATGGGGCCGCGCTGACAGTCCGTGTTTTTTGCGCAGAGTGAGTTCGCTGCGTAAAAGTCACGACATGTCCGTTCTTTGAGCGTTTATCGCGCATCACGCACCCATTGAAGTCAATGGGTGCGTGAAAACCACGCATGTCGCACGGAAGAACTTCCGTGGGACGCGCGTGATTCGCGCAACAGCTGTGAAAAGGATGAATGAAAACCGAAAAGCACCACGTGCTTTTCTGTTTACAAACATCCAAACGGAGTGTCATAATGATGGCGGCTGCGCGAAAATAACGCAGCCGCGCATCATACGGGGCTGACACACGGAGCTGTTAAGTGGCTTTTGCGCAGGCAAAACGCAGCGTTTTTTGCGTGTGCAAAACGCACACGCTCGTGTAAACCCGGCCTAAGGCTGGATTCACATGAGCGTGTGCTTTTTGCGCACGCAAAAAACGCAGCGTTTTGCCTGCGCAAAAGCCACTTAACAGCTCAGTGTGTCAGCCCCGTATGATGCGCGGCTGCGAGATTTTCGCGCAACCGCCATCATTATGACACTCCGTTTGGATGTTTGTAAACAGAAAAGCACGTGGTGCTTTTCGGTTTTCATTCATCCTTTTCACCGCTGTTGTGCGAATCACGCGCGTCCCACGGAAGTGCTTTCGTGCGACATGAGTGGTTTTCACGCACCCATTGACTTCAATGGGTGCGTGATGCGCGAAAAACGCTCAAAGAACGGATATGTCGTGACTTTTACGCAGCGGACTCAAGATGCATGAAAATCACGCACCTGTCTGTACTGCCCCATAGACTAATATAGGTCTGTGCAATGCGCGTTGCACGGATGTATATCCCGTTCGTTTGAATGAGCCCTAAGGGTAAGGCCACACACAATGTTTACAGCTGAAAAATGGGAAGCAGAACGCCTACAAGCATCTGCCCATTGGTTTCAATGGGAAATATGGCGTTCTGTTCAGACAGGGCGTTTTTTACGTGGTCGTTTTCCAAAACCGGCACGTAAAAAGACGCCCACCAAAATGAAGTGCGCATCACTTCTTGGGACGTTTTTGGAGCCGATTTTCATTGACTTTATAGAAAAACAGCTCCAAAAACGGCCGTTAAAAAACGCGAGTTAGATTAAAAAATGGCTGAAAATCGTGAGCTGTTTTCCCTTTGTGTAGTAAGCGTGTGAACATACCCTCAGCCTTTTGGTGTGTCCTATAACACACCCAAAATGGCTGCCGGACACTACTTAGCAATTTGAAGACACCTTTTCCTGGCTTGTGGGAGGGGGGGGGGGGGTGAGATTCCCTCCCACATTTACAGCAGCTGTGAGTAAGGTTGCTTTGCCTTATTCACCTTGCTGTAATTCTGGGAAGTGCTCCCCCTGGTGGCCAACATAGGAAAATATGTCAAATTAATATTTGATTTTTAATACTTTCCACCATATGGAAGAAAAAAAAATACAGCAAAAAACGTAAAAATATATAATAGAAATAATTAACGACACTTAAAAAAAAAAGGTTTCATTCGCGACACATTCACTTTAAAAGGGCTTGTCTGACATTTATCCATACCTATAAGAGAAGAAAAGTTGTTTTTTTTTGTAATCTACTCATAGGTAAAAATAGCGTATTACCGTGTTAGTCAGAAACTATATGCAATGTTAACCCCTTCGCGCTCAGCGACGTACTATTCCGTCGCGCTAACCAACACGTTCGCGCTCAGCAACAGAATAGTACGTCGCTGGGAAAATGAATCGCCATTTTCCATCAGCGCGTGCACGAGCTGCGACAGCTGCTGTTTCCGACAGCAGGCTATCACAGCTCAATACGCCGGGACCTGGCGCGATGGTCCCGCCTCCACGATCGCCACTATTGGTCAGTTAGTGTGTAACTGTCCAATAGTGGCGATCGGTCACTTCACTTCCTCTCCCTGACCTCACATCCTGCCGCTCCCGCCCTGAACGCCTCTGTTGGAGATAGCGAGGCGTTCGGAGCGGTTGTGAGAGAGAGAAGATAAAGTAAAAGAAAAGTTAAAAAAAAAAGTCTAAAAAAAACAGCTTTTTTCAGCATCCCACCTCTCCCATCCACTACCCATTCCTGTACCCTTCCTCCTTGTGTTCCCCCCACATTTTTGGTCAGTGATAGGTGATACTTGTTAGTCTTCAGGACCAATTTATTGGTCCCTGTGGATTATTTTTTCTTTATAAAAAAACATATAAAACAAAAAAAAAAATATATAAAAAAAAATAAAAAAAATTGTTAGTTTATCCAATTTTGACAATTTAACTGGTTAGTTTAGTATTAGGGTTAGTGTCAGGGAACCATCAAAAAGCGTAGTTAGGTATAGCGTCAGGGAATTTAGCGTCCAAAAATCCGTCACCGTAGGTAGATCTAGCGTTAGGGATCCATCACCGTAGTTAGGTTTAGCGTCAGGGAAGCTCGTAATAATCCAGTTAGGTTTAGTGTCAGGGAATAGTCGCCTTAGTTAGATTTAGTCTCAGGGAAGTTCAAATAAAATCTAGTTAGGTTTAGTGTTAGGAACCCTCGCCCCAGTTAGGTTTAGTGTCAGGGAAGCCCACTCGTTCTATAAAAACATAATATTTTTGGCTGGTTTAGGTAGCAGCCGATTGCCCCTAGTTAGGGAAGAAGTCAAACATGTCCAAACGGACATTTAGTGCCGAAGAGGCATATTCATTACTTGCCTCCGACACAGAGTCGTCGGGTGGTGAGACTCTGTTTTACTTATCCACCTCCTCATCCAGTGATGGAGAGGAACCCCCTAGGAGACGCCCAAGGACCACCACCACAGTTGAAGCCCCCTAGCGAGATGACCCTGCCGCAGTTCAATCCCCCGAGCGAAGTGACCCGATTTGGACCCCCACACCAGACATTTATGAGCCCCAAATCCCAGAGTACACGGGCAGTTCAGGGATAAAATTTAATACGGCAGGGCTCAGTGAAATTTACTTTTTCAAGTTCTTCTTCACTGATGACTTTATAGATCTTATGGTCTCCCAGACGAATTTATATGCCCAACAGTATATTACTAAGAACCCCACATCATTTTATGCCCAATCCCACAGGTGGACCCCTGTAGATGCAGCAGAGTTGGGCAAGTTCTGGGGACTTCATTTGAACATGGGGCTTCTGAAAAAGCCGTCCATTAGGACCTACTGGAGCACGGACATCTTATACCACACCCCGATGTACCTGATGGCCATGTCCAGGATGCGTTATGAGGCAATACTTCGCTTCTTACATTATACTGATAATGAGCAGTGCCCACCCCGAGATGACCACAGTTTTCACCGTTTGTACAAACGGAGACCCCTGTTAGACCATTTTAGTGCCCGGTTTGCCCAAGCATATACCCCCGAGAAGTGTATTTCCATTGATGAGTCCCTGGTACATTTTAAAGGGAGGCTTCAATTCCGCCAGTACCTGCCGAGTAAGAGGGCACGGTATGGCGTGAAGATGTATAAGCTGTGCGAGAGTGCATCAGGGTATACCTACAAATTTAGGATATATGAAGGGAAGGACAGCAGTATTCAGCCCCCAGAATGCCCCCCCTTATTGGGAATTAATGCAAAAATTGTGTGGGATTTGGTGCACCCACTGCTGGACCAGGGTTACCACCTTTACCTGGATAATTTTTATACCAGCGTCCCACTCTTCAAGTGCACTGCTAGAAAAAATCTGAGAGGCCTCCCTAAGACTCTGCTTGGGCAAACACTCAGAAGGGGCGAGAGCAGGGCACATTCTAGCAGCAACATATCGTGTGTCAAGTACAAGGACAAGAGAGATGTCCTTGTATTAACAATACATGGCCACACCAGTACCCATGTACCTGTACGAGGTACCAGTACAGAGACCCCCAAACCAGACTGCATCCTGGACTACAATATGTACAAGGGAGGGGTGGACTTGTCAGATCAAGTCCTGAAACCCTACAGCGCCATGCGGAAAACGAGGGTGTGGTATAAGAAGCTGGCCGTGCAGGCCAGAGGGGAACTTTCCTGGAATTTCAAGAGGTGATTATCAAGAACCTAATCTTTAGGGACCAAGAAGGGGGGGCACCCAGTACTTCTGGAAGCGAGGCACACGCATCGTACCAGGGCAACACTTCCCCAAACTGGCAAGTAGGGAAAAAGTCAAAAGAGGTGCAGAGTCTGCTCAAAGAGGGGGATAAGGAAGGACACAACATACCAATGCGACACGTGTCCCGAAAAACCAGGGCTCTGTATGAAAAATTGTTTTCGAATTTATCATACATCCCTTAATTTTTAATTTACCCTGATGCACTCCGCACAGCTTATCCCCCTCATCTTTCCCTTCTGAGCCCTGCAGTGTGCCCAGGCAGCAGATAACAGCCACATGTAGGGTATTGCCGTACCCGGGAGAACCCACATTACAGCTTATGGGGTGTATATCTCCGGTGGCACATGCTGGGCACACTATATCGGACACTGACAAGGCATATATATATATATATATATATATAAAATTGCAAATCTCACTCTGCACCATCTACTGCGCATTATCTTTTACACAGTACCTGTGGGGTCAAAATGCTCACTACACCTCTAGATGAATGTCTTAAGAGGTGTAGTTTTTAAAATGGGGTCACTTCTCGGGGGTTTCAACTGTACTGGTACCTCAGGGGCTTCTGCATAAATGACTTAGCATCAGAAAAGCTCCAGTAGGCCAAATGGTAACCCTTTCCTTCTGAGCCCTCCCATGGGCCCAAACGGCAGTTTATCACCACAAATGGGGTAGTGCTGCACTAAGGACAAATTGGGCAACAAAATGGGGTATTTTGTTCCCTGTGAAAATAAGAAATTGAAATAAAAAAATGACATCTTATTGGAAAAAAACACTTTTTTAATTTCACAGCCCAATTCAAATAGGTACTGTGAAAAAACTGTGTGGTCAAAATGATAACAACAACCATAAATGAATTCCTTGAGGGGTGTAGTTTCCAAAATGGGGTCACTATTGGGGGATTCCTACTGTTTTGGCACCTCGACACCTCTTCAAACCTAAAAAAAGAGGCCTCAAAATGCACTAGGTCCTTCTTTGCTTCTGGGGCTTGTGTTTTAGTCCACGAGAACACTAGAGCCACATGTGGGACATTTCTAAAACCTGCAGAATCTGGACAATACATATTTAGTAGTGTTTCTCTTGTAAAACCTTCCGTGTTACAGAAAAAATATTGAATAAAATTGAAATTCAGCAAGAAAAATGACATTTGCAAATTTCACCTCCACTTTGCTTTAATTCCTGTGAAATGCCTGAAGGGTTAAAAAACTTTCTAAATGCTGTTTTGAATACTTTGAGGGGTCTAGTTTTTAAAATGGGCTGTTTTATGGGGGTTTCTAATACATAGGCCCCTCAAAGCCACTTCGGAACCGAACAGGTAGCTTAAAAAAAAGGCTTTTGAAATTTTCTTAAAAATATGAGAAATTGCTGTTTTTCTGTTCTAAGCCTTGTAACGTCCAAGAAAAATAAAATAATGTTCAAAAAACGATGCCAATCTAAAGTAGACATATGGGAAATGTGAGCTAGTAACTATTTTGGGTGGTATAACTGTCTGTTTTACAAGCAGACTCATTTAAATCCTGAAAAATGCTATTTTTTCAAAAATTGTCAATTTTGCAATTTTTCACTAATAAACACTGAATATATCGACCAAATTTTACAACGAACATGAAGCCCAATGTGTCACGAGAAAACACATTCTCAGAATCGCTTGGATAGGTTTAAGCATTCCGACGTTATTACCACATAAAGTGAAATATGTCAGATTTGAAAAATGGGCTCTGAGCCTTAAGGCCCAAACTAGGCTGCGTCCTTAAGGGGTTAAATACTTTGTCAAAAAAAGACAAAAAATATTGTAGATAGGATACCTTTTTTGGCGAATGAGACAAAAGTATTTAGCATTGCATACTTGTAGTTAAAATTCTTAAAGGGTAACTAAACTTTTAACATGTCACAGGTCAGGTTTGATCGGCGTGGGTCCGAGCACTGAGACCCCCACTGATAGTTGAAACTAAGCAGCAGAAGTACTTGGGTGAGCGCTATACCGCTGCGTTTCTGATCGGCTTTCCTCGGAAAGACGAGTAAGCGGTGTACAGATTCAGACTTTCTACTGAGCCGGTACACCGCTCCGAGGAAAGGCGATCAGAAACAAAAACGGCACAGCACTCACCCAAGTACTTTGCCACTTCGTTTTAGCGATTGGTGGGTGTCTTAGTGTTCGGACCCACACCGATCAAAACTTCTGACACGTCATTAGTCAAAGGTTTTTTTCAAAAGTTTAGTTACCCTTTTATATCACAACATGCTACAGTTACAGTGACATTTAGCAAAGTGACAAACTCCTGCAGTAGCAAATGGACGGAAGCAAGGTAGTTCGTTCATATCCAGCCCTCAAGGTGAACCAGAGTTGGTGGCAGCATGGGAATGGAGAATTTTAACTAGAAGTTTAGGGTATTTTGGGATCAACCCTTTTAAAGGGGTATTCCCATCACTGACATTTATGGAATAGACACGAAAGATAGAACCAGGTCCCACCTATTCTACCTGCATTTATCTTTACAATGGGTTCCCCTGACCCCCGTAATACCGTCTCCCACTGTCGCTGCTCTCCGGCCAATGGGTTAGGAGATGGCCAGAGTACGGAAATAGCCAAGCTATGCTGTTCCGTAACTCCCATAGATGTGAATGGGAGTTGCAGAAACAGCATAGCACAGCAAGCTAGGTCGTTTACATAATCCCGGCCACCTCCTAACTCAATGCGATCTACCTAATGATGGCTCATTTGGTCCATAGGGAGGGTAACAGCGGGGTGCTGTCATAGGTTCTTAAAAAAACGCTTACCGGTAAGTAATCAATCTTTTACCCTTTCACCTATGACAGCACCCCTGGAGATGTAAAATAGAAATCAGTATTTAGGGTGGGACCACAGCTTGTAGCACCTTTCTACCAAAGGCCAAGTCAGAGGCTGTATGCAGTTGTAATCGGTAGTGCTTGAAAAAGGTGTGAGGAGAACTCCATGTGGCAGCCTTGCATATCTGGTCTAGAGATGCCTCTGCTCTCTCTGCCCACGAAGTGGACACAGCCCTGGTGGAGTGAGTTCCGAAAAACTCTGGGGGCTTGAGCTTTTGATTTATGTAAGCTAATTGTATGGCCTGCTTAATCCACCTCGCTATAGTGGCTTTACTGGCTGCCGAACCCTTGTTATGACCCAGAAACTGGACAAACACATTTTCTGAGGATCTTAGATCCTGGGTAATCTTTAGGTACTGGACTAGGCATTTTCTTACGTCTAGGCAGTTAAACTGTTGTTCCCTCTGATTTTTTGGGGAATCACAGGAGGGAAGAACAATATCTTGTTCTAAATGAAAGGGAGAGACCACTTTAGGAAGAAATCCTGGTAAGGTTTTTAAGAGGACTATCGTCTAACAGTAGGGTATGTGGAGGGAAGGCAGAGAGGGCCTGAATCTCATTCACTCTACGGGTTGATGTAGTGGCTAACAAGAACGTAATTTTGAGTGTCAGCAGTTTCATGGAGATAGAGTCCATTGGATCAAATGGTGGATTTATCATAGCCTGGAAAACCGGATTTAAGTCCCAGGGAGGAACTGGGGATCTCATCTGGTTTTTGAGTCTGCAGGCTGCGGTTAGGAATCTTTTGATCCAGGGGTGTTCTGCTCATTTAGAATTAAAGAAGGAACTTAAAGCAGAAATCTGAACCTTTAAAGTAGTAGGCCTAAGATTTTTATTTAACCCTGCCTGGAGGAAATCCAATATTAAAAGGGATATCTGGTTTGGTTAAAGCATTAATATCCTTGCCTGCAAAATTCAAGAATGCTTTCCAGAACCTCAGATATATTTTTGAGGTAACCGGTTTCCTACTGGCTAGTAGGGTGGAAATGATGGATTCGGAGAATCCTCTTTGCCTAAGGATTAGCCTTTCAGTTTACAGGCTGTCAGATGGAGTTTCTGAATGTCAGGGTGTATTACTGGGCCTTGATATAGGAGATCTGACATGTTCGGGAGAACCCATGGTTGGTCTGAACACATTTTCCTCAACCACGTGAACCATGGTCTCTTTGGCCAGAAGGGGGCTATTAATATCACACTGGCCTTGTCTTCCCTGACCTTTTTTTATTACTCCAGGGAGGAGGCTCGGGGGGGGGGGGCGTAGCCCCTCTCTTGACTCCAAAACTGGGAGAATGCGTCTATTTCTGTTGGGTGGTCTAAAGGGTTTAGGGAGAAGAATCTTTGGGTCTTTCTGTTTTCCTTGGATGTGAGTAGATCTATTGATGGGGTCCCCCATTTGAGGATAATTTTCTGAAATACGGTTGTATTCGGCACCATTCTGATTGGCGAAGCCTTTCTCAGCTTAGGAAGTCTGCCACCTGGTTGTCTTTCCCCTTCAGGTGGACAGCCGATAGGGTCAATAGGTGGCGTTCTGCCAGGAAAAAAAGATCTGTGAGGATAAGTCCATCAGCGAGGCCGATTTAAGACACTGTGGGCGTGTTGTCGGAATAGATCTTTAAGTGTCGACCTGAAATTGCTGGCATGGATCTCTTGAAGGCCTGAAGAACTGCCGCCAGTTCCCTGAAGTTGGAGGATCCCTGAATGGTCTGTTGATCCCACTGACCCTGAAGAAAAGAGGAGTCGTAATCCCCAAGGACTCGCATCTGTGGTAATGTTGAGAGTAGGGGTTAACTTCCATGGAATACTCAGCATGAGGTTCTCTCTGTTCAACCACCATCTGAGAGACAGCCTTGCTGCGGATGAGATGTGTAGGGGTTGATCTAGGGAGAGACTGCTCCTGTCCCACCGATTTAAAATGTCCCACTGAAGGGCCCTGGATCTGAAGTGAGCCCATAGTACAGCTGGGATGCATGATGTCATGAGGCCCAGGACAGACATCTTTCCTGAAAGAGGTCATATGGACTAGGTAGACCTCTGATATCCTATCAGGGGACTGATTTTGTCTTCTGGAAGGAAGGACATCTGCTTGGAGGTGTCCAGCAGAGTTCCTAGGAATACACATCTTTTTGATGGGTTTAGATTTGATTTTTTTAAATTTATGTTCCATCCTAATTTTGCTAGTATAGCGCAAACTATTTGTATTTGGAGGGTCAAGTTTTGAGGTGTTTCTGCAACCAACAAAAAGTCGTCCAGGTATGGGATCAGGAGGAAGTCGTTCGTCCTGATGTAAGAGGTAATTTCCGCTATTAGTTTTGAAAATACCCTTGGGGCTTGTGAGATGCCAAAGGGGAGGGCTCTGTATTGTAAGTGAATTAAGGACCCGTTGATTGTCGCTGCTACCCTCAGATATCTTTGATGATGAAGACATATGGGTACGTCGTAGTAAGCGTCACGTACCCCATTTTTAGGATTCCTAGAATCCAAGGATTCGCTGATATCTTCTGCCAATCCCTGAAAAACCGGGAAAGACGACCCCCCCCCCCCACCATAGATTCTATGGCGTCATTGTTGGTCCCTATTTTTAGGGTCCTTTTGGGGCCTAAAGAGAAAGGACTTATTTTTCCTCGTAAATCTTGAGGATCTAAAGTCCTGTCCCCTAGGGTTAGGTCTTTTGTTATTAGGCCCTTTGGGACGAAAGGAATCTCTTGTTGGCCTTGCTTGTGCAGGGAACCCCTTCTTGCTATCTGATGCTTATTCCAGAAGGTCATCAAGCGGGGCCCAAAGAGATAATCTCCCGAGCAGGGAATAGCGCACAGTTCCCTTTGGATCCGGTGTCCCCTTTGCAGGTTTTCAGCCAGATAGCTCGTCTAGCCGAATTTGACAGGGCTGCTGATCTGGCGGAAAGGCGTACAGAGTCTACTGAGGCATCTGCCAAGAAATCTGTGGCCTTGGAAAGTGTTGGAAGGGAGGAAAAGATTTGATCCCGAGGGGTCTTGTCTTCTAGATGAAGCTTCAATTGTGCGAGCCAAATTTTCAGAGATCTGGCCACACAGGTGGCTGCAATGCCTGGTTTGAAGGCCCCCGTAGAAGCTTCCCAGGTCTTTTTTAGAAAGAAGTCGGCCTTCCTATCCATAGGGTCAGACAAGGAGCCTAGATCTTCAAAGGGAAGGGAGTGTTTCCTTGAAATCTTAGCTACTGGAGCATCGAGTCTAGGGGTGTTATCCCAGTCCTTACATACCTCGTCCTCAAAAGGGATACTTCCTTTTGAGGAATTTGGGAATACCTGCTTTCCTATCAGGATTTTTCCATTCTCTTTTAATGAGGTTAGTTATGTTCCTATGGATGGGAAAGGTTTAATTCTTCTTAGGTCCTATGCCTTGAAACATTATGTCCTGGACGGACCGAGGTTCCTTAGGATCATCTATGTTCATAGTAGCCTTTACCGTCTTAAGGAGTATGTCTACGTCCTCTGTTGGGAACAAATTTCTTTCTCCCTCATCCTCACCTGAGGAATCTAAGGAGCTGTACTGCCCTTCTCCTAGTTGAGGATCCTCCTCAGCTGAGGAATCGGAAACTATCCTGCTAGAGGAGGTAGCCGGAGGACAGGAAACCTGACTGGTGTGTGTGTGGAGAGGTGTGTCCTTTTTATATCCTCAGGTTTCCTGTCCAGCGGATGGGACGTCTCTCCAGGGGTGCTGTCTTAGGTGAAAGGGTAAAAGTGGTTTCCAATTATCTGCTTGTTAATTCAATAAAGCCATTTTTGGGTGAGTAAGAGAAACAAAGTAGAAGAGACAGTATGGCATAATGCGCATCTGTCTGAGAAAAATAAAATAAAAAAAAGAACAGATGAAATATATAAAAAATACAAAGAGAGGGAGGAACACCACAGTGATAAAATATCAGGTCAATTCCCACTAACCAGGTACTAGGACAATGTTTTCCCAGTGCTGGATTTGCAGGATCAATGGGTGGCAGATTACCGTTTATGTCTATATTTGTTGCCCTACACTGCTTTATATTATTATATATTATCGTTAATGTATTTTTGAAGAACAAATCACATTAGCTCCACAAAATAACACATTTCATTTTTTTCCTAAACATCTGTCTGTGTCATTGAAATTCAGGAAATAAACAGAAGACAACACAATGGGAGTTACCTGTGTCCCCTCTATGCTGGGAAGAGGAAGATTCAAGAACTCCCCTGTCAGTCGCGTCCAGCTCTCAGCTTTACTCAGATCTGAATGGATCACAAACTTTTCATAGATCCTGTAAACAAAGCTCATTTTTTATGCTCCTTCATAGTAGTGTATATGGACGCTCTAACAAATAAAAAGTTACCCGTCTAGGGTCCTGTGTATGTTGTGGCTGCTTACATCAAGATACTGATGGAATCTACAAAGAAATGAAGACATACAGATGAGAAACTATTTACATGTCAGTCACAATGCAGAGGTGTACAATATTTATGGGGAACATCCATATGATCACCCTTTTGCAAGACCTGTGATGAACCCAAACGAATAGGACCAGTGGAAGTAGCTTCCTAGAGAAAGATCTGCACAGGAGATGTCCCACTAGCACTGAACGAGACATCTGTCTATGGACCTTTCTTCTATACCTAAGCCCTCATGCACACGACCGTATTTTTTCCCACCCGTAAATACTGGCGTATATACGGGTCCGGTGTCACACGTATTCGACCCGTTTTGCACCAGTATTTACGGACCTGTGCCCTTAAATACGGTTCCGGAATCACCATTATTCCACCCGTATTTACGGGCACGTTTTCGATGCAAAATTGCACTGCAGTAATCGGCAGCCCCTTCTCTCTATCAGTGCAGGATAGAGAGAAGGGGCAGCCCTTTTCGAGGTAATAGTAAAAGACATTCATACTTACCCGGCCGTTGCCTTGGTGACGCGTCCCTCTCTTGACATCCAGCCCGACATCCCTGGATGACGCGGCAGTCCATGTGACCGCTTCAGCATGTGATTCGCCTGTGATTGGCTGCAGCGGTCACATGGGCTGAAACGTCATCCAGGGATGTCGAGAAGGACGCGTCACCAAGGCAATGGCCGGGAGACCGGACTGGAGGAAGCAGGAAGTTCTCGGTAAGTATGAACGTCTTTTTTTTTACAGGTTACTCTATATTCTGATCGGAATTCACTGTCCAGGGTGCTGAAAGAGTTACTGCCGATCAGTTAACTCTTTCAGCACCCTGGACAGTGACTATTTACTGACGTCGCCTAGCAACGCTGCCGTAATGACGGGTGCACACATGTAGCCACCCGTCATTATGGGAGCTCCATAGACTTCTATGGGCTGCCCGTGCCGTTATTACGGCCTGAAATAGGACATGTTCTATCTTTTTCAACGGCACGGGCACCTTCCCGTAAGAAAACGGGAAGGTACCCGTGGCCAATAGAAGTCTAGGAGCCCGTTATTACGGGTCGTAATTACGACCCGTAATAACGGGAGTTTTTACGGTCGTGTGCATGAGGCCTTAATGAGTTAGGATCACAGGAGGACATCGTGGCACATTAGTCATCAATATCTATAATACGGTCAGATTTCTAGAAATGCTGCAGACCTACTCTTGGGTTCACCCACCTAATTTTACAGTGTGCCATGCGTCATATAACCCAAGGAGCTGTATGATGCTGAACAACACCAGGATATACAATTGGTGTTTGCATTGAGGAAAGGTCAGCAGACCCTGAAACATCAAGCATTTGTCTTCCATTCTTTATAATGTCATTTTGTCAGACAGCTGGCATTAATGCATTGGTAAATCTGCCCCATAGGAATATTAACATATAAACAAAGCAAGTCAATTTCTAGGCACAACCTAGACCTCTGGGTTTGTCCGGCTGGCAAAATATATGGACATATTAAAAGGGTCTGACCTTCCGATATCCAAACGTTCATCTGATTGTGGCCAAATCTTTGTGTCTAGGTCTTTCTTAACCCCTTAAGGTCCAGCCTATTTTGGGACCTTTTCATTGCCACATTCCGAGAGCCATAACTTTTTGGTTTACCTGTTGGCGCAGCTGTAGAATGACTTATTTTTGGCAGGAGAAGTTGTCGTTTTTATTTTCACCATTTTGGGGTGCATATAATTATTAAGTAACTTTTTGCTTTTTTTTGTACGCCCCTTGCACACGGGTTGATACTACATATGTATACTAAGGTTTTTTTTAAAAATAGGAGCCTATGGGTGACGTATGCCACTGAATGACATGTCACAGGTATAAATTTAGCATATAGGTCATGTGCTTTTCAATATATTAAATGGATACCATTATAGCCTAATAGTGGCATGCGTCACTCATAGACTATAACAATACCCGTTTAATGGATACATCAGGACCCCAGTTCTTGACGTATACGTTTAACTAATACCATCAAACTCTATGGTAATGGATGCCATTGTTAGGCATTTGTCAAAGCCCACGTTTGACGAATACGTTGGTAATTTTTCCTGACGTACATCAAACATAGGCAAAAACGTCTTGTGAACATAGTCTTAGGCTCCATGCACATGGCAGTAAATTTTGACCCATTCAATTCTATGGCTGACGGACACCTTCCCATATATTTACGGGAAGGCGTTCGTGCAATAGAAAGGCTCCGCAAAAGATAGGACATGACGTATTTTTTTGGTTTTTACGGACCGTGCTCCCATACTTTATATGGGAGTGTGGCCCCGCAAATGTGGGTGGTTACGGGTACGGTCGTGTGAATGGGGCCATACATTCATGCGAAGAAACCGCATACAGACCCAATACATCAAGTCTTGGCGATATTCTATAAGTATACATTGTAGCAAAACACAAGACTAGGAAGGTTATTTGTGCTGCTGATACGTTGCAGCAAACCTTCAGCTGTGGGAATTATCAGGTTCTGCTCGGTATTTCAAAGATAGATTCACTGCGGAATGGATCCTAATGGATCTTATTGACTTCATGGGTCCATCGGGTGGCCATTATTTTATGAAGTGTAGAAAACTACACCATTCAGGCCATCAGAGAGCAACACAGCAACAATACCGTTCCACTTTACTGACAGCAAACAGAGATCTTAAAAATATTGCGGAATTGAAATACAAATGGTATTATAAAGCTGCAGAACTGTTTGCAACAATAACACTTCATTTTACAGACAGAAGGAGGTGATACAGAACTAGGAGCAAGTCACCGTCTCCCCTCCCATTATTAATGACGTGAATGCTGGGACTTGTAGTTCCACAACAGCGGCAGATAGTGTGCGACCAATAAGCACAGACCTGAAGTTTGACCCGGAGTACTGCAGCGCCAGCTGGTAGTTATTGTCGCTCTCATCGTCCAGGCCGCTCAGACTGGAGATCAGCTTCCTGACATCCTTCTCCTGCTCTCTTTCATAGCGGGTCCAGTGCGCCATGTCCCGTACATTAGCAGGCAGCCCGGCAAATGTCACCTGACCACGGATTGGACAGCCATACACCAATCACCAATCTTCAGTACGTTAGCCGACAGCAGCCAATCGTCTGTAGAGAACGGCACGTTTGCGTAAGGGGGTGGAGCGACTGTAAACGGACAGATTTGATTGGGTCTAAATATGATCAACGTGTTTAAACCAAGCAGACTGTCGCCATGGTGAGACAATGTATGAGGCGTTTGAAGTAATCCAAGCTCGTACACCAGCTCCTCAGACAGTAAATACACAAGTTCTAGTCCTGATCTTTTCATATTAACAAGCGTGTCTCTATGTACAGTATATTTTACGTAACTTTTCATCTTCTCTAGAGTTTTAAGACTCCAGAAGTTTTCAGCCATGCTGTTTGTTAAACAGTTATATACAGGACCGATTCTAGCTTATCGCCAACCTGCTCCCCTAAGAAGGAAGAAGTCAATATAACAATTTTATCAATCACCACTTTATAACTGCCCTATCTTCTACCTAATCTAATCGGCGCTTTCATGTAGATAAGTAATGTATTGTTTTGGTTTTTTTTTAAAAACGTTTATTTTTTACAAAGAGGAGCATTTTAAGGGTATGTGCACACACACTAATTACGTCCGTAATTGACGGACGTATTTCGGCCGCAAGTCCCGGACCGAACACAGTGCAGGGAGCCGGGCTCCTAGCATCATAGTTACGTACGATGCTAGGAGTCCCTGCCTCGCTGCAGGACAACTGTCCCGTACTGTAATCATGTTTTCAGTACGAGACAGTTGTCTTGCAGCGAGGCAGGGACTCCTAGCATCGTACACAAGTATGATGCTAGGAGCCCGGCTCCCTGCACTGTGTTCTGTCCGGGACTTGCGGCCGAAATACGTCCGTCAATTACGGACGTAATTAGTGTGTGTGCACATACCCTAAGTGTTATGCAAATTCGTTCTTAATGAACAAGTGGGCGTTTTTTTAACTTTTCACCAAGTGGGCGTAGTAAAGAGAAGTGTATGACACGGACCATACGTTATCTATAGGATCAGTTATAAACTGGTGACAGCCTCTTTAAACTAGTACAATAAAATCAGTGTAAAATACTTAAAATGTGCACCTATGTAAATTCAAAACTTAGTCTATAGAAGTGTAAATTACTGCACTGACGAAAAAAACATATAATGAAATCCAGGCTTGCCACATTTGTAACCCCTTCCTACCACAGCCATTTTTCAGATTTAAATTTTTTTCTCCCCACTTTCCAAAAGCCATAACCAGTGGCGCAACTACCGCGGTAGCGGCCGCTACGGGGCCCGCTGGTTGAGGGGGTCTGTACCGCCAGCCGACACGCCCACCCATATGCCCAGTGGCGCCGCTCGCAGCCGTTATGGCTGCTACAGCGGATGGAACCGCAATTACAAGGCCCACGCCGCCAAGGCTCCAACAAGTATGGGCCGGGACGACACAGGCCCTCTCATGCCTGTAGGCGTTGCTAGCACCGGAGGGGGCCCAGGTGCTAGCGACAGAAAATACATGCATTAGCGATGAATGGACGGGCATGTTTTGTGCCCGACCATTCAGCGCCTTGCAATGACGCTGATTGGCGGGGCAAAATTACTTGCCCCGCCAATCAGCGCCTTTCAACGACGCTAGCAGCGCAATGACATCATCGCGCCGCTTTCGTGCTTGAAAGGCGCTGATTGACGGGGAAACTCATTCTGCCCTGCCAATCAGCGTTATTGAATGACGCGTCGCTCAGCTCCAGCAGACCTTCTCAGAATAGAGCAGGTCTGCATTGCCATTGGACAGTGCGGGAACGGGATCATGTGAGTATGTAACTTTTTTTTGGTTTTCTCTAATAAAACTGTGAGTGGCATTATCTATAGTGGTGGCTCTATATACAGGGGGGGGGGTCGTCTATATGTGGGGAAGTGGGCCACTATATACAAGGGGGGTCTATATGTGGGCCACTATATACAGGTGTGGTCTATATGTGGGCCACTATATACAGGGGGGTCTATATGTGGGGATGTGGGCCTCTACAAGGGGGAGTCTATATGTGGGGATGGGGGCAATTATATACAGGGGCGTCTATGTGAGGCTGTCACCAGTTTATAACTGCCCTATCTTCTACCTGATCTAATAGATAACGTATGGTCCGTGTCATACACTTCTCTTTACTACGCCCACTTGGTGAAAAGTAAAAAAAACGCCCACTTGTTCATTAAGAACAAATTTGCATAACACTTAAAATGCTCCTCTTTGTAAAAAATAAACGTTTAAAAAAAAACCAACAAAACAAAACATTACTTATCTACATGAAAGCGCTGATTAGATTAGGTAGAAGATAGGGCAGTTATAAAGTGGTGATTGATAAAATTGTTATATTGACTTCTTCCTTCTTAGGGGAGCAGGTTGGCGATAAGCTAGAATCGGTCCTGTATATAACTGTTTAACAAACAGCATGGCTGAAAACTTCTGGAGTCTTAAAACTCTACAGGGGGTCTATATGTGGGGCACTATATACAGGGGGAGCTATATGTGAGACACTATAAAGGCGTGGGCTATATGTAGAGCACTATCTATAGGGGAGCTATTTTTAGGGCACTTTTTCTATAGGGGTGGGCTATATGTGGGTCACTATATACAGAGGTGGGTTACTTGGGCACTAGCTACAGGGGGCTATATGTAGGGCAGTGTCTATAGGGGTGGGCTATATGTGGGACACTATATACAGGGGGAGCTATATGTGAGACACTATCTACAGAGGTGGGCTATACATGGAGCACTATAGGGGAAGCTATATGTAGGGCAACATGGTGGCTCAGTGGTTAGCACTATTGCCTTGCAGCTCTGGAGTCCATATGTGGGCACTATCTACAGAGCCTCTATGGGGGTCACTATCTCCGGGGGGCTATTGGGGCACTATCTACAGGGAGGGCGAGGTGTGTGTATGACAGTGTATGGTTCTATTATAATCAGGGACACTGTATGGCGCTATTATAGTTAGAGGTGCAGTGTATAGCGCTTTATTATATTTAGAGGTGTTGAGAATTTTAACTTTGTTTATAGGTGCAGAAATGTTTTAAAAGTGAGAAGCTGAAGACATCTGAGCAGAAAACTGCAGAAATGGGTCATGGCCGGGAGAAATCCATCTTAAGGTCTGGACCGGATGGAGAAGAAAAGAACTAGAATCTGAGATGTCACCGGTGAGTCACTTAACCCCTTCCCAGATTTTCACGTACAGTTACGTGATGGGAACTGGTGTTTTCACGCAATTCCACGTAACTGTACGTGAAGGAGATGGAACTGGCTCAGGAGCTGAGCCAGCAACATAACCGCTGGGTGACAGCTGTATGTTAGCTGGCACCCTAGGGTATCAGCCAGGACCGGAGCTAACCTCCGATCCGAGCGATTAACCCCTCACATGCTGCGTTCAATAGAGATCATAGCATGGGAGGAGTTTATAGCCACCGGCACCCCAGCAACGTGATCGCTGGGTTGCCGGTGGCTGCTAAGGCGATCGGAGGCCTAATACTTACCTCCCGGTCTGCCAGCAACAAAATACTCCTATGCCCCGTCGTCGGCGGGGCCCAAAAGGCTTCCGGTACCATCAGCAAGATGGTGCCGGCTCAGCTTCCGGCTCAGAAGCTGAGCCGGCGTCATCAGCAGTGGGTGTCCGTTGTACGTTACAGCGGACATCCCACTGTAAAGGCAGGAACCGGAGCCAGCTCCGATTCCTGCCACTAACCCCTTCAATGCAGTGATCCAATGCGATCACTGCATCAAAGTGGTTTGTATCAAATCGGCAGCCTGCCATGCGATGGCACGGCTGGCGACTGCTACTATGGCAACAGGAGGCCTAACATTGGCTTCCTATCTGCTTCCTTCCTATATAGGTAGTGCTTCCTTCCCACATAGGTAGTGCAATGTATTAGAACATCAAACAAACAGTTGGACCTTCAAGTCCCCTAGTGGGACTAAAGAATAGTGCAAAAAAAAAAAGTGTAAAAATAAAAGTTGTAAAAAATACAATAAAAGTTTCAAGTAATAACATAAAACACAATCGCCCTTTTTCCCTTTTCAAGTCATTTATTATTGAAAAAAATAATAAAGCCATACATATTTGGTATTGCTGCGACAGTAACGACCTGAACTATAAAAATATTATGTTATTTATTCCGCACAGTGAACGCCGTAAAAAAATAAAACTAAAAAATACTGACATAATTGCTATTTTTTGGTCACTTTGTCTTCCAGAAATTTAAATAAAAAATGATCAAAAAGTCGCATGTACCCAAAAATGATACCTATAAAAACTATAACTCATCTCGCAAAAAACAAGCCCTCATACAGCTCAGTTGACGAAAAAATTAAAAAGTTGGCTCTCACAACTTGGCAACAGAAAAAAATCCATTCTCTTTACAAAAGTAATTTTATTGTGCAAAAAGTTGTAAAACATAAAAAGTGCTATAAATTAGGTATCACCAGAATCGGACTGACCCGCAAAATAAAGGTAACATGTAATTTATAACGCTTGGTGAACACTGTATAAAAAGAACTAAAAAACTATCCACAATTGCTGGTTTTTGGTCACCTTGCCTCCCAAAAAAAAGAGGATAACAAGTAATCAAAAAGTTGCATGTACCCCAAAATTGTATCAATAAAAACTACAGCTCGTCCCGCAAAAAAAACAGCCTTCATACGACTACCACTTCATACCACTACGTCTATGAAAAAAGTTAAAATTAGTTAAGGCTCCAATAAGTCAGGAAAGAAAAAATATGCAGTTGTGCCGACCCGAGGGGAACATTTCTTCTGTTTCAAGTGGTGAAATATCAAGGCCCCTAAAATTAGGGAACCAGGAAGGGGAGGGCTCAAACATATCCATATATAGCTGGAAGCGAGAGCGCCCGTATTATACCAGGACAACACTTCCCAGCAAAATTCCCCAAACTGCAAAGATGCCGAGTGTGGACCAAAAGGGGAATAAGTAAGGACCATTTATTAGTGAGACACCGGCCTGTGCAGAAAGGATTGTGTCACAGCGTAACAAATATCTATGGATTATTTTATTGTTTTTTTTTACCCCATTATTATACCACCTGACTATGCCCCTTATATACTCCGCCCAGCTTACATGTACCCCCACATTATAAACTGAAACACCAGTAAGACTCCAAACAAAACTACTACCAAGCAAAATCCACGCTCGAAAAGCCAAATGGTGCTACCTCCCTTCTGAACCCTACAGTGTGCCCAAACAGCAGTTTACTTCCACATAAATGGCATCGCCATACCCGGGAGAACCCTTTTAACAAATTTTGGGGTGTGTGTCTCCAGTGGCACAAGCTGGGCTCAACATATTTGCCACTGAAATAGCATATCTAGGGAAAAATTGAAATTTTTACTTTGCACCTTCCGCAGCGCAATCATTCATGGAAAAGGCCTGTGGGGTGAAAATGCTCACTACACCCCTTAATAAATGCCTTGAGGGGTGCAGTTTCTAAAATCGGGTCACTTTTCAGCAGTTTCTTTTATTATTTCACATCAGAGCCTCTGCAATTGTGATCCAAAACTTTGTAAACGGCCAAATTAGGTCTTAATTTTACATGGTACATTTTCACTCCTGAGCCTGGTCGAATGTCCAGGCAAAAGATTAGGGTCACACATAGGGTATTTCTAAAACCGGGAAAAACAGCATAATAATAAGCGAGCGGTCTTGTTATGGTGGCACAAGCTGGGCACCACATATTGGCATATCTATGGAAAAAAATCCCATTATCACTCTGCAACATCGAGTGCACACCAATTTCTCCCAATCACCTACGGGGTTAATATGCTCACTACACCCTTAGGTAAATATCTTGAGAGGTGTAGTTTCCAAAATGGGGTCACTTCTGGGGGGGGGTCCACTGTTTTGATCCCATAGGGACTTTGCAAATGCGACATAGCGCCCAGAAACCAATCCAGCAAAATCTGTACTCCAAAAGCAAATGGCGCTCCTTCCCTTCTGAGCCCTACTCTGTGCCCAAACAGCAGTTTATGACCACATATACGGTATTGCCGTACACAGGAGAAGTTTACAAGTGTTGGGGTGCTTTTTTTAATTTATTTGTTGAGAAAATTAAATTTTCAGCTAAAACTACGTCTTATTGAAGAAAAAGGATTTTTTTTATTTTCACTAATTCTAATAAAATCTATGAAACACCTATGGGGTCAAAATTCTCACTACAACCTAGATGAATTCCTCAAGGGGTGTAGTTTAGTGAATCGAGTCACTTTTGGGGAGTTTCCACTGTACTGGTACCTTAGGAGCTTTGCAAAAGTGACATGGTGTCATGAAACCACTCCAGCAAAATCTGTGCTCCAAAAGCCAAATGGCACTGCTTCCCTTCTGATCCTTGCCGTGTGCCCAAACAGCAGTTTATGACCACAATTGGGGTATTGCCGTACTCCAGAGAAGTTGCTTTACAAATGTTGGGGTTCTTTTATTCCTTTATTTGTTGAGAAAATGAAACATTTTGAGCTAAAGCTACGTCTTATTGGAAAGAAAGGATTTTTTTTTTATCTTCACTGCCCAATTTTAATAAAATCTATGAAACCCCTGTGGGGTCAAAATGCTCACTACACCCCTAGATGGATTCTTCAAGGGGTGTAGTTTCCTAAATGGAGTAAATTTTTTGGCGTTTTCACTGTTTTGGTCCCTTAGAGGCTTTGCAAATGCAACGTGGTCTTCGCAAACCGATCCTGCAAAATGTAAGCTCCAAAAGCCAAATGGCGCTCTTTCCCTTCTAAGCCCTGCCGTGTGTCCAAACAGCCGTTTATGACAACATGTGGAGTATTGTTTTACTCGGGAGAAATTGCTTTACAAATGTAGTGGTGCATTTTCTCCTTTAGTCCTTGTGGAAATTAGAAAAAAATAGGTAAACCTACATTTTCTTTGAAATGTAGATTTTCATTTTCACGGCCTAATTCCAATAATTTCTGCAAAAAACCTGCGGGGTCAAAATGCTCACTATACCCCTAGATAATTTCCTCAAGGGGTATAGTTTCCAAAATGGGGTCACTTTTGGGGGATTTCCATTGTTTTGACACCGCAAGAGCCTTTCAAACCTGACATGGTGCCTAAAATATTTTCTAATGAAAGGGAGGCCCCAAAATCCTCTAGGTGCTCCTTTGCTTCTGAGGCCTGTGCTTCAGTCAATAAGTGCACTAGGAATTCACTGTATTAAATGATATATATAATTGTGCTCCCACAATATAGAAAAATTTGGAAATTCACTGAAGTGACAATTGAGTAAAATATACCTTTTATTATAGTAACTCGCTAAAAACAGGGGTAACACACCACTGTGAAAAAAGCCCCACCGTGTATATTAAAAAATGTATTAAACAGTAAACACTGAATCATTTGGATAAGTATATCTCAGTGTTTATAACGATATTCACCGGAATCAGCATTTAACCTGGGCACAACAATAGTACAAGCCCCAAGAACACACCAGGATCCGTGATCAACACCGGAATCTCCTAGCGCTGGGTCCACCACAATGCTACTGTCCCCTATGCAACAATCCCATATACAAAAACGACCCTACGCGTTTCAAATACTCATCCTCAGGGGTCTGTATCTTGGTCACTCTGGCCCAATTACCAGCGATAAAATATTCAACAGCAGATATTCTGCTGCGCATCACGGAAGGATGCTCGCGTCGATGTCAGCGGCATACTTCATTTCGGGCACTGAGTTGCTATAAGCACCAAACTCCACCCCTCGTACTTGGCGGCGCTGTACGAACTAACCAATCACAGCGCCCCCTGAATTCGTGACACCTGTCCATGTGACTCCCGGCCGTCAGCTGACAACCAAGAATCATCATCGACCGCATCTGAACGAACACGCAGGCGCAGTGGAAGCCACGGACACATCGCCCATGCTGCCAAGAAAAAGCAAGGTAAGAGCATAACAATATAGAATATGGAGTATATCTTGCGGGACAGTTACCCACCGCAAGTGGACTACCTCAAAACAACTCTTATTGTAAACACATATTGGATAGATGAATGCGGTTTCCCTCACATTACGAAATTTGGATTAAAAACCTGTTGTACACGACCTAGCCAATTGGCCATATCAATCAGAGTGCACTATGCAGAACACCCACCCACCCGTTAAAGCAACCAAATATTAGCCCGGCTGCTTAAAGGAACAGTGTCATCACAAATATTTTATTTATATGTTAAAGATGTTAGTGCCTCAATATAAACGTTTATTTTCATTTGTGTGTTTGTGTTTTACTGTTTCTTTTTTTCACACTTTTTCTTCCCTATGGGGGCTGCCATTTTTTGTTCCATTTCTGTGTGTGTCGATTAACGACACACACAGACATGGAATACGGCAGCCACAGTCCCATAGGGACTGCGAACGGCTCCCGTCCCATTGACTGCCGTGTACGGCGTCTGTGTGGGAACTGCGCATGCGCCGCTCCCACACAGTCCTATTCGAAATTGGCGCCGTCCGGCGCCATTTTCCTGTGGACCGGAAGTCGCGGCCGGACAGTAATATTACTACTTCCGGTCGCGGCTTCCGGACAAGTGCACATGGGACAGCGGCAGCAAAGGGAGCGGACGGGCCGCGGCGGCAGGAGCAGGTAAGCGATTTCAATGTATGTTAGTGTTTGTGTGTGTTTACTACTGCATGTAAACCTACTACACTGTGAGTTACCTCAAAAAATGGCGACACACAGTGTAGCAGGTTAAACCTTTCAAACCCCTCGTTTATCCCGGCACTAGCCAGGATAAAGGAGGGGGGGATGCTGAGCGCTCACTAGAGCGATAGCTTTTAACCCAATGTTGCAATGCTGCAATTTTGGGAACTAGCTCCAAACAGCTCCATCTAGTGACCAAAAATGGGTAGTATTATAAATTTTGAAAAATTTGAAAAAATTTATAATATTTCCTGACTCGCGAAAAAAATAAAAAAAATTTGAACAATGTTTAATCACCCACACACTAAATGTTTAAATTTTAAAAAAAAAACATGTTTTTGGGGCGACACCATGCCTTTAAAGATGGATGATATTGCATGTTAAATAAAGCACGTGTAATTAGTCTGCTCGTTTAGACCCGCTGGTTGTGTACATGCCAGTCTGTGGATCCATTGGGCTTCCTTGCGTAGAATTAGGTTGTCCCAGTCGCCTCCTCTTTTTGGAGGTCTAATAAGTTCAATTGCTTGAAACTTTAAACATTCTGCACGACCCTGGTGTTTAGCATGTACGTGTTTCGATATCGGGGTATCCCTAGCATGGACAATATCTCCAACATGCTCCCTTATCCGGCGCCGAAATTGTCGCACCGTTTTACCCACATAATTAAGGGGGCATGGACATGTGATAAGGTAAACCACCCCCGCTGTTTTGCAGTTAACAAAATCACGAATGTCGTACTCCTCTTGTGTTGCGACACTCGAAAACCTGTTCCCTTTGAGGATGAAGTCGCAGGCCTTGCAGCTACCACATCTATATGTACCTGGTGTTTGTCTATCCAGCCATGTGCACCTCGGTATAATAGGGTCAAAACAACTATGCATGACTCTGGTGTGTTCTTGGGGCTCGTACTATTGTTGTGCCCAGGTTAAATGCTGATTCCAGTGAATATCGTTCTAAACACTGAGATATACTTATCCAAATGATTCAGTGTTTACTGTTTAATACATTTTTTAATATATACGGTGGGGCTTTTTTCACAGTGGTGTGTTACCCCTGTTTTTAGCAAGTTACTATAATAAAAGGTATATTTTACTCAATAAGTGCACTAGGGCCACATGTGGGGTATTTCTAAAAACGGCAGAATCTGGGCAATAGATATTGATTTGCGTTTCTCTGGTAAAACTTTCTGTGTTACAAAAAAATAGATGAAAAATGAATTTCTGCAAAAAAAAAAGAAATTTGAAAATTTCACATCTACTTTGCCTTAATTCCTGTGAAACGTCTAAAGGGTTAAGAAACGTTCTAAATGCTGTTTTGAATGCTTTGAGGGGTGATGTTTTTAAAATGGGTTGACTTATCGGGGATTTCTAATATGTAAGGCCCTAAAATACGCTTCACATCTGAACTGGCCCCTGTAAAAATAGCCTTTTGAAATTTTCTTGAAAATGTGAGAAATTGCTGCTAAAGTTCTAAGCCGTGTTACGTCCTAGAAAAATAAAAGGATGTTCAAAAAAATGGTGCCAACATACAGTAGACATATGGGGGATGTTAATTAGCATCAATTTTGTGTGGTATTACTATCTATCTTACAAGCAGATACATTTAAATTTAGAAAAATGCAAAGTGTTTTTCACAATTAAATACTTAATGTATCGTGCAAATTTTTGCAGTAACATAAAGTCCAATGTGTCACGAGAAAACATTCACAGAATTGCTTGGATAGGTAAAAGCATTCCGAAGTTATTACCACATAAAGTGAAACATGTCAGATTTGAAAAAATTGGCTGTGTCCTGAAGGCCAAAACAGGCTGTGTCCTTAAGGGGTTAATATAAATGTTCTGACTTTAATCAGTAATGTAGTCACTGTATGAACTGCAGCGAGATGATGAGTGGTTTGATTATGATATGATTTTTTTTTGTGAAACAGCATCTCCCAGCATATCCTTACCATTGTTCGTGCCATGCTGGGAGCTGTCGTTTTACGCCGTACAAACCTATACGGCAGGGATTGCACTAAATTGAGCTGTATTTGTTCTGGTGTTGTATATATGTACTGAGCTTTGTTCTGGTGCTATATATACACGTATGAGATTTGTTCTGATGCTGTATGTAAGTACTGATCTTTGTTCTGGTGCTGTATATATGTATGGTTTTGGTGCTGCATATATGTAATGAGCTTGGTTCTGGGGATGTATATATGTACTGAGATTGGTTTTGGTGCTGTATTTATGTGCTGAGGTTGGTTCTGGGACTGTATATATGTACTGACCTTGGTTCTAGTGCTGTATTTATGTACTGAGCTTGGTTCTGGTACTGTATATATGTCAGAGCTTTGTTCTAGTGCTGTATTTATGTACTGAGCTTGGTTCTAGTACTGTATTTATGTACTGAGCTTGGTTGTGGTGCTGTATATATGTCAGAGCTTGGTTCTACTGCTGTATTTATGTACTGAGCTTGGTTGTGGTACTGTATACACCGCATTCCAAATTATTATGCAAATGTTATTTTTCGCTGATTTTCCTAAATAGTCGATGCAAATGACAGTCAGTATAATCTTCAAGCCATCAACCGTTGGAGTATAATGCAAATTTTATTGAACAAATCTCCTAATGATAACAGATTTTTTTTTAGAAGTAAAAAACTCAAAATGCACTGTTTCAAATTATTATGCACAACAGAGATCAAAACATTTTAAAGGTTGTAAAGAGAGCTAAAATGGTAATTTGTTGAATTTGCAGCATCAGGAGGTCATATTTACAGAAATCAAAACCTCTTTCAATCGAAAAAAACTTAGCAGGCCAAGTTACATGTTAACATAGGACCCCTTCTTTGATATCACCTTCACAATTCTTGCATTCATTGAATTTGTGAGTATTTGGACAGTTTCTGCTTGAATATCTTTGCAGGATGTCAGAATAACCTTGCAGAGCTTCTGTTTTGATGTGAACTGCCTCCCACCCTCATAGATATTTTGCTTGACGATGCTCCAAAGGTTCTCAATAGGGTTGAGGTCAGGGGAACATGGGGGCCACACCATGAGTTTCTCTCCTTTTGTGCCCATAGCAGCCAATGACGCAGAGGTATTCTTTGCAGCATGAGATGGTGCATTGTCATGCATGAAGATAATTTTGCTACGGAAGGCACGGTTCTTCTTTTTGTACCACGGTAGAAAGTGATCAGTCATAAACGCTATGTACTTTGCAGAGGTCATTTTCACACTGTCAGGGACCCTAAAGGGGCCTACCAGCTCTCTCCCCATGATTCCAGCCCAAAACATGACTCCGCCACCTCCTTGTTGACGTCGCAGCCTTGTTGAGACATGGTGGCCATTCACCAACCATCCACTACTGCATCCATTGGGACCATCCTGGGTTGCACGGCACTCATCAGTAAACAACGCGGTTTGAAAATTAGTCTTCATGTATTTCTGAGCCCACTGCAACCGTTTCTGCTTGTTTAGGGGTGGCCGAATAAAAACTTTATGCACACTTACAAACCTCTGGAGGATCCTACACCTTGAGGTTTGCGGGACTCCAGAGGCCCCAGCGGCTTCAAATACCTGTTTGCTGCTTTGCAATGGCATTTTAGCAGCTGCTCTCCTAAACCTATTAATTTGTCTGGCAGAAACCTTCCTCATTATGCCTTTATCTGAACGAACCCAGTCTGTGCTCTGAATCAGCCACAAATCGTTTCATAGTATGATGATCACGCTTACGTTTTCTTGAAACATCCAATGTTTTCATACCTTGTCCAAGGTATTGCACTATTTCATGCTTTTCGGCAGCAAAGAGATCCTTTTTCTTTCCCATATTGCTTGAAACCTGTGGCCTGCTTAATAATGTGGAACGTCCTTCTTAAGTAGTTTTCCTTTGATTGGGCACACCTGGCAAACTAATTATCACAGGTGTCTGAGATTGATTACAATGATCCAAAGAGCCCTAAGGGTATGTGCACACGGTAGCAGGCTTTTACGTCTGAAATGACAGACTGTTTTCAGGAGAAAACAGCTGCCTCGTTTCAGACGTAATTGCTCCTCCTCGCATTTTGCGAGTCTTCTCTGACAGCCGTAAATTTTGAGCTGTGCTTCATTGAGTTCAATGAAGAACGGCTCAAATTACGTCTGAAAGAAGTGTCCTGCACTTCTTTTGACGAGGCTGTATTTTTACGCGTCGTCGTTTGACAGCTGTCAAACGACGATGCGTAAATGACAGGTTGTCTGCACAGTACATCGGCAAACCCATTCAAATGAATGGGCAGATGTTTGCCGACGTATTGTAGCCTTATTTTCAGACGTAAAACGAGGCATAATACCTCTCGTTTACGTCTGAAAATAGGTCGTGTGAACCCAGCCTAAGACACAATACCATCCATGAGTTTAATTGAAAAACGAATAATTAAATGTTTATGACACTTAAATCCAATGTGCATAATAATTTGGAACACGGTGTATATGTCAGAGCTTGGTTATGGATCTGTAATAATATAGGATATATTTATAATAAGCAGGGCAGATGGAATTGTTCTCAATTCATTGTATATTTCATGGGAACGTGTCTGGTAGTTTTAACCCGTTGAACCTCCACAATGCAGTAATACATGACCTGACAATATTCCTTGTATGTTTTTTTCAGATGCAGCAAAATCTTTAAAATCCACTTTTAAAACGGCGCACACTATATGCTAATTACTCATTAAAGGGCCATGGGGCGTTGACGCTATCCAGAAGAGTCACATAGTCCTGCCTCCAAACCCATCTTTCCATGTTTGAGTGACATCTCCCTGGCTGATACAACTTTCTCGGATGCGCCATTGCCTTGTGACCTATGACCGAATAAACCATTTAACTTTTATTTTGAGTGCTGGATATACCTTCATCGTCTACTTCTATTACCTTGCATACCTGCTGTCAAAACAGGACCTCGTTGGAGGATATTTTCAAGCACCGGCCGCATTTGGACTATATTCACTTGAATCAATTAACGCATTGAAAACGCATTGGAAACGTGGTGAGTGAACTTTCTGTAATACATTTCTCTTTTTGTGTAGCACTATACACAAGGGGGAGCTGTGTGGCACTATACACATGGGGGAACTGTATGGCACTATTTAAGAGGGGGAGTCTGTGCGTGGCACTATCTACTAAAGGGGGGGCTGTGTGGCACTATATAGAAGGGAGGGGGGCTGTGTGGCACTATATACAGTGGGAGCTGTATAGCGCTATATACAGTGGGGGCTTTATGGCGATATCTGCAGGGGGCTGTATGGCACTATCGACAAGTTGAGGTGGGGGCGCTATCTACAAATGGGGTGTGACACTGTCCATAGGCGGGGCTATACAGCACTGTCTACAGGGGGCTGTATGGCACATTCTACAGAGGGCACTATTTATAAGGGGGGCTGCTTGTGGCACGCTGTTGGGGGGCCCCGGTCGAGAGTTTGCTATGGGGCCCAGTCTTTCGTAGTTACGCCCCTGGCCATAACTTTTTTATTTTTCCAACGATATAGTCCTATGAGGGCTTCATTTGCGGGACGAGTTGTCGTTTTTCATGGCATCATTTATTGTACCATATAATGTACTAGAAAACGGGAAAAAAAATATTTGTGGGATGGAAAATAAAAAAAACCATACCAATTTATATAACTTTTTTTATGTTATAGTACTTTTACAAAGAAAAAACTGACTAAAAAATAAAATGTATTTTGTGTCGCCAAATTCTGAGAGCCATAACTTATTTATTTTTCCGTCCATTGAGCAATATAAGGGCATATTTTTTGTGGGACCAGCTTCGGTGTACAAGCAAGTTTTTAGATTACTTTTTATTCCATTTTTTGTAGGAGATGAGGTGACCAAAAAACAGCGGTTCTAGCATTTTATTTAATTATTTTTTACAGCGTTCACTGTTAAATAATGTTAGATTGTAATAGTTCAGATTTTTACGGACGCGGCTATGCCAATTATGTTTATTTTATTTTTTTACAACGCTTTAGGTTAATATTGGAACATTTTTAATATTTTAATATTTCTTTGTACATAAAAAAAACTTAACTGATTTTGACTTTTTTTATTAGTTTCTCTAGGGGACTTGAACCAGTGATCGTTGGATCGCTAGCAGTGTATACTTTAATACTAATGTATTGCTGTAAATAGTGTTTCTGACAGGCCTATATTAAGATTTGCCTTTCAGGATTCCAGGAAAGCTGGGTAACGAACCATGTGAAGGTGTAATAGAGACATCTGAATATTAAACCTACCTAGATAAATACCCCTCTTTGCTACCAAATTGTGCCAAAGCTAGGAAGATTTGCCTTTCAGAATCCCAGGAAAGCTGGGTAACAAACTATGTGGAGCTATAATAGAGATCTGCTGAATACTAAATCTACCTAGATAAATCCCTCTCCTTACTAACAAATCGTGCCATAGCTAGAAAGTTTGCCTTTCAGGATCCCAGGAAAGCTGGGTAACAAACCATGTGGAGCTATAATAGAGATCTGCTGAATACTAAATCCCACTAAATAAATGCCCCTCCTCACTACCAAATTGCACTATATCTAGGCAGATTTATCTTTGAGAAGGCTGGGGAACTTGCAGTCCGTAAGGGCACGTTCAGACGTGGCGGACAATTTACGCCGCAGATTTTGATATGAATTCTTGGAAAATCTGCATATGTTACATGCAGATTTTGTTTCGGATTTAGCACCAGATTTGTTGCTGGTTTCAGCCTATGCAATGCAAAGGCTGAAATCCACCGTGAAAATCAGAGGCTTCGGCACAACAGAATGAGCATGCTGCGGATTTAAAAATACGCAGCTTGCCCCATCAACTTGTATTGTACTGTAAATTGCTGCGGATTTGTGATGTAGAACCCGCATGGCAAATCCACCGCAAAACTGCCACATCTGGATTCAGCCTTAGACGACCTTCACACAAACGTGCAGTTTTTCACGTCCGAGGTTCACCTGTGAGCGACGCGTTATCACAGATCCCCCCATAGACTAGAGTCTAGGGAGGGATGTCTGACACGCAGGAAAATATCATGAATAAATATTGGTACATTTTACACACTGATCCGTTTTTAAAAAATAGCCTACCTTTAAAACCAATGATTACTTTTAAGAGAGCAAAAACTATGAAGAACATTTTAGCACCGAGTAAGATAAATTTTTCTGGAAGACAAACGATGCCCCAACAAAATACTATGTCCTCAAGTGCATATTTAAAGGGGAGCTCCAAATGCAGGAAAAATAAATGTTTATGTTGTCTTAGTATACGCACTACAGATTCTTTTAAATCAAACCAAACAAAAAACGAGTACCAAATCGAAACACAGTTAAATTGCCAGTCAAATTACGTTATCTACCTCATTGACTGTGTCTGCGGTCTACAATATGTAGGAAGAACAATCCAATTCTTGCATTGTCGGCTAAATAAACATCGTTCTAACTGTAAGAAAAAATTCCTCTTGCACAGTGTCTCCAAACACTGTACTTTGTTTCATAATAATGACTTTAGTTGTTTCCATATTACACCAATTGAACATATAAATGACAACCGAGCGGACAGATATGATTCACTGTGCAAGAGAGAAATCTTTTGGATATACAAATTGAAGACCCTAAAACCTGCAGGTTTGAATGAAATGACAGAGATGATAATTTAATATAACGAATTTACTTTAGATAAATCCCATTATATGGAAATAAATGGGAAATTCGTTATATGTAATTATATATGTGTATACATATACAAAGCTCCTCAACAAGTGGTAAATATCGTATCGAAAGAAATAATCAGTTTGACATTAAAAATCAAAACCACCAAACTTTGATCATTTGTGAGTAACACCAAGACCAGTACAATGATAAAACTGGCACTATTATAACTTTTGACGAAAATAGTATAGTTATGCGCACATCATTTATAAAAATATATATATATATATATGTGTACCAATATAGAATCTGCACAAAAACTATCTTAGTTTGGTATTTACGAATTTGTATAGCAAAATAGACAAACTGAATAAAATGAGCAAAAGGAGAATCTATCTTTAATATTACGTCCAGAAATAACGATTACTAGAATGGTACTCCACCTGTAGCCCGAGTTTTCTTTAGGACAATTATATTCAGGAAATGAACTAACATAGACTCTAAAATAGTCAGAAAGGAAGCTATGTTTTAAGCTTTCCCCTTTTTAAATGTGCTTTTATATCTTCTTGTATCAATAAATCCTTTCAACACCGACTATACCGTTATCCTTGAGGAACTTGGAATACACGTCCTTTGGAAGATCCTATTGATCAATAGCGCATAGAAGACACCCGTTTTTTTGGCTTTTTTGCTTTTATTCCTTCATTCATTATTGAGACTTTGTACTTCAAGTTCTCAAACCGGGTCCTATGCTGCAAGCTGATCCTGCCACCAATCTACCGTGGAGGCTACCTAAGTGGAATTTGTTACACTGGATGTTATGCTCCCAGCATAACCCCACCAGGTGAGCGTATTTAGAACCTTGTTCACACGTGTAAAATCACAGTGTCACGCACTATTGTGCGCTTTGTGTTTTTTCTAGCTTTCTCCACGCAGGAAAATAGGACATGTCTTATTTTTTCACTGACCCTTCACACGCTCCGTTGAAACAACGGTCGTGTAAACGGCCCCATTGAAATACATGAGTCTGTGTTACAGCCGTTGTTTTAACGCCCATCACATGGACGTGATACACACTCGTCTGAATGAACCCTAAGGCGGGATTCACACGACCGTGTCGCTCCCGAGCCCGAGTGTCGGCCGGTAAAATCGGCCATTTTGCCCGGCCGGTTTGCATAAAGTTATGCATCCGTGCCGGGCCGGGCAGATCCGGACAGTGACATCAGCGGCAGCTCCTGAAGGGGAATCCCCATGAGTTCGGGGATTCCGCTTCAGGAGTTTCCCCTGATGTCACTGCCCAGATATGGACAGAGACATCAAGCGATCTGTCCAGGAGCGGAATCCCCGAAAACACGGGGATTCCGCTCCTTCAAGGAGCTAAAGTGCGGCTAGCACATAGCAGAGCGGGGAGATACCTCCCCGCTCTGCTATAGTGGCGTCGCTACAGTAGTAGCAGCCGCAGCCGCAGCAGCTGCTGCTGCTACTACTACTAGCGGCGCCATCGAAGGTGTCGCCGAGCCAGGGTGCTTTTAACAAGCAGGGGAAGGGAGCCAGCGCAGCGCTCCCTCCACCTGCTGTACACCCCGGCCCTGCAACACAGTGTACAGCGATGCCATTCGTCAGAATGGCATCAACTCCTCCTCCTCACATGCACTCTGCGCTGTGAGGAGGAGGAGATAGAGCGCAAGCGCCGGGAAACCCGGCCATCACTCGGAACACATTCCGGTGATGGCCGTGTAATACCCGGCCCCATAGACTTCTATGGGAGCCGGGCGGCCGGGTGTCCGGGCAAAGATAGAGCATGTCCTATTTTTTGACGGCCGGATTTTCCGGCCGTCAAAAAATCGGTCGTGTGAATAGCCCCATTAGGGGTCTATTATTCCTAATGCAGCCGGGTGCCGGCCGATTTATGAACGGCCGGCACCCGGCCGGGAAACCCTGCCGTGTGAATGAGGCCTTAGGCCTCATTTACACGACAGGGTCCGAGTGTCGGCCGTTTTTCCCGGCCGGTTTGCATCCGTTTTGCATCCGTTCCGATTCCGTTCCGGGCCGTGTTGCCGTTTTTAACGGCCGATTTTGACCCGTTCTGCATCCATTTTTTTCCCTGTCCGTTTTAAAATCGGATGAATTTCATTTAAATTTGTTGCCACACACAGCCCTCTGTAGATAATGCCACAGCCCCCCTGGTAGGTAATGCCACCCAGCCCCCTGTAGGTAATGCCAGCCAGCACCCTGCAGGTAATGCCACCCAGCCCTCTGCAGGTAATGCCACCCAGCCCCCGGCAGGTAATGCCACCCAGCTCCCTGTATGTAATGCCACCCAGCCCTCTGCAGGTAATGCCACCCAGCCCCCTGCAGGTAATGCCACCCAGCCCCTGCAGGTAATGCCACTAAGCCCCCTGCAGGTAATGCCACCCAGCCCGCTGCAGGTAATGCCACCCAGCCTCCGGCAGGTAATGCCACCCTGCCCCCTGCAGGTAATGCCACCCAGCCCTCTGCAGGTAATGCCACCCAGCTCCCTGTATGTAATGCCACCAAGTCCCCTGTAGGTAATGCCACACAGCCCCTTGTAGGTAATGCCACGCAGATCCCTGTATGTAATGCCACTCAGCCCCCGGCAGGTAATGCCACCCAGCTCCGTGTATGTAATGCCACCAAGTCCCCTGTAGGTAATGCCACACAGCCCCTTGTAGGTAATGCCAAGCAGCTCCCTGTATGTAATGCCACTAAGTCCCCTATAGGTAATGCCACCCAGCCCTCTGCAGGTAATGCCACCCAGCCCCTGGCAGGTAATGCCACACAGCCCCCTGCAGGTAATGCCACCCTGTCCCCTGCAGGTAAGGCCACCCAGCCCCCTGCAGGTAATGCCACCCAGCCCTCTGCAGGTAATGCCACCCAGCCCCCGGCAGGTAATGCCACCCAGTCCCCTGTATGTAATGCTACACAGCCCCCGGCAGGTAATGTCACCAAGTCCTCTGTAGGTAATGCCACACAGCCCCCTGCAGGTAATGCCACCCAGCCCTCTGCAGGTAATGTCACCCAGCCCCCGGCAGGTAATTCCATCCAGCCCCCTGTAGGTAAATCCACCCAGCCCTCTGCAGGTAATGCCACCAAGCCCCCGGCAGGTAATGCCACCCAGCCCCCTGTATGTAATGCCACCAAGTCCCCTGTAGGTAATGCCACACAGCCCCTTGTAGGTAATGCCACACAGCCCCCTGTAGGTTGCACCCATCCCCCCCCCTTCCAGGAGAAGTCACTGACTTGAATGTCCATATATGGACAGTGCAGTCACTGACTTCTCCTGGAGACGAATCCCCGACCCGGGGATTCCGCTTCAGAAGTGAGTGACATCACTGTGTCCATATATGGACAGTGTAGTCACTCACTTCTCCTGTAGCGGAATTCCCTGCCACAGGGTCGGGGATTCGGCTTCAGAAGTGAGTGACGTCGCTGTGTCCATATATGGACAGTGTAGTCACTCACTTCTCCTGTAGCGGAATTCCCTGCCACAGGCTCGGGGTTTCCGCTTCAGAAGTGAGAGACGTCGCTGTGTCCATACAGTGGGGGAAATAAGTATTTGATCCCTTGCTGATTTTGTAAGTTTGCCCACTGTCAAAGTCATGAACAGTCTAGAATTTTTAGGCTAGGTTAATTTTACCAGTGAGAGATAGATTAAATAAAAAAAAAAAAAAGAAAATCACATTGTCAAAATTATATATATTTATTTGCATTGTGCACAGAGAGATAAGTATTTGATCCCCTACCAACCATTAAGAGTTCAGCCTCCTCCAGACCAGTTACACGCTCCAAATCAACTTGGTGAATGCATTAAAGACAGCTGTCTTACATGGTCACTTGTATAAAAGACTCCTGTCCACAGACTCAATTAATCAGTCTGACTCTAACCTCTACAACATGGGCAAGACCAAAGAGCTTTCTAAGGATGTCAGGGACAAGATCATAGACTTGCACAAGGCTGGAATGGGCTACAGAACCATAAGTAAGACGCTGGGTGAGAAGGAGACAACTGTTGGTGCAATAGTAAGAAAATGGAAGACATACAAAATGACTGTCAATCGACATCGATCTGGGGCTCCATGCAAAATCTCACCTCGTGGGGTATCCTTGATCCTGAGGAAGGTGAGAGCTCAGCCGAAAACTACACGGGGGGAACTTGTTAATGATCTCAAGGCAGCTGGGACCACAGTCACCAAGAAAACCATTGGTAACATATTACGCCGTAATGGATTAAAATCCTGCAGTGCCCGCAAGGTCCCCCTGCTCAAGAAGGCACATGTACAGGCCCATCTGAAGTTTGCAAATGAACATCTGGATGATTCTGAGAGTGATTGGGAGAAGGTGCTGTGGTCAGATGAGACTAAAATTGAGCTCTTTGGCAAAAAACTCAACTCGCCGTTTTTGGAGGAAGAGAAATGCTGCCTATGACCCAAAGAACACCGTCCCCACTGTCAAGCATGGAGGTGGAAACATTATGTTTTGGGGGTGTTTCTCTGCTAAGGGCACAGGACTACTTCACCGCATCAATGGGAGAATGGAAGGAGCCATGTACCGTCAAATTCTGAGTGACAACCTCCTTCCCTCCACCAGGACATTAAAAATGGCTCGTGGCTGGGTCTTCCAGCACGACAATTACCTGAAACATACAGCCAAGGCAACAAAGGAGTGGCTCAAAAAGAAGCACATTAAGGTCATGGAGTGGCCTAGCCAGTCTCCAGACCTTAATCCCATCGAAAACTTATGGAGGGAGCTGAAGATCCGAGTTGCCAAGCGACAGCCTCGAAATCTTAATGATTTACAGATGATCTGCAAAGAGGAGTGGGCCAAAATTCCATCTAACATGTGTGCAAACCTCATCATCAACTACTAAAAATGTCTGACTGCTGTGCTTGCCAACAAGGGTTTTGCCACCAAGTATTAAGTCTTGTTTGCCAAAGGGATCAAATACTTATTTCTCTGTGCACAATGCAAATAAATATATATATAATTTTGACAATGTTATTTTTTTTAATTTTTTTTATATAATCTATCTCTCACTGGTAAAATTAACCTAGCCTAAAAATTCTAGACTGTTCATGTCTTTGACAGTGGGCAAACTTACAAAATTAGCAAGGGATCAAATACTTATTTCCTCCACTGTATATGGAAAGCGTAGTCACTCACTTCTCCTGTATCGGAATCCCCGACCACAGGGTCGGGGATTCCGCTTCAGAAGTGAGTGACGTCGCTGTGTCCATATATGGACAGTGTAGTTACTCACTTCTCCTGTAGCAGAATCCCCGGCCATGGGGTCGGGGATTCCGCTTCAGAAGTGAGTGACGTCGCTGTGTCCATATATGGACAGTGTAGTCACTCACTTCCCCTGTAGCGGAATCCCCAGCCATGGGGTCGGGGATTCCGCTTCAGAAGTGAGTGACGTCGCTGTGTCCATATATGGACAGTGTAGTCACTCACTTCCCCTGTAGCGGAATCCCCAGCCACGGGGTCGGGGATTCTGCTTCAGAAGTGAGTGACGTCGCTGTGTCCATATATGGACAGTGGGATTGGGGATTCTGACTACTACAGGGAGCAAAAAAAGACCCTCCTCCTCCTCACATGCACTCTGCACTGTGAGAAGGAGGAGGAGAGAGAGCGCGATCGACGGAATACACGGCTATCACTCAGGACACATTTGGGTGATGGCCGTGTATTACCCAGCCCCATAGACTTCTATGGGAGCCGGGCGGCCGGGTAAACGGACGAAAATAGGGCATGTCCCATTTTTTGACAGCCAGGTTTCCCGGGCCGTCAAAAAAATCGGTCGTGTAAATATGTTTAGGGGTCTATTGTTCCTAATGCAGACGTGTGACAGCCGATTTATGAACGGCCGTCACCCGGCCGGGAAACCCTGTAGTGTGAATAAGGGCTTAGGCCCTGTTCACACAGAGTTTTTTTTTTTACATCAACAGGAGGCAGAGAAAGCGTATTTCATGGCGTTTTTGCCCATGGCGTTCAATGGGCACGAGCGAAAAACGCGGTAAACGGTGTGCAGGCAGATCACTGCCTGCAGAAAACTCTGTGTGAACAGGGAGTGTGTTCACAAGTTTCATTTTCTTAGCATTTCCATTGCAGACGTTTGGATGGAGGGGGCGGTAGGAAAAGGCTCCTTCTTTCCTGCAAAATTTCAACCGCTTGTTTTTGCAGCTTGCTGGAAGTCTTGCAGGTTTATCTATAGGTGATAATTTTATATATGGATTTATTTAATTGATTGTGTCCTTTTAAGATTTAGTGTCCCTTTAACAGGAGACATGTGGAAGTGATGATTGTTCATGAGAAAACTCCTGAAGGGCAACATATTATAGGTACAGATCTGATGAACTATTAGGTTAAAAAAGCACAAAAAATATTCTAACAATAATACACATGTATTCCAATAAATTATAGCTTAAGGCCCTGTTCACACAGTTTTTACCACAGTGTTTGCCTCCTATTGAATGGGAGGTGGAGAAGTTTTTTTTTCGCGAGCAAAAAAAATGTTTTATGCCTGCAAAAAAACTCTGTGTGAACAGGGCCTAACAGTACTAATGGAAAGTGAAAGTTTTCTAGCGGGGACGTGATGCCTACAAAAAGCTACACCTTGTCCTGCAGAAATAAAACAAGGCCTCAAATAGAAAAGTAGACATTAATTTAAAATAAGTTATGGCTGGGAGGCAAAAACAAAAAAAAGTCCAAACATGCTGCAACCTCAATAGGTTCATAGTTGTTCCAGCATAAGCCCTTTATATTTATTGACCTACACCAGGAGCTATTCTGAATTCTATGGCCAACATGTAAAGCGGCGTACTATGTGTTTATTGTCTAACAGTGTTGCCTGAAAATTTAATTTCTTCTAGATAATAAAACAATGATCTGCTTTCAGTGCTCTATAAATTCTGAATTCTATGGCCAACATGTAAAGCGGCGTACTATGTGTTTATCGTCTAACAGTGTTGCCTGAAAATGTAATTTCTTCTAGATAATAAAACAATGATCTGCTTTCAGTGCTCTATAAATTCTGAAGCTTCTCGCTTCAGTTAATGACATCACAGCTGATGGAATACTAAGGCATTTTGACGTGTCTTAGTTATAGACAAGCAGCAAGCTCATTGATATAGAGCAGTCCTCATCCCATCAGATATGTTCCTGTAGTTCTCAGACAATACCAGCGTTTTCTTCATAAGATTGTTATGTAATAATCGCGGGGTTCTGCAGGAAAGTTCACCGCAGGGAAGTAGGTAAGGACCATTCCAGTTTTGTTTGCCTTTCTGTAGGGCAGGGGGGGATATTCAGACATTATCTAGGCCATTTTTACATGTTTCTTTTAGTGTAAGGGTAGGCCCACACCTAGCGTAAATACTGCGGACTTTGCGCAACGTATTTCATTGAGGAAAATCTGCAGCGCAATACAGTAGCAGCAGAGTGGATAAGACATGGTGCATAAAAAAATATATAGACCTGCGATGCGATTTTTTATTCTGCAGCATGTCAATTTAAGACAGTGAATCGCTGGTTTTCCCCATTGAATTTAATGGGGAGCAAAAACCTGCGACAAATAGCAGAGTTTGCCATTTTTTTCAATGGAAAAGCTGTGATTCCGCCGCAAAAACTCAGAAAAAAAGGTTATACTTACCTGTAGTCATGGAAATGAGTCCCTCTGACATCCTGTAGCCCGGCCTGCTGGAATGGCGTTTCATCCCATGTGACTGCTGCAGCCAATAGCAGGCTTTTTTTATTTGTTACCGCTGTTTTCCGCAGTGGACCTTACATACTAAAAACTGCACCACAATTTGGTGCGGTTTTTCAGCCAAAATTCCCTGTGTGAACTTACACCATGTGTGCATGTCCTGAAGACTGACAAATACATGTTGTTAAATTAATTTTTCTCAGCCTGATAGTCCAGAATATATACAAGTTTGTTGCACGTTGAGTCGGCGAATGTGTTTTAGTTGTAATTGGCGTTGTGCCCCTAATTCTTTCTCATTGTGGGCAAAGAATGGGTAATTTGTTGTAGGAAGAAGAGGAATAGTGTACTAATATTGGTACCAGAATAACACGCCTCCAAAACATGAAGAGGAACTTGGAGCGCTACGCCCCCGTCGGATCATGGAAAATCACATTTAGGTAGATATGGACACAAATTGCGATCGAGAGCAACGGACTTTCTGGGCCATCAAGCTCTATCCTATCTTTTACCTACAGGATAGGAATTCTTGGTGTGATATCACTCAGGACACATTTGGGTGATGGCCGTGTATTACCCAGCCCCATAGACTTCTATGGGAGCCGGGCGGCCGGGTAAACGGACGAAAATAGGGCATGTCCCATTTTTTGACAGCCAGGTTTCCCGGGCCGTCAAAAAAATCGGTCGTGTAAATATGTTTAGGGGTCTATTGTTCCTAATGCAGACGTGTGACAGCCGATTTATGAACGGCCGTCACCCGACCAGGAAACCCTGTAGTGTGAATAAGGGCTTAGGCCCTGTTCACACAGAGTTTTTTTTTTTACATCAACAGGAGGCAGAGAAAGCGTATTTCATGGCGTTTTTGCCCATGGCGTTCAATGGGCACGAGCGAAAAACGCGGTAAACGGTGTGCAGGCAGATCACTGCCTGCAGAAAACTCTGTGTGAACAGGGAGTGTGTTCACAAGTTTCATTTTCTTAGCATTTCCATTGCAGACGTTTGGATGGAGGGGGCGGTAGGAAAAGGCTCCTTCTTTCCTGCAAAATTTCAACCGCTTGTTTTTGCAGCTTGCTGGAAGTCTTGCAGGTTTATCTATAGGTGATAATTTTATATATGGATTTATTTAATTGATTGTGTCCTTTTAAGATTTAGTGTCCCTTTAACAGGAGACATGTGGAAGTGATGATTGTTCATGAGAAAACTCCTGAAGGGCAACATATTATAGGTACAGATCTGATGAACTATTAGGTTAAAAAAGCACAAAAAATATTCTAACAATAATACACATGTATTCCAATAAATTATAGCTTAAGGCCCTGTTCACACAGTTTTTACCACAGTGTTTGCCTCCTATTGAATGGGAGGTGGAGAAGTTTTTTTTTCGCGAGCAAAAAAAATGTTTTATGCCTGCAAAAAAACTCTGTGTGAACAGGGCCTAACAGTACTAATGGGAAGTGAAAGTTTTCTAGCGGGGACGTGATGCCTACAAAAAGCTACACCTTGTCCTGCAGAAATAAAACAAGGCCTCAAATAGAAAAGTAGACATTAATTTAAAATAAGTTATGGCTGGGAGGCAAAAACAAAAAAAAGTCCAAACATGCTGCAACCTCAATAGGTTCATAGTTGTTCCAGCATAAGCCCTTTATATTTATTGACCTACACCAGGAGCTATTCTGAATTCTATGGCCAACATGTAAAGCGGCGTACTATGTGTTTATTGTCTAACAGTGTTGCCTGAAAATTTAATTTCTTCTAGATAATAAAACAATGATCTGCTTTCAGTGCTCTATAAATTCTGAATTCTATGGCCAACATGTAAAGCGGCGTACTATGTGTTTATCGTCTAACAGTGTTGCCTGAAAATGTAATTTCTTCTAGATAATAAAACAATGATCTGCTTTCAGTGCTCTATAAATTCTGAAGCTTCTCGCTTCAGTTAATGACATCACAGCTGATGGAATACTAAGGCATTTTGACGTGTCTTAGTTATAGACAAGCAGCAAGCTCATTGATATAGAGCAGTCCTCATCCCATCAGATATGTTCCTGTAGTTCTCAGACAATACCAGCGTTTTCTTCATAAGATTGTTATGTAATAATCGCGGGGTTCTGCAGGAAAGTTCACCGCAGGGAAGTAGGTAAGGACCATTCCAGTTTTGTTTGCCTTTCTGTAGGGCAGGGGGGGATATTCAGACATTATCTAGGCCATTTTTACATGTTTCTTTTAGTGTAAGGGTAGGCCCACACCTAGCGTAAATACTGCGGACTTTGCGCAACGTATTTCATTGAGGAAAATCTGCAGCGCAATACAGTAGCAGCAGAGTGGATAAGACATGGTGCATAAAAAAATATATAGACCTGCGATGCGATTTTTTATTCTGCAGCATGTCAATTTAAGACAGTGAATCGCTGGTTTTCCCCATTGAATTTAATGGGGAGCAAAAACCTGCGACAAATAGCAGAGTTTGCCATTTTTTTCAATGGAAAAGCTGTGATTCCGCCGCAAAAACTCAGAAAAAAAGGTTATACTTACCTGTAGTCATGGAAATGAGTCCCTCTGACATCCTGTAGCCCGGCCTGCTGGAATGGCGTTTCATCCCATGTGACTGCTGCAGCCAATAGCAGGCTTTTTTTATTTGTTACCGCTGTTTTCCGCAGTGGACCTTACATACTAAAAACTGCACCACAATTTGGTGCGGTTTTTCAGCCAAAATTCCCTGTGTGAACTTACACCATGTGTGCATGTCCTGAAGACTGACAAATACATGTTGTTAAATTAATTTTTCTCAGCCTGATAGTCCAGAATATATACAAGTTTGTTGCACGTTGAGTCGGCGAATGTGTTTTAGTTGTAATTGGCGTTGTGCCCCTAATTCTTTCTCATTGTGGGCAAAGAATGGGTAATTTGTTGTAGGAAGAAGAGGAATAGTGTACTAATATTGGTACCAGAATAACACGCCTCCAAAACATGAAGAGGAACTTGGAGCGCTACGCCCCCGTCGGATCATGGAAAATCACATTTAGGTAGATATGGACACAAATTGCGATCGAGAGCAACGGACTTTCTGGGCCATCAAGCTCTATCCTATCTTTTACCTACAGGATAGGAATTCTTGGTGTGATAACACTTCTAAAAAATGCGCCAATTCTGGAGATAGAATGGCCGGCTTAAAGCGTAGGAGAAGGCCGGATTTTTTTTTCTTTTAACACCATGTGTGCTTGTCCTGAAGGCTTACATACATGTTGTTAAATACATTTTTCTCAGCCTGATAGTCCAGAATATATAGAAGTTTGTCGCACATTGAGTCGGCGAATGTGCTTTATTTCGAATTGGCGTTGTGCCCCTAATTCTTTCTCACATTGTGGGCAAAGAATGGGTAATTTGTTGTAGGAAGAAGAGGAATAGTGTACTAATATTGGTACCAGAAGAACGCGCCTCCATAGGATGAAGAGGAATGTGGTGCGCTACGCCCCAGTCGGATCATGGAGAATCACATTTAGGTAGATATGGACACCAATTGCGTTCGAGAGCGTCGTACTTTCTGGGCCATCAGGCACTATCCTATCTTTCACCTACATGATAGGAATTTTTGATGTGATAACACTTCTAAAAAATGCACCAATTCTGGAGATGGAATGGACGGCTGAAGGGGTAGGAGGAGGCCGTATTTTTTTCTTTTAACAGCATGTGTGAATGTCCTGAAGGCTTACATACATGTTGTTAAATACATTTTTCTCAGCCTGATAGTCCAGAATATATAGAAGTTTGTTGCACGTTGAGTCGGCGAATGTGTTTTAGTTCGAATTGGCGTTGTGCCCCTAATTCTTTCTCACATTGTGGGCAAAGAATGGGTAATTTGTTGTAGGAAGAAGAGGAATAGTGTACTAATATTGGTACCAGAAGAACGCGCCTCCATAGGATAAAGAGGAACATCGCGCTACGCCCCCATCGGATCACGGAGAATCACATTTAGGTAGATATGGTCACCAATTGCGTTCGAGAGCGTCTGACTTTCTGGGCCATCAGGCACTATCCTATCTTTCACCTACATGATAGGAATTTTTGATGTGATAACACTTCTAAAAAATGCACCAATTCTGGAGATGGAATGGACGGCTGAAGGGGTAGGAGGAGGCCGTATTTTTTTCTTTTAACAGCATGTGTGAATGTCCTGAAGGCTTACATACATGTTGTTAAATAAATTTTTCGCAGCCTGATAGTCCAGAATATATAGAAGTTTGTTGCACGTTGAGTCGGCGAATGTGCTTTATTTCGAATTGGCGTTGTGCCCCTAATTCTTTCTCACATTGTGGGCAAAGAATGGGTAATTTGTTGTAGGAAGAAGAGGAATAGTGTACTAATATTGGTACCAGAAGAACGCGCCTCCATAGGATGAAGAGGAACATCGCGCTACGCACCCATCGGATCACGGAGAATCACATTTGGGTAGATATGGTCACCAATTGCGTTCGAGAGAGTCTGACTTTCTGGGCCATCAGGCACTATCCTATCTTTCACCTACATTATAGGAATTCTTGGTGTGATAACACTTCTTAAAAAATGCACCAATTCTGGAGATAGAATGGCCAGCTTAAAGGGTAGGAGGAGGCTGGATTTTTTTTTCTTTTAACACCATGTGTGCATGTCCTGAAGGCTTACATACATGTTGTTAAATACATTTTTCTCAGCCTGATAGTCCAGAATATATAGAAGTTTGTCGCACGTTGAGTCGGCGAATGTGTTTTAGTTTGAATTGGCGTTGTGCCCCTAATTCTTTCTCACATTGTTGGCAAAGAATGGGTAATTTGTTGTAGGAAGAGGAGGAATAGTGTACTAATATTGGTACCAGAAGAACGCGCCTCCATAGGATGAAGAGGAATGTGGCGCGCTACGCCCCCGTTGGATCATGGATAATCACATTTAGGTAGATATGGACACCAATTGCGATCGAGAACAACGGACTTTCTGGGCCATCAAGCTCTATCCTATCTTTTACCTACAGGATAGGAATTCTTGGTGTGATAACACTTCTAAAAAATGCGCCAATTCTGGAGATAGAATGGCCGGCTTAAAGCGTAGGAGAAGGCCGGATTTTTTTTTCTTTTAACACCATGTGTGCATGTCCTGAAGGCTTACATACATGTTGTTAAATACATTTTTCTCAGCCTGATAGTCCAGAATATATAGAAGTTTGTCGCACATTGAGTCGGCGAATGTGCTTTAGTTCGAATTAGCGTTGTGCCCCTAATTCTTTCTCACATTGTGGGCAAAGAATGGGTAATTTGTTGTAGGAAGAAGAGGAATAGTGTACTAATATTGGTACCAGAAGAACGCGCCTCCATAGGATGAAGAGGAATGTGGCGCGCTACACCCCAGTCAGATCATGGAGAATCACATTTAGGTAGATATGGACACCAATTGCGTTCGAGAGCGTCGTACTTTCTGGGCCATCAGGCACTATCCTATCTTTCACCTACATGATAGGAATTTTTGATGTGATAACACTTCTAAAAAATGCACCAATTCTGGAGATGGAATGGACGGCTGAAGGGGTAGGAGGAGGCCGTATTTTTTTCTTTTAACAGCATGTGTGAATGTCCTGAAGGCTTACATACATGTTGTTAAATACATTTTTCTCAGCCTGATAGTCCAGAATATATAGAAGTTTGTTGCACGTTGAGTCGGCGAATGTGTTTTAGTTCGAATTGGCGTTGTGCCCCTAATTCTTTCTCACATTGTGGGCAAAGAATGGGTAATTTGTTGTAGGAAGAAGAGGAATAGTGTACTAATATTGGTACCAGAAGAACGCGCCTCCATAGGATGAAGAGGAACATCGCGCTACACCCCATCGGATCACGGAGAATCACATTTAGGTAGATATGGTCACCAATTGCGTTCGAGAGAGTCTGACTTTCTGGGCCATCAGGCACTATCCTATCTTTCACCTACATGATAGAAATTTTTGATGTGATAACACTTCTAAAAAATGCACCAATTCTGGAGATGGAATGGACGGCTGAAGGGGTAGGAGGAGGCCGTATTTTTTTCTTTTAACAGCATGTGTGAATGTCCTGAAGGCTTACATACATGTTGTTAAATACATTTTTCTCAGCCTGATAGTCCAGAATATATAGAAGTTTGTTGCATGTTGAGTCGCCAAATGTGTTTTAGTTCGAATTGGCGTTGTGCCCCTAATTCTTTCTCACATTGTGGGCAAAGAATGGGTAATTTGTTGTAAGAAGAAGAGGAATAGTGTACTAATATTGGTACCAGAAGAACGCGCCTCCATAGGATGAAGATGAATGTGGTGCGCTACGCCCCAGTCGGATCATGGAGAATCACATTTAGGTAGATATGGACACCAATTGCGTTCGAGAGCGTCGTACTTTCTGGGCCGTCAGGCACTTTCCTAACTTTCACCTACATGATAGGAATTTTTGGTGTGATAACACTTCTAAAAAATGCACCAATTCTGGAGATGGAATGGCCGGCTGAAGGGGTAGGAGGAGGCCGGATTTTTTTCTTTTAACAGCATGTGTGAATGTCCTGAAGGCTTACATACATGTTGTTAAATACATTTTTCTCAGCCTGATAGTCCAGAATATATAGAAGTTGGTCGCACGTTGAGTCGGTGAATGTGTTTTAGTTCGAAATGGCGTTGTGCCCCTAATTCTTTCTCACATTGTGGGCAAAGAATGGGTAATTTGTTGTAGGAATAAGAGGAATAGTGTACTAATATTGGTACCAGAAGAACGCGCCTCCATAGGATGAAGAGGAATGTGGTGCGCTACGCCCCAGTCAGATCATGGAGAATCACATATAGGTATATATGGACACCAATTGCGTTCGAGAGCGTCGTACTTTCTGGGCCATCAGGCACTTTCCTATCTTTAACCTACATGATAGGAATTTTTGGTGTGATAACACTTCTAAAAAATGCACCAATTATGGAGATGTGATGGCTGGCTGAAGGGGTAGGAGGAGGCCGGATTTTTTTCTTTTAACAGCATGTGTGAATGTCCTGAAGGCTTACATACATGTTTTTAAATACATTTTTCTCAGCCTGATAGTCCAGAATATATAGAAGTTTGTCTCATGTTAAGTCGGCGAATGTGTTTTAGTTCGAATTGGCGTTGTGCCCCTAATTCTTTCTCATATTGTGGGCAAATAATGGGTCATTTTTCATAGGAAGAAGAGGAATAGTGTACTAATATTGGTACCAGAAGAACACGCCTCCATAGGATGAAGAGGAATGTGGCGCGCTACGCCCCAGTCAGATCATGGAGAATCACATTTAGGTAGATATGGACACCAATTGCGTTCGAGAGCGTCGTACTTTCTGGGCCATCAGGCACTTTCCTATCTTTCACCTACATGATAGGAATTTTTGGTGTGATAACACTTCTAAAAAATGCACCAATTCTGGAGATGGAATGGCCGGCTGAAGGGGTAGGAGGAGGACAGATTTTTTTCTTTTAACAGCATGTGTGAATGTCCTGAAGGCTTACATACATGTTGTTAAATACATTTTTCTCAGCCTGATAGTCCAGAATATACAGAAGTTTGTCGCATGTTCTGTCGGCGAATGTGTTTCAATTCGAATTGGTGTTGTGCCCCTAATTCTTTTTCACATTGTGGGCAAAGAATGGGTAATTTGTTGTAGGAAGAAGAGGAATAGTGTACTAATATTGGTACCAGAAGAAGGCGCCTCCATAGGATGAAGAGGAATGTGGCGCGATACGCCCCAGTCAGATCATGGAGAATCACATTTAGGTAGATATGGACACCAATTGCGTTCGAGAGCGTCGTACTTTCTAGGCCATCAGGCACTATCCTATCTTACACCTACATGATAGGAATTTTTGATGTGATAACACTTCTAAAAAAGGCACCAATTCTGGAGATGGATTGGCCGGCTGAAGGGGAAGGAGGAGACCGTTTTTTTTTTCTTTTAACAGCATGTGTGAATATCCTGAAGGTTTACATACATGTTGTTAAATACATTTTTGTCAGCCTGATAGTCCAGAATATATAGAAGTTTGTTGCATGTTGAGTCGCCAAATGTGTTTTAGTTCGAATTGGCGTTGTGTCCCTAATTCTTTCTCACATTGTGGGCAAAGAATGGGTAATTTGTTGTAAGAAGAAGAGGAATAGTGTACTAATATTGGTACCAGAAGAACGCGCCTCCATAGGATGAAGAGGAATGTGGTGCGCTACGCCCCAGTCGGATCATGGAGAATCACATTTAGGTAGATATGGACACCAATTGCGTTCGAGAGCGTCGTACTTTCTGGGCCGTCAGGCACTTTCCTAACTTTCACCTACATGATAGGAATTTTTGGTGTGATAACACTTCTAAAAAATGCACCAATTCTGGAGATGGAATGGCCGGCTGAAGGGGTAGGAGGAGGCCGGATTTTTTTCTTTTAACAGCATGTGTGAATGTCCTGAAGGCTTACATACATGTTGTTAAATACATTTTTCTCAGCCTGATAGTCCAGAATATATAGAAGTTTGTCGCATGTTGAGTCGGCAAATGTGTTTTAGTTCGAATTGGAGTTGTGCCCCTAATTCTTTCTCACATTGTGGGCAAAGAATGGGTAATTTCTTGTAGGAAGAAGAGGAATAGTGTACTAATATTGGTACCAGAAGAATGCGCCTCCGTAGGATGAAGAGGAATGTGGCGCGCTACGCCCCAGTCGAATCATGGAGAATCACATTTAGGTAGATATGGACACCAATTGCGTTCGAGAGCGTCGTACTTTCTGGGCCATCAGGCACTTTCCTATCTTTCACCTACATGATAGGTATTTTTGGTGTGATAACACTTCTAAAAAATGCACCAATTCTGGAGATGGAATGGCCGGCTGAAGGGGTAGGAGGAGGCCGGATTTTTTTCTTTTAACAGCATTTGTGAATATCCTGAGGGTTTACATACATGTTGTTAAATAAATTTTTCTCAGCCTGATAGTCCAGAATATATAGAAGTTTGTTGCACGTTGAGTCGCCAAATGTGTTTTAGTTCGAATTGGCGTTGTGCCCCTAATTCTTTCTCACATTGTGGGCAAAGAATGGGTAATTTGTTGTAGGAAGAAGAGGAATAGTGTACTAATATTGGTACCAGAAGAAGGCGCCTCCATAGGATGAAGAGGAATGTGGTGCGCTACGCCCCAGTCGGATCATGGAGAATCACATTTAGGTAGATATGGACACCAATTGCGTTCGAGAGCGTCGTACTTTCTGGGCCGTCAGGCACTTTCCTAACTTTCACCTACATGATAGGAATTTTTGGTGTGATAACACTTCTAAAAAATGCACCAATTCTGGAGATGGAATGGCCGGCTGAAGGGGTAGGAGGAGGCCGGATTTTTTTCTTTTAACAGCATGTGTGAATGTCCTGAAGGCTTACATACATGTTGTTAAATACATTTTTCTCAGCCTGATAGTCCAGAATATATAGAAGTTGGTCGCACGTTGAGTCGGTGAATGTGTTTTAGTTCGAAATGGCGTTGTGCCCCTAATTCTTTCTCACATTGTGGGCAAAGAATGGGTAATTTGTTGTAGGAATAAGAGGAATAGTGTACTAATATTGGTACCAGAAGAACGCGCCTCCATAGGATGAAGAGGAATGTGGTGCGCTACGCCCCAGTCGGATCATGGAGAATCACATTTAGGTAGATATGGACACCAATTGCGTTCGAGAGCGTCGTACTTTCTGGGCCGTCAGGCACTTTCCTAACTTTCACCTACATGATAGGAATTTTTGGTGTGATAACACTACTAAAAAATGCACCAATTCTGGAGATGGAATGGCCGGCTGAAGGGGTAGGAGGAGGCCGGATTTTTTTCTTTTAACAGCATGTGTGAATGTCCTGAAGGCTTGCATACATGTTGTTAAATACATTTTTCTCAGCCTGATAGTCCAGAATATATAGAAGTTGGTCGCACGTTGAGTCGGCGAATGTGTTTCAGTTCGAAATGGCGTTGTGCCCTTAATTCTTTCACACATTGTGGGCAAAGAATGGGTAATTTGTTGTAGGAAGTAGAGGAATAGTGTACTAATATTGGTACCAGAAGAACGCGCCTCCGTAGGATGAAGAGGAATGTGGCGCGCTACGCCCCCGTCGTATCATGGAGAATCACATTTAGGTAGATATGGACACCAATTGCGTTCGAGAGCTACGTACTTTCTGGGCCATCAGGCACTTTCCTATCTTTCACCTACATGATAGGAATTTTTGGTGTGATAACACTTCTAAAAAATTCACCAATTCTGGAGATGGAATGGCCGGCTGAAGGGGTAGGAGGAGGCCGGATTTGTTTCTTTTAACAGCATGTGTGAATGTCCTGAAGGCTTACATACATGTTGTTAAATACATTTTTCTCAGCCTGATAGTCTAGAATATATAGAAGTTTCTCGCACGTTGAGTCGGCAAATGTGTTTTAGTTCGAATTGGCGTTGTGCCCCTAATTCTTTCTCACATTGTGGGCAAAGAATGGGTAATTTCTTGTAGGAAGAAGAGGAATAGTGTACTAATATTGGTACCAGAAGAATGCGCCTCCGTAGGATGAAGAGGAATGTGGCGCGCTACGCCCCAGTCGGATCATGGAGAATCACATTTAGGTAGCTATGGTCACCAATTGCATTCGAGAGCGTCGTACTTTCTGGGCCATCAGGCACTTTCCTATCTTTAACCTACATGATAGGAATTTTTGGTGTGATAACACTTCTAAAAAATGCACCAATTATGGAGATGTAATGGCTGGCTGAAGGGGTAGGAGGAGGCCGGATTTTTTTCTTTTAACAGCATGTGTGAATGTCCTGAAGGCTTACATACATGTTTTTAAATACATTTTTCTCAGCCTGATAGTCCAGAATATATAGAAGTTTGTCTCATGTTAAGTCGGCGAATGTGTTTTAGTTCGAATTGGCGTTGTGCCCCTAATTCTTTCTCATATTGTGGGCAAATAATGGGTCATTTTTCATAGGAAGAAGAGGAATAGTGTACTAATATTGGTACCAGAAGAACACGCCTCCATAGGATGAAGAGGAATGTGGCGCGCTACGCCCCAGTCAGATCATGGAGAATCACATTTAGGTAGATATGGACACCAATTGCGTTCGAGAGCGTCGTACTTTCTGGGCCATCAGGCACTTTCCTATCTTTCACCTACATGATAGGAATTTTTGGTGTGATAACACTTCTAAAAAATGCACCAATTCTGGAGATGGATTGGCCGGCTGAAGGGGTAGGAGGAGGACAGATTTTTTTCTTTTAACAGCATGTGTGAATGTCCTAAAGGCTTACATACATGTTGTTAAATACATTTTTCTCAGCCTGATAGTCCAGAATATATAGAAGTTGGTCGCACGTTGAGTCGGTGAATGTGTTTAGTTCGAAATGGCGTTGTGCCCCTAATTCTTTCTCACATTGTGGGCAAAGAATGGGTAATTTGTTGTAGGAATAAGAGGAATAGTGTACTAATATTGGTACCAGAAGAACGCGCCTCCATAGGATGAAGAGGAATGTGGTGCGCTACGCCCCAGTCGGATCATGGAGAATCACATTTAGGTAGATATGGACACCAATTGCGTTCGAGAGCGTCGTACTTTCTGGGCCGTCAGGCACTTTCCTAACTTTCACCTACATGATAGGAATTTTTGGTGTGATAACACTACTAAAAAATGCACCAATTCTGGAGATGGAATGGCCGGCTGAAGGGGTAGGAGGAGGCCGGATTTTTTTTCTTTTAACAGCATGTGTGAATGTCCTGAAGGCTTGCATACATGTTGTTAAATACATTTTTCTCAGCCTGATAGTCCAGAATATATAGAAGTTGGTCGCACGTTGAGTCGGCGAATGTGTTTCAGTTCGAAATGGCGTTGTGCCCTTAATTCTTTCACACATTGTGGGCAAAGAATGGGTAATTTGTTGTAGGAAGTAGAGGAATAGTGTACTAATATTGGTACCAGAAGAACGCGCCTCCGTAGGATGAAGAGGAATGTGGCGCGCTACGCCCCCGTCGTATCATGGAGAATCACATTTAGGTAGCTATGGACACCAATTGCGTTCGAGAGCTACGTACTTTCTGGGCCATCAGGCACTTTCCTATCTTTCACCTACATGATAGGAATTTTTGGTGTGATAACACTTCTAAAAAATTCACCAATTCTGGAGATGGAATGGCCGGCTGAAGGGGTAGGAGGAGGCCGGATTTGTTTCTTTTAACAGCATGTGTGAATGTCCTGAAGGCTTACATACATGTTGTTAAATACATTTTTCTCAGCCTGATAGTCTAGAATATATAGAAGTTTCTCGCACGTTGAGTCGGCAAATGTGTTTTAGTTCGAATTGGCGTTGTGCCCCTAATTCTTTCTCACATTGTGGGCAAAGAATGGGTAATTTCTTGTAGGAAGAAGAGGAATAGTGTACTAATATTGGTACCAGAAGAATGCGCCTCCGTAGGATGAAGAGGAATGTGGCGCGCTACGCCCCAGTCGGATCATGGAGAATCACATTTAGGTAGCTATGGTCACCAATTGCATTCGAGAGCGTCGTACTTTCTGGGCCATCAGGCACTTTCCTATCTTTAACCTACATGATAGGAATTTTTGGTGTGATAACACTTCTAAAAAATGCACCAATTCTGGAGATAGAATGGCCAGCTTAAAGGGTAGGAGGAGGCTGGATTTTTTTTTCTTTTAACACCATGTGTGCATGTCCTGAAGGCTTACATACATGTTGTTAAATAAATTTTTCTCAGCCTGATAGTCCAGAATATATAGAAGTATGTCGCACGTTGAGTCGGCGAATGTGTTTTAGTTCGAATTGGCGTTGTGCCCCTAATTCTTTCTCACATTGTTGGCAAAGAATGGGTAATTTGTTGTAGGAAGAGGAGGAATAGTGTACTAATATTGGTACCAGAAGAACGCGCCTCCATAGGATGAAGAGGAATGTGGCGCGCTACGCCCCCGTTGGATCATGGATAATCACATTTAGGTAGATATGGACACCAATTGCGATCGAGAGCAGCGGACTTTCTGGGCCATCAAGCTCTATCCTATCTTTTACCTACAGGATAGGAATTCTTGGTGTGATAACACTTCTAAAAAATGCGCCAATTCTGGAGATAGAATGTCCGGCTTAAAGCGTAGGAGAAGGCCGGATTTTTTTTTCTTTTAACACCATGTGTGCATGTCCTGAAGGCTTACATACATGTTGTTAAATACATTTTTCTCAGCCTGATAGTCCAGAATATATAGAAGTTTGTCGCACATTGAGTCGGCGAATGTGCTTTAGTTCGAATTAGCGTTGTGCCCCTAATTCTTTCTCACATTGTGGGCAAAGAATGGGTAATTTGTTGTAGGAAGAAGAGGAATAGTGTACTAATATTGGTACCAGAAGAACGCGCCTCCATAGGATGAAGAGGAATGTGGCGCGCTACACCCCAGTCAGATCATGGAGAATCACATTTAGGTAGATATGGACACCAATTGCGTTCGAGAGCGTCGTACTTTCTGGGCCATCAGGCACTATCCTATCTTTCACCTACATGATAGGAATTTTTGATGTGATAACACTTCTAAAAAATGCACCAATTCTGGAGATGGAATGGACGGCTGAAGGGGTAGGAGGAGGCCGTATTTTTTTCTTTTAACAGCATGTGTGAATGTCCTGAAGGCTTACATACATGTTGTTAAATACATTTTTCTCAGCCTGATAGTCCAGAATATATAGAAGTTTGTTGCACGTTGAGTCGGCGAATGTGTTTTAGTTCGAATTGGCGTTGTGCCCCTAATTCTTTCTCACATTGTGGGCAAAGAATGGGTAATTTGTTGTAGGAAGAAGAGGAATAGTGTACTAATATTGGTACCAGAAGAACGCGCCTCCATAGGATGAAGAGGAACATCGCGCTACGCCCCCATCGGATCACGGAGAATCACATTTAGGTAGATATGGTCACCAATTGCGTTCGAGAGCGTCTGACTTTCTGGGCCATCAGGCACTATCCTATCTTTCACCTACATGATAGAAATTTTTGATGTGATAACACTTCTAAAAAATGCACCAATTCTGGAGATGGAATGGACGGCTGAAGGGGTAGGAGGAGGCCGTATTTTTTTCTTTTAACAGCATGTGTGAATGTCCTGAAGGCTTACATACATGTTGTTAAATACATTTTTCTCAGCCTGATAGTCCAGAATATATAGAAGTTTGTTGCACGTTTTGTCGGCGAATGTGTTTTAGTTCGAATTGGCGTTGTGGCCCTAATTCTTTCTCACATTGTGGGCAAAGAATGGGTAATTTGTTGTAGGAAGAAGAGGAATAGTGTACTAATATTGGTACCAGAAGAAGGCGCCTCCATAGGATGAAGAGGAATGTGGCGCGCTACGCCCCAGTCAGATCATGGAGAATCACATTTAGGTAGATATGGACACCAATTGCGTTCGAGAGCTTCGTACTTTCTGGGCCATCAGGCACTTTCCTATCTTACACCTACATGATAGGAATATTTGATGTGATAACACTTCTAAAAAAGGCACCAATTCTGGAGATGGAATGGCCGGTTGAAGGGAAAGGAGGAGGCCGTTTTTTTATTCTTTTAACAGCATGTGTGAATATCCTGAGGGTTTACATACATGTTGTTAAATAAATTTTTCTCAGCCTGATAGTCCAGAATATATAGAAGTTTGTTGCACGTTGAGTCGCCAAATGTGTTTTAGTTCGAATTGGCGTTGTGCCCCTAATTCTTTCTCACATTGTGGGCAAAGAATGGGTAATTTGTTGTAGGAAGAAGAGGAATAGTGTACTAATATTGGTACCAGAAGAACGCGCCTCCGTAGGATGAAGAGGAATGTGGCGCTCTACGCCCCAGTCAGATCATGGAGAATCACATTTAGGTAGATATGGACACCAATTGCGTTTGAGAGCGTCGTACTTTCTGGGCCATCAGGCACTTTCCTATCTTTCACCTACATGATAGGAATTTTTGGTGTGATAACACTTCTAAAAAATTCACCAATTCTGGAGATGGAATGGCCGGCTGAAGGGGTAGGAGGAGGCCGGATTTGTTTCTTTTAACAGCATGTGTGAATGTCCTGAAGGCTTACATACATGTTGTTAAATACATTTTTCTCAGCCTGATAGTCTAGAATATATAGAAGTTTCTCGCACGTTGAGTCGGCAAATGTGTTTTAGTTCGAATTGGCGTTGTGCCCCTAATTCTTTCTCACATTGTGGGCAAAGAATGGGTAATTTCTTGTAGGAAGAAGAGGAATAGTGTACTAATATTGGTACCAGAAGAATGCGCCTCCGTAGGATGAAGAGGAATGTGGCGCGCTACGCCCCAGTCGGATCATGGAGAATCACATTTAGGTAGCTATGGTCACCAATTGCATTCGAGAGCGTCGTACTTTCTGGGCCATCAGGCACTTTCCTATCTTTAACCTACATGATAGGAATTTTTGGTGTGATAACACTTCTAAAAAATGCACCAATTCTGGAGATAGAATGGCCAGCTTAAAGGGTAGGAGGAGGCTGGATTTTTTTTTCTTTTAACACCATGTGTGCATGTCCTGAAGGCTTACATACATGTTGTTAAATACATTTTTCTCAGCCTGATAGTCCAGAATATATAGAAGTATGTCGCACGTTGAGTCGGCGAATGTGTTTTAGTTCGAATTGGCGTTGTGCCCCTAATTCTTTCTCACATTGTTGGCAAAGAATGGGTAATTTGTTGTAGGAAGAGGAGGAATAATGTACTAATATTGGTACCAGAAGAACGCGCCTCCATAGGATGAAGAGGAATGTGGCGCGCTACGCCCCCGTTGGATCATGGATAATCACATTTAGGTAGATATGGACACCAATTGCGATCGAGAGCAGCGGACTTTCTGGGCCATCAAGCTCTATCCTATCTTTTACCTACAGGATAGGAATTCTTGGTGTGATAACACTTCTAAAAAATGCGCCAATTCTGGAGATAGAATGTCCGGCTTAAAGCGTAGGAGAAGGCCGGATTTTTTTTTCTTTTAACACCATGTGTGCATGTCCTGAAGGCTTACATACATGTTGTTAAATACATTTTTCTCAGCCTGATAGTCCAGAATATATAGAAGTTTGTCGCACATTGAGTCGGCGAATGTGCTTTAGTTCGAATTAGCGTTGTGCCCCTAATTCTTTCTCACATTGTGGGCAAAGAATGGGTAATTTGTTGTAGGAAGAAGAGGAATAGTGTACTAATATTGGTACCAGAAGAACGCGCCTCCATAGGATGAAGAGGAATGTGGCGCGCTACACCCCAGTCAGATCATGGAGAATCACATTTAGGTAGATATGGACACCAATTGCGTTCGAGAGCGTCGTACTTTCTGGGCCATCAGGCACTATCCTATCTTTCACCTACATGATAGGAATTTTTGATGTGATAACACTTCTAAAAAATGCACCAATTCTGGAGATGGAATGGACGGCTGAAGGGGTAGGAGGAGGCCGTATTTTTTTCTTTTAACAGCATGTGTGAATGTCCTGAAGGCTTACATACATGTTGTTAAATACATTTTTCTCAGCCTGATAGTCCAGAATATATAGAAGTTTGTTGCACGTTGAGTCGGCGAATGTGTTTTAGTTCGAATTGGCGTTGTGCCCCTAATTCTTTCTCACATTGTGGGCAAAGAATGGGTAATTTGTTGTAGGAAGAAGAGGAATAGTGTACTAATATTGGTACCAGAAGAACGCGCCTCCATAGGATGAAGAGGAACATCGCGCTACGCCCCCATCGGATCACGGAGAATCACATTTAGGTAGATATGGTCACCAATTGCGTTCGAGAGCGTCTGACTTTCTGGGCCATCAGGCACTATCCTATCTTTCACCTACATGATAGAAATTTTTGATGTGATAACACTTCTAAAAAATGCACCAATTCTGGAGATGGAATGGACGGCTGAAGGGGTAGGAGGAGGCCGTATTTTTCTCTTTTAACAGCATGTGTGAATGTCCTGAAGGCTTACATACATGTTGTTAAATACATTTTTCTCAGCCTGATAGTCCAGAATATATAGAAGTTTGTAGCACGTTTTGTCGGCGAATGTGTTTTAGTTCGAATTGGCGTTGTGCCCCTAATTCTTTCTCACATTGTGGGCAAAGAATGGGTAATTTGTTGTAGGAAGAAGAGGAATAGTGTACTAATATTGGTACCAGAAGAAGGCGCCTCCATAGGATGAAGAGGAATGTGGCGCGCTACGCCCCAGTCAGATCATGGAGAATCACATTTAGGTAGATATGGACACCAATTGCGTTCGAGAGCTTCGTACTTTCTGGGCCATCAGGCACTATCCTATCTTACACCTACATGATAGGAATATTTGATGTGATAACACTTCTAAAAAAGGCACCAATTCTGGAGATGGAATGGCCGGTTGAAGGGAAAGGAGGAGGCCGTTTTTTTATTCTTTTAACAGCATGTGTGAATATCCTGAGGGTTTACATACATGTTGTTAAATAAATTTTTCTCAGCCTGATAGTCCAGAATATATAGAAGTTTGTTGCACGTTGAGTCGCCAAATGTGTTTTAGTTCGAATTGGCGTTGTGCCCCTAATTCTTTCTCACATTGTGGGCAAAGAATGGGTAATTTGTTGTAGGAAGAAGAGGAATAGTGTACTAATATTGGTACCAGAATAACACGCCTCCAAAACATGAAGAGGAACTTGGAGCGCTACGCCCCCGTCGGATCATGGAAAATCACATTTAGGTAGATATGGACACAAATTGCGATCGAGAGCAACGGACTTTCTGGGCCATCAAGCTCTATCCTATCTTTTACCTACAGGATAGGAATTCTTGGTGTGATAACACTTCTAAAAAATGCGCCAATTCTGGAGATAGAATGGCCGGCTTAAAGCGTAGGAGAAGGCCGGATTTTTTTTTCTTTTAACACCATGTGTGCATGTCCTGAAGGCTTACATACATGTTGTTAAATACATTTTTCTCAGCCTGATAGTCCAGAATATATAGAAGTTTGTCGCACATTGAGTCGGCGAATGTGCTTTATTTCGAATTGGCGTTGTGCCCCTAATTCTTTCTCACATTGTGGGCAAAGAATGGGTAATTTGTTGTAGGAAGAAGAGGAATAGTGTACTAATATTGGTACCAGAAGAACGCGCCTCCATAGGATGAAGAGGAATGTGGCGCGCTACACCCCAGTCAGATCATGGAGAATCACATTTAGGTAGATATGGACACCAATTGCGTTCGAGAGCGTCGTACTTTCTGGGCCATCAGGCACTATCCTATCTTTCACCTACATGATAGGAATTTTTGATGTGATAACACTTCTAAAAAATGCACCAATTCTGGAGATGGAATGGACGGCTGAAGGGGTAGGAGGAGGCCGTATTTTTTTCTTTTAACAGCATGTGTGAATGTCCTGAAGGCTTACATACATGTTGTTAAATACATTTTTCTCAGCCTGATAGTCCAGAATATATAGAAGTTTGTTGCACGTTGAGTCGGCGAATGTGTTTTAGTTCGAATTGGCGTTGTGCCCCTAATTCTTTCTCACATTGTGGGCAAAGAATGGGTAATTTGTTGTAGGAAGAAGAGGAATAGTGTACTAATATTGGTACCAGAAGAACGCGCCTCCATAGGATAAAGAGGAACATCGCGCTACGCCCCCATCGGATCACGGAGAATCACATTTAGGTAGATATGGTCACCAATTGCGTTCGAGAGCGTCTGACTTTCTGGGCCATCAGGCACTATCCTATCTTTCACCTACATGATAGGAATTTTTGATGTGATAACACTTCTAAAAAATGCACCAATTCTGGAGATGGAATGGACGGCTGAAGGGGTAGGAGGAGGCCGTATTTTTTTCTTTTAACAGCATGTGTGAATGTCCTGAAGGCTTACATACATGTTGTTAAATAAATTTTTCGCAGCCTGATAGTCCAGAATATATAGAAGTTTGTTGCACGTTGAGTCGGCGAATGTGCTTTATTTCGAATTGGCGTTGTGCCCCTAATTCTTTCTCACATTGTGGGCAAAGAATGGGTAATTTGTTGTAGGAAGAAGAGGAATAGTGTACTAATATTGGTACCAGAAGAATGCGCCTCCGTAGGATGAAGAGGAATGTGGCGCGCTACGCCCCAGTCGGATCATGGAGAATCACATTTAGGTAGCTATGGTCACCAATTGCATTCGAGAGCGTCGTACTTTCTGGGCCATCAGGCACTTTCCTATCTTTAACCTACATGATAGGAATTTTTGGTGTGATAACACTTCTAAAAAATGCACCAATTCTGGAGATAGAATGGCCAGCTTAAAGGGTAGGAGGAGGCTGGATTTTTTTTTCTTTTAACACCATGTGTGCATGTCCTGAAGGCTTACATACATGTTGTTAAATACATTTTTCTCAGCCTGATAGTCCAGAATATATAGAAGTATGTCGCACGTTGAGTCGGCGAATGTGTTTTAGTTCGAATTGGCGTTGTGCCCCTAATTCTTTCTCACATTGTTGGCAAAGAATGGGTAATTTGTTGTAGGAAGAGGAGGAATAATGTACTAATATTGGTACCAGAAGAACGCGCCTCCATAGGATGAAGAGGAATGTGGCGCGCTACGCCCCCGTTGGATCATGGATAATCACATTTAGGTAGATATGGACACCAATTGCGATCGAGAGCAGCGGACTTTCTGGGCCATCAAGCTCTATCCTATCTTTTACCTACAGGATAGGAATTCTTGGTGTGATAACACTTCTAAAAAATGCGCCAATTCTGGAGATAGAATGTCCGGCTTAAAGCGTAGGAGAAGGCCGGATTTTTTTTTCTTTTAACACCATGTGTGCATGTCCTGAAGGCTTACATACATGTTGTTAAATACATTTTTCTCAGCCTGATAGTCCAGAATATATAGAAGTTTGTCGCACATTGAGTCGGCGAATGTGCTTTAGTTCGAATTAGCGTTGTGCCCCTAATTCTTTCTCACATTGTGGGCAAAGAATGGGTAATTTGTTGTAGGAAGAAGAGGAATAGTGTACTAATATTGGTACCAGAAGAACGCGCCTCCATAGGATGAAGAGGAATGTGGCGCGCTACACCCCAGTCAGATCATGGAGAATCACATTTAGGTAGATATGGACACCAATTGCGTTCGAGAGCGTCGTACTTTCTGGGCCATCAGGCACTATCCTATCTTTCACCTACATGATAGGAATTTTTGATGTGATAACACTTCTAAAAAATGCACCAATTCTGGAGATGGAATGGACGGCTGAAGGGGTAGGAGGAGGCCGTATTTTTTTCTTTTAACAGCATGTGTGAATGTCCTGAAGGCTTACATACATGTTGTTAAATACATTTTTCTCAGCCTGATAGTCCAGAATATATAGAAGTTTGTTGCACGTTGAGTCGGCGAATGTGTTTTAGTTCGAATTGGCGTTGTGCCCCTAATTCTTTCTCACATTGTGGGCAAAGAATGGGTAATTTGTTGTAGGAAGAAGAGGAATAGTGTACTAATATTGGTACCAGAAGAACGCGCCTCCATAGGATGAAGAGGAACATCGCGCTACGCCCCCATCGGATCACGGAGAATCACATTTAGGTAGATATGGTCACCAATTGCGTTCGAGAGCGTCTGACTTTCTGGGCCATCAGGCACTATCCTATCTTTCACCTACATGATAGAAATTTTTGATGTGATAACACTTCTAAAAAATGCACCAATTCTGGAGATGGAATGGACGGCTGAAGGGGTAGGAGGAGGCCGTATTTTTCTCTTTTAACAGCATGTGTGAATGTCCTGAAGGCTTACATACATGTTGTTAAATACATTTTTCTCAGCCTGATAGTCCAGAATATATAGAAGTTTGTTGCACGTTTTGTCGGCGAATGTGTTTTAGTTCGAATTGGCGTTGTGCCCCTAATTCTTTCTCACATTGTGGGCAAAGAATGGGTAATTTGTTGTAGGAAGAAGAGGAATAGTGTACTAATATTGGTACCAGAAGAAGGCGCCTCCATAGGATGAAGAGGAATGTGGCGCGCTACGCCCCAGTCAGATCATGGAGAATCACATTTAGGTAGATATGGACACCAATTGCGTTCGAGAGCTTCGTACTTTCTGGGCCATCAGGCACTATCCTATCTTACACCTACATGATAGGAATATTTGATGTGATAACACTTCTAAAAAAGGCACCAATTCTGGAGATGGAATGGCCGGTTGAAGGGAAAGGAGGAGGCCGTTTTTTTATTCTTTTAACAGCATGTGTGAATATCCTGAGGGTTTACATACATGTTGTTAAATAAATTTTTCTCAGCCTGATAGTCCAGAATATATAGAAGTTTGTTGCACGTTGAGTCGCCAAATGTGTTTTAGTTCGAATTGGCGTTGTGCCCCTAATTCTTTCTCACATTGTGGGCAAAGAATGGGTAATTTGTTGTAGGAAGAAGAGGAATAGTGTACTAATATTGGTACCAGAATAACACGCCTCCAAAACATGAAGAGGAACTTGGAGCGCTACGCCCCCGTCGGATCATAGAAAATCACATTTAGGTAGATATGGACACAAATTGCGATCGAGAGCAACGGACTTTCTGGGCCATCAAGCTCTATCCTATCTTTTACCTACAGGATAGGAATTCTTGGTGTGATAACACTTCTAAAAAATGCGCCAATTCTGGAGATAGAATGGCCGGCTTAAAGCGTAGGAGAAGGCCGGATTTTTTTTTCTTTTAACACCATGTGTGCATGTCCTGAAGGCTTACATACATGTTGTTAAATACATTTTTCTCAGCCTGATAGTCCAGAATATATAGAAGTTTGTCGCACATTGAGTCGGCGAATGTGCTTTATTTCGAATTGGCGTTGTGCCCCTAATTCTTTCTCACATTGTGGGCAAAGAATGGGTAATTTGTTGTAGGAAGAAGAGGAATAGTGTACTAATATTGGTACCAGAAGAACGCGCCTCCATAGGATGAAGAGGAATGTGGCGCGCTACACCCCAGTCAGATCATGGAGAATCACATTTAGGTAGATATGGACACCAATTGCGTTCGAGAGCGTCGTACTTTCTGGGCCATCAGGCACTATCCTATCTTTCACCTACATGATAGGAATTTTTGATGTGATAACACTTCTAAAAAATGCACCAATTCTGGAGATGGAATGGACGGCTGAAGGGGTAGGAGGAGGCCGTATTTTTTTCTTTTAACAGCATGTGTGAATGTCCTGAAGGCTTACATACATGTTGTTAAATACATTTTTCTCAGCCTGATAGTCCAGAATATATAGAAGTTTGTTGCACGTTGAGTCGGCGAATGTGTTTTAGTTCGAATTGGCGTTGTGCCCCTAATTCTTTCTCACATTGTGGGCAAAGAATGGGTAATTTGTTGTAGGAAGAAGAGGAATAGTGTACTAATATTGGTACCAGAAGAACGCGCCTCCATAGGATAAAGAGGAACATCGCGCTACGCCCCCATCGGATCACGGAGAATCACATTTAGGTAGATATGGTCACCAATTGCGTTCGAGAGCGTCTGACTTTCTGGGCCATCAGGCACTATCCTATCTTTCACCTACATGATAGGAATTTTTGATGTGATAACACTTCTAAAAAATGCACCAATTCTGGAGATGGAATGGACGGCTGAAGGGGTAGGAGGAGGCCGTATTTTTTTCTTTTAACAGCATGTGTGAATGTCCTGAAGGCTTACATACATGTTGTTAAATAAATTTTTCGCAGCCTGATAGTCCAGAATATATAGAAGTTTGTTGCACGTTGAGTCGGCGAATGTGCTTTATTTCGAATTGGCGTTGTGCCCCTAATTCTTTCTCACATTGTGGGCAAAGAATGGGTAATTTGTTGTAGGAAGAAGAGGAATAGTGTACTAATATTGGTACCAGAAGAACGCGCCTCCATAGGATGAAGAGGAACATCGCGCTACGCACCCATCGGATCACGGAGAATCACATTTGGGTAGATATGGTCACCAATTGCGTTCGAGAGAGTCTGACTTTCTGGGCCATCAGGCACTATCCTATCTTTCACCTACATTATAGGAATTCTTGGTGTGATAACACTTCTTAAAAAATGCACCAATTCTGGAGATAGAATGGCCAGCTTAAAGGGTAGGAGGAGGCTGGATTTTTTTTTCTTTTAACACCATGTGTGCATGTCCTGAAGGCTTACATACATGTTGTTAAATACATTTTTCTCAGCCTGATAGTCCAGAATATATAGAAGTTTGTCGCACGTTGAGTCGGCGAATGTGTTTTAGTTTGAATTGGCGTTGTGCCCCTAATTCTTTCTCACATTGTTGGCAAAGAATGGGTAATTTGTTGTAGGAAGAGGAGGAATAGTGTACTAATATTGGTACCAGAAGAACGCGCCTCCATAGGATGAAGAGGAATGTGGCGCGCTACGCCCCCGTTGGATCATGGATAATCACATTTAGGTAGATATGGACACCAATTGCGATCGAGAACAACGGACTTTCTGGGCCATCAAGCTCTATCCTATCTTTTACCTACAGGATAGGAATTCTTGGTGTGATAACACTTCTAAAAAATGCGCCAATTCTGGAGATAGAATGGCCGGCTTAAAGCGTAGGAGAAGGCCGGATTTTTTTTTCTTTTAACACCATGTGTGCATGTCCTGAAGGCTTACATACATGTTGTTAAATACATTTTTCTCAGCCTGATAGTCCAGAATATATAGAAGTTTGTCGCACATTGAGTCGGCGAATGTGCTTTAGTTCGAATTAGCGTTGTGCCCCTAATTCTTTCTCACATTGTGGGCAAAGAATGGGTAATTTGTTGTAGGAAGAAGAGGAATAGTGTACTAATATTGGTACCAGAAGAACGCGCCTCCATAGGATGAAGAGGAATGTGGCGCGCTACACCCCAGTCAGATCATGGAGAATCACATTTAGGTAGATATGGACACCAATTGCGTTCGAGAGCGTCGTACTTTCTGGGCCATCAGGCACTATCCTATCTTTCACCTACATGATAGGAATTTTTGATGTGATAACACTTCTAAAAAATGCACCAATTCTGGAGATGGAATGGACGGCTGAAGGGGTAGGAGGAGGCCGTATTTTTTTCTTTTAACAGCATGTGTGAATGTCCTGAAGGCTTACATACATGTTGTTAAATACATTTTTCTCAGCCTGATAGTCCAGAATATATAGAAGTTTGTTGCACGTTGAGTCGGCGAATGTGTTTTAGTTCGAATTGGCGTTGTGCCCCTAATTCTTTCTCACATTGTGGGCAAAGAATGGGTAATTTGTTGTAGGAAGAAGAGGAATAGTGTACTAATATTGGTACCAGAAGAACGCGCCTCCATAGGATGAAGAGGAACATCGCGCTACACCCCATCGGATCACGGAGAATCACATTTAGGTAGATATGGTCACCAATTGCGTTCGAGAGAGTCTGACTTTCTGGGCCATCAGGCACTATCCTATCTTTCACCTACATGATAGAAATTTTTGATGTGATAACACTTCTAAAAAATGCACCAATTCTGGAGATGGAATGGACGGCTGAAGGGGTAGGAGGAGGCCGTATTTTTTTCTTTTAACAGCATGTGTGAATGTCCTGAAGGCTTACATACATGTTGTTAAATACATTTTTCTCAGCCTGATAGTCCAGAATATATAGAAGTTTGTTGCATGTTGAGTCGCCAAATGTGTTTTAGTTCGAATTGGCGTTGTGCCCCTAATTCTTTCTCACATTGTGGGCAAAGAATGGGTAATTTGTTGTAAGAAGAAGAGGAATAGTGTACTAATATTGGTACCAGAAGAACGCGCCTCCATAGGATGAAGAGGAATGTGGTGCGCTACGCCCCAGTCGGATCATGGAGAATCACATTTAGGTAGATATGGACACCAATTGCGTTCGAGAGCGTCGTACTTTCTGGGCCGTCAGGCACTTTCCTAACTTTCACCTACATGATAGGAATTTTTGGTGTGATAACACTTCTAAAAAATGCACCAATTCTGGAGATGGAATGGCCGGCTGAAGGGGTAGGAGGAGGCCGGATTTTTTTCTTTTAACAGCATGTGTGAATGTCCTGAAGGCTTACATACATGTTGTTAAATACATTTTTCTCAGCCTGATAGTCCAGAATATATAGAAGTTGGTCGCACGTTGAGTCGGTGAATGTGTTTTAGTTCGAAATGGCGTTGTGCCCCTAATTCTTTCTCACATTGTGGGCAAAGAATGGGTAATTTGTTGTAGGAATAAGAGGAATAGTGTACTAATATTGGTACCAGAAGAACGCGCCTCCATAGGATGAAGAGGAATGTGGTGCGCTACGCCCCAGTCAGATCATGGAGAATCACATATAGGTATATATGGACACCAATTGCGTTCGAGAGCGTCGTACTTTCTGGGCCATCAGGCACTTTCCTATCTTTAACCTACATGATAGGAATTTTTGGTGTGATAACACTTCTAAAAAATGCACCAATTATGGAGATGTAATGGCTGGCTGAAGGGGTAGGAGGAGGCCGGATTTTTTTCTTTTAACAGCATGTGTGAATGTCCTGAAGGCTTACATACATGTTTTTAAATACATTTTTCTCAGCCTGATAGTCCAGAATATATAGAAGTTTGTCTCATGTTAAGTCGGCGAATGTGTTTTAGTTCGAATTGGCGTTGTGCCCCTAATTCTTTCTCATATTGTGGGCAAATAATGGGTCATTTTTCATAGGAAGAAGAGGAATAGTGTACTAATATTGGTACCAGAAGAACACGCCTCCATAGGATGAAGAGGAATGTGGCGCGCTACGCCCCAGTCAGATCATGGAGAATCACATTTAGGTAGATATGGACACCAATTGCGTTCGAGAGCGTCGTACTTTCTGGGCCATCAGGCACTTTCCTATCTTTCACCTACATGATAGGAATTTTTGGTGTGATAACACTTCTAAAAAATGCACCAATTCTGGAGATGGAATGGCCGGCTGAAGGGGTAGGAGGAGGACAGATTTTTTTCTTTTAACAGCATGTGTGAATGTCCTGAAGGCTTACATACATGTTGTTAAATACATTTTTCTCAGCCTGATAGTCCAGAATATACAGAAGTTTGTCGCATGTTCTGTCGGCGAATGTGTTTCAATTCGAATTGGTGTTGTGCCCCTAATTCTTTTTCACATTGTGGGCAAAGAATGGGTAATTTGTTGTAGGAAGAAGAGGAATAGTGTACTAATATTGGTACCAGAAGAAGGCGCCTCCATAGGATGAAGAGGAATGTGGCGCGATACGCCCCAGTCAGATCATGGAGAATCACATTTAGGTAGATATGGACACCAATTGCGTTCGAGAGCGTCGTACTTTCTAGGCCATCAGGCACTATCCTATCTTACACCTACATGATAGGAATTTTTGATGTGATAACACTTCTAAAAAAGGCACCAATTCTGGAGATGGATTGGCCGGCTGAAGGGGAAGGAGGAGACCGTTTTTTTTTTCTTTTAACAGCATGTGTGAATATCCTGAAGGTTTACATACATGTTGTTAAATACATTTTTGTCAGCCTGATAGTCCAGAATATATAGAAGTTTGTTGCATGTTGAGTCGCCAAATGTGTTTTAGTTCGAATTGGCGTTGTGTCCCTAATTCTTTCTCACATTGTGGGCAAAGAATGGGTAATTTGTTGTAAGAAGAAGAGGAATAGTGTACTAATATTGGTACCAGAAGAACGCGCCTCCATAGGATGAAGAGGAATGTGGTGCGCTACGCCCCAGTCGGATCATGGAGAATCACATTTAGGTAGATATGGACACCAATTGCGTTCGAGAGCGTCGTACTTTCTGGGCCGTCAGGCACTTTCCTAACTTTCACCTACATGATAGGAATTTTTGGTGTGATAACACTTCTAAAAAATGCACCAATTCTGGAGATGGAATGGCCGGCTGAAGGGGTAGGAGGAGGCCGGATTTTTTTCTTTTAACAGCATGTGTGAATGTCCTGAAGGCTTACATACATGTTGTTAAATACATTTTTCTCAGCCTGATAGTCCAGAATATATAGAAGTTTGTCGCATGTTGAGTCGGCAAATGTGTTTTAGTTCGAATTGGAGTTGTGCCCCTAATTCTTTCTCACATTGTGGGCAAAGAATGGGTAATTTCTTGTAGGAAGAAGAGGAATAGTGTACTAATATTGGTACCAGAAGAATGCGCCTCCGTAGGATGAAGAGGAATGTGGCGCGCTACGCCCCAGTCGAATCATGGAGAATCACATTTAGGTAGATATGGACACCAATTGCGTTCGAGAGCGTCGTACTTTCTGGGCCATCAGGCACTTTCCTATCTTTCACCTACATGATAGGTATTTTTGGTGTGATAACACTTCTAAAAAATGCACCAATTCTGGAGATGGAATGGCCGGCTGAAGGGGTAGGAGGAGGCCGGATTTTTTTCTTTTAACAGCATTTGTGAATATCCTGAGGGTTTACATACATGTTGTTAAATAAATTTTTCTCAGCCTGATAGTCCAGAATATATAGAAGTTTGTTGCACGTTGAGTCGCCAAATGTGTTTTAGTTCGAATTGGCGTTGTGCCCCTAATTCTTTCTCACATTGTGGGCAAAGAATGGGTAATTTGTTGTAGGAAGAAGAGGAATAGTGTACTAATATTGGTACCAGAAGAAGGCGCCTCCATAGGATAAAGAGGAATGTGGTGCGCTACGCCCCAGTCGGATCATGGAGAATCACATTTAGGTAGATATGGACACCAATTGCGTTCGAGAGCGTCGTACTTTCTGGGCCGTCAGGCACTTTCCTAACTTTCACCTACATGATAGGAATTTTTGGTGTGATAACACTTCTAAAAAATGCACCAATTCTGGAGATGGAATGGCCGGCTGAAGGGGTAGGAGGAGGCCGGATTTTTTTCTTTTAACAGCATGTGTGAATGTCCTGAAGGCTTACATACATGTTGTTAAATACATTTTTCTCAGCCTGATAGTCCAGAATATATAGAAGTTGGTCGCACGTTGAGTCGGTGAATGTGTTTTAGTTCGAAATGGCGTTGTGCCCCTAATTCTTTCTCACATTGTGGGCAAAGAATGGGTAATTTGTTGTAGGAATAAGAGGAATAGTGTACTAATATTGGTACCAGAAGAACGCGCCTCCATAGGATGAAGAGGAATGTGGTGCGCTACGCCCCAGTCGGATCATGGAGAATCACATTTAGGTAGATATGGACACCAATTGCGTTCGAGAGCGTCGTACTTTCTGGGCCGTCAGGCACTTTCCTAACTTTCACCTACATGATAGGAATTTTTGGTGTGATAACACTACTAAAAAATGCACCAATTCTGGAGATGGAATGGCCGGCTGAAGGGGTAGGAGGAGGCCGGATTTTTTTCTTTTAACAGCATGTGTGAATGTCCTGAAGGCTTGCATACATGTTGTTAAATACATTTTTCTCAGCCTGATAGTCCAGAATATATAGAAGTTGGTCGCACGTTGAGTCGGCGAATGTGTTTCAGTTCGAAATGGCGTTGTGCCCTTAATTCTTTCACACATTGTGGGCAAAGAATGGGTAATTTGTTGTAGGAAGTAGAGGAATAGTGTACTAATATTGGTACCAGAAGAACGCGCCTCCGTAGGATGAAGAGGAATGTGGCGCGCTACGCCCCCGTCGTATCATGGAGAATCACATTTAGGTAGATATGGACACCAATTGCGTTCGAGAGCTACGTACTTTCTGGGCCATCAGGCACTTTCCTATCTTTCACCTACATGATAGGAATTTTTGGTGTGATAACACTTCTAAAAAATTCACCAATTCTGGAGATGGAATGGCCGGCTGAAGGGGTAGGAGGAGGCCGGATTTGTTTCTTTTAACAGCATGTGTGAATGTCCTGAAGGCTTACATACATGTTGTTAAATACATTTTTCTCAGCCTGATAGTCTAGAATATATAGAAGTTTCTCGCACGTTGAGTCGGCAAATGTGTTTTAGTTCGAATTGGCGTTGTGCCCCTAATTCTTTCTCACATTGTGGGCAAAGAATGGGTAATTTCTTGTAGGAAGAAGAGGAATAGTGTACTAATATTGGTACCAGAAGAATGCGCCTCCGTAGGATGAAGAGGAATGTGGCGCGCTACGCCCCAGTCGGATCATGGAGAATCACATTTAGGTAGCTATGGTCACCAATTGCATTCGAGAGCGTCGTACTTTCTGGGCCATCAGGCACTTTCCTATCTTTAACCTACATGATAGGAATTTTTGGTGTGATAACACTTCTAAAAAATGCACCAATTATGGAGATGTAATGGCTGGCTGAAGGGGTAGGAGGAGGCCGGATTTTTTTCTTTTAACAGCATGTGTGAATGTCCTGAAGGCTTACATACATGTTTTTAAATACATTTTTCTCAGCCTGATAGTCCAGAATATATAGAAGTTTGTCTCATGTTAAGTCGGCGAATGTGTTTTAGTTCGAATTGGCGTTGTGCCCCTAATTCTTTCTCATATTGTGGGCAAATAATGGGTCATTTTTCATAGGAAGAAGAGGAATAGTGTACTAATATTGGTACCAGAAGAACACGCCTCCATAGGATGAAGAGGAATGTGGCGCGCTACGCCCCAGTCAGATCATGGAGAATCACATTTAGGTAGATATGGACACCAATTGCGTTCGAGAGCGTCGTACTTTCTGGGCCATCAGGCACTTTCCTATCTTTCACCTACATGATAGGAATTTTTGGTGTGATAACACTTCTAAAAAATGCACCAATTCTGGAGATGGATTGGCCGGCTGAAGGGGTAGGAGGAGGACAGATTTTTTTCTTTTAACAGCATGTGTGAATGTCCTAAAGGCTTACATACATGTTGTTAAATACATTTTTCTCAGCCTGATAGTCCAGAATATATAGAAGTTGGTCGCACGTTGAGTCGGTGAATGTGTTTAGTTCGAAATGGCGTTGTGCCCCTAATTCTTTCTCACATTGTGGGCAAAGAATGGGTAATTTGTTGTAGGAATAAGAGGAATAGTGTACTAATATTGGTACCAGAAGAACGCGCCTCCATAGGATGAAGAGGAATGTGGTGCGCTACGCCCCAGTCGGATCATGGAGAATCACATTTAGGTAGATATGGACACCAATTGCGTTCGAGAGCGTCGTACTTTCTGGGCCGTCAGGCACTTTCCTAACTTTCACCTACATGATAGGAATTTTTGGTGTGATAACACTACTAAAAAATGCACCAATTCTGGAGATGGAATGGCCGGCTGAAGGGGTAGGAGGAGGCCGGATTTTTTTTCTTTTAACAGCATGTGTGAATGTCCTGAAGGCTTGCATACATGTTGTTAAATACATTTTTCTCAGCCTGATAGTCCAGAATATATAGAAGTTGGTCGCACGTTGAGTCGGCGAATGTGTTTCAGTTCGAAATGGCGTTGTGCCCTTAATTCTTTCACACATTGTGGGCAAAGAATGGGTAATTTGTTGTAGGAAGTAGAGGAATAGTGTACTAATATTGGTACCAGAAGAACGCGCCTCCGTAGGATGAAGAGGAATGTGGCGCGCTACGCCCCCGTCGTATCATGGAGAATCACATTTAGGTAGCTATGGACACCAATTGCGTTCGAGAGCTACGTACTTTCTGGGCCATCAGGCACTTTCCTATCTTTCACCTACATGATAGGAATTTTTGGTGTGATAACACTTCTAAAAAATTCACCAATTCTGGAGATGGAATGGCCGGCTGAAGGGGTAGGAGGAGGCCGGATTTGTTTCTTTTAACAGCATGTGTGAATGTCCTGAAGGCTTACATACATGTTGTTAAATACATTTTTCTCAGCCTGATAGTCTAGAATATATAGAAGTTTCTCGCACGTTGAGTCGGCAAATGTGTTTTAGTTCGAATTGGCGTTGTGCCCCTAATTCTTTCTCACATTGTGGGCAAAGAATGGGTAATTTCTTGTAGGAAGAAGAGGAATAGTGTACTAATATTGGTACCAGAAGAATGCGCCTCCGTAGGATGAAGAGGAATGTGGCGCGCTACGCCCCAGTCGGATCATGGAGAATCACATTTAGGTAGCTATGGTCACCAATTGCATTCGAGAGCGTCGTACTTTCTGGGCCATCAGGCACTTTCCTATCTTTAACCTACATGATAGGAATTTTTGGTGTGATAACACTTCTAAAAAATGCACCAATTCTGGAGATAGAATGGCCAGCTTAAAGGGTAGGAGGAGGCTGGATTTTTTTTTCTTTTAACACCATGTGTGCATGTCCTGAAGGCTTACATACATGTTGTTAAATAAATTTTTCTCAGCCTGATAGTCCAGAATATATAGAAGTATGTCGCACGTTGAGTCGGCGAATGTGTTTTAGTTCGAATTGGCGTTGTGCCCCTAATTCTTTCTCACATTGTTGGCAAAGAATGGGTAATTTGTTGTAGGAAGAGGAGGAATAGTGTACTAATATTGGTACCAGAAGAACGCGCCTCCATAGGATGAAGAGGAATGTGGCGCGCTACGCCCCCGTTGGATCATGGATAATCACATTTAGGTAGATATGGACACCAATTGCGATCGAGAGCAGCGGACTTTCTGGGCCATCAAGCTCTATCCTATCTTTTACCTACAGGATAGGAATTCTTGGTGTGATAACACTTCTAAAAAATGCGCCAATTCTGGAGATAGAATGTCCGGCTTAAAGCGTAGGAGAAGGCCGGATTTTTTTTTCTTTTAACACCATGTGTGCATGTCCTGAAGGCTTACATACATGTTGTTAAATACATTTTTCTCAGCCTGATAGTCCAGAATATATAGAAGTTTGTCGCACATTGAGTCGGCGAATGTGCTTTAGTTCGAATTAGCGTTGTGCCCCTAATTCTTTCTCACATTGTGGGCAAAGAATGGGTAATTTGTTGTAGGAAGAAGAGGAATAGTGTACTAATATTGGTACCAGAAGAACGCGCCTCCATAGGATGAAGAGGAATGTGGCGCGCTACACCCCAGTCAGATCATGGAGAATCACATTTAGGTAGATATGGACACCAATTGCGTTCGAGAGCGTCGTACTTTCTGGGCCATCAGGCACTATCCTATCTTTCACCTACATGATAGGAATTTTTGATGTGATAACACTTCTAAAAAATGCACCAATTCTGGAGATGGAATGGACGGCTGAAGGGGTAGGAGGAGGCCGTATTTTTTTCTTTTAACAGCATGTGTGAATGTCCTGAAGGCTTACATACATGTTGTTAAATACATTTTTCTCAGCCTGATAGTCCAGAATATATAGAAGTTTGTTGCACGTTGAGTCGGCGAATGTGTTTTAGTTCGAATTGGCGTTGTGCCCCTAATTCTTTCTCACATTGTGGGCAAAGAATGGGTAATTTGTTGTAGGAAGAAGAGGAATAGTGTACTAATATTGGTACCAGAAGAACGCGCCTCCATAGGATGAAGAGGAACATCGCGCTACGCCCCCATCGGATCACGGAGAATCACATTTAGGTAGATATGGTCACCAATTGCGTTCGAGAGCGTCTGACTTTCTGGGCCATCAGGCACTATCCTATCTTTCACCTACATGATAGAAATTTTTGATGTGATAACACTTCTAAAAAATGCACCAATTCTGGAGATGGAATGGACGGCTGAAGGGGTAGGAGGAGGCCGTATTTTTTTCTTTTAACAGCATGTGTGAATGTCCTGAAGGCTTACATACATGTTGTTAAATACATTTTTCTCAGCCTGATAGTCCAGAATATATAGAAGTTTGTTGCACGTTTTGTCGGCGAATGTGTTTTAGTTCGAATTGGCGTTGTGGCCCTAATTCTTTCTCACATTGTGGGCAAAGAATGGGTAATTTGTTGTAGGAAGAAGAGGAATAGTGTACTAATATTGGTACCAGAAGAAGGCGCCTCCATAGGATGAAGAGGAATGTGGCGCGCTACGCCCCAGTCAGATCATGGAGAATCACATTTAGGTAGATATGGACACCAATTGCGTTCGAGAGCTTCGTACTTTCTGGGCCATCAGGCACTTTCCTATCTTACACCTACATGATAGGAATATTTGATGTGATAACACTTCTAAAAAAGGCACCAATTCTGGAGATGGAATGGCCGGTTGAAGGGAAAGGAGGAGGCCGTTTTTTTATTCTTTTAACAGCATGTGTGAATATCCTGAGGGTTTACATACATGTTGTTAAATAAATTTTTCTCAGCCTGATAGTCCAGAATATATAGAAGTTTGTTGCACGTTGAGTCGCCAAATGTGTTTTAGTTCGAATTGGCGTTGTGCCCCTAATTCTTTCTCACATTGTGGGCAAAGAATGGGTAATTTGTTGTAGGAAGAAGAGGAATAGTGTACTAATATTGGTACCAGAAGAACGCGCCTCCGTAGGATGAAGAGGAATGTGGCGCTCTACGCCCCAGTCAGATCATGGAGAATCACATTTAGGTAGATATGGACACCAATTGCGTTTGAGAGCGTCGTACTTTCTGGGCCATCAGGCACTTTCCTATCTTTCACCTACATGATAGGAATTTTTGGTGTGATAACACTTCTAAAAAATTCACCAATTCTGGAGATGGAATGGCCGGCTGAAGGGGTAGGAGGAGGCCGGATTTGTTTCTTTTAACAGCATGTGTGAATGTCCTGAAGGCTTACATACATGTTGTTAAATACATTTTTCTCAGCCTGATAGTCTAGAATATATAGAAGTTTCTCGCACGTTGAGTCGGCAAATGTGTTTTAGTTCGAATTGGCGTTGTGCCCCTAATTCTTTCTCACATTGTGGGCAAAGAATGGGTAATTTCTTGTAGGAAGAAGAGGAATAGTGTACTAATATTGGTACCAGAAGAATGCGCCTCCGTAGGATGAAGAGGAATGTGGCGCGCTACGCCCCAGTCGGATCATGGAGAATCACATTTAGGTAGCTATGGTCACCAATTGCATTCGAGAGCGTCGTACTTTCTGGGCCATCAGGCACTTTCCTATCTTTAACCTACATGATAGGAATTTTTGGTGTGATAACACTTCTAAAAAATGCACCAATTCTGGAGATAGAATGGCCAGCTTAAAGGGTAGGAGGAGGCTGGATTTTTTTTTCTTTTAACACCATGTGTGCATGTCCTGAAGGCTTACATACATGTTGTTAAATACATTTTTCTCAGCCTGATAGTCCAGAATATATAGAAGTATGTCGCACGTTGAGTCGGCGAATGTGTTTTAGTTCGAATTGGCGTTGTGCCCCTAATTCTTTCTCACATTGTTGGCAAAGAATGGGTAATTTGTTGTAGGAAGAGGAGGAATAATGTACTAATATTGGTACCAGAAGAACGCGCCTCCATAGGATGAAGAGGAATGTGGCGCGCTACGCCCCCGTTGGATCATGGATAATCACATTTAGGTAGATATGGACACCAATTGCGATCGAGAGCAGCGGACTTTCTGGGCCATCAAGCTCTATCCTATCTTTTACCTACAGGATAGGAATTCTTGGTGTGATAACACTTCTAAAAAATGCGCCAATTCTGGAGATAGAATGTCCGGCTTAAAGCGTAGGAGAAGGCCGGATTTTTTTTTCTTTTAACACCATGTGTGCATGTCCTGAAGGCTTACATACATGTTGTTAAATACATTTTTCTCAGCCTGATAGTCCAGAATATATAGAAGTTTGTCGCACATTGAGTCGGCGAATGTGCTTTAGTTCGAATTAGCGTTGTGCCCCTAATTCTTTCTCACATTGTGGGCAAAGAATGGGTAATTTGTTGTAGGAAGAAGAGGAATAGTGTACTAATATTGGTACCAGAAGAACGCGCCTCCATAGGATGAAGAGGAATGTGGCGCGCTACACCCCAGTCAGATCATGGAGAATCACATTTAGGTAGATATGGACACCAATTGCGTTCGAGAGCGTCGTACTTTCTGGGCCATCAGGCACTATCCTATCTTTCACCTACATGATAGGAATTTTTGATGTGATAACACTTCTAAAAAATGCACCAATTCTGGAGATGGAATGGACGGCTGAAGGGGTAGGAGGAGGCCGTATTTTTTTCTTTTAACAGCATGTGTGAATGTCCTGAAGGCTTACATACATGTTGTTAAATACATTTTTCTCAGCCTGATAGTCCAGAATATATAGAAGTTTGTTGCACGTTGAGTCGGCGAATGTGTTTTAGTTCGAATTGGCGTTGTGCCCCTAATTCTTTCTCACATTGTGGGCAAAGAATGGGTAATTTGTTGTAGGAAGAAGAGGAATAGTGTACTAATATTGGTACCAGAAGAACGCGCCTCCATAGGATGAAGAGGAACATCGCGCTACGCCCCCATCGGATCACGGAGAATCACATTTAGGTAGATATGGTCACCAATTGCGTTCGAGAGCGTCTGACTTTCTGGGCCATCAGGCACTATCCTATCTTTCACCTACATGATAGAAATTTTTGATGTGATAACACTTCTAAAAAATGCACCAATTCTGGAGATGGAATGGACGGCTGAAGGGGTAGGAGGAGGCCGTATTTTTCTCTTTTAACAGCATGTGTGAATGTCCTGAAGGCTTACATACATGTTGTTAAATACATTTTTCTCAGCCTGATAGTCCAGAATATATAGAAGTTTGTTGCACGTTTTGTCGGCGAATGTGTTTTAGTTCGAATTGGCGTTGTGCCCCTAATTCTTTCTCACATTGTGGGCAAAGAATGGGTAATTTGTTGTAGGAAGAAGAGGAATAGTGTACTAATATTGGTACCAGAAGAAGGCGCCTCCATAGGATGAAGAGGAATGTGGCGCGCTACGCCCCAGTCAGATCATGGAGAATCACATTTAGGTAGATATGGACACCAATTGCGTTCGAGAGCTTCGTACTTTCTGGGCCATCAGGCACTATCCTATCTTACACCTACATGATAGGAATATTTGATGTGATAACACTTCTAAAAAAGGCACCAATTCTGGAGATGGAATGGCCGGTTGAAGGGAAAGGAGGAGGCCGTTTTTTTATTCTTTTAACAGCATGTGTGAATATCCTGAGGGTTTACATACATGTTGTTAAATAAATTTTTCTCAGCCTGATAGTCCAGAATATATAGAAGTTTGTTGCACGTTGAGTCGCCAAATGTGTTTTAGTTCGAATTGGCGTTGTGCCCCTAATTCTTTCTCACATTGTGGGCAAAGAATGGGTAATTTGTTGTAGGAAGAAGAGGAATAGTGTACTAATATTGGTACCAGAAGAACGCGCCTCCGTAGGATGAAGAGGAATGTGGCGCTCTACGCCCCAGTCAGATCATGGAGAATCACATTTAGGTAGATATGGACACCAATTGCGTTTGAGAGCGTCGTACTTTCTGGGCCATCAGGCACTTTCCTATCTTTCACCTACATGATAGGAATTTTTGGTGTGATAACACTAATAAAAAAGGCACCAATTCTGGAGATGGAATGGCCGGCTGAAGGGGTAGGAGGAGGCCAAATTTTTTTCTTTTAACAGCATGTGTGAATGTCCTGAAGGCTTACATACATGTTGTTAAATACATTTTACTCAGCCTGATAGTCCAGAATATATAGAAGTTTGTCGCACATTGAGTCGGCGAATGTGTTTTAGTTCGAATTGGCGTTGTGCCCCTAATTCTTTCTCACATTGTGGGCAAAGAATGGGTAATTTCTTGTAGGAAGAAGAGGAATAGTGTACTAATATTGGTACCAGAAGAATGCGCCTCCATAGGATGAAGAGGAATGTGGCGTGCTACGCCCCAGTCAGATCATGGAGAATCACATTTAGGTAGATATGGACACCAATTGCGTTCGAGAGCATCGTACTTTCTGGGCCATCAGGCACTTTCCTATCTTTCACCTACATGATAGGAATTTTTGGTGTGATAACACTTCTAAAAAATGCACCAATTCTGGAGATGGATTGGCCGGCTGAAGGGGTAGGAGGAGGACAGATTTTTTTCTTTTAACAGCATGTGTGAATGTCCTAAAGGCTTACATACATGTTGTTAAATACATTTTTCTCAGCCTGATAGTCCAGAATATACAGAAGTTTGTCGCATGTTCTGTCGGCGAATGTGTTTCAATTCGAAATGGTGTTGTGCCCCTAATTCTTTTTCACATTGTGGGCAAAGAATGGGTAATTTGTTGTAGGAAGAAGAGGAATAGTGTACTAATATTGGTACCAGAAGAAGGCGCCTCCATAGGATGAAGAGGAATGTGGCGCGATACGCCCCAGTCAGATCATGGAGAATAACATTTAGGTAGATATGGACACCAATTGCGTTCGAGAGCGTCGTACATTCTAGGCCATCAGGCACTATCCTATCTTACACCTACATGATAGGAATTTTTGATGTGATAACACTTCTAAAAAAGGCACCAATTCTGGAGATGGATTGGCCGGCTGAAGGGGAAGGAGGAGACCGTTTTTTTTTTCTTTTAACAGCATGTGTGAATATCCTGAAGGTTTACATACATGTTGTTAAATACATTTTTGTCAGCCTGATAGTCCAGAATATATAGAAGTTTGTTGCATGTTGAGTCGCCAAATGTGTTTTAGTTCGAATTGGCGTTGTGCCCCTAATTCTTTCTCACATTGTGGGCAAAGAATGGGTAATTTGTTGTAAGAAGAAGAGGAATAGTGTACTAATATTGGTACCAGAAGAACGCGCCTCCATAGGATGAAGAGGAATGTGGTGCGCTACGCCCCAGTCGGATCATGGAGAATCACATTTAGGTAGATATGGACACCAATTGCGTTCGAGAGCGTCGTACTTTCTGGGCCGTCAGGCACTTTCCTAACTTTCACCTACATGATAGGAATTTTTGGTGTGATAACACTTCTAAAAAATGCACCAATTCTGGAGATGGAATGGCCGGCTGAAGGGGTAGGAGGAGGCCGGATTTTTTTCTTTTAACAGCATGTGTGAATGTCCTGAAGGCTTACATACATGTTGTTAAATACATTTTTCTCAGCCTGATAGTCCAGAATATATAGAAGTTGGTCGCACGTTGAGTCGGTGAATGTGTTTTAGTTCGAAATGGCGTTGTGCCCCTAATTCTTTCTCACATTGTGGGCAAAGAATGGGTAATTTGTTGTAGGAATAAGAGGAATAGTGTACTAATATTGGTACCAGAAGAACGCGCCTCCATAGGATGAAGAGGAATGTGGTGCGCTACGCCCCAGTCAGATCATGGAGAATCACATATAGGTATATATGGACACCAATTGCGTTCGAGAGCGTCGTACTTTCTGGGCCATCAGGCACTTTCCTATCTTTCACCTACATGATAGGAATTTTTGGTGTGATAACACTTCTAAAAAATGCACCAATTATGGAGATGTAATGGCTGGCTGAAGGGGTAGGAGGAGGCCGGATTTTTTTCTTTTAACAGCATGTGTGAATGTCCTGAAGGCTTACATACATGTTTTTAAATACATTTTTCTCAGCCTGATAGTCCAGAATATATAGAAGTTTGTCTCATGTTAAGTCGGCGAATGTGTTTTAGTTCGAATTGGCGTTGTGCCCCTAATTCTTTCTCATATTGTGGGCAAATAATGGGTCATTTTTCATAGGAAGAAGAGGAATAGTGTACTAATATTGGTACCAGAAGAACACGCCTCCATAGGATGAAGAGGAATGTGGCGCGCTACGCCCCAGTCAGATCATGGAGAATCACATTTAGGTAGATATGGACACCAATTGCGTTCGAGAGCGTCGTACTTTCTGGGCCATCAGGCACTTTCCTATCTTTCACCTACATGATAGGAATTTTTGGTGTGATAACACTTCTAAAAAATGCACCAATTCTGGAGATGGAATGGCCGGCTCAAGGGGTAGGAGGAGGACAGATTTTTTTCTTTTAACAGCATGTGTGAATGTCCTGAAGGCTTACATACATGTTGTTAAATACATTTTTCTCAGCCTGATAGTCCAGAATATACAGAAGTTTGTCGCATGTTCTGTCGGCGAATGTGTTTCAATTCGAATTGGTGTTGTGCCCCTAATTCTTTTTCACATTGTGGGCAAAGAATGGGTAATTTGTTGTAGGAAGAAGAGGAATAGTGTACTAATATTGGTACCAGAAGAAGGCGCCTCCATAGGATGAAGAGGAATGTGGCGCGATACGCCCCAGTCAGATCATGGAGAATCACATTTAGGTAGATATGGACACCAATTGCGTTCGAGAGCGTCGTACTTTCTAGGCCATCAGGCACTATCCTATCTTACACCTACATGATAGGAATTTTTGATGTGATAACACTTCTAAAAAAGGCACCAATTCTGGAGATGGATTGGCCGGCTGAAGGGGAAGGAGGAGACCGTTTTTTTTTTCTTTTAACAGCATGTGTGAATATCCTGAAGGTTTACATACATGTTGTTAAATACATTTTTGTCAGCCTGATAGTCCAGAATATATAGAAGTTTGTTGCATGTTGAGTCGCCAAATGTGTTTTAGTTCGAATTGGCGTTGTGTCCCTAATTCTTTCTCACATTGTGGGCAAAGAATGGGTAATTTGTTGTAAGAAGAAGAGGAATAGTGTACTAATATTGGTACCAGAAGAACGCGCCTCCATAGGATGAAGAGGAATGTGGTGCGCTACGCCCCAGTCGGATCATGGAGAATCACATTTAGGTAGATATGGACACCAATTGCGTTCGAGAGCGTCGTACTTTCTGGGCCGTCAGGCACTTTCCTAACTTTCACCTACATGATAGGAATTTTTGGTGTGATAACACTTCTAAAAAATGCACCAATTCTGGAGATGGAATGGCCGGCTGAAGGGGTAGGAGGAGGCCGGATTTTTTTCTTTTAACAGCATGTGTGAATGTCCTGAAGGCTTACATACATGTTGTTAAATACATTTTTCTCAGCCTGATAGTCCAGAATATATAGAAGTTTGTCGCATGTTGAGTCGGCAAATGTGTTTTAGTTCGAATTGGAGTTGTGCCCCTAATTCTTTCTCACATTGTGGGCAAAGAATGGGTAATTTCTTGTAGGAAGAAGAGGAATAGTGTACTAATATTGGTACCAGAAGAATGCGCCTCCGTAGGATGAAGAGGAATGTGGCGCGCTACGCCCCAGTCGAATCATGGAGAATCACATTTAGGTAGATATGGACACCAATTGCGTTCGAGAGCGTCGTACTTTCTGGGCCATCAGGCACTTTCCTATCTTTCACCTACATGATAGGTATTTTTGGTGTGATAACACTTCTAAAAAATGCACCAATTCTGGAGATGGAATGGCCGGCTGAAGGGGTAGGAGGAGGCCGGATTTTTTTCTTTTAACAGCATTTGTGAATATCCTGAGGGTTTACATACATGTTGTTAAATAAATTTTTCTCAGCCTGATAGTCCAGAATATATAGAAGTTTGTTGCACGTTGAGTCGCCAAATGTGTTTTAGTTCGAATTGGCGTTGTGCCCCTAATTCTTTCTCACATTGTGGGCAAAGAATGGGTAATTTGTTGTAGGAAGAAGAGGAATAGTGTACTAATATTGGTACCAGAAGAAGGCGCCTCCATAGGATGAAGAGGAATGTGGTGCGCTACGCCCCAGTCGGATCATGGAGAATCACATTTAGGTAGATATGGACACCAATTGCGTTCGAGAGCGTCGTACTTTCTGGGCCGTCAGGCACTTTCCTAACTTTCACCTACATGATAGGAATTTTTGGTGTGATAACACTTCTAAAAAATGCACCAATTCTGGAGATGGAATGGCCGGCTGAAGGGGTAGGAGGAGGCCGGATTTTTTTCTTTTAACAGCATGTGTGAATGTCCTGAAGGCTTACATACATGTTGTTAAATACATTTTTCTCAGCCTGATAGTCCAGAATATATAGAAGTTGGTCGCACGTTGAGTCGGTGAATGTGTTTTAGTTCGAAATGGCGTTGTGCCCCTAATTCTTTCTCACATTGTGGGCAAAGAATGGGTAATTTGTTGTAGGAATAAGAGGAATAGTGTACTAATATTGGTACCAGAAGAACGCGCCTCCATAGGATGAAGAGGAATGTGGTGCGCTACGCCCCAGTCGGATCATGGAGAATCACATTCAGGTAGATATGGACACCAATTGCGTTCGAGAGCGTCGTACTTTCTGGGCCGTCAGGCACTTTCCTAACTTTCACCTACATGATAGGAATTTTTGGTGTGATAACACTACTAAAAAATGCACCAATTCTGGAGATGGAATGGCCGGCTGAAGGGGTAGGAGGAGGCCGGATTTTTTTCTTTTAACAGCATGTGTGAATGTCCTGAAGGCTTGCATACATGTTGTTAAATACATTTTTCTCAGCCTGATAGTCCAGAATATATAGAAGTTGGTCGCACGTTGAGTCGGCGAATGTGTTTCAGTTCGAAATGGCGTTGTGCCCTTAATTCTTTCACACATTGTGGGCAAAGAATGGGTAATTTGTTGTAGGAAGTAGAGGAATAGTGTACTAATATTGGTACCAGAAGAACGCGCCTCCGTAGGATGAAGAGGAATGTGGCGCGCTACGCCCCCGTCGTATCATGGAGAATCACATTTAGGTAGATATGGACACCAATTGCGTTCGAGAGCTACGTACTTTCTGGGCCATCAGGCACTTTCCTATCTTTCACCTACATGATAGGAATTTTTGGTGTGATAACACTTCTAAAAAATTCACCAATTCTGGAGATGGAATGGCCGGCTGAAGGGGTAGGAGGAGGCCGGATTTGTTTCTTTTAACAGCATGTGTGAATGTCCTGAAGGCTTACATACATGTTGTTAAATACATTTTTCTCAGCCTGATAGTCTAGAATATATAGAAGTTTCTCGCACGTTGAGTCGGCAAATGTGTTTTAGTTCGAATTGGCGTTGTGCCCCTAATTCTTTCTCACATTGTGGGCAAAGAATGGGTAATTTCTTGTAGGAAGAAGAGGAATAGTGTACTAATATTGGTACCAGAAGAATGCGCCTCCGTAGGATGAAGAGGAATGTGGCGCGCTACGCCCCAGTCGGATCATGGAGAATCACATTTAGGTAGCTATGGTCACCAATTGCATTCGAGAGCGTCGTACTTTCTGGGCCATCAGGCACTTTCCTATCTTTAACCTACATGATAGGAATTTTTGGTGTGATAACACTTCTAAAAAATGCACCAATTATGGAGATGTAATGGCTGGCTGAAGGGGTAGGAGGAGGCCGGATTTTTTTCTTTTAACAGCATGTGTGAATGTCCTGAAGGCTTACATACATGTTTTTAAATACATTTTTCTCAGCCTGATAGTCCAGAATATATAGAAGTTTGTCTCATGTTAAGTCGGCGAATGTGTTTTAGTTCGAATTGGCGTTGTGCCCCTAATTCTTTCTCATATTGTGGGCAAATAATGGGTCATTTTTCATAGGAAGAAGAGGAATAGTGTACTAATATTGGTACCAGAAGAACACGCCTCCATAGGATGAAGAGGAATGTGGCGCGCTACGCCCCAGTCAGATCATGGAGAATCACATTTAGGTAGATATGGACACCAATTGCGTTCGAGAGCGTCGTACTTTCTGGGCCATCAGGCACTTTCCTATCTTTCACCTACATGATAGGAATTTTTGGTGTGATAACACTTCTAAAAAATGCACCAATTCTGGAGATGGATTGGCCGGCTGAAGGGGTAGGAGGAGGACAGATTTTTTTCTTTTAACAGCATGTGTGAATGTCCTAAAGGCTTACATACATGTTGTTAAATACATTTTTCTCAGCCTGATAGTCCAGAATATATAGAAGTTGGTCGCACGTTGAGTCGGTGAATGTGTTTAGTTCGAAATGGCGTTGTGCCCCTAATTCTTTCTCACATTGTGGGCAAAGAATGGGTAATTTGTTGTAGGAATAAGAGGAATAGTGTACTAATATTGGTACCAGAAGAACGCGCCTCCATAGGATGAAGAGGAATGTGGTGCGCTACGCCCCAGTCGGATCATGGAGAATCACATTTAAGTAGATATGGACACCAATTGCGTTCGAGAGCGTCGTACTTTCTGGGCCGTCAGGCACTTTCCTAACTTTCACCTACATGATAGGAATTTTTGGTGTGATAACACTACTAAAAAATGCACCAATTCTGGAGATGGAATGGCCGGCTGAAGGGGTAGGAGGAGGCCGGATTTTTTTTCTTTTAACAGCATGTGTGAATGTCCTGAAGGCTTGCATACATGTTGTTAAATACATTTTTCTCAGCCTGATAGTCCAGAATATATAGAAGTTGGTCGCACGTTGAGTCGGCGAATGTGTTTCAGTTCGAAATGGCGTTGTGCCCTTAATTCTTTCACACATTGTGGGCAAAGAATGGGTAATTTGTTGTAGGAAGAAGAGGAAAAGTGTACTAATATTGGTACCAGAAGAAGGCGCCTCCATAGGATGAAGAGGAATGTGGCGCGATACGCCCCAGTCAGATCATGGAGAATCACATTTAGGTAGATATGGACACCAATTGCGTTCGAGAGCGTCGTACTTTCTAGGCCATCAGGCACTATCCTATCTTACACCTACATGATAGGAATTTTTGATGTGATAACACTTCTAAAAAAGGCACCAATTCTGGAGATGGATTGGCCGGCTGAAGGGGAAGGAGGAGACCGTTTTTTTTTTCTTTTAACAGCATGTGTGAATATCCTGAAGGTTTACATACATGTTGTTAAATACATTTTTGTCAGCCTGATAGTCCAGAATATATAGAAGTTTGTTGCATGTTGAGTCGCCAAATGTGTTTTAGTTCGAATTGGCGTTGTGTCCCTAATTCTTTCTCACATTGTGGGCAAAGAATGGGTAATTTGTTGTAAGAAGAAGAGGAATAGTGTACTAATATTGGTACCAGAAGAACGCGCCTCCATAGGATGAAGAGGAATGTGGTGCGCTACGCCCCAGTCGGATCATGGAGAATCACATTTAGGTAGATATGGACACCAATTGCGTTCGAGAGCGTCGTACTTTCTGGGCCGTCAGGCACTTTCCTAACTTTCACCTACATGATAGGAATTTTTGGTGTGATAACACTTCTAAAAAATGCACCAATTCTGGAGATGGAATGGCCGGCTGAAGGGGTAGGAGGAGGCCGGATTTTTTTCTTTTAACAGCATGTGTGAATGTCCTGAAGGCTTACATACATGTTGTTAAATACATTTTTCTCAGCCTGATAGTCCAGAATATATAGAAGTTTGTCGCATGTTGAGTCGGCAAATGTGTTTTAGTTCGAATTGGAGTTGTGCCCCTAATTCTTTCTCACATTGTGGGCAAAGAATGGGTAATTTCTTGTAGGAAGAAGAGGAATAGTGTACTAATATTGGTACCAGAAGAATGCGCCTCCGTAGGATGAAGAGGAATGTGGCGCGCTACGCCCCAGTCGAATCATGGAGAATCACATTTAGGTAGATATGGACACCAATTGCGTTCGAGAGCGTCGTACTTTCTGGGCCATCAGGCACTTTCCTATCTTTCACCTACATGATAGGTATTTTTGGTGTGATAACACTTCTAAAAAATGCACCAATTCTGGAGATGGAATGGCCGGCTGAAGGGGTAGGAGGAGGCCGGATTTTTTTCTTTTAACAGCATTTGTGAATATCCTGAGGGTTTACATACATGTTGTTAAATAAATTTTTCTCAGCCTGATAGTCCAGAATATATAGAAGTTTGTTGCACGTTGAGTCGCCAAATGTGTTTTAGTTCGAATTGGCGTTGTGCCCCTAATTCTTTCTCACATTGTGGGCAAAGAATGGGTAATTTGTTGTAGGAAGAAGAGGAATAGTGTACTAATATTGGTACCAGAAGAAGGCGCCTCCATAGGATGAAGAGGAATGTGGTGCGCTACGCCCCAGTCGGATCATGGAGAATCACATTTAGGTAGATATGGACACCAATTGCGTTCGAGAGCGTCGTACTTTCTGGGCCGTCAGGCACTTTCCTAACTTTCACCTACATGATAGGAATTTTTGGTGTGATAACACTTCTAAAAAATGCACCAATTCTGGAGATGGAATGGCCGGCTGAAGGGGTAGGAGGAGGCCGGATTTTTTTCTTTTAACAGCATGTGTGAATGTCCTGAAGGCTTACATACATGTTGTTAAATACATTTTTCTCAGCCTGATAGTCCAGAATATATAGAAGTTGGTCGCACGTTGAGTCGGTGAATGTGTTTTAGTTCGAAATGGCGTTGTGCCCCTAATTCTTTCTCACATTGTGGGCAAAGAATGGGTAATTTGTTGTAGGAATAAGAGGAATAGTGTACTAATATTGGTACCAGAAGAACGCGCCTCCATAGGATGAAGAGGAATGTGGTGCGCTACGCCCCAGTCGGATCATGGAGAATCACATTTAGGTAGATATGGACACCAATTGCGTTCGAGAGCGTCGTACTTTCTGGGCCGTCAGGCACTTTCCTAACTTTCACCTACATGATAGGAATTTTTGGTGTGATAACACTACTAAAAAATGCACCAATTCTGGAGATGGAATGGCCGGCTGAAGGGGTAGGAGGAGGCCGGATTTTTTTCTTTTAACAGCATGTGTGAATGTCCTGAAGGCTTGCATACATGTTGTTAAATACATTTTTCTCAGCCTGATAGTCCAGAATATATAGAAGTTGGTCGCACGTTGAGTCGGCGAATGTGTTTCAGTTCGAAATGGCGTTGTGCCCTTAATTCTTTCACACATTGTGGGCAAAGAATGGGTAATTTGTTGTAGGAAGTAGAGGAATAGTGTACTAATATTGGTACCAGAAGAACGCGCCTCCGTAGGATGAAGAGGAATGTGGCGCGCTACGCCCCCGTCGTATCATGGAGAATCACATTTAGGTAGATATGGACACCAATTGCGTTCGAGAGCTACGTACTTTCTGGGCCATCAGGCACTTTCCTATCTTTCACCTACATGATAGGAATTTTTGGTGTGATAACACTTCTAAAAAATTCACCAATTCTGGAGATGGAATGGCCGGCTGAAGGGGTAGGAGGAGGCCGGATTTGTTTCTTTTAACAGCATGTGTGAATGTCCTGAAGGCTTACATACATGTTGTTAAATACATTTTTCTCAGCCTGATAGTCTAGAATATATAGAAGTTTCTCGCACGTTGAGTCGGCAAATGTGTTTTAGTTCGAATTGGCGTTGTGCCCCTAATTCTTTCTCACATTGTGGGCAAAGAATGGGTAATTTCTTGTAGGAAGAAGAGGAATAGTGTACTAATATTGGTACCAGAAGAATGCGCCTCCGTAGGATGAAGAGGAATGTGGCGCGCTACGCCCCAGTCGGATCATGGAGAATCACATTTAGGTAGCTATGGTCACCAATTGCATTCGAGAGCGTCGTACTTTCTGGGCCATCAGGCACTTTCCTATCTTTAACCTACATGATAGGAATTTTTGGTGTGATAACACTTCTAAAAAATGCACCAATTATGGAGATGTAATGGCTGGCTGAAGGGGTAGGAGGAGGCCGGATTTTTTTCTTTTAACAGCATGTGTGAATGTCCTGAAGGCTTACATACATGTTTTTAAATACATTTTTCTCAGCCTGATAGTCCAGAATATATAGAAGTTTGTCTCATGTTAAGTCGGCGAATGTGTTTTAGTTCGAATTGGCGTTGTGCCCCTAATTCTTTCTCATATTGTGGGCAAATAATGGGTCATTTTTCATAGGAAGAAGAGGAATAGTGTACTAATATTGGTACCAGAAGAACACGCCTCCATAGGATGAAGAGGAATGTGGCGCGCTACGCCCCAGTCAGATCATGGAGAATCACATTTAGGTAGATATGGACACCAATTGCGTTCGAGAGCGTCGTACTTTCTGGGCCATCAGGCACTTTCCTATCTTTCACCTACATGATAGGAATTTTTGGTGCGATAACACTTCTAAAAAATGCACCAATTCTGGAGATGGATTGGCCGGCTGAAGGGGTAGGAGGAGGACAGATTTTTTTCTTTTAACAGCATGTGTGAATGTCCTAAAGGCTTACATACATGTTGTTAAATACATTTTTCTCAGCCTGATAGTCCAGAATATATAGAAGTTGGTCGCACGTTGAGTCGGTGAATGTGTTTAGTTCGAAATGGCGTTGTGCCCCTAATTCTTTCTCACATTGTGGGCAAAGAATGGGTAATTTGTTGTAGGAATAAGAGGAATAGTGTACTAATATTGGTACCAGAAGAACGCGCCTCCATAGGATGAAGAGGAATGTGGTGCGCTACGCCCCAGTCGGATCATGGAGAATCACATTTAGGTAGATATGGACACCAATTGCGTTCGAGAGCGTCGTACTTTCTGGGCCGTCAGGCACTTTCCTAACTTTCACCTACATGATAGGAATTTTTGGTGTGATAACACTACTAAAAAATGCACCAATTCTGGAGATGGAATGGCCGGCTGAAGGGGTAGGAGGAGGCCGGATTTTTTTTCTTTTAACAGCATGTGTGAATGTCCTGAAGGCTTGCAAACATGTTGTTAAATACATTTTTCTCAGCCTGATAGTCCAGAATATATAGAAGTTGGTCGCACGTTGAGTCGGCGAATGTGTTTCAGTTCGAAATGGCGTTGTGCCCTTAATTCTTTCACACATTGTGGGCAAAGAATGGGTAATTTGTTGTAGGAAGTAGAGGAATAGTGTACTAATATTGGTACCAGAAGAACGCGCCTCCGTAGGATGAAGAGGAATGTGGCGCGCTACGCCCCCGTCGTATCATGGAGAATCACATTTAGGTAGCTATGGACACCAATTGCGTTCGAGAGCTACGTACTTTCTGGGCCATCAGGCACTTTCCTATCTTTCACCTACATGATAGGAATTTTTGGTGTGATAACACTTCTAAAAAATTCACCAATTCTGGAGATGGAATGGCCGGCTGAAGGGGTAGGAGGAGGCCGGATTTGTTTCTTTTAACAGCATGTGTGAATGTCCTGAAGGCTTACATACATGTTGTTAAATACATTTTTCTCAGCCTGATAGTCTAGAATATATAGAAGTTTCTCGCACGTTGAGTCGGCAAATGTGTTTTAGTTCGAATTGGCGTTGTGCCCCTAATTCTTTCTCACATTGTGGGCAAAGAATGGGTAATTTCTTGTAGGAAGAAGAGGAATAGTGTACTAATATTGGTACCAGAAGAATGCGCCTCCGTAGGATGAAGAGGAATGTGGCGCGCTACGCCCCAGTCGGATCATGGAGAATCACATTTAGGTAGCTATGGTCACCAATTGCATTCGAGAGCGTCGTACTTTCTGGGCCATCAGGCACTTTCCTATCTTTAACCTACATGATAGGAATTTTTGGTGTGATAACACTTCTAAAAAATGCACCAATTCTGGAGATAGAATGGCCAGCTTAAAGGGTAGGAGGAGGCTGGATTTTTTTTTCTTTTAACACCATGTGTGCATGTCCTGAAGGCTTACATACATGTTGTTAAATAAATTTTTCTCAGCCTGATAGTCCAGAATATATAGAAGTATGTCGCACGTTGAGTCGGCGAATGTGTTTTAGTTCGAATTGGCGTTGTGCCCCTAATTCTTTCTCACATTGTTGGCAAAGAATGGGTAATTTGTTGTAGGAAGAGGAGGAATAGTGTACTAATATTGGTACCAGAAGAACGCGCCTCCATAGGATGAAGAGGAATGTGGCGCGCTACGCCCCCGTTGGATCATGGATAATCACATTTAGGTAGATATGGACACCAATTGCGATCGAGAGCAGCGGACTTTCTGGGCCATCAAGCTCTATCCTATCTTTTACCTACAGGATAGGAATTCTTGGTGTGATAACACTTCTAAAAAATGCGCCAATTCTGGAGATAGAATGTCCGGCTTAAAGCGTAGGAGAAGGCCGGATTTTTTTTTCTTTTAACACCATGTGTGCATGTCCTGAAGGCTTACATACATGTTGTTAAATACATTTTTCTCAGCCTGATAGTCCAGAATATATAGAAGTTTGTCGCACATTGAGTCGGCGAATGTGCTTTAGTTCGAATTAGCGTTGTGCCCCTAATTCTTTCTCACATTGTGGGCAAAGAATGGGTAATTTGTTGTAGGAAGAAGAGGAATAGTGTACTAATATTGGTACCAGAAGAACGCGCCTCCATAGGATGAAGAGGAATGTGGCGCGCTACACCCCAGTCAGATCATGGAGAATCACATTTAGGTAGATATGGACACCAATTGCGTTCGAGAGCGTCGTACTTTCTGGGCCATCAGGCACTATCCTATCTTTCACCTACATGATAGGAATTTTTGATGTGATAACACTTCTAAAAAATGCACCAATTCTGGAGATGGAATGGACGGCTGAAGGGGTAGGAGGAGGCCGTATTTTTTTCTTTTAACAGCATGTGTGAATGTCCTGAAGGCTTACATACATGTTGTTAAATACATTTTTCTCAGCCTGATAGTCCAGAATATATAGAAGTTTGTTGCACGTTGAGTCGGCGAATGTGTTTTAGTTCGAATTGGCGTTGTGCCCCTAATTCTTTCTCACATTGTGGGCAAAGAATGGGTAATTTGTTGTAGGAAGAAGAGGAATAGTGTACTAATATTGGTACCAGAAGAACGCGCCTCCATAGGATGAAGAGGAACATCGCGCTACGCCCCCATCGGATCACGGAGAATCACATTTAGGTAGATATGGTCACCAATTGCGTTCGAGAGCGTCTGACTTTCTGGGCCATCAGGCACTATCCTATCTTTCACCTACATGATAGAAATTTTTGATGTGATAACACTTCTAAAAAATGCACCAATTCTGGAGATGGAATGGACGGCTGAAGGGGTAGGAGGAGGCCGTATTTTTTTCTTTTAACAGCATGTGTGAATGTCCTGAAGGCTTACATACATGTTGTTAAATACATTTTTCTCAGCCTGATAGTCCAGAATATATAGAAGTTTGTTGCACGTTTTGTCGGCGAATGTGTTTTAGTTCGAATTGGCGTTGTGGCCCTAATTCTTTCTCACATTGTGGGCAAAGAATGGGTAATTTGTTGTAGGAAGAAGAGGAATAGTGTACTAATATTGGTACCAGAAGAAGGCGCCTCCATAGGATGAAGAGGAATGTGGCGCGCTACGCCCCAGTCAGATCATGGAGAATCACATTTAGGTAGATATGGACACCAATTGCGTTCGAGAGCTTCGTACTTTCTGGGCCATCAGGCACTTTCCTATCTTACACCTACATGATAGGAATATTTGATGTGATAACACTTCTAAAAAAGGCACCAATTCTGGAGATGGAATGGCCGGTTGAAGGGAAAGGAGGAGGCCGTTTTTTTATTCTTTTAACAGCATGTGTGAATATCCTGAGGGTTTACATACATGTTGTTAAATAAATTTTTCTCAGCCTGATAGTCCAGAATATATAGAAGTTTGTTGCACGTTGAGTCGCCAAATGTGTTTTAGTTCGAATTGGCGTTGTGCCCCTAATTCTTTCTCACATTGTGGGCAAAGAATGGGTAATTTGTTGTAGGAAGAAGAGGAATAGTGTACTAATATTGGTACCAGAAGAACGCGCCTCCGTAGGATGAAGAGGAATGTGGCGCTCTACGCCCCAGTCAGATCATGGAGAATCACATTTAGGTAGATATGGACACCAATTGCGTTTGAGAGCGTCGTACTTTCTGGGCCATCAGGCACTTTCCTATCTTTCACCTACATGATAGGAATTTTTGGTGTGATAACACTTCTAAAAAATTCACCAATTCTGGAGATGGAATGGCCGGCTGAAGGGGTAGGAGGAGGCCGGATTTGTTTCTTTTAACAGCATGTGTGAATGTCCTGAAGGCTTACATACATGTTGTTAAATACATTTTTCTCAGCCTGATAGTCTAGAATATATAGAAGTTTCTCGCACGTTGAGTCGGCAAATGTGTTTTAGTTCGAATTGGCGTTGTGCCCCTAATTCTTTCTCACATTGTGGGCAAAGAATGGGTAATTTCTTGTAGGAAGAAGAGGAATAGTGTACTAATATTGGTACCAGAAGAATGCGCCTCCGTAGGATGAAGAGGAATGTGGCGCGCTACGCCCCAGTCGGATCATGGAGAATCACATTTAGGTAGCTATGGTCACCAATTGCATTCGAGAGCGTCGTACTTTCTGGGCCATCAGGCACTTTCCTATCTTTAACCTACATGATAGGAATTTTTGGTGTGATAACACTTCTAAAAAATGCACCAATTCTGGAGATAGAATGGCCAGCTTAAAGGGTAGGAGGAGGCTGGATTTTTTTTTCTTTTAACACCATGTGTGCATGTCCTGAAGGCTTACATACATGTTGTTAAATACATTTTTCTCAGCCTGATAGTCCAGAATATATAGAAGTATGTCGCACGTTGAGTCGGCGAATGTGTTTTAGTTCGAATTGGCGTTGTGCCCCTAATTCTTTCTCACATTGTTGGCAAAGAATGGGTAATTTGTTGTAGGAAGAGGAGGAATAATGTACTAATATTGGTACCAGAAGAACGCGCCTCCATAGGATGAAGAGGAATGTGGCGCGCTACGCCCCCGTTGGATCATGGATAATCACATTTAGGTAGATATGGACACCAATTGCGATCGAGAGCAGCGGACTTTCTGGGCCATCAAGCTCTATCCTATCTTTTACCTACAGGATAGGAATTCTTGGTGTGATAACACTTCTAAAAAATGCGCCAATTCTGGAGATAGAATGTCCGGCTTAAAGCGTAGGAGAAGGCCGGATTTTTTTTTCTTTTAACACCATGTGTGCATGTCCTGAAGGCTTACATACATGTTGTTAAATACATTTTTCTCAGCCTGATAGTCCAGAATATATAGAAGTTTGTCGCACATTGAGTCGGCGAATGTGCTTTAGTTCGAATTAGCGTTGTGCCCCTAATTCTTTCTCACATTGTGGGCAAAGAATGGGTAATTTGTTGTAGGAAGAAGAGGAATAGTGTACTAATATTGGTACCAGAAGAACGCGCCTCCATAGGATGAAGAGGAATGTGGCGCGCTACACCCCAGTCAGATCATGGAGAATCACATTTAGGTAGATATGGACACCAATTGCGTTCGAGAGCGTCGTACTTTCTGGGCCATCAGGCACTATCCTATCTTTCACCTACATGATAGGAATTTTTGATGTGATAACACTTCTAAAAAATGCACCAATTCTGGAGATGGAATGGACGGCTGAAGGGGTAGGAGGAGGCCGTATTTTTTTCTTTTAACAGCATGTGTGAATGTCCTGAAGGCTTACATACATGTTGTTAAATACATTTTTCTCAGCCTGATAGTCCAGAATATATAGAAGTTTGTTGCACGTTGAGTCGGCGAATGTGTTTTAGTTCGAATTGGCGTTGTGCCCCTAATTCTTTCTCACATTGTGGGCAAAGAATGGGTAATTTGTTGTAGGAAGAAGAGGAATAGTGTACTAATATTGGTACCAGAAGAACGCGCCTCCATAGGATGAAGAGGAACATCGCGCTACGCCCCCATCGGATCACGGAGAATCACATTTAGGTAGATATGGTCACCAATTGCGTTCGAGAGCGTCTGACTTTCTGGGCCATCAGGCACTATCCTATCTTTCACCTACATGATAGAAATTTTTGATGTGATAACACTTCTAAAAAATGCACCAATTCTGGAGATGGAATGGACGGCTGAAGGGGTAGGAGGAGGCCGTATTTTTTTCTTTTAACAGCATGTGTGAATGTCCTGAAGGCTTACATACATGTTGTTAAATACATTTTTCTCAGCCTGATAGTCCAGAATATATAGAAGTTTGTTGCACGTTTTGTCGGCGAATGTGTTTTAGTTCGAATTGGCGTTGTGGCCCTAATTCTTTCTCACATTGTGGGCAAAGAATGGGTAATTTGTTGTAGGAAGAAGAGGAATAGTGTACTAATATTGGTACCAGAAGAAGGCGCCTCCATAGGATGAAGAGGAATGTGGCGCGCTACGCCCCAGTCAGATCATGGAGAATCACATTTAGGTAGATATGGACACCAATTGCGTTCGAGAGCTTCGTACTTTCTGGGCCATCAGGCACTTTCCTATCTTACACCTACATGATAGGAATATTTGATGTGATAACACTTCTAAAAAAGGCACCAATTCTGGAGATGGAATGGCCGGTTGAAGGGAAAGGAGGAGGCCGTTTTTTTATTCTTTTAACAGCATGTGTGAATATCCTGAGGGTTTACATACATGTTGTTAAATAAATTTTTCTCAGCCTGATAGTCCAGAATATATAGAAGTTTGTTGCACGTTGAGTCGCCAAATGTGTTTTAGTTCGAATTGGCGTTGTGCCCCTAATTCTTTCTCACATTGTGGGCAAAGAATGGGTAATTTGTTGTAGGAAGAAGAGGAATAGTGTACTAATATTGGTACCAGAAGAACGCGCCTCCGTAGGATGAAGAGGAATGTGGCGCTCTACGCCCCAGTCAGATCATGGAGAATCACATTTAGGTAGATATGGACACCAATTGCGTTTGAGAGCGTCGTACTTTCTGGGCCATCAGGCACTTTCCTATCTTTCACCTACATGATAGGAATTTTTGGTGTGATAACACTTCTAAAAAATTCACCAATTCTGGAGATGGAATGGCCGGCTGAAGGGGTAGGAGGAGGCCGGATTTGTTTCTTTTAACAGCATGTGTGAATGTCCTGAAGGCTTACATACATGTTGTTAAATACATTTTTCTCAGCCTGATAGTCTAGAATATATAGAAGTTTCTCGCACGTTGAGTCGGCAAATGTGTTTTAGTTCGAATTGGCGTTGTGCCCCTAATTCTTTCTCACATTGTGGGCAAAGAATGGGTAATTTCTTGTAGGAAGAAGAGGAATAGTGTACTAATATTGGTACCAGAAGAATGCGCCTCCGTAGGATGAAGAGGAATGTGGCGCGCTACGCCCCAGTCGGATCATGGAGAATCACATTTAGGTAGCTATGGTCACCAATTGCATTCGAGAGCGTCGTACTTTCTGGGCCATCAGGCACTTTCCTATCTTTAACCTACATGATAGGAATTTTTGGTGTGATAACACTTCTAAAAAATGCACCAATTCTGGAGATAGAATGGCCAGCTTAAAGGGTAGGAGGAGGCTGGATTTTTTTTTCTTTTAACACCATGTGTGCATGTCCTGAAGGCTTACATACATGTTGTTAAATACATTTTTCTCAGCCTGATAGTCCAGAATATATAGAAGTATGTCGCACGTTGAGTCGGCGAATGTGTTTTAGTTCGAATTGGCGTTGTGCCCCTAATTCTTTCTCACATTGTTGGCAAAGAATGGGTAATTTGTTGTAGGAAGAGGAGGAATAATGTACTAATATTGGTACCAGAAGAACGCGCCTCCATAGGATGAAGAGGAATGTGGCGCGCTACGCCCCCGTTGGATCATGGATAATCACATTTAGGTAGATATGGACACCAATTGCGATCGAGAGCAGCGGACTTTCTGGGCCATCAAGCTCTATCCTATCTTTTACCTACAGGATAGGAATTCTTGGTGTGATAACACTTCTAAAAAATGCGCCAATTCTGGAGATAGAATGTCCGGCTTAAAGCGTAGGAGAAGGCCGGATTTTTTTTTCTTTTAACACCATGTGTGCATGTCCTGAAGGCTTACATACATGTTGTTAAATACATTTTTCTCAGCCTGATAGTCCAGAATATATAGAAGTTTGTCGCACATTGAGTCGGCGAATGTGCTTTAGTTCGAATTAGCGTTGTGCCCCTAATTCTTTCTCACATTGTGGGCAAAGAATGGGTAATTTGTTGTAGGAAGAAGAGGAATAGTGTACTAATATTGGTACCAGAAGAACGCGCCTCCATAGGATGAAGAGGAATGTGGCGCGCTACACCCCAGTCAGATCATGGAGAATCACATTTAGGTAGATATGGACACCAATTGCGTTCGAGAGCGTCGTACTTTCTGGGCCATCAGGCACTATCCTATCTTTCACCTACATGATAGGAATTTTTGATGTGATAACACTTCTAAAAAATGCACCAATTCTGGAGATGGAATGGACGGCTGAAGGGGTAGGAGGAGGCCGTATTTTTTTCTTTTAACAGCATGTGTGAATGTCCTGAAGGCTTACATACATGTTGTTAAATACATTTTTCTCAGCCTGATAGTCCAGAATATATAGAAGTTTGTTGCACGTTGAGTCGGCGAATGTGTTTTAGTTCGAATTGGCGTTGTGCCCCTAATTCTTTCTCACATTGTGGGCAAAGAATGGGTAATTTGTTGTAGGAAGAAGAGGAATAGTGTACTAATATTGGTACCAGAAGAACGCGCCTCCATAGGATGAAGAGGAACATCGCGCTACGCCCCCATCGGATCACGGAGAATCACATTTAGGTAGATATGGTCACCAATTGCGTTCGAGAGCGTCTGACTTTCTGGGCCATCAGGCACTATCCTATCTTTCACCTACATGATAGAAATTTTTGATGTGATAACACTTCTAAAAAATGCACCAATTCTGGAGATGGAATGGACGGCTGAAGGGGTAGGAGGAGGCCGTATTTTTCTCTTTTAACAGCATGTGTGAATGTCCTGAAGGCTTACATACATGTTGTTAAATACATTTTTCTCAGCCTGATAGTCCAGAATATATAGAAGTTTGTTGCACGTTTTGTCGGCGAATGTGTTTTAGTTCGAATTGGCGTTGTGCCCCTAATTCTTTCTCACATTGTGGGCAAAGAATGGGTAATTTGTTGTAGGAAGAAGAGGAATAGTGTACTAATATTGGTACCAGAAGAAGGCGCCTCCATAGGATGAAGAGGAATGTGGCGCGCTACGCCCCAGTCAGATCATGGAGAATCACATTTAGGTAGATATGGACACCAATTGCGTTCGAGAGCTTCGTACTTTCTGGGCCATCAGGCACTATCCTATCTTACACCTACATGATAGGAATATTTGATGTGATAACACTTCTAAAAAAGGCACCAATTCTGGAGATGGAATGGCCGGTTGAAGGGAAAGGAGGAGGCCGTTTTTTTATTCTTTTAACAGCATGTGTGAATATCCTGAGGGTTTACATACATGTTGTTAAATAAATTTTTCTCAGCCTGATAGTCCAGAATATATAGAAGTTTGTTGCACGTTGAGTCGCCAAATGTGTTTTAGTTCGAATTGGCGTTGTGCCCCTAATTCTTTCTCACATTGTGGGCAAAGAATGGGTAATTTGTTGTAGGAAGAAGAGGAATAGTGTACTAATATTGGTACCAGAAGAACGCGCCTCCGTAGGATGAAGAGGAATGTGGCGCTCTACGCCCCAGTCAGATCATGGAGATTCACATTTAGGTAGATATGGACACCAATTGCGTTTGAGAGCGTCGTACTTTCTGGGCCATCAGGCACTTTCCTATCTTTCACCTACATGATAGGAATTTTTGGTGTGATAACACTAATAAAAAAGGCACCAATTCTGGAGATGGAATGGCCGGCTGAAGGGGTAGGAGGAGGCCAAATTTTTTTCTTTTAACAGCATGTGTGAATGTCCTGAAGGCTTACATACATGTTGTTAAATACATTTTACTCAGCCTGATAGTCCAGAATATATAGAAGTTTGTCGCACATTGAGTCGGCGAATGTGTTTTAGTTCGAATTGGCGTTGTGCCCCTAATTCTTTCTCACATTGTGGGCAAAGAATGGGTAATTTCTTGTAGGAAGAAGAGGAATAGTGTACTAATATTGGTACCAGAAGAATGCGCCTCCATAGGATGAAGAGGAATGTGGCGTGCTACGCCCCAGTCAGATCATGGAGAATCACATTTAGGTAGATATGGACACCAATTGCGTTCGAGAGCGTCGTACTTTCTGGGCCATCAGGCACTTTCCTATCTTTCACCTACATGATAGGAATTTTTGGTGTGATAACACTTCTAAAAAATGCACCAATTCTGGAGATGGATTGGCCGGCTGAAGGGGTAGGAGGAGGACAGATTTTTTTCTTTTAACAGCATGTGTGAATGTCCTAAAGGCTTACATACATGTTGTTAAATACATTTTTCTCAGCCTGATAGTCCAGAATATACAGAAGTTTGTCGCATGTTCTGTCGGCGAATGTGTTTCAATTCGAAATGGTGTTGTGCCCCTAATTCTTTTTCACATTGTGGGCAAAGAATGGGTAATTTGTTGTAGGAAGAAGAGGAATAGTGTACTAATATTGGTACCAGAAGAAGGCGCCTCCATAGGATGAAGAGGAATGTGGCGCGATACGCCCCAGTCAGATCATGGAGAATAACATTTAGGTAGATATGGACACCAATTGCGTTCGAGAGCGTCGTACATTCTAGGCCATCAGGCACTATCCTATCTTACACCTACATGATAGGAATTTTTGATGTGATAACACTTCTAAAAAAGGCACCAATTCTGGAGATGGATTGGCCGGCTGAAGGGGAAGGAGGAGACCGTTTTTTTTTTCTTTTAACAGCATGTGTGAATATCCTGAAGGTTTACATACATGTTGTTAAATACATTTTTGTCAGCCTGATAGTCCAGAATATATAGAAGTTTGTTGCATGTTGAGTCGCCAAATGTGTTTTAGTTCGAATTGGCGTTGTGCCCCTAATTCTTTCTCACATTGTGGGCAAAGAATGGGTAATTTGTTGTAAGAAGAAGAGGAATAGTGTACTAATATTGGTACCAGAAGAACGCGCCTCCATAGGATGAAGAGGAATGTGGTGCGCTACGCCCCAGTCGGATCATGGAGAATCACATTTAGGTAGATATGGACACCAATTGCGTTCGAGAGCGTCGTACTTTCTGGGCCGTCAGGCACTTTCCTAACTTTCACCTACATGATAGGAATTTTTGGTGTGATAACACTTCTAAAAAATGCACCAATTCTGGAGATGGAATGGCCGGCTGAAGGGGTAGGAGGAGGCCGGATTTTTTTCTTTTAACAGCATGTGTGAATGTCCTGAAGGCTTACATACATGTTGTTAAATACATTTTTCTCAGCCTGATAGTCCAGAATATATAGAAGTTGGTCGCACGTTGAGTCGGTGAATGTGTTTTAGTTCGAAATGGCGTTGTGCCCCTAATTCTTTCTCACATTGTGGGCAAAGAATGGGTAATTTGTTGTAGGAATAAGAGGAATAGTGTACTAATATTGGTACCAGAAGAACGCGCCTCCATAGGATGAAGAGGAATGTGGTGCGCTACGCCCCAGTCAGATCATGGAGAATCACATATAGGTATATATGGACACCAATTGCGTTCGAGAGCGTCGTACTTTCTGGGCCATCAGGCACTTTCCTATCTTTCACCTACATGATAGGAATTTTTGGTGTGATAACACTTCTAAAAAATGCACCAATTATGGAGATGTAATGGCTGGCTGAAGGGGTAGGAGGAGGCCGGATTTTTTTCTTTTAACAGCATGTGTGAATGTCCTGAAGGCTTACATACATGTTTTTAAATACATTTTTCTCAGCCTGATAGTCCAGAATATATAGAAGTTTGTCTCATGTTAAGTCGGCGAATGTGTTTTAGTTCGAATTGGCGTTGTGCCCCTAATTCTTTCTCATATTGTGGGCAAATAATGGGTCATTTTTCATAGGAAGAAGAGGAATAGTGTACTAATATTGGTACCAGAAGAACACGCCTCCATAGGATGAAGAGGAATGTGGCGCGCTACGCCCCAGTCAGATCATGGAGAATCACATTTAGGTAGATATGGACACCAATTGCGTTCGAGAGCGTCGTACTTTCTGGGCCATCAGGCACTTTCCTATCTTTCACCTACATGATAGGAATTTTTGGTGTGATAACACTTCTAAAAAATGCACCAATTCTGGAGATGGAATGGCCGGCTCAAGGGGTAGGAGGAGGACAGATTTTTTTCTTTTAACAGCATGTGTGAATGTCCTGAAGGCTTACATACATGTTGTTAAATACATTTTTCTCAGCCTGATAGTCCAGAATATACAGAAGTTTGTCGCATGTTCTGTCGGCGAATGTGTTTCAATTCGAATTGGTGTTGTGCCCCTAATTCTTTTTCACATTGTGGGCAAAGAATGGGTAATTTGTTGTAGGAAGAAGAGGAATAGTGTACTAATATTGGTACCAGAAGAAGGCGCCTCCATAGGATGAAGAGGAATGTGGCGCGATACGCCCCAGTCAGATCATGGAGAATCACATTTAGGTAGATATGGACACCAATTGCGTTCGAGAGCGTCGTACTTTCTAGGCCATCAGGCACTATCCTATCTTACACCTACATGATAGGAATTTTTGATGTGATAACACTTCTAAAAAAGGCACCAATTCTGGAGATGGATTGGCCGGCTGAAGGGGAAGGAGGAGACCGTTTTTTTTTTCTTTTAACAGCATGTGTGAATATCCTGAAGGTTTACATACATGTTGTTAAATACATTTTTGTCAGCCTGATAGTCCAGAATATATAGAAGTTTGTTGCATGTTGAGTCGCCAAATGTGTTTTAGTTCGAATTGGCGTTGTGTCCCTAATTCTTTCTCACATTGTGGGCAAAGAATGGGTAATTTGTTGTAAGAAGAAGAGGAATAGTGTACTAATATTGGTACCAGAAGAACGCGCCTCCATAGGATGAAGAGGAATGTGGTGCGCTACGCCCCAGTCGGATCATGGAGAATCACATTTAGGTAGATATGGACACCAATTGCGTTCGAGAGCGTCGTACTTTCTGGGCCGTCAGGCACTTTCCTAACTTTCACCTACATGATAGGAATTTTTGGTGTGATAACACTTCTAAAAAATGCACCAATTCTGGAGATGGAATGGCCGGCTGAAGGGGTAGGAGGAGGCCGGATTTTTTTCTTTTAACAGCATGTGTGAATGTCCTGAAGGCTTACATACATGTTGTTAAATACATTTTTCTCAGCCTGATAGTCCAGAATATATAGAAGTTTGTCGCATGTTGAGTCGGCAAATGTGTTTTAGTTCGAATTGGAGTTGTGCCCCTAATTCTTTCTCACATTGTGGGCAAAGAATGGGTAATTTCTTGTAGGAAGAAGAGGAATAGTGTACTAATATTGGTACCAGAAGAATGCGCCTCCGTAGGATGAAGAGGAATGTGGCGCGCTACGCCCCAGTCGAATCATGGAGAATCACATTTAGGTAGATATGGACACCAATTGCGTTCGAGAGCGTCGTACTTTCTGGGCCATCAGGCACTTTCCTATCTTTCACCTACATGATAGGTATTTTTGGTGTGATAACACTTCTAAAAAATGCACCAATTCTGGAGATGGAATGGCCGGCTGAAGGGGTAGGAGGAGGCCGGATTTTTTTCTTTTAACAGCATTTGTGAATATCCTGAGGGTTTACATACATGTTGTTAAATAAATTTTTCTCAGCCTGATAGTCCAGAATATATAGAAGTTTGTTGCACGTTGAGTCGCCAAATGTGTTTTAGTTCGAATTGGCGTTGTGCCCCTAATTCTTTCTCACATTGTGGGCAAAGAATGGGTAATTTGTTGTAGGAAGAAGAGGAATAGTGTACTAATATTGGTACCAGAAGAAGGCGCCTCCATAGGATGAAGAGGAATGTGGTGCGCTACGCCCCAGTCGGATCATGGAGAATCACATTTAGGTAGATATGGACACCAATTGCGTTCGAGAGCGTCGTACTTTCTGGGCCGTCAGGCACTTTCCTAACTTTCACCTACATGATAGGAATTTTTGGTGTGATAACACTTCTAAAAAATGCACCAATTCTGGAGATGGAATGGCCGGCTGAAGGGGTAGGAGGAGGCCGGATTTTTTTCTTTTAACAGCATGTGTGAATGTCCTGAAGGCTTACATACATGTTGTTAAATACATTTTTCTCAGCCTGATAGTCCAGAATATATAGAAGTTGGTCGCACGTTGAGTCGGTGAATGTGTTTTAGTTCGAAATGGCGTTGTGCCCCTAATTCTTTCTCACATTGTGGGCAAAGAATGGGTAATTTGTTGTAGGAATAAGAGGAATAGTGTACTAATATTGGTACCAGAAGAACGCGCCTCCATAGGATGAAGAGGAATGTGGTGCGCTACGCCCCAGTCGGATCATGGAGAATCACATTTAGGTAGATATGGACACCAATTGCGTTCGAGAGCGTCGTACTTTCTGGGCCGTCAGGCACTTTCCTAACTTTCACCTACATGATAGGAATTTTTGGTGTGATAACACTACTAAAAAATGCACCAATTCTGGAGATGGAATGGCCGGCTGAAGGGGTAGGAGGAGGCCGGATTTTTTTCTTTTAACAGCATGTGTGAATGTCCTGAAGGCTTGCATACATGTTGTTAAATACATTTTTCTCAGCCTGATAGTCCAGAATATATAGAAGTTGGTCGCACGTTGAGTCGGCGAATGTGTTTCAGTTCGAAATGGCGTTGTGCCCTTAATTCTTTCACACATTGTGGGCAAAGAATGGGTAATTTGTTGTAGGAAGTAGAGGAATAGTGTACTAATATTGGTACCAGAAGAACGCGCCTCCGTAGGATGAAGAGGAATGTGGCGCGCTACGCCCCCGTCGTATCATGGAGAATCACATTTAGGTAGATATGGACACCAATTGCGTTCGAGAGCTACGTACTTTCTGGGCCATCAGGCACTTTCCTATCTTTCACCTACATGATAGGAATTTTTGGTGTGATAACACTTCTAAAAAATTCACCAATTCTGGAGATGGAATGGCCGGCTGAAGGGGTAGGAGGAGGCCGGATTTGTTTCTTTTAACAGCATGTGTGAATGTCCTGAAGGCTTACATACATGTTGTTAAATACATTTTTCTCAGCCTGATAGTCTAGAATATATAGAAGTTTCTCGCACGTTGAGTCGGCAAATGTGTTTTAGTTCGAATTGGCGTTGTGCCCCTAATTCTTTCTCACATTGTGGGCAAAGAATGGGTAATTTCTTGTAGGAAGAAGAGGAATAGTGTACTAATATTGGTACCAGAAGAATGCGCCTCCGTAGGATGAAGAGGAATGTGGCGCGCTACGCCCCAGTCGGATCATGGAGAATCACATTTAGGTAGATATGGACACCAATTGCGTTCGAGAGCGTCGTACTTTCTAGGCCATCAGGCACTATCCTATCTTACACCTACATGATAGGAATTTTTGATGTGATAACACTTCTAAAAAAGGCACCAATTCTGGAGATGGATTGGCCGGCTGAAGGGGAAGGAGGAGACCGTTTTTTTTTTCTTTTAACAGCATGTGTGAATATCCTGAAGGTTTACATACATGTTGTTAAATACATTTTTGTCAGCCTGATAGTCCAGAATATATAGAAGTTTGTTGCATGTTGAGTCGCCAAATGTGTTTTAGTTCGAATTGGCGTTGTGTCCCTAATTCTTTCTCACATTGTGGGCAAAGAATGGGTAATTTGTTGTAAGAAGAAGAGGAATAGTGTACTAATATTGGTACCAGAAGAACGCGCCTCCATAGGATGAAGAGGAATGTGGTGCGCTACGCCCCAGTCGGATCATGGAGAATCACATTTAGGTAGATATGGACACCAATTGCGTTCGAGAGCGTCGTACTTTCTGGGCCGTCAGGCACTTTCCTAACTTTCACCTACATGATAGGAATTTTTGGTGTGATAACACTTCTAAAAAATGCACCAATTCTGGAGATGGAATGGCCGGCTGAAGGGGTAGGAGGAGGCCGGATTTTTTTCTTTTAACAGCATGTGTGAATGTCCTGAAGGCTTACATACATGTTGTTAAATACATTTTTCTCAGCCTGATAGTCCAGAATATATAGAAGTTTGTCGCATGTTGAGTCGGCAAATGTGTTTTAGTTCGAATTGGAGTTGTGCCCCTAATTCTTTCTCACATTGTGGGCAAAGAATGGGTAATTTCTTGTAGGAAGAAGAGGAATAGTGTACTAATATTGGTACCAGAAGAATGCGCCTCCGTAGGATGAAGAGGAATGTGGCGCGCTACGCCCCAGTCGAATCATGGAGAATCACATTTAGGTAGATATGGACACCAATTGCGTTCGAGAGCGTCGTACTTTCTGGGCCATCAGGCACTTTCCTATCTTTCACCTACATGATAGGTATTTTTGGTGTGATAACACTTCTAAAAAATGCACCAATTCTGGAGATGGAATGGCCGGCTGAAGGGGTAGGAGGAGGCCGGATTTTTTTCTTTTAACAGCATTTGTGAATATCCTGAGGGTTTACATACATGTTGTTAAATAAATTTTTCTCAGCCTGATAGTCCAGAATATATAGAAGTTTGTTGCACGTTGAGTCGCCAAATGTGTTTTAGTTCGAATTGGCGTTGTGCCCCTAATTCTTTCTCACATTGTGGGCAAAGAATGGGTAATTTGTTGTAGGAAGAAGAGGAATAGTGTACTAATATTGGTACCAGAAGAAGGCGCCTCCATAGGATGAAGAGGAATGTGGTGCGCTACGCCCCAGTCGGATCATGGAGAATCACATTTAGGTAGATATGGACACCAATTGCGTTCGAGAGCGTCGTACTTTCTGGGCCGTCAGGCACTTTCCTAACTTTCACCTACATGATAGGAATTTTTGGTGTGATAACACTTCTAAAAAATGCACCAATTCTGGAGATGGAATGGCCGGCTGAAGGGGTAGGAGGAGGCCGGATTTTTTTCTTTTAACAGCATGTGTGAATGTCCTGAAGGCTTACATACATGTTGTTAAATACATTTTTCTCAGCCTGATAGTCCAGAATATATAGAAGTTGGTCGCACGTTGAGTCGGTGAATGTGTTTTAGTTCGAAATGGCGTTGTGCCCCTAATTCTTTCTCACATTGTGGGCAAAGAATGGGTAATTTGTTGTAGGAATAAGAGGAATAGTGTACTAATATTGGTACCAGAAGAACGCGCCTCCATAGGATGAAGAGGAATGTGGTGCGCTACGCCCCAGTCGGATCATGGAGAATCACATTTAGGTAGATATGGACACCAATTGCGTTCGAGAGCGTCGTACTTTCTGGGCCGTCAGGCACTTTCCTAACTTTCACCTACATGATAGGAATTTTTGGTGTGATAACACTACTAAAAAATGCACCAATTCTGGAGATGGAATGGCCGGCTGAAGGGGTAGGAGGAGGCCGGATTTTTTTCTTTTAACAGCATGTGTGAATGTCCTGAAGGCTTGCATACATGTTGTTAAATACATTTTTCTCAGCCTGATAGTCCAGAATATATAGAAGTTGGTCGCACGTTGAGTCGGCGAATGTGTTTCAGTTCGAAATGGCGTTGTGCCCTTAATTCTTTCACACATTGTGGGCAAAGAATGGGTAATTTGTTGTAGGAAGTAGAGGAATAGTGTACTAATATTGGTACCAGAAGAACGCGCCTCCGTAGGATGAAGAGGAATGTGGCGCGCTACGCCCCCGTCGTATCATGGAGAATCACATTTAGGTAGATATGGACACCAATTGCGTTCGAGAGCTACGTACTTTCTGGGCCATCAGGCACTTTCCTATCTTTCACCTACATGATAGGAATTTTTGGTGTGATAACACTTCTAAAAAATTCACCAATTCTGGAGATGGAATGGCCGGCTGAAGGGGTAGGAGGAGGCCGGATTTGTTTCTTTTAACAGCATGTGTGAATGTCCTGAAGGCTTACATACATGTTGTTAAATACATTTTTCTCAGCCTGATAGTCTAGAATATATAGAAGTTTCTCGCACGTTGAGTCGGCAAATGTGTTTTAGTTCGAATTGGCGTTGTGCCCCTAATTCTTTCTCACATTGTGGGCAAAGAATGGGTAATTTCTTGTAGGAAGAAGAGGAATAGTGTACTAATATTGGTACCAGAAGAATGCGCCTCCGTAGGATGAAGAGGAATGTGGCGCGCTACGCCCCAGTCGGATCATGGAGAATCACATTTAGGTAGCTATGGTCACCAATTGCATTCGAGAGCGTCGTACTTTCTGGGCCATCAGGCACTTTCCTATCTTTAACCTACATGATAGGAATTTTTGGTGTGATAACACTTCTAAAAAATGCACCAATTATGGAGATGTAATGGCTGGCTGAAGGGGTAGGAGGAGGCCGGATTTTTTTCTTTTAACAGCATGTGTGAATGTCCTGAAGGCTTACATACATGTTTTTAAATACATTTTTCTCAGCCTGATAGTCCAGAATATATAGAAGTTTGTCTCATGTTAAGTCGGCGAATGTGTTTTAGTTCGAATTGGCGTTGTGCCCCTAATTCTTTCTCATATTGTGGGCAAATAATGGGTCATTTTTCATAGGAAGAAGAGGAATAGTGTACTAATATTGGTACCAGAAGAACACGCCTCCATAGGATGAAGAGGAATGTGGCGCGCTACGCCCCAGTCAGATCATGGAGAATCACATTTAGGTAGATATGGACACCAATTGCGTTCGAGAGCGTCGTACTTTCTGGGCCATCAGGCACTTTCCTATCTTTCACCTACATGATAGGAATTTTTGGTGTGATAACACTTCTAAAAAATGCACCAATTCTGGAGATGGATTGGCCGGCTGAAGGGGTAGGAGGAGGACAGATTTTTTTCTTTTAACAGCATGTGTGAATGTCCTAAAGGCTTACATACATGTTGTTAAATACATTTTTCTCAGCCTGATAGTCCAGAATATATAGAAGTTGGTCGCACGTTGAGTCGGTGAATGTGTTTAGTTCGAAATGGCGTTGTGCCCCTAATTCTTTCTCACATTGTGGGCAAAGAATGGGTAATTTGTTGTAGGAATAAGAGGAATAGTGTACTAATATTGGTACCAGAAGAACGCGCCTCCATAGGATGAAGAGGAATGTGGTGCGCTACGCCCCAGTCGGATCATGGAGAATCACATTTAGGTAGATATGGACACCAATTGCGTTCGAGAGCGTCGTACTTTCTGGGCCGTCAGGCACTTTCCTAACTTTCACCTACATGATAGGAATTTTTGGTGTGATAACACTACTAAAAAATGCACCAATTCTGGAGATGGAATGGCCGGCTGAAGGGGTAGGAGGAGGCCGGATTTTTTTTCTTTTAACAGCATGTGTGAATGTCCTGAAGGCTTGCATACATGTTGTTAAATACATTTTTCTCAGCCTGATAGTCCAGAATATATAGAAGTTGGTCGCACGTTGAGTCGGCGAATGTGTTTCAGTTCGAAATGGCGTTGTGCCCTTAATTCTTTCACACATTGTGGGCAAAGAATGGGTAATTTGTTGTAGGAAGTAGAGGAATAGTGTACTAATATTGGTACCAGAAGAACGCGCCTCCGTAGGATGAAGAGGAATGTGGCGCGCTACGCCCCCGTCGTATCATGGAGAATCACATTTAGGTAGATATGGACACCAATTGCGTTCGAGAGCTACGTACTTTCTGGGCCATCAGGCACTTTCCTATCTTTCACCTACATGATAGGAATTTTTGGTGTGATAACACTTCTAAAAAATTCACCAATTCTGGAGATGGAATGGCCGGCTGAAGGGGTAGGAGGAGGCCGGATTTGTTTCTTTTAACAGCATGTGTGAATGTCCTGAAGGCTTACATACATGTTGTTAAATACATTTTTCTCAGCCTGATAGTCTAGAATATATAGAAGTTTCTCGCACGTTGAGTCGGCAAATGTGTTTTAGTTCGAATTGGCGTTGTTCCCCTAATTCTTTCTCACATTGTGGGCAAAGAATGGGTAATTTCTTGTAGGAAGAAGAGGAATAGTGTACTAATATTGGTACCAGAAGAATGCGCCTCCGTAGGATGAAGAGGAATGTGGCGCGCTACGCCCCAGTCGGATCATGGAGAATCACATTTAGGTAGCTATGGTCACCAATTGCATTCGAGAGCGTCGTACTTTCTGGGCCATCAGGCACTTTCCTATCTTTAACCTACATGATAGGAATTTTTGGTGTGATAACACTTCTAAAAAATGCACCAATTCTGGAGATAGAATGGCCAGCTTAAAGGGTAGGAGGAGGCTGGATTTTTTTTTCTTTTAACACCATGTGTGCATGTCCTGAAGGCTTACATACATGTTGTTAAATACATTTTTCTCAGCCTGATAGTCCAGAATATATAGAAGTATGTCGCACGTTGAGTCGGCGAATGTGTTTTAGTTCGAATTGGCGTTGTGCCCCTAATTCTTTCTCACATTGTTGGCAAAGAATGGGTAATTTGTTGTAGGAAGAGGAGGAATAGTGTACTAATATTGGTACCAGAAGAACGCGCCTCCATAGGATGAAGAGGAATGTGGCGCGCTACGCCCCCGTTGGATCATGGATAATCACATTTAGGTAGATATGGACACCAATTGCGATCGAGAGCAGCGGACTTTCTGGGCCATCAAGCTCTATCCTATCTTTTACCTACAGGATAGGAATTCTTGGTGTGATAACACTTCTAAAAAATGCGCCAATTCTGGAGATAGAATGTCCGGCTTAAAGCGTAGGAGAAGGCCGGATTTTTTTTTCTTTTAACACCATGTGTGCATGTCCTGAAGGCTTACATACATGTTGTTAAATACATTTTTCTCAGCCTGATAGTCCAGAATATATAGAAGTTTGTCGCACATTGAGTCGGCGAATGTGCTTTAGTTCGAATTAGCGTTGTGCCCCTAATTCTTTCTCACATTGTGGGCAAAGAATGGGTAATTTGTTGTAGGAAGAAGAGGAATAGTGTACTAATATTGGTACCAGAAGAACGCGCCTCCATAGGATGAAGAGGAATGTGGCGCGCTACACCCCAGTCAGATCATGGAGAATCACATTTAGGTAGATATGGACACCAATTGCGTTCGAGAGCGTCGTACTTTCTGGGCCATCAGGCACTATCCTATCTTTCACCTACATGATAGGAATTTTTGATGTGATAACACTTCTAAAAAATGCACCAATTCTGGAGATGGAATGGACGGCTGAAGGGGTAGGAGGAGGCCGTATTTTTTTCTTTTAACAGCATGTGTGAATGTCCTGAAGGCTTACATACATGTTGTTAAATACATTTTTCTCAGCCTGATAGTCCAGAATATATAGAAGTTTGTTGCACGTTGAGTCGGCGAATGTGTTTTAGTTCGAATTGGCGTTGTGCCCCTAATTCTTTCTCACATTGTGGGCAAAGAATGGGTAATTTGTTGTAGGAAGAAGAGGAATAGTGTACTAATATTGGTACCAGAAGAACGCGCCTCCATAGGATGAAGAGGAACATCGCGCTACGCCCCCATCGGATCACGGAGAATCACATTTAGGTAGATATGGTCACCAATTGCGTTCGAGAGCGTCTGACTTTCTGGGCCATCAGGCACTATCCTATCTTTCACCTACATGATAGAAATTTTTGATGTGATAACACTTCTAAAAAATGCACCAATTCTGGAGATGGAATGGACGGCTGAAGGGGTAGGAGGAGGCCGTATTTTTTTCTTTTAACAGCATGTGTGAATGTCCTGAAGGCTTACATACATGTTGTTAAATACATTTTTCTCAGCCTGATAGTCCAGAATATATAGAAGTTTGTTGCACGTTTTGTCGGCGAATGTGTTTTAGTTCGAATTGGCGTTGTGCCCCTAATTCTTTCTCACATTGTGGGCAAAGAATGGGTAATTTGTTGTAGGAAGAAGAGGAATAGTGTACTAATATTGGTACCAGAAGAAGGCGCCTCCATAGGATGAAGAGGAATGTGGCGCGCTACGCCCCAGTCAGATCATGGAGAATCACATTTAGGTAGATATGGACACCAATTGCGTTCGAGAGCTTCGTACTTTCTGGGCCATCAGGCACTATCCTATCTTACACCTACATGATAGGAATATTTGATGTGATAACACTTCTAAAAAAGGCACCAATTCTGGAGATGGAATGGCCGGTTGAAGGGAAAGGAGGAGGCCGTTTTTTTTTTCTTTTAACAGCATGTGTGAATATCCTGAGGGTTTACATACATGTTGTTAAATAAATTTTTCTCAGCCTGATAGTCCAGAATATATAGAAGTTTGTTGCACGTTGAGTCGCCAAATGTGTTTTAGTTCGAATTGGCGTTGTGCCCCTAATTCTTTCTCACATTGTGGGCAAAGAATGGGTAATTTGTTGTAGGAAGAAGAGGAATAGTGTACTAATATTGGTACCAGAAGAACTCGCCTCCGTAGGATGAAGAGGAATGTGGCGCGCTACGCCCCAGTCAGATCATGGAGAATCACATTTAAGTAGATATGGACACCAATTGCGTTCGAGAGCGTCGTACTTTCTGGGCCATCAGGCACTTTCCTATCTTTCACCTACATGATAGGAATTTTTGGTGTGATAACACTACTAAAAAATGCACCAATTCTGGAGATGGAATGGCCGGCTGAAGGGGTAGGAGGAGGCCGGATTTTTTTCTTTTAACAGCATGTGTGAATGTCCTGAAGGCTTGCATACATGTTGTTAAATACATTTTTCTCAGCCTGATAGTCCAGAATATATAGAAGTTGGTCGCACGTTGAGTCGGCGAATGTGTTTCAGTTCGAAATGGCGTTGTGCCCTTATTTCTTTCACACATTGTGGGCAAAGAATGGGTAATTTGTTGTAGGAAGTAGAGGAATAGTGTACTAATATTGGTACCAGAAGAACGCGCCTCCGTAGGATGAAGAGGAATGTGGCGCGCTACGCCCCAGTCGGATCATGGAGAATCACATTTAGGTAGCTATGGTCACCAATTGCATTCGAGAGCGTCGTACTTTCTGGGCCATCAGGCACTTTCCTATCTTTAACCTACATGATAGGAATTTTTGGTGTGATAACACTTCTAAAAAATGCACCAATTCTGGAGATGGATTGGCCGGCTGAAGGGGTAGGAGGAGGACAGATTTTTTTCTTTTAACAGCATGTGTGAATGTCCTGAAGGCTTACATACATGTTGTTAAATACATTTTTCTCAGCCTGATAGTCCAGAATATACAGAAGTTTGTCGCATGTTCTGTCGGCGAATGTGTTTCAATTCGAAATGGTGTTGTGCCCCTAATTCTTTTTCACATTGTGGGCAAAGAATGGGTAATTTGTTGTAGGAAGAAGAGGAATAGTGTACTAATATTGGTACCAGAAGAAGGCGCCTCCATAGGATGAAGAGGAATGTGGCGCGATACGCCCCAGTCAGATCATGGAGAATCACATTTAGGTAGATATGGACACCAATTGCGTTCGAGAGCGTCGTACATTCTAGGCCATCAGGCACTATCCTATCTTACACCTACATGATAGGAATTTTTGATGTGATAACACTTCTAAAAAAGGCACCAATTCTGGAGATGGATTGGCCGGCTGAAGGGGAAGGAGGAGACCGTTTTTTTTTTCTTTTAACAGCATGTGTGAATATCCTGAAGGTTTACATACATGTTGTTAAATACATTTTTGTCAGCCTGATAGTCCAGAATATATAGAAGTTTGTTGCATGTTGAGTCGCCAAATGTGTTTTAGTTCGAATTGGCGTTGTGCCCCTAATTCTTTCTCACATTGTGGGCAAAGAATGGGTAATTTGTTGTAAGAAGAAGAGGAATAGTGTACTAATATTGGTACCAGAAGAACGCGCCTCCATAGGATGAAGAGGAATGTGGTGTGCTACGCCCCAGTCGGATCATGGAGAATCACATTTAGGTAGATATGGACACCAATTGCGTTCGAGAGCGTCGTACTTTCTGGGCCGTCAGGCACTTTCCTAACTTTCACCTACATGATAGGAATTTTTGGTGTGATAACACTTCTAAAAAATGCACCAATTCTGGAGATGGAATGGCCGGCTGAAGGGGTAGGAGGAGGCCGGATTTTTTTCTTTTAACAGCATGTGTGAATGTCCTGAAGGCTTACATACATGTTGTTAAATACATTTTTCTCAGCCTGATAGTCCAGAATATATAGAAGTTGGTCGCACGTTGAGTCGGTGAATGTGTTTTAGTTCGAAATGGCGTTGTGCCCCTAATTCTTTCTCACATTGTGGGCAAAGAATGGGTAATTTGTTGTAGGAATAAGAGGAATAGTGTACTAATATTGGTACCAGAAGAACGCGCCTCCATAGGATGAAGAGGAATGTGGTGCGCTACGCCCCAGTCAGATCATGGAGAATCACATATAGGTATATATGGACACCAATTGCGTTCGAGAGCGTCGTACTTTCTGGGCCATCAGGCACTTTCCTATCTTTCACGTACATGATAGGAATTTTTGGTGTGATAACACTTCTAAAAAATGCACCAATTATGGAGATGTAATGGCTGGCTGAAGGGGTAGGAGGAGGCCGGATTTTTTTCTTTTAACAGCATGTGTGAATGTCCTGAAGGCTTACATACATGTTTTTAAATACATTTTTCTCAGCCTGATAGTCCAGAATATATAGAAGTTTGTCTCATGTTAAGTCGGCGAATGTGTTTTAGTTCGAATTGGCGTTGTGCCCCTAATTCTTTCTCATATTGTGGGCAAATAATGGGTCATTTTTCATAGGAAGAAGAGGAATAGTGTACTAATATTGGTACCAGAAGAACACGCCTCCATAGGATGAAGAGGAATGTGGCGCGCTACGCCCCAGTCAGATCATGGAGAATCACATTTAGGTAGATATGGACACCAATTGCGTTCGAGAGCGTCGTACTTTCTGGGCCATCAGGCACTTTCCTATCTTTCACCTACATGATAGGAATTTTTGGTGTGATAACACTTCTAAAAAATGCACCAATTCTGGAGATGGAATGGCCGGCTGAAGGGGTAGGAGGAGGACAGATTTTTTTCTTTTAACAGCATGTGTGAATGTCCTGAAGGCTTACATACATGTTGTTAAATACATTTTTCTCAGCCTGATAGTCCAGAATATACAGAAGTTTGTCGCATGTTCTGTCGGCGAATGTGTTTCAATTCGAATTGGTGTTGTGCCCCTAATTCTTTTTCACATTGTGGGCAAAGAATGGGTAATTTGTTGTAGGAAGAAGAGGAATAGTGTACTAATATGGGTACCAGAAGAAGGCGCCTCCATAGGATGAAGAGGAATGTGGCGCGATACGCCCCAGTCAGATCATGGAGAATCACATTTAGGTAGATATGGACACCAATTGCGTTCGAGAGCGTCGTACTTTCTAGGCCATCAGGCACTATCCTATCTTACACCTACATGATAGGAATTTTTGATGTGATAACACTTCTAAAAAAGGCACCAATTCTGGAGATGGATTGGCCGGCTGAAGGGGAAGGAGGAGACCGTTTTTTTTTTCTTTTAACAGCATGTGTGAATATCCTGAAGGTTTACATACATGTTGTTAAATACATTTTTGTCAGCCTGATAGTCCAGAATATATAGAAGTTTGTTGCATGTTGAGTCGCCAAATGTGTTTTAGTTCGAATTGGCGTTGTGTCCCTAATTCTTTCTCACATTGTGGGCAAAGAATGGGTAATTTGTTGTAAGAAGAAGAGGAATAGTGTACTAATATTGGTACCAGAAGAACGCGCCTCCATAGGATGAAGAGGAATGTGGTGCGCTACGCCCCAGTCGGATCATGGAGAATCACATTTAGGTAGATATGGACACCAATTGCGTTCGAGAGCGTCGTACTTTCTGGGCCGTCAGGCACTTTCCTAACTTTCACCTACATGATAGGAATTTTTGGTGTGATAACACTTCTAAAAAATGCACCAATTCTGGAGATGGAATGGCCGGCTGAAGGGGTAGGAGGAGGCCGGATTTTTTTCTTTTAACAGCATGTGTGAATGTCCTGAAGGCTTACATACATGTTGTTAAATACATTTTTCTCAGCCTGATAGTCCAGAATATATAGAAGTTTGTCGCATGTTGAGTCGGCAAATGTGTTTTAGTTCGAATTGGAGTTGTGCCCCTAATTCTTTCTCACATTGTGGGCAAAGAATGGGTAATTTCTTGTAGGAAGAAGAGGAATAGTGTACTAATATTGGTACCAGAAGAATGCGCCTCCGTAGGATGAAGAGGAATGTGGCGCGCTACGCCCCAGTCGAATCATGGAGAATCACATTTAGGTAGATATGGACACCAATTGCGTTCGAGAGCGTCGTACTTTCTGGGCCGTCAGGCACTTTCCTAACTTTCACCTACATGATAGGAATTTTTGGTGTGATAACACTTCTAAAAAATGCACCAATTCTGGAGATGGAATGGCCGGCTGAAGGGGTAGGAGGAGGCCGGATTTTTTTCTTTTAACAGCATGTGTGAATGTCCTGAAGGCTTACATACATGTTGTTAAATACATTTTCTCAGCCTGATAGTCCAGAATATATAGAAGTTGGTCGCACGTTGAGTCGGTGAATGTGTTTTAGTTCGAAATGGCGTTGTGCCCCTAATTCTTTCTCACATTGTGGGCAAAGAATGGGTAATTTGTTGTAGGAATAAGAGGAATAGTGTACTAATATTGGTACCAGAAGAACGCGCCTCCATAGGATGAAGAGGAATGTGGTGCGCTACGCCCCAGTCAGATCATGGAGAATCACATATAGGTATATATGGACACCAATTGCGTTCGAGAGCGTCGTACTTTCTGGGCCATCAGGCACTTTCCTATCTTTCACCTACATGATAGGAATTTTTGGTGTGATAACACTTCTAAAAAATGCACCAATTATGGAGATGTAATGGCTGGCTGAAGGGGTAGGAGGAGGCCGGATTTTTTTCTTTTAACAGCATGTGTGAATGTCCTGAAGGCTTACATACATGTTTTTAAATACATTTTTCTCAGCCTGATAGTCCAGAATATATAGAAGTTTGTCTCATGTTAAGTCGGCGAATGTGTTTTAGTTCGAATTGGCGTTGTGCCCCTAATTCTTTCTCATATTGTGGGCAAATAATGGGTCATTTTTCATAGGAAGAAGAGGAATAGTGTACTAATATTGGTACCAGAAGAACACGCCTCCATAGGATGAAGAGGAATGTGGCGCGCTACGCCCCAGTCAGATCATGGAGAATCACATTTAGGTAGATATGGACACCAATTGCGTTCGAGAGCGTCGTACTTTCTGGGCCATCAGGCACTTTCCTATCTTTCACCTACATGATAGGAATTTTTGGTGTGATAACACTTCTAAAAAATGCACCAATTCTGGAGATGGAATGGCCGGCTGAAGGGGTAGGAGGAGGACAGATTTTTTTCTTTTAACAGCATGTGTGAATGTCCTGAAGGCTTACATACATGTTGTTAAATACATTTTTCTCAGCCTGATAGTCCAGAATATACAGAAGTTTGTCGCATGTTCTGTCGGCGAATGTGTTTCAATTCGAATTGGTGTTGTGCCCCTAATTCTTTTTCACATTGTGGGCAAAGAATGGGTAATTTGTTGTAGGAAGAAGAGGAATAGTGTACTAATATGGGTACCAGAAGAAGGCGCCTCCATAGGATGAAGAGGAATGTGGCGCGATACGCCCCAGTCAGATCATGGAGAATCACATTTAGGTAGATATGGACACCAATTGCGTTCGAGAGCGTCGTACTTTCTAGGCCATCAGGCACTATCCTATCTTACACCTACATGATAGGAATTTTTGATGTGATAACACTTCTAAAAAAGGCACCAATTCTGGAGATGGATTGGCCGGCTGAAGGGGAAGGAGGAGACCGTTTTTTTTTTCTTTTAACAGCATGTGTGAATATCCTGAAGGTTTACATACATGTTGTTAAATACATTTTTGTCAGCCTGATAGTCCAGAATATATAGAAGTTTGTTGCATGTTGAGTCGCCAAATGTGTTTTAGTTCGAATTGGCGTTGTGTCCCTAATTCTTTCTCACATTGTGGGCAAAGAATGGGTAATTTGTTGTAAGAAGAGGAATAGTGTACTAATATTGGTACCAGAAGAACGCGCCTCCATAGGATGAAGAGGAATGTGGTGCGCTACGCCCCAGTCGGATCATGGAGAATCACATTTAGGTAGATATGGACACCAATTGCGTTCGAGAGCGTCGTACTTTCTGGGCCGTCAGGCACTTTCCTAACTTTCACCTACATGATAGGAATTTTTGGTGTGATAACACTTCTAAAAAATGCACCAATTCTGGAGATGGAATGGCCGGCTGAAGGGGTAGGAGGAGGCCGGATTTTTTTCTTTTAACAGCATGTGTGAATGTCCTGAAGGCTTACATACATGTTGTTAAATACATTTTTCTCAGCCTGATAGTCCAGAATATATAGAAGTTTGTCGCATGTTGAGTCGGCAAATGTGTTTTAGTTCGAATTGGAGTTGTGCCCCTAATTCTTTCTCACATTGTGGGCAAAGAATGGGTAATTTCTTGTAGGAAGAAGAGGAATAGTGTACTAATATTGGTACCAGAAGAATGCGCCTCCGTAGGATGAAGAGGAATGTGGCGCGCTACGCCCCAGTCGAATAATGGAGAATCACATTTAGGTAGATATGGACACCAATTGCGTTCGAGAGCGTCGTACTTTCTGGGCCATCAGGCACTTTCCTATCTTTCACCTACATGATAGGTATTTTTGGTGTGATAACACTTCTAAAAAATGCACCAATTCTGGAGATGGAATGGCCGGCTGAAGGGGTAGGAGGAGGCCGGATTTTTTTCTTTTAACAGCATTTGTGAATATCCTGAGGGTTTACATACATGTTGTTAAATAAATTTTTCTCAGCCTGATAGTCCAGAATATATAGAAGTTTGTTGCACGTTGAGTCGCCAAATGTGTTTTAGTTCGAATTGGCGTTGTGCCCCTAATTCTTTCTCACATTGTGGGCAAAGAATGGGTAATTTGTTGTAGGAAGAAGAGGAATAGTGTACTAATATTGGTACCAGAAGAAGGCGCCTCCATAGGATGAAGAGGAATGTGGTGCGCTACGCCCCAGTCGGATCATGGAGAATCACATTTAGGTAGATATGGACACCAATTGCGTTCGAGAGCGTCGTACTTTCTGGGCCATCAGGCACTTTCCTATCTTTCACCTACATGATAGGAATTTTTGGTGTGATAACACTTCTAAAAAATGCACCAATTCTGGAGATGGAATGGCCGGCTGAAGGGGTAGGAGGAGGCCGGATTTTTTTCTTTTAACAGCATTTGTGAATATCCTGAGGGTTTACATACATGTTGTTAAATAAATTTTTCTCAGCCTGATAGTCCAGAATATATAGAAGTTTGTTGCACGTTGAGAAGCCAAATGTGTTTTAGTTCGAATTGGCGTTGTGCCCCTAATTCTTTCTCACATTGTGGGCAAAGAATGGGTAATTTGTTGTAGGAAGAAGAGGAATAGTGTACTAATATTGGTACCAGAAGAAGGCGCCTCCATAGGATGAAGAGGAATGTGGTGCGCTACGCCCCAGTCGGATCATGGAGAATCACATTTAGGTAGATATGGACACCAATTGCGTTCGAGAGCGTCGTACTTTCTGGGCCGTCAGGCACTTTCCTAACTTTCACCTACATGATAGGAATTTTTGGTGTGATAACACTTCTAAAAAATGCACCAATTCTGGAGATGGAATGGCCGGCTGAAGGGGTGGGAGGAGGCCGGATTTTTTTCTTTTAACAGCATGTGTGAATGTCCTGAAGGCTTACATACATGTTGTTAAATACATTTTTCTCAGCCTGATAGTCCAGAATATATAGAAGTTGGTCGCACGTTGAGTCGGTGAATGTGTTTTAGTTCGAAATGGCGTTGTGCCCCTAATTCTTTCTCACATTGTGGGCAAAGAATGGGTAATTTGTTGTAGGAATAAGAGGAATAGTGTACTAATATTGGTACCAGAAGAACGCGCCTCCATAGGATGAAGAGGAATGTGGTGCGCTACGCCCCAGTCGGATCATGGAGAATCACATTTAGGTAGATATGGACACCAATTGCGTTCGAGAGCGTCGTACTTTCTGGGCCGTCAGGCACTTTCCTAACTTTCACCTACATGATAGGAATTTTTGGTGTGATAACACTACTAAAAAATGCACCAATTCTGGAGATGGAATGGCCGGCTGAAGGGGTAGGAGGAGGCCGGATTTTTTTCTTTTAACAGCATGTGTGAATGTCCTGAAGGCTTGCATACATGTTGTTAAATACATTTTTCTCAGCCTGATAGTCCAGAATATATAGAAGTTGGTCGCACGTTGAGTCGGCGAATGTGTTTCAGTTCGAAATGGCGTTGTGCCCTTAATTCTTTCACACATTGTGGGCAAAGAATGGGTAATTTGTTGTAGGAAGTAGAGGAATAGTGTACTAATATTGGTACCAGAAGAACGCGCCTCCGTAGGATGAAGAGGAATGTGGCTCGCTACGCCCCCGTCGTATCATGGAGAATCACATTTAGGTAGATATGGACACCAATTGCGTTCGAGAGCTACGTACTTTCTGGGCCATCAGGCACTTTCCTATCTTTCACCTACATGATAGGAATTTTTGGTGTGATAACACTTCTAAAAAATTCACCAATTCTGGAGATGGAATGGCCGGCTGAAGGGGTAGGAGGAGGCCGGATTTGTTTCTTTTAACAGCATGTGTGAATGTCCTGAAGGCTTACATACATGTTGTTAAATACATTTTTCTCAGCCTGATAGTCTAGAATATATAGAAGTTTCTCGCACGTTGAGTCGGCAAATGTGTTTTAGTTCGAATTGGCGTTGTGCCCCTAATTCTTTCTCACATTGTGGGCAAAGAATGGGTAATTTCTTGTAGGAAGAAGAGGAATAGTGTACTAATATTGGTACCAGAAGAATGCGCCTCCGTAGGATGAAGAGGAATGTGGCGCGCTACGCCCCAGTCGGATCATGGAGAATCACATTTAGGTAGCTATGGTCACCAATTGCATTCGAGAGCGTCGTACTTTCTGGGCCATCAGGCACTTTCCTATCTTTAACCTACATGATAGGAATTTTTGGTGTGATAACACTTCTAAAAAATGCACCAATTATGGAGATGTAATGGCTGGCTGAAGGGGTAGGAGGAGGCCGGATTTTTTTCTTTTAACAGCATGTGTGAATGTCCTGAAGGCTTACATACATGTTTTTAAATACATTTTTCTCAGCCTGATAGTCCAGAATATATAGAAGTTTGTCTCATGTTAAGTCGGCGAATGTGTTTTAGTTCGAATTGGCGTTGTGCCCCTAATTCTTTCTCATATTGTGGGCAAATAATGGGTCATTTTTCATAGGAAGAAGAGGAATAGTGTACTAATATTGGTACCAGAAGAACACGCCTCCATAGGATGAAGAGGAATGTGGCGCGCTACGCCCCAGTCAGATCATGGAGAATCACATTTAGGTAGATATGGACACCAATTGCGTTCGAGAGCGTCGTACTTTCTGGGCCATCAGGCACTTTCCTATCTTTCACCTACATGATAGGAATTTTTGGTGTGATAACACTTCTAAAAAATGCACCAATTCTGGAGATGGATTGGCCGGCTGAAGGGGTAGGAGGAGGACAGATTTTTTTCTTTTAACAGCATGTGTGAATGTCCTAAAGGCTTACATACATGTTGTTAAATACATTTTTCTCAGCCTGATAGTCCAGAATATATAGAAGTTGGTCGCACGTTGAGTCGGTGAATGTGTTTTAGTTCGAAATGGCGTTGTGCCCCTAATTCTTTCTCACATTGTGGGCAAAGAATGGGTAATTTGTTGTAGGAATAAGAGGAATAGTGTACTAATATTGGTACCAGAAGAACGCGCCTCCATAGGATGAAGAGGAATGTGGTGCGCTACGCCCCAGTCGGATCATGGAGAATCACATTTAGGTAGATATGGACACCAATTGCGTTCGAGAGCGTCGTACTTTCTGGGCCGTCAGGCACTTTCCTAACTTTCACCTACATGATAGGAATTTTTGGTGTGATAACACTACTAAAAAATGCACCAATTCTGGAGATGGAATGGCCGGCTGAAGGGGTAGGAGGAGGCCGGATTTTTTTCTTTTAACAGCATGTGTGAATGTCCTGAAGGCTTGCATACATGTTGTTAAATACATTTTTCTCAGCCTGATAGTCCAGAATATATAGAAGTTGGTCGCACGTTGAGTCGGCGAATGTGTTTCAGTTCGAAATGGCGTTGTGCCCTTAATTCTTTCACACATTGTGGGCAAAGAATGGGTAATTTGTTGTAGGAAGTAGAGGAATAGTGTATTGGTACCAGAAGAACGCGCCTCCGTAGGATGAAGAGGAATGTGGCGCGCTACGCCCCCGTCGTATCATGGAGAATCACATTTAGGTAGATATGGACACCAATTGCGTTCGAGAGCTACGTACTTTCTGGGCCATCAGGCACTTTCCTATCTTTCACCTACATGATAGGAATTTTTGGTGTGATAACACTTCTAAAAAATTCACCAATTCTGGAGATGGAATGGCCGGCTGAAGGGGTAGGAGGAGGCCGGATTTGTTTCTTTTAACAGCATGTGTGAATGTCCTGAAGGCTTACATACATGTTGTTAAATACATTTTTCTCAGCCTGATAGTCTAGAATATATAGAAGTTTCTCGCACGTTGAGTCGGCAAATGTGTTTTAGTTCGAATTGGCGTTGTGCCCCTAATTCTTTCTCACATTGTGGGCAAAGAATGGGTAATTTCTTGTAGGAAGAAGAGGAATAGTGTACTAATATTGGTACCAGAAGAATGCGCCTCCGTAGGATGAAGAGGAATGTGGCGCGCTACGCCCCAGTCGGATCATGGAGAATCACATTTAGGTAGCTATGGTCACCAATTGCATTCGAGAGCGTCGTACTTTCTGGGCCATCAGGCACTTTCCTATCTTTAACCTACATGATAGGAATTTTTGGTGTGATAACACTTCTAAAAAATGCACCAATTCTGGAGATGGATTGGCCGGCTGAAGGGGTAGGAGGAGGACAGATTTTTTTCTTTTAACAGCATGTGTGAATGTCCTAAAGGCTTACATACATGTTGTTAAATACATTTTTCTCAGCCTGATAGTCCAGAATATATAGAAGTTGGTCGCACGTTGAGTCGGTGAATGTGTTTTAGTTCGAAATGGCGTTGTGCCCCTAATTCTTTCTCACATTGTGGGCAAAGAATGGGTAATTTGTTGTAGGAATAAGAGGAATAGTGTACTAATATTGGTACCAGAAGAACGCGCCTCCATAGGATGAAGAGGAATGTGGTGCGCTACGCCCCAGTCGGATCATGGAGAATCACATTTAGGTAGATATGGACACCAATTGCGTTCGAGAGCGTCGTACTTTCTGGGCCGTCAGGCACTTTCCTAACTTTCACCTACATGATAGGAATTTTTGGTGTGATAACACTACTAAAAAATGCACCAATTCTGGAGATGGAATGGCCGGCTGAAGGGGTAGGAGGAGGCCGGATTTTTTTCTTTTAACAGCATGTGTGAATGTCCTGAAGGCTTGCATACATGTTGTTAAATACATTTTTCTCAGCCTGATAGTCCAGAATATATAGAAGTTGGTCGCACGTTGAGTCGGCGAATGTGTTTCAGTTCGAAATGGCGTTGTGCCCTTAATTCTTTCACACATTGTGGGCAAAGAATGGGTAATTTGTTGTAGGAAGTAGAGGAATAGTGTATTGGTACCAGAAGAACGCGCCTCCGTAGGATGAAGAGGAATGTGGCGCGCTACGCCCCCGTCGTATCATGGAGAATCACATTTAGGTAGATATGGACACCAATTGCGTTCGAGAGCTACGTACTTTCTGGGCCATCAGGCACTTTCCTATCTTTCACCTACATGATAGGAATTTTTGGTGTGATAACACTTCTAAAAAATTCACCAATTCTGGAGATGGAATGGCCGGCTGAAGGGGTAGGAGGAGGCCGGATTTGTTTCTTTTAACAGCATGTGTGAATGTCCTGAAGGCTTACATACATGTTGTTAAATACATTTTTCTCAGCCTGATAGTCTAGAATATATAGAAGTTTCTCGCACGTTGAGTCGGCAAATGTGTTTTAGTTCGAATTGGCGTTGTGCCCCTAATTCTTTCTCACATTGTGGGCAAAGAATGGGTAATTTCTTGTAGGAAGAAGAGGAATAGTGTACTAATATTGGTACCAGAAGAATGCGCCTCCGTAGGATGAAGAGGAATGTGGCGCGCTACGCCCCAGTCGGATCATGGAGAATCACATTTAGGTAGCTATGGTCACCAATTGCATTCGAGAGCGTCGTACTTTCTGGGCCATCAGGCACTTTCCTATCTTTAACCTACATGATAGGAATTTTTGGTGTGATAACACTTCTAAAAAATGCACCAATTATGGAGATGTAATGGCTGGCTGAAGGGGTAGGAGGAGGCCGGATTTTTTTCTTTTAACAGCATGTGTGAATGTCCTGAAGGCTTACATACATGTTTTTAAATACATTTTTCTCAGCCTGATAGTCCAGAATATATAGAAGTTTGTCTCATGTTAAGTCGGCGAATGTGTTTTAGTTCGAATTGGCGTTGTGCCCCTAATTCTTTCTCATATTGTGGGCAAATAATGGGTCATTTTTCATAGGAAGAAGAGGAATAGTGTACTAATATTGGTACCAGAAGAACACGCCTCCATAGGATGAAGAGGAATGTGGCGCGCTACGCCCCAGTCAGATCATGGAGAATCACATTTAGGTAGATATGGACACCAATTGCGTTCGAGAGCGTCGTACTTTCTGGGCCATCAGGCACTTTCCTATCTTTCACCTACATGATAGGAATTTTTGGTGTGATAACACTTCTAAAAAATGCACCAATTCTGGAGATGGATTGGCCGGCTGAAGGGGTAGGAGGAGGACAGATTTTTTTCTTTTAACAGCATGTGTGAATGTCCTAAAGGCTTACATACATGTTGTTAAATACATTTTTCTCAGCCTGATAGTCCAGAATATACAGAAGTTTGTCGCATGTTCTGTCGGCGAATGTGTTTCAATTCGAAATGGTGTTGTGCCCCTAATTCTTTTTCACATTGTGGGCAAAGAATGGGTAATTTGTTGTAGGAAGAAGAGGAATAGTGTACTAATATTGGTACCAGAAGAAGGCGCCTCCATAGGATGAAGAGGAATGTGGCGCGATACGCCCCAGTCAGATCATGGAGAATCACATTTAGGTAGATATGGACACCAATTGCGTTCGAGAGCGTCGTACATTCTAGGCCATCAGGCACTATCCTATCTTACACCTACATGATAGGAATTTTTGATGTGATAACACTTCTAAAAAAGGCACCAATTCTGGAGATGGATTGGCCGGCTGAAGGGGAAGGAGGAGACCGTTTTTTTTTTCTTTTAACAGCATGTGTGAATATCCTGAAGGTTTACATACATGTTGTTAAATACATTTTTGTCAGCCTGATAGTCCAGAATATATAGAAGTTTGTTGCATGTTGAGTCGCCAAATGTGTTTTAGTTCGAATTGGCGTTGTGCCCCTAATTCTTTCTCACATTGTGGGCAAAGAATGGGTAATTTGTTGTAAGAAGAAGAGGAATAGTGTACTAATATTGGTACCAGAAGAACGCGCCTCCATAGGATGAAGAGGAATGTGGTGCGCTACGCCCCAGTCGGATCATGGAGAATCACATTTAGGTAGATATGGACACCAATTGCGTTCGAGAGCGTCGTACTTTCTGGGCCGTCAGGCACTTTCCTAACTTTCACCTACATGATAGGAATTTTTGGTGTGATAACACTTCTAAAAAATGCACCAATTCTGGAGATGGAATGGCCGGCTGAAGGGGTAGGAGGAGGCCGGATTTTTTTCTTTTAACAGCATGTGTGAATGTCCTGAAGGCTTACATACATGTTGTTAAATACATTTTTCTCAGCCTGATAGTCCAGAATATATAGAAGTTGGTCGCACGTTGAGTCGGTGAATGTGTTTTAGTTCGAAATGGCGTTGTGCCCCTAATTCTTTCTCACATTGTGGGCAAAGAATGGGTAATTTGTTGTAGGAATAAGAGGAATAGTGTACTAATATTGGTACCAGAAGAACGCGCCTCCGTAGGATGAAGAGGAATGTGGCACGCTACGCCCCAGTTGGATCATGGAGAATCACATTTAGGTAGATATGGACACCAATTTCGTTCGAGAGCGTCGTACTTTCTGGGCCATCAGGCACTTTCCTATCTTTCACCTACATGATAGGAATTTTTGGTGTGATAACACTTCTAAAAAATGCACCAATTATGGAGATGTAATGGCTGGCTGAAGGGGTAGGAGGAGGCCGGATTTTTTTCTTTTAACAGCATGTGTGAATGTCCTGAAGGCTTACATACATGTTTTTAAATACATTTTTCTCAGCCTGATAGTCCAGAATATATAGAAGTTTGTCTCATGTTAAGTCGGCGAATGTGTTTTAGTTCGAATTGGCGTTGTGCCCCTAATTCTTTCTCATATTGTGGGCAAATAATGGGTCATTTTTCATAGGAAGAAGAGGAATAGTGTACTAATATTGGTACCAGAAGAACACGCCTCCATAGGATGAAGAGGAATGTGGCGCGCTACGCCCCAGTCAGATCATGGAGAATCACATTTAGGTAGATATGGACACCAATTGCGTTCGAGAGCGTCGTACTTTCTGGGCCATCAGGCACTTTCCTATCTTTCACCTACATGATAGGAATTTTTGGTGTGATAACACTTCTAAAAAATGCACCAATTCTGGAGATGGAATGGCCGGCTGAAGGGGTAGGAGGAGGACAGATTTTTTTCTTTTAACAGCATGTGTGAATGTCCTGAAGGCTTACATACATGTTGTTAAATACATTTTTCTCAGCCTGATAGTCCAGAATATACAGAAGTTTGTCGCATGTTCTGTCGGCGAATGTGTTTCAATTCGAAATGGTGTTGTGCCCCTAATTCTTTTTCACATTGTGGGCAAAGAATAGGTAATTTGTTGTAGGAAGAAGAGGAATAGTGTACTAATATTGGTACCAGAAGAACGCGCCTCCATAGGATGAAGAGGAATGTGGTGCGCTACGCCCCAGTCAGATCATGGAGAATCACATTTAGGTAGATATGGACACCAATTGCGTTCGAGAGCGTCGTACTTTCTGGGCCATCAGGCACTTTCCTATCTTTCACCTACATGATAGGAATTTTTGGTGTGATAACACTTCTAAAAAATGCACCAATTCTGGAGATGGAATGGCCGGCTGAAGGGGTAGGAGGAGGCCGGATTTGTTTCTTTTAACAGCATGTGTGAATGTCCTGAAGGCTTACATAAATGTTGTTAAATACATTTTTCTCAGCCTGATAGTCTAGAATATATAGAAGTTTGTCGCACGTTGAGTCGGCAAATGTGTTTTAGTTCGAATTGGCGTTGTGCCCCTAATTCTTTCTCACATTGTGGGCAAAGAATGGGTAATTTGTTGTAGGAAGAAGAGGAATAGTGTACTAATATTGGTACCAGAAGAACGCGCCTCCATAAGATGAAGAGGAATGTGGTGCGCTACGCCCCAGTCGGATCATGGAGAATCACATTTAAGTAGATATGGACACCAATTGCGTTCGAGAGCGTCGTACTTTCTGGGCAATCAGGCACTTTCCTATCTTTCACCTACATGATAGGAATTTTTGGTGTGATAACACTACTAAAAAATGCACCAATTCTGGAGATGGAATGGCCGGCTGAAGGGGTAGGAGGAGGCCGGATTTTTTTCTTTTAACAGCATGTGTGAATGTCCTGAAGGCTTGCATACATGTTGTTAAATACATTTTTCTCAGCCTGATAGTCCAGAATATATGAAAGTTGGTCGCACGTTGAGTCGGCGAATGTGTTTCAATTCGAATTGGTGTTGTGCCCCTAATTCTTTTTCACATTGTGGGCAAAGAATGGGTAATTTGTTGTAGGAAGAAGAGGAATAGTGTACTAATATTGGTACCAGAAGAAGGCGCCTCCATAGGATGAAGAGGAATGTGGCGCGATACGCCCCAGTCAGATCATGGAGAATCACATTTAGGTAGATATGGACACCAATTGCGTTCGAGAGCGTCGTACTTTCTAGGCCATCAGGCACTATCCTATCTTACACCTACATGATAGGAATTTTTGATGTGATAACACTTCTAAAAAAGGCACCAATTCTGGAGATGGATTGGCCGGCTGAAGGGGAAGGAGGAGACCGTTTTTTTTTTCTTTTAACAGCATGTGTGAATATCCTGAAGGTTTACATACATTTTGTTAAATACATTTTTGTCAGCCTGATAGTCCAGAATATATAGAAGTTTGTTGCATGTTGAGTCGCCAAATGTGTTTTAGTTCGAATTGGCGTTGTGTCCCTAATTCTTTCTCACATTGTGGGCAAAGAATGGGTAATTTGTTGTAAGAAGAAGAGGAATAGTGTACTAATATTGGTACCAGAAGAACGCGCCTCCATAGGATGAAGAGGAATGTGGTGCGCTACGCCCCAGTCGGATCATGGAGAATCACATTTAGGTAGATATGGACACCAATTGCGTTCGAGAGCGTCGTACTTTCTGGGCCGTCAGGCACTTTCCTAACTTTCACCTACATGATAGGAATTTTTGGTGTGATAACACTTCTAAAAAATGCACCAATTCTGGAGATGGAATGGCCGGCTGAAGGGGTAGGAGGAGGCCGGATTTTTTTCTTTTAACAGCATGTGTGAATGTCCTGAAGGCTTGCATACATGTTGTTAAATACATTTTTCTCAGCCTGATAGTCCAGAATATATAGAAGTTTGTCGCATGTTGAGTCGGCAAATGTGTTTTAGTTCGAATTGGAGTTGTGCCCCTAATTCTTTCTCACATTGTGGGCAAAGAATGGGTAATTTCTTGTAGGAAGAAGAGGAATAGTGTACTAATATTGGTACCAGAAGAATGCGCCTCCGTAGGATGAAGAGGAATGTGGCGCGCTACGCCCCAGTCGAATCATGGAGAATCACATTTAGGTAGATATGGACACCAATTGCGTTCGAGAGCGTCGTACTTTCTGGGCCATCAGGCACTTTCCTATCTTTCACCTACATGATAGGTATTTTTGGTGTGATAACACTTCTAAAAAATGCACCAATTCTGGAGATGGAATGGCCGGCTGAAGGGGTAGGAGGAGGCCGGATTTTTTTCTTTTAACAGCATTTGTGAATATCCTGAGGGTTTACATACATGTTGTTAAATAAATTTTTCTCAGCCTGATAGTCCAGAATATATAGAAGTTTGTTGCACGTTGAGTCGCCAAATGTGTTTTAGTTCGAATTGGCGTTGTGCCCCTAATTCTTTCTCACATTGTGGGCAAAGAATGGGTAATTTGTTGTAGGAAGAAGAGGAATAGTGTACTAATATTGGTACCAGAAGAAGGCGCCTCCATAGGATGAAGAGGAATGTGGTGCGCTATGCCCCAGTCGGATCATGGAGAATCACATTTAGGTAGATATGGACACCAATTGCGTTCGAGAGCGTCGTACTTTCTGGGCCGTCAGGCACTTTCCTAACTTTCACCTACATGATAGGAATTTTTGGTGTGATAACACTTCTAAAAAATGCACCAATTCTGGAGATGGAATGGCCGGCTGAAGGGGTAGGAGGAGGCCGGATTTTTTTCTTTTAACAGCATGTGTGAATGTCCTGAAGGCTTACATACATGTTGTTAAATACATTTTTCTCAGCCTGATAGTCCAGAATATATAGAAGTTGGTCGCACGTTGAGTCGGTGAATGTGTTTTAGTTCGAAATGGCGTTGTGCCCCTAATTCTTTCTCACATTGTGGGCAAAGAATGGGTAATTTGTTGTAGGAATAAGAGGAATAGTGTACTAATATTGGTACCAGAAGAACGCGCCTCCATAGGATGAAGAGGAATGTGGTGCGCTACGCCCCAGTCGGATCATGGAGAATCACATTTAGGTAGATATGGACACCAATTGCGTTCGAGAGCGTCGTACTTTCTGGGCCATCAGGCACTTTCCTATCTTTCACCTACATGATAGGAATTTTTGGTGTGATAACACTTCTAAAAAATGCACCAATTCTGGAGATGGAATGGCCGGCTGAAGGGGTAGGAGGAGGCCGGATTTTTTTCTTTTAACAGCATTTGTGAATATCCTGAGGGTTTACATACATGTTGTTAAATAAATTTTTCTCAGCCTGATAGTCCAGAATATATAGAAGTTTGTCGCACGTTGAGTCGGCAAATGTGTTTTAGTTCGAATTGGCGTTGTGCCCCTAATTCTTTCTCACATTGTAGGCAAAGAATGGGTAATTTCTTGTAGGAAGAAGAGGAATAGTGTACTAATATTGGTACCAGAAGATTGCGCCTCCGTAGGATGAAGAGGAATGTGGCGCGCTACGCCCCAGTCGGATCATGGAGAATTACATTTAGGTAGATATGGACACCAATTGCGTTCGAGAGCGTCGTACTTTCTGGGCCATCAGGCATTTTCCTATCTTTCACCTACATGATAGGAATTTTTGGTGTGATAACACTTCTAAAAAATGCACCAATTCTGGAGATGGAATGGCCGGCTGAAGGGGTAGGAGGAGGCCGGATTTTTTTCTTTTAACAGCATTTGTGAATATCCTGAGGGTTTACATACATGTTGTTAAATAAATTTTTCTCAGCCTGATAGTCCAGAATATATAGAAGTTTGTTGCACGTTGAGTCGCAAAATGTGTTTTAGTTCGAATTGGCGTTGTGCCCCTAATTCTTTCTCACATTGTAGGCAAAGAATGGGTAATTTGTTGTAGGAAGAAGAGGAATAGTGTACTAATATTGGTACCAGAAGAACGCACCTCCGTAGGATGAAGAGGAATGTGGCGCGCTACGCCCCAGTCGGATCATGGAGAATCACATTTAGGTAGATATGGACACCAATTGCGTTCGAGAGCGTCGTACTTTCTGGGCCATCAGGCACTTTCTTTTCTTTCACCTACATGATAGGAATTTTTGGTGTGATAACACTAATAAAAAAGGCACCAATTCTGGAGATGGAATGGCCGGCTGAAGGGGTAGGAGGAGGCAGGATTTTTTTCTTTTAACAGCATGTGTGAATGTCCTGAAGGCTTGCATACATGTTGTTAAATACATTTTTCTCAGCCTGATAGTCCAGAATATATAGAAGTTGGTCGCACGTTGAGTCGGCGAATGTGTTTCAGTTCGAAATGGCGTTGTGCCCCTAATTCTTTCACACATTGTGGGCAAACAATGGGTAATTTGTTGTAGGAAGTAGAGGAATAGTGTACTAATATTGGTACCAGAAGAACGCGCCTCCGTAGGATGAAGAGGAATGTGGCGCGCTACGTCGGATCATGGAGAATCACATTTAGGTAGATATGGACACCAATTGCGTTCGAGAGCTTCGTACTTTCTGGGCCATCAGGCACTATCCTATCTTACACCTACATGATAGGAATTTTTGATGTGATAACACTTCTAAAAAAAGCACCAATTCTGGAGATGGAATGGCCGGCTGAAGGGGAAGGAGGAGGCCGTTTTTTTTTCTTTTAACAGCATGTGTGAATATCCTGAGGGTTTACATACATGTTGTTAAATAAATTTTTCTCAGCCTGATAGTCCAGAATATATAGAAGTTTGTTGCACGTTGAGTCGGCAAATGTGTTTTAGTTCGAATTGGCGTTGTGCCCCTAATTCTTTCTCACATTGTGGGCAAAGAATGGGTAATTTCTTGTAGGAAGAAGAGGAATAGTGTACTAATATTGGTACCAGAAGAACGCGCTTCCGTAGGATGAAGAGGAATGTGGCGCGCTACGCCCCAGTCGGATCATGGAGAATCACATTTAGGTAGATATGGACACCAATTGCGTTCGAGAGCGTCATACTTTCTGGGCCATCAGGCACTTTCCTATCTTTCACCTACATGATAGGAATTTTTGGTGTGATAACACTACTAAAAAAGGCACCAATTCTGGAGATGGAATGGCCGGCTGAAGGGGTAGGAGGAGGTCGGATTTTTTTCTTTTAACAGCATGTGTGAATGTCCTGAAGGCTTGCATACATGTTGTTAAATGCATTTTTCTCAGCCTGATAGTCCAGAATATATAGAAGTTGGTCGCACGTTGAGTCGGCGAATGTGTTTCAGTTCGAAATGGCGTTGTGCCCCTAATTCTTTCACACATTGTGGGAAAAGAATGGGTAATTTGTTGTAGGAAGAAGAGGAATAGTGTACTAATATTGGTACCAGAAGAACGCGCCTCAGTAGGATGAAGAGGAATGTGGCGCGCTACGCCCCATTCAGATCATGGAGAATCACATTTAGGTAGATATGGACACCAATTGCGTTCGAGAGCGTTGTACTTTCTGGACCATCAGGCACTTTCCTATCTTTCACCTACATGATAGGAATTTTTGGTGTGATAACACTTCTAAAAAATGCACCAATTCTGGAGATGGAATGGCCGGCTGAAGGGGTAGGAGGAGGCCGGATTTTTTTCTTTTAACAGCATGTGTGAATGTCCTGAAGGCTTACATACATGTTGTTAAATACATTTTTCTCAGCCTGATAGTCCAGAATATATAGAAGTTGGTCGCACGTTGAGTCGGCGAATGTGTTTTAGTTCGAATTGGCGTTGTGACCCTAGTTCTTTCTCACATTGTAGGCAAAGAATGGGTAATTTGTCGTAGGAAGAAGAGGAATAGTGTACTAATATTGGTACCAGAAGAACGCGCCTCCATAGGATGAAGAGGAATGTGGCACGCTACGCCGCAGTCAGATCATGGAGAATCACATTTAGGTAGATATGGACACCAATTGCGTTCGAGAAATTCGTACTTTCTGGGCCATCAGGCACTATCCTATCTTACACCTACATGATAGGAATTTTTGATGTGATAACACTTCTAAAAAAAGCACCAATTCTGGAGATGGAATGGCCGGCTGAAGGGGAAGGAGGAGGCCGTTTTTTTTCTTCTTTTAACAGCATGTGTGAATATCCTGAGGGTTTACATACATGTTGTTAAATAAATTTTTCTCAGCCTGATAGTCCAGAATATATAGAAGTTTGTTGCAGGTTGAGTCGGCAAATGTGTTTTAGTTCGAATTGGCGTTGTGCCCCTAATTCTTTCTCACATTGTGGGCAAAGAATGGGTAATTTCTTGTAGGAAGAAGAGGAATATTGTACTAATATTGGTACCAGAAGAACGCGCCTCCGTAGGATGAAGAGGAATGTGGCACGCTACGCCCCAGTCGGATCATGGAGAATCACATTTAGGTAGATATGGACACCAATTTCGTTCGAGAGCGTCGTACTTTCTGGGCCATCAGGCACTTTCCTATCTTTCACCTACATGATAGGAATTTTTGGTGTGATAACACTTCTAAAAAATGCACCAATTATGGAGATGTAATGGCTGGCTGAAGGGGTAGGAGGAGGCCGGATTTTTTTCTTTTAACAGCATGTGTGAATGTCCTGAAGGCTTACATACATGTTTTTAAATACATTTTTCTCAGCCTGATAGTCCAGAATATATAGAAGTTTGTCTCATGTTAAGTCGGCGAATGTGTTTTAGTTCGAATTAGCGTTGTGCCCCTAATTCTTTCTCATATTGTGGGCAAATAATGGGTCATTTTTCATAGGAAGAAGAGGAATAGTGTACTAATATTGGTACCAGAAGAACACGCCTCCATAGGATGAAGAGGAATGTGGCGCGCTACGCCCCAGTCAGATCATGGAGAATCACATTTAGGTAGATATGGACACCAATTGCGTTCGAGAGCGTCGTACTTTCTGGGCCATCAGGCACTTTCCTATCTTTCACCTACATGATAGGAATATTTGGTGTGATAACACTTCTAAAAAATGCACCAATTATGGAGATGGAATGGCTGGCTGAAGGGGTAGGAGGAGGCCGGATTTTTCTCTTTTAACAGCATGTGTGAATGTCCTGAAGGCTTACATACATGTTGTTAAATACATTTTTCTCAGCCTGATAGTCCAGAATATATAGAAGTTTTTCGCACGTTGAGTCGGCGAATGGGTTTTGGTTCGAATTGGCGTTGTGCCCCTAATTCTTTCTCACATTGTGGGCAAAGAATGGGTAATTTGTCGTAGGAAGAAGAGGAATAGTGTACTAATATTGGTACCAGAAGAACGGGCCTCCATAGGATGAAGAGGAAAGTAGCGTGCTACGCCCCCGTCGTATCATGGAGAATCACATTTAGGTAGATATGGACACCAATTGCGTTCGAGAGCGACGTACTTTCTGGGCCATCAGGCACTTTCCTATCTTTTACCTACATGATAGGAATTTTTGGTGTGATAACACTTCTAAAAAATGCACCAATTCTGGAGATGGAATGGCCGGCTGAAGGGGTAGGAGGAGGCCAGATTTTTTTCTTTTAACAGCATGTGTGAATGTCCTGAAGGCTTACATACATGTTGTTAAATACATTTTTCTCAGCCTGATAGTCCAGAATATATAGAAGTTGGTCGCACTTTGAGTCGGCGAATGTGTTTTAGTTCGAATTGGCGTTGTGCCCCTAGTTCTTTCTCACATTGTGGGCAAAGAATGGGTCATTTGTTGTAGGAAGAAGAGGAATAGTGTACTAATATTGGTACCAGAAGAACGCGCCTCCATAGGATGAAGAGGAATGTGGCGCGCTACGCCCCAGTCAGATCATGGAGAATCACATTTAGGTAGATATGGACACCAATTGCGTTCGAGAAATTCGTACTTTCTGGGCCATCAGGCACTATCCTATCTTACACCTACATGATAGGAATTTTTGATGTGATAACACTTCTAAAAAAAGCACCAATTCTGGAGATGGAATGGCCGGCTGAAGGGGAAGGAGGAGGCCGTTTTTTTTTTCTTTTAACAGCATGTGTGAATATCCTGAGGGTTTACATACATGTTGTTAAATAAATTTTTCTCAGCCTGATAGTCCAGAATATATAGAAGTTTGTTGCAGATTGAGTCGGCAAATGTGTTTTAGTTCGAATTGGCGTTGTGCCCCTAATTCTTTCTCACATTGTGGGCAAAGAATGGGTAATTTCTTGTAGGAAGAAGAGGAATAGTGTACTAATATTGGTACCAGAAGAACGCGCCTCCGTAGGATGAAGAGGAATGTGGCGCGCTACGCCCCAGTCGGATCATGGAGAATCACATTTAGGTAGATATAGACACCAATTTCGTTCGAGAGCGTCGTACTTTCTGGGCCATCAGGCACTTTCCTATCTTTCACCTACATGATAGGAATTTTTGGTGTGATAACACTACTAAAAAAGGCACCAATTCTGGAGATGGAATGGCCGGCTGAAGGGGTAGGAGGAGGCCGTATTTTTTTCTTTTAACAGCATGTGTGAATGTCCTGAAGGCTTACATACATGTTGTTAAATACATTTTTCTCAGCCTGATAGTCCAGAATATATAGAAGTTGGTCGCACGTTGATTCGGCGTATGTGTTTCAGTTCGAAATGGCGTTGTGCCCCTAATTCTTTCACACATTGTTGGCAAAGAATGGGTAATTTGTTGTAGGAAGTAGAGGAATAGTGTACTGATATTGGTACCAGAAGAACGCGCCTCCGTAGGATGAAGAGGAATGTGGCGCGCTACGCCCCCGTCGTATCATGGAGAATCACATTTAGGTAGATATGGACACCAATTGCGTTCGAGAGCGACGTACTTTCTGGGCCATCAGGCACTTACCTATCTTTCACCTACATGATAGGATTTTTTGGTGTGATAACACTTCTAAAAAATTCACCAATTCTGGAGATGGAATGGCCGGCTGAAGGGGTAGGAGGAGGCCGGATTTGTTTCTTTTAACAGCATGTGTGAATGTCCTGAAGGCTTACATACATGTTGTTAAATACATTTTTCTCAGCCTGATAGTCTAGAATATATAGAAGTTTCTCGCACGTTGAGTCGGCAAATGTGTTTTAGTTCGAATTGGCGTTGTGCCCCTAATTCTTTCTCACATTGTGGGCAAAGAATGGGTAATTTCTTGTAGGAAGAAGAGGAATAGTGTACTAATATTGGTACCAGAAGAATGCGCCTCCGTAGGATGAAGAGGAATGTGGCGCGCTACGCCCCAGTCGGATCATGGAGAATCACATTTAGGTAGCTATGGTCACCAATTGCATTCGAGAGCGTCGTACTTTCTGGGCCATCAGGCACTTTCCTATCTTTAACCTACATGATAGGAATTTTTGGTGTGATAACACTTCTAAAAAATGCACCAATTATGGAGATGTAATTGCTGGCTGAAGGGGTAGGAGGAGGCCGGATTTTTTTCTTTTAACAGCATGTGTGAATGTCCTGAAGGCTTACATACATGTTGTTAAATACATTTTTCTCAGCCTGATAGTCCAGAATATACAGAAGTTTGTCGCATGTTCTGTCGGCGAATGTGTTTCAATTCGAAATGGTGTTGTGCCCCTAATTCTTTTTCACATTGTGGGCAAAGAATGGGTAATTTGTTGTAGGAAGAAGAGGAATAGTGTACTAATATTGGTACCAGAAGAAAGCGCCTCCATAGGATGAAGAGGAATGTGGCGCGATACGCCCCAGTCAGATCATGGAGAATCACATTTAGGTAGATATGGACACCAATTGCGTTCGAGAGCGTCGTACATTCTAGGCCATCAGGCACTATCCTATCTTACACCTACATGATAGGAATTTTTGGTGTGATAACACTTCTAAAAAATGCACCAATTCTGGAGATGGAATGGCCGGCTGAAGGGGTAGGAGGAGGCCGGATTTTTTTGTTTTAACAGCATTTGTGAATATCCTGAGGGTTTACATACATGTTGTTAAATAAATTTTTCTCAGCCTGATAGTCCAGAATATATAGAAGTTTGTCGCACGTTGAGTCGGCAAATGTGTTTTAGTTCGAATTGGCGTTGTGCCCCTAATTCTTTCTCACATTGTGGGCAAAGAATGGGTAATTTCTTGTAGGAAGAAGAGGAATAGTGTACTAATATTGGTACCAGAAGAATGCGCCTCCGTAGGATGAAGAGGAATGTGGCGCGCTACGCCCCAGTCGGATCATGGAGAATCACATTTAGGTAGATATGGACACCAATTGCGTTCGAGAGCGTCGTACTTTCTGGGCCATCAGGCACTTTCCTATCTTTCACCTACATGATAGGTATTTTTGGTGTGATAACACTTCTAATAAATGCACCAATTCTGGAGATGGAATGGCCGGCTGAAGGGGTAGGAGGAGGCCGGATTTTTTTCTTTTAACAGCATTTGTGAATATCCTGAGGGTTTACATACATGTTGTTAAATAAATTTTTCTCAGCCTGATAGTCCAGAATATATAGAAGTTTGTTGCACGTTGAGTCGCCAAATGTGTTTTAGTTCGAATTGGCGTTGTGCCCCTAATTCTTTCTCACATTGTGGGCAAAGAATGGGTAATTTGTTGTAGGAAGAAGAGGAATAGTGTACTAATATTGGTACCAGAAGAACGCGCCTCCGTAGGATGAAGAGGAATGTGGCGCGCTACGCCCCAGTCGGATCATGGAGAATCACATTTAGGTAGATATGGACACCAATTGCGTTCGAGAGCGTCGTACTTTCTGGGCCATCAGGCACTTTCCTATCTTTCACCTACATGATAGGAATTTTTGGTGTGATAACACTAATAAAAAAGGCACCAATTCTGGAGATGGAATGGCCGGCTGAAGGGGTAGGAGGAGACCGGATTTTTTTCTTTTAACAGCATGTGTGAATGTCCTGAAGGCTTGCATACATGTTGTTAAATACATTTTTCTCAGCCTGATAGTCCAGAATATATAGAAGTTGGTCGCACGTTGAGTCGGCGAATGTGTTTCAGTTCGAAATGGCGTTGTGCCCCTAATTCTTTCACACATTGTGGGCAAAGAATGGGTAATTTGTTGTAGGAAGTAGAGGAATAGTGTACTAATATTGGTACCAGAAGAACGCGCCTCCGTAGGATGAAGAGGAATGTGGCGCGCTACGTCGGATCATGGAGAATCACATTTAGGTAGATATGGACACCAATTGCGTTCGAGAGCGTTGTACTTTCTGGACCATCAGGCACTATCCTATCTTTCACCTACATGATAGGAATTTTTGATGTGATAACACTTCTAAAAATGCACCAATTCCGGAGATGTAATGGCCGGCTGAAGGGGTAGGAGGAGGCCGGATTTTTTTCTTTTAACAGCATGTGTGAATGTCCTGAAGGCTTACATACATGTTGTTAAATACATTTTACTCAGCCTGATAGTCCAGAATATATAGAAGTTGGTCGCACGTTGAGTCGGCGAATGTGTTTTAGTTCGAATTGGCGTTGTGCCCCTAATTCTTTCTCACATTGTGGGCAAAGAATGGGTAATTTCTTGTAGGAAGAAGAGGAATAGTGTACTAATATTGGTACCAGAAGAACGCGCTTCCGTAGGATGAAGAGGAATGTGGCGCGCTACGCCCCAGTCGGATCATGGAGAATCACATTTAGGTAGATATGGACACCAATTGCGTTCGAGAGCGTCATACTTTCTGGGCCATCAGGCACTTTCCTATCTTTCACCTACATGATAGGAATTTTTGGTGTGATAACACTACTAAAAAAGGCACCAATTCTGGAGATGGAATGGCCGGCTGAAGGGGAAGGAGGAGGCCGTTTTTTTTCTTCTTTTAACAGCATGTGTGAATATCCTGAGGGTTTACATACATGTTGTTAAATAAATTTTTCTCAGCCTGATAGTCCAGAATATATAGAAGTTTGTTGCAGGTTGAGTCGGCAAATGTGTTTTAGTTCGAATTGGCGTTGTGCCCCTAATTCTTTCTCACATTGTGGGCAAAGAATGGGTAATGTCTTGTAGGAAGAAGAGGAATATTGTACTAATATTGGTACCAGAAGAACGCGCCTCCGTAGGATGAAGAGGAATGTGGCACGCTACGCCCCAGTCGGATCATGGAGAATCACATTTAGGTAGACATGGACACCAATTTCGTTCGAGAGCGTCGTACTTTCTGGGCCATCAGGCACTTTCCTATCTTTCACCTACATGATAGGAATTTTTGGTGTGATAACACTTCTAAAAAATGCACCAATTATGGAGATGTAATGGCTGGCTGAAGGGGTAGGAGGAGGCCGGATTTTTTTCTTTTAACAGCATGTGTGAATGTCCTGAAGGCTTACATACATGTTTTTAAATACATTTTTCTCAGCCTGATAGTCCAGAATATATAGAAGTTTGTCTCATGTTAAGTCGGCGAATGTGTTTTAGTTCGAATTGGCGTTGTGCCCTTAATTCTTTCTCATATTGTGGGCAAATAATGGGTCATTTTTCATAGGAAGAAGAGGAATAGTGTACTAATATTGGTACCAGAAGAACACGCCTCCATAGGATGAAGAGGAATGTGGCGCGCTACGCCCCAGTCAGATCATGGAGAATCACATTTAGGTAGATATGGACACCAATTGCGTTCGAGAGCGTCGTACTTTCTGGGCCATCAGGCACTTTCCTATCTTTCACCTACATGATAGGAATTTTTGGTGTGATAACATTTCTAAAAATGCACCAATTCCGGAGATGTAATGGCCGGCTGAAGGGGTAGGAGGAGGCCGGATTTTTTTCTTTTAACAGCATGTGTGAATGTCCTGAAGGCTTACATACATGTTGTTAAATACATTTTACTCAGCCTGATAGTCCAGAATATATAGAAGTTGGTCGCACGTTGAGTCGGCGAATGTGTTTTAGTTCGAATTGGCGTTGTGCCCCTAATTCTTTCTCACATTGTGGGCAAAGAATGGGTAATTTCTTGTAGGAAGAAGAGGAATAGTGTACTAATATTGGTACCAGAAGAACGCGCTTCCGTAGGATGAAGAGGAATGTGGCGCGCTACGCCCCAGTCGGATCATGGAGAATCACATTTAGGTAGATATGGACACCAATTGCGTTCGAGAGCGTCATACTTTCTGGGCCATCAGGCACTTTCCTATCTTTCACCTACATGATAGGAATTTTTGGTGTGATAACACTACTAAAAAAGGCACCAATTCTGGAGATGGAATGGCCGGCTGAAGGGGAAGGAGGAGGCCGTTTTTTTTCTTCTTTTAACAGCATGTGTGAATATCCTGAGGGTTTACATACATGTTGTTAAATAAATTTTTCTCAGCCTGATAGTCCAGAATATATAGAAGTTTGTTGCAGGTTGAGTCGGCAAATGTGTTTTAGTTCGAATTGGCGTTGTGCCCCTAATTCTTTCTCACATTGTGGGCAAAGAATGGGTAATTTCTTGTAGGAAGAAGAGGAATATTGTACTAATATTGGTACCAGAAGAACGCGCCTCCGTAGGATGAAGAGGAATGTGGCACGCTACGCCCCAGTCGGATCATGGAGAATCACATTTAGGTAGATATGGACACCAATTTCGTTCGAGAGCGTCGTACTTTCTGGGCCATCAGGCACTTTCCTATCTTTCACCTACATGATAGGAATTTTTGGTGTGATAACACTTCTAAAAAATGCACCAATTATGGAGATGTAATGGCTGGCTGAAGGGGTAGGAGGAGGCCGGATTTTTTTCTTTTAACAGCATGTGTGAATGTCCTGAAGGCTTACATACATGTTTTTAAATACATTTTTCTCAGCCTGATAGTCCAGAATATATAGAAGTTTGTCTCATGTTAAGTCGGCGAATGTGTTTTAGTTCGAATTGGCGTTGTGCCCCTAATTCTTTCTCATATTGTGGGCAAATAATGGGTCATTTTTCATAGGAAGAAGAGGAATAGTGTACTAATATTGGTACCAGAAGAACACGCCTCCATAGGATGAAGAGGAATGTGGCGCGCTACGCCCCAGTCAGATCATGGAGAATCACATTTAGGTAGATATGGACACCAATTGCGTTCGAGAGCGTCGTACTTTCTGGGCCATCAGGCACTTTCCTATCTTTCACCTACATGATAGGAATTTTTGGTGTGATAACACTTCTAAAAAATGCACCAATTCTGGAGATGGATTGGCCGGCTGAAGGGGTAGGAGGAGGACAGATTTTTTTCTTTTAACAGCATGTGTGAATGTCCTGAAGGCTTACATACATGTTGTTAAATACATTTTTCTCAGCCTGATAGTCCAGAATATACAGAAGTTTGTCGCATGTTCTGTCGGCGAATGTGTTTCAATTCGAAATGGTGTTGTGCCCCTAATTCTTTTTCACATTGTGGGCAAAGAATGGGTAATTTGTTGTAGGAAGAAGAGGAATAGTGTACTAATATTGGTACCAGAAGAAAGCGCCTCCATAGGATGAAGAGGAATGTGGCGCGATACGCCCCAGTCAGATCATGGAGAATCACATTTAGGTAGATATGGACACCAATTGCGTTCGAGAGCGTCGTACATTCTAGGCCATCAGGCACTATCCTATCTTACACCTACATGATAGGAATTTTTGATGTGATAACACTTCTAAAAAAGGCACCAATTCTGGAGATGGATTGTCCGGCTGAAGGGGAAGGAGGAGAGCGTTTTTTTTTTCTTTTAACAGCATGTGTGAATATCCTGAAGGTTTACATACATGTTGTTAAATACATTTTTGTCAGCCTGATAGTCCAGAATATATAGAAGTTTGTTGCATGTTGAGTCGCCAAATGTGTTTTAGTTCGAATTGGCGTTGTGCCCCTAATTCTTTCTCACATTGTGGGCAAAGAATGGGTAATTTGTTGTAAGAAGAAGAGGAATAGTGTACTAATATTGGTACCAGAAGAACGCGCCTCCATAGGATGAAGAGGAATGTGGTGCGCTACGCCCCAGTCGGATCATGGAGAATCACATTTAGGTAGATATGGACACCAATTGCGTTCGAGAGCGTCGTACTTTCTGGGCCGTCAGGCACTTTCCTAACTTTCACCTACATGATAGGAATTTTTGGTGTGATAACACTTCTAAAAAATGCACCAATTCTGGAGATGGAATGGCCGGCTGAAGGGGTAGGAGGAGGCCGGATTTTTTTGTTTTAACAGCATGTGTGAATGTCCTGAAGGCTTACATACATGTTGTTAAATACATTTTTCTCAGCCTGATAGTCCAGAATATATAGAAGTTGGTCGCACGTTGAGTCGGTGAATGTGTTTTAGTTCGAAATGGCGTTGTGACCCTAATTCTTTCTCACATTGTGGGCAAAGAATGGGTAATTTGTTGTAGGAATAAGAGGAATAGTGTACTAATATTGGTACCAGAAGAACGCGCCTCCATAGGATGAAGAGGAATGTGGTGCGCTACGCCCCAGTCAGATCATGGAGAATCACATTTAGGTAGATATGGACACCAATTGCGTTCGAGAGCGTCGTACTTTCTGGGCCATCAGGCACTTTCCTATCTTTCACCTACATGATAGGAATTTTTGGTGTGATAACACTTCTAAAAAATGCACCAATTCTGGAGATGGAATGGCCGGCTGAAGGGGTAGGAGGAGGCCGGATTTGTTTCTTTTAACAGCATGTGTGAATGTCCTGAAGGCTTACATAAATGTTGTTAAATACATTTTTCTCAGCCTGATAGTCTAGAATATATAGAAGTTTGTCGCACGTTGAGTCGGCAAATGTGTTTTAGTTCGAATTGGCGTTGTGCCCCTAATTCTTTCTCACATTGTGGGCAAAGAATGGGTAATTTCTTGTAGGAAGAAGAGGAATAGTGTACTAATATTCGTACCAGAAGAATGCGCCTCCGTAGGATGAAGAGGAATGTGGCGCGCTACGCCCCAGTCGGATCATGGAGAATCACATTTAGGTAGATATGGACACCAATTGCGTTCGAGAGCGTCGTACTTTCTGGGCCATCAGGCACTTTCCTATCTTTCACCTACATGATAGGAATTTTTGGTGTGATAACACTTCTAAAAAATGCACCAATTCTGGAGATGGAATGGCCGGCTGAAGGGGTAGGAGGAGGCCGGATTTTTTTCTTTTAACAGCATTTGTGAATATCCTGAGGGTTTACATACATGTTGTTAAATAAATTTTTCTCAGCCTGATAGTCCAGAATATATAGAAGTTTGTTGCACGTTGAGTCGCCAAATGTGTTTTAGTTCGAATTGGCGTTGTGCCCCTAATTCTTTCTCACATTGTAGGCAAAGAATGGGTAATTTGTTGTAGGAAGAAGAGGAATAGTGTACTAATATTGGTACCAGAAGAACGCACCTCCGTAGGATGAAGAGGAATGTGGCGCGCTACGCCCCAGTCGGATCATGGAGAATCACATTTAGGTAGATATGGACACCAATTGCGTTCGAGAGCGTCGTACTTTCTGGGCCATCAGGCACTTTCCTTTCTTTCACCTACATGATAGGAATTTTTGGTGTGATAACACTAATAAAAAAGGCACCAATTCTGGAGATGGAATGGCCGGCTGAAGGGGTAGGAGGAGGCAGGATTTTTTTCTTTTAACAGCATGTGTGAATGTCCTGAAGGCTTGCATACATGTTGTTAAATACATTTTTCTCAGCCTGATAGTCCAGAATATATAGAAGTTGGTCGCACGTTGAATGTGTTTCAGTTCGAAATGGCGTTGTGCCCCTAATTCTTTCACACATTGTGGGCAAAGAATGGGTAATTTGTTGTAGGAAGTAGAGGAATAGTGTACTAATATTGGTACCAGAAGAACGCGCCTCCGTAGGATGAAGAGGAATGTGGCGCGCTACGCCCCATTCGGATCATGGAGAATCACATTTAGGTAGATATGGACACCAATTGCGTTCGAGAGCGTTGTACTTTCTGGACCATCAGGCACTTTCCTATCTTTCACCTACATGATAGGAATTTTTGGTGTGATAACACTTCTAAAAAATGCACCAATTCTGGAGATGGAATGGCCGGCTGAAGGGGTAGGAGGAGGCCGGATTTTTTTCTTTTAACAGCATGTGTGAATGTCCTGAAGGCTTACATACATGTTGTTAAATACATTTTTCTCAGCCTGATAGTCCAGAATATATAGAAGTTGGTCGCACGTTGAGTCGGCGAATGTGTTTTAGTTCGAATTGGCGTTGTGCCCCTAGTTCTTTCTCACATTGTGGGCAAAGAATGGGTAATTTTTCGTAGGAAGAAGAGGAATAGTGTACTAATATTGGTACCAGAAGAACGCGCCTCCATAGGATGAAGAGGAATGTGGCGCGCTACGCCCCAGTCAGATCATGGAGAATCACATTTAGGTAGATATGGAAATCAATTACGTTCGAGAAATTCGTACTTTCTGGGCCATCAGGCACTATCCTATCTTACACCTACATGATAGGAATTTTTGATGTGATAACACTTCTAAAAAAAGCACCAATTCTGGAGATGGAATGGCCGGCTGAAGGGGAAGGAGGAGGCCGTTTTTTTTCTTCTTTTAACAGCATGTGTGAATATCCTGAGGGTTTACATACATGTTGTTAAATAAATTTTTCTCAGCCTGATAGTCCAGAATATATAGAAGTTTGTTGCAGGTTGAGTCGGCAAATGTGTTTTAGTTCGAATTGGCGTTGTGCCCCTAATTCTTTCTCACATTGTGGGCAAAGAATGGGTAATTTCTTGTAGGAAGAAGAGGAATATTGTACTAATATTGGTACCAGTAGAACGCGCCTCCGTAGGATGAAGAGGAATGTGGCACGCTACGCCCCAGTCGGATCATGGAGAATCACATTTAGGTAGATATGGACACCAATTTCGTTCGAGAGCGTCGTACTTTCTGGGCCATCAGGCACTTTCCTATCTTTCACCTACATGATAGGAATTTTTGGTGTGATAACACTTCTAAAAAATGCACCAATTCTGGAGATGGAATGGCCGGCTGAAGGGGTAGGAGGAGGCCGGATTTGTTTCTTTTAACAGCATGTGTGAATGTCCTGAAGGCTTACATAAATGTTGTTAAATACATTTTTCTCAGCCTGATAGTCTAGAATATATAGAAGTTTGTCGCACGTTGAGTCGGCAAATGTGTTTTAGTTCGAATTGGCGTTGTGCCCCTAATTCTTTCTCACATTGTGGGCAAAGAATGGGTAATTTCTTGTAGGAAGAAGAGGAATAGTGTACTAATATTCGTACCAGAAGAATGCGCCTCCGTAGGATGAAGAGGAATGTGGCGCGCTACGCCCCAGTCGGATCATGGAGAATCACATTTAGGTAGATATGGACACCAATTGCGTTCGAGAGCGTCGTACTTTCTGGGCCATCAGGCACTTTCCTATCTTTCACCTACATGATAGGAATTTTTGGTGTGATAACACTTCTAAAAAATGCACCAATTCTGGAGATGGAATGGCCGGCTGAAGGGGTAGGAGGAGGCCGGATTTTTTTCTTTTAACAGCATTTGTGAATATCCTGAGGGTTTACATACATGTTGTTAAATAAATTTTTCTCAGCCTGATAGTCCAGAATATATAGAAGTTTGTTGCACGTTGAGTCGCCAAATGTGTTTTAGTTCGAATTGGCGTTGTGCCCCTAATTCTTTCTCACATTGTAGGCAAAGAATGGGTAATTTGTTGTAGGAAGAAGAGGAATAGTGTACTAATATTGGTACCAGAAGAACGCACCTCCGTAGGATGAAGAGGAATGTGGCGCGCTACGCCCCAGTCGGATCATGGAGAATCACATTTAGGTAGATATGGACACCAATTGCGTTCGAGAGCGTCGTACTTTCTGGGCCATCAGGCACTTTCCTTTCTTTCACCTACATGATAGGAATTTTTGGTGTGATAACACTAATAAAAAAGGCACCAATTCTGGAGATGGAATGGCCGGCTGAAGGGGTAGGAGGAGGCAGGATTTTTTTCTTTTAACAGCATGTGTGAATGTCCTGAAGGCTTGCATACATGTTGTTAAATACATTTTTCTCAGCCTGATAGTCCAGAATATATAGAAGTTGGTCGCACGTTGAATGTGTTTCAGTTCGAAATGGCGTTGTGCCCCTAATTCTTTCACACATTGTGGGCAAAGAATGGGTAATTTGTTGTAGGAAGTAGAGGAATAGTGTACTAATATTGGTACCAGAAGAACGCGCCTCCGTAGGATGAAGAGGAATGTGGCGCGCTACGCCCCATTCGGATCATGGAGAATCACATTTAGGTAGATATGGACACCAATTGCGTTCGAGAGCGTTGTACTTTCTGGACCATCAGGCACTTTCCTATCTTTCACCTACATGATAGGAATTTTTGGTGTGATAACACTTCTAAAAAATGCACCAATTCTGGAGATGGAATGGCCGGCTGAAGGGGTAGGAGGAGGCCGGATTTTTTTCTTTTAACAGCATGTGTGAATGTCCTGAAGGCTTACATACATGTTGTTAAATACATTTTTCTCAGCCTGATAGTCCAGAATATATAGAAGTTGGTCGCACGTTGAGTCGGCGAATGTGTTTTAGTTCGAATTGGCGTTGTGCCCCTAGTTCTTTCTCACATTGTGGGCAAAGAATGGGTAATTTTTCGTAGGAAGAAGAGGAATAGTGTACTAATATTGGTACCAGAAGAACGCGCCTCCATAGGATGAAGAGGAATGTGGCGCGCTACGCCCCAGTCAGATCATGGAGAATCACATTTAGGTAGATATGGAAATCAATTACGTTCGAGAAATTCGTACTTTCTGGGCCATCAGGCACTATCCTATCTTACACCTACATGATAGGAATTTTTGATGTGATAACACTTCTAAAAAAAGCACCAATTCTGGAGATGGAATGGCCGGCTGAAGGGGAAGGAGGAGGCCGTTTTTTTTCTTCTTTTAACAGCATGTGTGAATATCCTGAGGGTTTACATACATGTTGTTAAATAAATTTTTCTCAGCCTGATAGTCCAGAATATATAGAAGTTTGTTGCAGGTTGAGTCGGCAAATGTGTTTTAGTTCGAATTGGCGTTGTGCCCCTAATTCTTTCTCACATTGTGGGCAAAGAATGGGTAATTTCTTGTAGGAAGAAGAGGAATATTGTACTAATATTGGTACCAGTAGAACGCGCCTCCGTAGGATGAAGAGGAATGTGGCACGCTACGCCCCAGTCGGATCATGGAGAATCACATTTAGGTAGATATGGACACCAATTTCGTTCGAGAGCGTCGTACTTTCTGGGCCATCAGGCACTTTCCTATCTTTCACCTACATGATAGGAATTTTTGGTGTGATAACACTTCTAAAAAATGCACCAATTATGGAGATGGAATGGCTGGCTGAAGGGGTAGGAGGAGGCCGCATTTTTCTCTTTTAACAGCATGTGTGAATGTCCTGAAGGCTTACATACATGTTGTTAAATACATTTTTCTCAGCCTGATAGTCCAGAATATATAGAAGTTTGTCTCATGTTAAGTCGGCGAATGTGTTTTAGTTCGAATTGGCGTTGTGCCCCTAATTCTTTCTCATATTGTGGGCAAATAATGGGTCATTTTTCATAGGAAGAAGAGGAATAGTGTACTAATATTGGTACCAGAAGAACACGCCTCCATAGGATGAAGAGGAATGTGGCGCGCTACGCCCCAGTCAGATCATGGAGAATCACATTTAGGTAGATATGGACACCAATTGCGTTCGAGAGCGTCGTACTTTCTGGGCCGTCAGGCACTTTCCTATCTTTCACCTACATGATAGGAATATTTGGTGTGATAACACTTCTAAAAAATGCACCAATTATGGAGATGGAATGGCTGGCTGAAGGGGTAGGAGGAGGCCGGATTTTTCTCTTTTAACAGCATGTGTGAATGTCCTGAAGGCTTACATACATGTTGTTAAATACATTTTTCTCAGCCTGATAGTCCAGAATATATAGAAGTTTGTCGCACGTTGAGTCGGCGAATGGGTTTTGGTTCGAATTGGCGTTGTGCCCCTAATTCTTTCTCACATTGTGGGCAAAGAATGGGTAATTTGTCGTAGGAAGAAGAGGAATAGTGTACTAATATTGGTACCAGAAGAACGGGCCTCCATAGGATGAAGAGGAAAGTAGCGTGCTACGCCCCCGTCGTATCATGGAGAATCACTTTTAGGTAGATATGGACACCAATTGCGTTCGAGAGCGACGTACTTTCTGGGCCATCAGGCACTTTCCTATCTTTTACCTACATGATAGGAATTTTTGGTGTGATAACACTTCTAAAAAATGCACCAATTCTGGAGATGGAATGGCCGGCTGAAGGGGTAGGAGGAGGCCAGATTTTTTTCTTTTAACAGCATGTGTGAATGTCCTGAAGGCTTACATACATGTTGTTAAATACATTTTTCCCAGCCTGATAGTCCAGAATATATAGAAGTTTGTCGCACGTTGAGTCGGCGAATGTGTTTTAGTTCGAATTGGCGTTGTGCCCCTGATTCTTTCTCACATTGTGGGCAAAGAATGGGTAATTTGTCATTGGAAGAAGAGGAATAGTGTACTAATATTGGTACCAGAAAAATGCGCCTCCGTAGGATGAAGAGGAATGTGGCGCGCTACGCCCCAGTCGGATCATGGAGAATCACATTTAGGTAGATATGGACACCAATTGCGTTCGAGAGCGTCGTACTTTCTGGGCCATCAGGCACTTTCCTATCTTTCACCTACATGATAGGAATTTTTGGTGTGATAACACTTCTAAAAAATGCACCAATTCTGGAGATGGAATTGCCGGCTGAAGGGGTAGGAGGAGGCCGGATTTTTTTCTTTTAACAGCATGTGTGAATGTCCTGAAGGCTTACATACATGTTGTTAAATACATTTTTCTCAGCCTGATAGTCCAGAATATATAGAAGTTGGTCGCACGTTGAGTCGGCGAATGTGTTTTAGTTCGAATTGGCGTTGTGCCCCTAGTTCTTTCTCACATTGTGGGCAAAGAATGGGTAATTTGTCGTAGGAAGAAGAGGAATAGTGTACTAATATTGGTACCAGAAGAACGCGCCTCCATAGGATGAAGAGAAATGTGGCGCGCTACGCCCCAGTCGGATCATGGAGAATCACATTTAGGTAGATATGGACACCAATTGCGTTCGAGAGCGTCGTACTTTCTGGGCCATCAGGCACTTTCCTATCTTTCACCTACATGATAGGAATTTTTGGTGTGATAACACTTCTAAAAAATGCACCAATTATGGAGATGGAATGGCCGGCTGAAGGAGTAGGAGGAGGCCCGATTTTTCTCTTTTAACAGCATGTGTGAATGTCCTGAAGGCTTACATACATGTTGTTAAATACATTTTTCTCAGCCTGATAGTCCAGAATATATAGAAGTTTGTCGCACGTTGAGTCGGCGAATGGGTTTTGGTTCGAATTGGCGTTGTGCCCCTAATTCTTTCTCACATTGTGGGCAAAGAATGGGTAATTTGTTGTAGGAAGAAGAGGAATAGTGTACTAATATTGGTACCAGAAGAACGCGCCTCCGTACGTTGAAGAGGAATGTGGCGCGCTACGCCCCAGTCGGATCATGGAGAATCACATTTAGGTAGATATGGACACCAATTGCGTTCGAGAGCGTTGTACTTTCTGGACCATCAGGCACTATCCTATCTTTCACCTACATGATAGGAATTTTTGATGTGATAACACTTCTAAAAAATGCACCAATTCCGGAGATGGAATGGCCGGCTGAAGGGGTAGGAGGAGGCCGGATTTTTTTCTTTTAACAGCATGTGTGAATGTCCTGAAGGCTTACATACATGTTGTTAAATACATTTTACTCAGCCTGATAGTCCAGAATATAAAGAAGTTTGTCGCACGTTGAGTCGGCGAATGTGTTTTAGTTCGAATTGGCGTTGTGCCCCTTATTCTTTCTCACATTGTGGGCAAAGATTGGGTCATTTGTCATAGGAATAAGAGGAATAGTGTACTAATATTGGTACCAGAAGAACGCGCCTCCATAGGATGAAGAGGAATGTGGCGCGCTACGCCCCAGTCAGATCATGGAGAATCACATATAGGTAGATATGGACACAAATTGCGTTCGAGATCGTCGTACTTTCTGGGCCATCAGGCACTTTCCTATCTTTAACCTACATGATAGGAATTTTTGGTGTGATAACACTTCTTAAAAATGCACCAATTATGGAGATGTAATGGCTGGCTGAAGGGGTAGGAGGAGGCCGGATTTTTTTCTTTTAACAGCATGTGTGAATGTCCTGAAGGCTTACATACATGTTTTTAAATACATTTTTCTCAGCCTGATAGTCCAGAATATATAGAAGTTTGTCTCATGTTAAGTCGGCGAATGTGTTTTAGTTCCAATTGGCGTTGTGCCCCTAATTCTTTCTCATATTGTGGGCAAATAATGGGTCATTTTTCATAGGAAGTAGAGGAATAGTGTACTAATATTGGTACCAGAAGAACACGCCTCCATAGGATGAAGAGGAATGTGGCGCGCTACGCCCCCGTCTTATCATGGAGAATCACATTTAGGTAGATATGGACACCAATTGCGTTCAAGAGCGACGTACATTCTGGGCCATCAGGCACTTTCCTATCTTTCACCTACATGATAGGAATTTTTGGTGTGATAACACTTCTAAAAAATGCACCAATTCTGGAGATGGAATGGCCGGCTGAAGGGGTAGGAGGAGGCCGGATTTGTTTCTTTTAACAGCATGTGTGGATGTCCTGAAGGCTTACATACATGTTGTTAAATACATTTTTCTCAGCCTGATAGTCTAGAATATACAGAAGTTTCTCGCACGTTGTGTCGGCAAATGTGTTTTAGTTCGAATTGGCGTTGTGCCCCTAATTCTTTCTCACATTGTGGGCAAATAATGGGTAATTTCTTGTAGGAAGAAGAGGAATAGTGTACTAATATTGGTACCAGAAGAATGCGCCTCCGTAGGATGAAGAGGAATGTGGCGCGCTACGCCCCAGTCGGATCATGGAGAATCACATTTAGGTAGCTATGGACACCAATTGCGTTCGAGAGCGTCGTACTTTCTGGGCCATCAGGCACTTTCCTATCTTTCACCTACATGATAGGAATTTTTGGTGTGATAACACTTCTAAAAAATGCACCAATTCTGGAGATGGAATGGCCGGCTGAAGGGGTAGGAGGAGGCCGGATTTGTTTCTTTTAACAGCATGTGTGAATGTCCTGAAGGCTTACATAAATGTTGTTAAATACATTTTTCTCAGCCTGATAGTCTAGAATATATAGAAGTTTGTCGCACGTTGAGTCGGCAAATGTGTTTTAGTTCGAATTGGCGTTGTGCCCCTAATTCTTTCTCACATTGTGGGCAAAGAATGGGTAATTTCTTGTAGGAAGAAGAGGAATAGTGTACTAATATTCGTACCAGAAGAATGCGCCTCCGTAGGATGAAGAGGAATGTGGCGCGCTACGCCCCAGTCGGATCATGGAGAATCACATTTAGGTAGATATGGACACCAATTGCGTTCGAGAGCGTCGTACTTTCTGGGCCATCAGGCACTTTCCTATCTTTCACCTACATGATAGGAATTTTTGGTGTGATAACACTTCTAAAAAATGCACCAATTCTGGAGATGGAATGGCCGGCTGAAGGGGTAGGAGGAGGCCGGATTTTTTTCTTTTAACAGCATTTGTGAATATCCTGAGGGTTTACATACATGTTGTTAAATAAATTTTTCTCAGCCTGATAGTCCAGAATATATAGAAGTTTGTTGCACGTTGAGTCGCCAAATGTGTTTTAGTTCGAATTGGCGTTGTGCCCCTAATTCTTTCTCACATTGTAGGCAAAGAATGGGTAATTTGTTGTAGGAAGAAGAGGAATAGTGTACTAATATTGGTACCAGAAGAACGCACCTCCGTAGGATGAAGAGGAATGTGGCGCGCTACGCCCCAGTCGGATCATGGAGAATCACATTTAGGTAGATATGGACACCAATTGCGTTCGAGAGCGTCGTACTTTCTGGGCCATCAGGCACTTTCCTTTCTTTCACCTACATGATAGGAATTTTTGGTGTGATAACACTAATAAAAAAGGCACCAATTCTGGAGATGGAATGGCCGGCTGAAGGGGTAGGAGGAGGCAGGATTTTTTTCTTTTAACAGCATGTGTGAATGTCCTGAAGGCTTGCATACATGTTGTTAAATACATTTTTCTCAGCCTGATAGTCCAGAATATATAGAAGTTGGTCGCACGTTGAATGTGTTTCAGTTCGAAATGGCGTTGTGCCCCTAATTCTTTCACACATTGTGGGCAAAGAATGGGTAATTTGTTGTAGGAAGTAGAGGAATAGTGTACTAATATTGGTACCAGAAGAACGCGCCTCCGTAGGATGAAGAGGAATGTGGCGCGCTACGCCCCATTCGGATCATGGAGAATCACATTTAGGTAGATATGGACACCAATTGCGTTCGAGAGCGTTGTACTTTCTGGACCATCAGGCACTTTCCTATCTTTCACCTACATGATAGGAATTTTTGGTGTGATAACACTTCTAAAAAATGCACCAATTCTGGAGATGGAATGGCCGGCTGAAGGGGTAGGAGGAGGCCGGATTTTTTTCTTTTAACAGCATGTGTGAATGTCCTGAAGGCTTACATACATGTTGTTAAATACATTTTTCTCAGCCTGATAGTCCAGAATATATAGAAGTTGGTCGCACGTTGAGTCGGCGAATGTGTTTTAGTTCGAATTGGCGTTGTGCCCCTAGTTCTTTCTCACATTGTGGGCAAAGAATGGGTAATTTTTCGTAGGAAGAAGAGGAATAGTGTACTAATATTGGTACCAGAAGAACGCGCCTCCATAGGATGAAGAGGAATGTGGCGCGCTACGCCCCAGTCAGATCATGGAGAATCACATTTAGGTAGATATGGAAATCAATTACGTTCGAGAAATTCGTACTTTCTGGGCCATCAGGCACTATCCTATCTTACACCTACATGATAGGAATTTTTGATGTGATAACACTTCTAAAAAAAGCACCAATTCTGGAGATGGAATGGCCGGCTGAAGGGGAAGGAGGAGGCCGTTTTTTTTCTTCTTTTAACAGCATGTGTGAATATCCTGAGGGTTTACATACATGTTGTTAAATAAATTTTTCTCAGCCTGATAGTCCAGAATATATAGAAGTTTGTTGCAGGTTGAGTCGGCAAATGTGTTTTAGTTCGAATTGGCGTTGTGCCCCTAATTCTTTCTCACATTGTGGGCAAAGAATGGGTAATTTCTTGTAGGAAGAAGAGGAATATTGTACTAATATTGGTACCAGTAGAACGCGCCTCCGTAGGATGAAGAGGAATGTGGCACGCTACGCCCCAGTCGGATCATGGAGAATCACATTTAGGTAGATATGGACACCAATTTCGTTCGAGAGCGTCGTACTTTCTGGGCCATCAGGCACTTTCCTATCTTTCACCTACATGATAGGAATTTTTGGTGTGATAACACTTCTAAAAAATGCACCAATTATGGAGATGGAATGGCTGGCTGAAGGGGTAGGAGGAGGCCGGATTTTTCTCTTTTAACAGCATGTGTGAATGTCCTGAAGGCTTACATACATGTTGTTAAATACATTTTTCTCAGCCTGATAGTCCAGAATATATAGAAGTTTGTCTCATGTTAAGTCGGCGAATGTGTTTTAGTTCGAATTGGCGTTGTGCCCCTAATTCTTTCTCATATTGTGGGCAAATAATGGGTCTTTTTTCATAGGAAGAAGAGGAATAGTGTACTAATATTGGTACCAGAAGAACACGCCTCCATAGGATGAAGAGGAATGTGGCGCGCTACGCCCCAGTCAGATCATGGAGAATCACATTTAGGTAGATATGGACACCAATTGCGTTCGAGAGCGTCGTACTTTCTGGGCCATCAGGCACTTTCCTATCTTTCACCTACATGATAGGAATATTTGGTGTGATAACACTTCTAAAAAATGCACCAATTATGGAGATGGAATGGCTGGCTGAAGGGGTAGGAGGAGGCCGGATTTTTCTCTTTTAACAGCATGTGTGAATGTCCTGAAGGCTTACATACATGTTGTTAAATACATTTTTCTCAGCCTGATAGTCCAGAATATATAGAAGTTTGTCGCACGTTGAGTCGGCGAATGGGTTTTGGTTCGAATTGGCGTTGTGCCCCTAATTCTTTCTCACATTGTGGGCAAAGAATGGGTAATTTGTCGTAGGAAGAAGAGGAATAGTGTACTAATATTGGTACCAGAAGAACGGGCCTCCATAGGATGAAGAGGAAAGTAGCGTGCTACGCCCCCGTCGTATCATGGAGAATCACTTTTAGGTAGATATGGACACCAATTGCGTTCGAGAGCGACGTACTTTCTGGGCCATCAGGCACTTTCCTATCTTTTACCTACATGATAGGAATTTTTGGTGTGATAACACTTCTAAAAAATGCACCAATTCTGGAGATGGAATGGCCGGCTGAAGGGGTAGGAGGAGGCCAGATTTTTTTCTTTTAACAGCATGTGTGAATGTCCTGAAGGCTTACATACATGTTGTTAAATACATTTTTCCCAGCCTGATAGTCCAGAATATATAGAAGTTTGTCGCACGTTGAGTCGGCGAATGTGTTTTAGTTCGAATTGGCGTTGTGCCCCTGATTCTTTCTCACATTGTGGGCAAAGAATGGGTAATTTGTCATTGGAAGAAGAGGAATAGTGTACTAATATTGGTACCAGAAAAATGCGCCTCCGTAGGATGAAGAGGAATGTGGCGCGCTACGCCCCAGTCGGATCATGGAGAATCACATTTAGGTAGATATGGACACCAATTGCGTTCGAGAGCGTCGTACTTTCTGGGCCATCAGGCACTTTCCTATCTTTCACCTACATGATAGGAATTTTTGGTGTGATAACACTTCTAAAAAATGCACCAATTCTGGAGATGGAATTGCCGGCTGAAGGGGTAGGAGGAGGCCGGATTTTTTTCTTTTAACAGCATGTGTGAATGTCCTGAAGGCTTACATACATGTTGTTAAATACATTTTTCTCAGCCTGATAGTCCAGAATATATAGAAGTTGGTCGCACGTTGAGTCGGCGAATGTGTTTTAGTTCGAATTGGCGTTGTGCCCCTAGTTCTTTCTCACATTGTGGGCAAAGAATGGGTAATTTGTCGTAGGAAGAAGAGGAATAGTGTACTAATATTGGTACCAGAAGAACGCGCCTCCATAGGATGAAGAGAAATGTGGCGCGCTACGCCCCAGTCGGATCATGGAGAATCACATTTAGGTAGATATGGACACCAATTGCGTTCGAGAGCGTCGTACTTTCTGGGCCATCAGGCACTTTCCTATCTTTCACCTACATGATAGGAATTTTTGGTGTGATAACACTTCTAAAAAATGCACCAATTATGGAGATGGAATGGCCGGCTGAAGGAGTAGGAGGAGGCCCGATTTTTCTCTTTTAACAGCATGTGTGAATGTCCTGAAGGCTTACATACATGTTGTTAAATACATTTTTCTCAGCCTGATAGTCCAGAATATATAGAAGTTTGTCGCACGTTGAGTCGGCGAATGGGTTTTGGTTCGAATTGGCGTTGTGCCCCTAATTCTTTCTCACATTGTGGGCAAAGAATGGGTAATTTGTTGTAGGAAGAAGAGGAATAGTGTACTAATATTGGTACCAGAAGAACGCGCCTCCGTACGTTGAAGAGGAATGTGGCGCGCTACGCCCCAGTCGGATCATGGAGAATCACATTTAGGTAGATATGGACACCAATTGCGTTCGAGAGCGTTGTACTTTCTGGACCATCAGGCACTATCCTATCTTTCACCTACATGATAGGAATTTTTGATGTGATAACACTTCTAAAAAATGCACCAATTCCGGAGATGGAATGGCCGGCTGAAGGGGTAGGAGGAGGCCGGATTTTTTTCTTTTAACAGCATGTGTGAATGTCCTGAAGGCTTACATACATGTTGTTAAATACATTTTACTCAGCCTGATAGTCCAGAATATAAAGAAGTTTGTCGCACGTTGAGTCGGCGAATGTGTTTTAGTTCGAATTGGCGTTGTGCCCCTTATTCTTTCTCACATTGTGGGCAAAGATTGGGTAATTTGTCATAGGAATAAGAGGAATAGTGTACTAATATTGGTACCAGAAGAACGCGCCTCCATAGGATGAAGAGGAATGTGGCGCGCTACGCCCCAGTCAGATCATGGAGAATCACATATAGGTAGATATGGACACAAATTGCGTTCGAGATCGTCGTACTTTCTGGGCCATCAGGCACTTTCCTATCTTTAACCTACATGATAGGAATTTTTGGTGTGATAACACTTCTTAAAAATGCACCAATTATGGAGATGTAATGGCTGGCTGAAGGGGTAGGAGGAGGCCGGATTTTTTTCTTTTAACAGCATGTGTGAATGTCCTGAAGGCTTACATACATGTTTTTAAATACATTTTTCTCAGCCTGATAGTCCAGAATATATAGAAGTTTGTCTCATGTTAAGTCGGCGAATGTGTTTTAGTTCCAATTGGCGTTGTGCCCCTAATTCTTTCTCATATTGTGGGCAAATAATGGGTCATTTTTCATAGGAAGTAGAGGAATAGTGTACTAATATTGGTACCAGAAGAACACGCCTCCATAGGATGAAGAGGAATGTGGCGCGCTACGCCCCCGTCTTATCATGGAGAATCACATTTAGGTAGATATGGACACCAATTGCGTTCAAGAGCGACGTACATTCTGGGCCATCAGGCACTTTCCTATCTTTCACCTACATGATAGGAATTTTTGGTGTGATAACACTTCTAAAAAATGCACCAATTCTGGAGATGGAATGGCCGGCTGAAGGGGTAGGAGGAGGCCGGATTTGTTTCTTTTAACAGCATGTGTGGATGTCCTGAAGGCTTACATACATGTTGTTAAATACATTTTACTCAGCCTGATAGTCCAGAATATATAGAAGTTGGTCGCACGTTGAGTCGGCGAATGTGTTTTAGTTCGAATTGGCGTTGTGCCCCTAATTCTTTCTCACATTGTGGGCAAAGAATGGGTAATTTCTTGTAGGAAGAAGAGGAATAGTGTACTAATATTGGTACCAGAAGAACGCGCTTCCGTAGGATGAAGAGGAATGTGGCGCGCTACGCCCCAGTCGGATCATGGAGAATCACATTTAGGTAGATATGGACACCAATTGCGTTCGAGAGCGTCATACTTTCTGGGCCATCAGGCACTTTCCTATCTTTCACCTACATGATAGGAATTTTTGGTGTGATAACACTACTAAAAAAGGCACCAATTCTGGAGATGGAATGGCCGGCTGAAGGGGAAGGAGGAGGCCGTTTTTTTTCTTCTTTTAACAGCATGTGTGAATATCCTGAGGGTTTACATACATGTTGTTAAATAAATTTTTCTCAGCCTGATAGTCCAGAATATATAGAAGTTTGTTGCAGGTTGAGTCGGCAAATGTGTTTTAGTTCGAATTGGCGTTGTGCCCCTAATTCTTTCTCACATTGTGGGCAAAGAATGGGTAATTTCTTGTAGGAAGAAGAGGAATATTGTACTAATATTGGTACCAGAAGAACGCGCCTCCGTAGGATGAAGAGGAATGTGGCACGCTACGCCCCAGTCGGATCATGGAGAATCACATTTAGGTAGATATGGACACCAATTTCGTTCGAGAGCGTCGTACTTTCTGGGCCATCAGGCACTTTCCTATCTTTCACCTACATGATAGGAATTTTTGGTGTGATAACACTTCTAAAAAATGCACCAATTATGGAGATGTAATGGCTGGCTGAAGGGGTAGGAGGAGGCCGGATTTTTTTCTTTTAACAGCATGTGTGAATGTCCTGAAGGCTTACATACATGTTTTTAAATACATTTTTCTCAGCCTGATAGTCCAGAATATATAGAAGTTTGTCTCATGTTAAGTCGGCGAATGTGTTTTAGTTCGAATTGGCGTTGTGCCCCTAATTCTTTCTCATATTGTGGGCAAATAATGGGTCATTTTTCATAGGAAGAAGAGGAATAGTGTACTAATATTGGTACCAGAAGAACACGCCTCCATAGGATGAAGAGGAATGTGGCGCGCTACGCCACAGTCAGATCATGGAGAATCACATTTAGGTAGATATGGACACCAATTGCGTTCGAGAGCGTCGTACTTTCTGGGCCATCAGGCACTTTCCTATCTTTCACCTACATGATAGGAATTTTTGGTGTGATAACACTTCTAAAAAATGCACCAATTCTGGAGATGGATTGGCCGGCTGAAGGGGTAGGAGGAGGACAGATTTTTTTCTTTTAACAGCATGTGTGAATGTCCTGAAGGCTTACATACATGTTGTTAAATACATTTTTCTTAGCCTGATAGTCCAGAATATACAGAAGTTTGTCGCATGTTCTGTCGGCGAATGTGTTTCAATTCGAAATGGTGTTGTGCCCCTAATTCTTTTTCACATTGTGGGCAAAGAATGGGTAATTTGTTGTAGGAAGAAGAGGAATAGTGTACTAATATTGGTACCAGAAGAAAGCGCCTCCATAGGATGAAGAGGAATGTGGCGCGATACGCCCCAGTCAGATCATGGAGAATCACATTTAGGTAGATATGGACACCAATTGCGTTCGAGAGCGTCGTACATTCTAGGCCATCAGGCACTATCCTATCTTACACCTACATGATAGGAATTTTTGATGTGATAACACTTCTAAAAAAGGCACCAATTCTGGAGATGGATTGTCCGGCTGAAGGGGAAGGAGGAGAGCGTTTTTTTTTTCTTTTAACAGCATGTGTGAATATCCTGAAGGTTTACATACATGTTGTTAAATACATTTTTGTCAGCCTGATAGTCCAGAATATATAGAAGTTTGTTGCATGTTGAGTCGCCAAATGTGTTTTAGTTCGAATTGGCGTTGTGCCCCTAATTCTTTCTCACATTGTGGGCAAAGAATGGGTAATTTGTTGTAAGAAGAAGAGGAATAGTGTACTAATATTGGTACCAGAAGAACGCGCCTCCATAGGATGAAGAGGAATGTGGTGCGCTACGCCCCAGTCGGATCATGGAGAATCACATTTAGGTAGATATGGACACCAATTGCGTTCGAGAGCGTCGTACTTTCTGGGCCGTCAGGCACTTTCCTAACTTTCACCTACATGATAGGAATTTTTGGTGTGATAACACTTCTAAAAAATGCACCAATTCTGGAGATGGAATGGCCGGCTGAAGGGGTAGGAGGAGGCCGGATTTTTTTGTTTTAACAGCATGTGTGAATGTCCTGAAGGCTTACATACATGTTGTTAAATACATTTTTCTCAGCCTGATAGTCCAGAATATATAGAAGTTGGTCGCACGTTGAGTCGGTGAATGTGTTTTAGTTCGAAATGGCGTTGTGACCCTAATTCTTTCTCACATTGTGGGCAAAGAATGGGTAATTTGTTGTAGGAATAAGAGGAATAGTGTACTAATATTGGTACCAGAAGAACGCGCCTCCATAGGATGAAGAGGAATGTGGTGCGCTACGCCCCAGTCAGATCATGGAGAATCACATTTAGGTAGATATGGACACCAATTGCGTTCGAGAGCGTCGTACTTTCTGGGCCATCAGGCACTTTCCTATCTTTCACCTACATGATAGGAATTTTTGGTGTGATAACACTTCTAAAAAATGCACCAATTCTGGAGATGGAATGGCCGGCTGAAGGGGTAGGAGGAGGCCGGATTTGTTTCTTTTAACAGCATGTGTGAATGTCCTGAAGGCTTACATAAATGTTGTTAAATACATTTTTCTCAGCCTGATAGTCTAGAATATATAGAAGTTTGTCGCACGTTGAGTCGGCAAATGTGTTTTAGTTCGAATTGGCGTTGTGCCCCTAATTCTTTCTCACATTGTGGGCAAAGAATGGGTAATTTCTTGTAGGAAGAAGAGGAATAGTGTACTAATATTCGTACCAGAAGAATGCGCCTCCGTAGGATGAAGAGGAATGTGGCGCGCTACGCCCCAGTCGGATCATGGAGAATCACATTTAGGTAGATATGGACACCAATTGCGTTCGAGAGCGTCGTACTTTCTGGGCCATCAGGCACTTTCCTATCTTTCACCTACATGATAGGAATTTTTGGTGTGATAACACTTCTAAAAAATGCACCAATTCTGGAGATGGAATGGCCGGCTGAAGGGGTAGGAGGAGGCCGGATTTTTTTCTTTTAACAGCATTTGTGAATATCCTGAGGGTTTACATACATGTTGTTAAATAAATTTTTCTCAGCCTGATAGTCCAGAATATATAGAAGTTTGTTGCACGTTGAGTCGCCAAATGTGTTTTAGTTCGAATTGGCGTTGTGCCCCTAATTCTTTCTCACATTGTAGGCAAAGAATGGGTAATTTGTTGTAGGAAGAAGAGGAATAGTGTACTAATATTGGTACCAGAAGAACGCACCTCCGTAGGATGAAGAGGAATGTGGCGCGCTACGCCCCAGTCGGATCATGGAGAATCACATTTAGGTAGATATGGACACCAATTGCGTTCGAGAGCGTCGTACTTTCTGGGCCATCAGGCACTTTCCTTTCTTTCACCTACATGATAGGAATTTTTGGTGTGATAACACTAATAAAAAAGGCACCAATTCTGGAGATGGAATGGCCGGCTGAAGGGGTAGGAGGAGGCAGGATTTTTTTCTTTTAACAGCATGTGTGAATGTCCTGAAGGCTTGCATACATGTTGTTAAATACATTTTTCTCAGCCTGATAGTCCAGAATATATAGAAGTTGGTCGCACGTTGAATGTGTTTCAGTTCGAAATGGCGTTGTGCCCCTAATTCTTTCACACATTGTGGGCAAAGAATGGGTAATTTGTTGTAGGAAGTAGAGGAATAGTGTACTAATATTGGTACCAGAAGAACGCGCCTCCGTAGGATGAAGAGGAATGTGGCGCGCTACGCCCCATTCGGATCATGGAGAATCACATTTAGGTAGATATGGACACCAATTGCGTTCGAGAGCGTTGTACTTTCTGGACCATCAGGCACTTTCCTATCTTTCACCTACATGATAGGAATTTTTGGTGTGATAACACTTCTAAAAAATGCACCAATTCTGGAGATGGAATGGCCGGCTGAAGGGGTAGGAGGAGGCCGGATTTTTTTCTTTTAACAGCATGTGTGAATGTCCTGAAGGCTTACATACATGTTGTTAAATACATTTTTCTCAGCCTGATAGTCCAGAATATATAGAAGTTGGTCGCACGTTGAGTCGGCGAATGTGTTTTAGTTCGAATTGGCGTTGTGCCCCTAGTTCTTTCTCACATTGTGGGCAAAGAATGGGTAATTTTTCGTAGGAAGAAGAGGAATAGTGTACTAATATTGGTACCAGAAGAACGCGCCTCCATAGGATGAAGAGGAATGTGGCGCGCTACGCCCCAGTCAGATCATGGAGAATCACATTTAGGTAGATATGGAAATCAATTACGTTCGAGAAATTCGTACTTTCTGGGCCATCAGGCACTATCCTATCTTACACCTACATGATAGGAATTTTTGATGTGATAACACTTCTAAAAAAAGCACCAATTCTGGAGATGGAATGGCCGGCTGAAGGGGAAGGAGGAGGCCGTTTTTTTTCTTCTTTTAACAGCATGTGTGAATATCCTGAGGGTTTACATACATGTTGTTAAATAAATTTTTCTCAGCCTGATAGTCCAGAATATATAGAAGTTTGTTGCAGGTTGAGTCGGCAAATGTGTTTTAGTTCGAATTGGCGTTGTGCCCCTAATTCTTTCTCACATTGTGGGCAAAGAATGGGTAATTTCTTGTAGGAAGAAGAGGAATATTGTACTAATATTGGTACCAGTAGAACGCGCCTCCGTAGGATGAAGAGGAATGTGGCACGCTACGCCCCAGTCGGATCATGGAGAATCACATTTAGGTAGATATGGACACCAATTTCGTTCGAGAGCGTCGTACTTTCTGGGCCATCAGGCACTTTCCTATCTTTCACCTACATGATAGGAATTTTTGGTGTGATAACACTTCTAAAAAATGCACCAATTATGGAGATGGAATGGCTGGCTGAAGGGGTAGGAGGAGGCCGGATTTTTCTCTTTTAACAGCATGTGTGAATGTCCTGAAGGCTTACATACATGTTGTTAAATACATTTTTCTCAGCCTGATAGTCCAGAATATATAGAAGTTTGTCTCATGTTAAGTCGGCGAATGTGTTTTAGTTCGAATTGGCGTTGTGCCCCTAATTCTTTCTCATATTGTGGGCAAATAATGGGTCATTTTTCATAGGAAGAAGAGGAATAGTGTACTAATATTGGTACCAGAAGAACACGCCTCCATAGGATGAAGAGGAATGTGGCGCGCTACGCCCCAGTCAGATCATGGAGAATCACATTTAGGTAGATATGGACACCAATTGCGTTCGAGAGCGTCGTACTTTCTGGGCCATCAGGCACTTTCCTATCTTTCACCTACATGATAGGAATATTTGGTGTGATAACACTTCTAAAAAATGCACCAATTATGGAGATGGAATGGCTGGCTGAAGGGGTAGGAGGAGGCCGGATTTTTCTCTTTTAACAGCATGTGTGAATGTCCTGAAGGCTTACATACATGTTGTTAAATACATTTTTCTCAGCCTGATAGTCCAGAATATATAGAAGTTTGTCGCACGTTGAGTCGGCGAATGGGTTTTGGTTCGAATTGGCGTTGTGCCCCTAATTCTTTCTCACATTGTGGGCAAAGAATGGGTAATTTGTCGTAGGAAGAAGAGGAATAGTGTACTAATATTGGTACCAGAAGAACGGGCCTCCATAGGATGAAGAGGAAAGTAGCGTGCTACGCCCCCGTCGTATCATGGAGAATCACTTTTAGGTAGATATGGACACCAATTGCGTTCGAGAGCGACGTACTTTCTGGGCCATCAGGCACTTTCCTATCTTTTACCTACATGATAGGAATTTTTGGTGTGATAACACTTCTAAAAAATGCACCAATTCTGGAGATGGAATGGCCGGCTGAAGGGGTAGGAGGAGGCCAGATTTTTTTCTTTTAACAGCATGTGTGAATGTCCTGAAGGCTTACATACATGTTGTTAAATACATTTTTCCCAGCCTGATAGTCCAGAATATATAGAAGTTTGTCGCACGTTGAGTCGGCGAATGTGTTTTAGTTCGAATTGGCGTTGTGCCCCTGATTCTTTCTCACATTGTGGGCAAAGAATGGGTAATTTGTCATTGGAAGAAGAGGAATAGTGTACTAATATTGGTACCAGAAAAATGCACCTCCGTAGGATGAAGAGGAATGTGGCGCGCTACGCCCCAGTCGGATCATGGAGAATCACATTTAGGTAGATATGGACACCAATTGCGTTCGAGAGCGTCGTACTTTCTGGGCCATCAGGCACTTTCCTATCTTTCACCTACATGATAGGAATTTTTGGTGTGATAACACTTCTAAAAAATGCACCAATTCTGGAGATGGAATTGCCGGCTGAAGGGGTAGGAGGAGGCCGGATTTTTTTCTTTTAACAGCATGTGTGAATGTCCTGAAGGCTTACATACATGTTGTTAAATACATTTTTCTCAGCCTGATAGTCCAGAATATATAGAAGTTGGTCGCACGTTGAGTCGGCGAATGTGTTTTAGTTCGAATTGGCGTTGTGCCCCTAGTTCTTTCTCACATTGTGGGCAAAGAATGGGTAATTTGTCGTAGGAAGAAGAGGAATAGTGTACTAATATTGGTACCAGAAGAACGCGCCTCCATAGGATGAAGAGAAATGTGGCGCGCTACGCCCCAGTCGGATCATGGAGAATCACATTTAGGTAGATATGGACACCAATTGCGTTCGAGAGCGTCGTACTTTCTGGGCCATCAGGCACTTTCCTATCTTTCACCTACATGATAGGAATTTTTGGTGTGATAACACTTCTAAAAAATGCACCAATTATGGAGATGGAATGGCCGGCTGAAGGAGTAGGAGGAGGCCCGATTTTTCTCTTTTAACAGCATGTGTGAATGTCCTGAAGGCTTACATACATGTTGTTAAATACATTTTTCTCAGCCTGATAGTCCAGAATATATAGAAGTTTGTCGCACGTTGAGTCGGCGAATGGGTTTTGGTTCGAATTGGCGTTGTGCCCCTAATTCTTTCTCACATTGTGGGCAAAGAATGGGTAATTTGTTGTAGGAAGAAGAGGAATAGTGTACTAATATTGGTACCAGAAGAACGCGCCTCCGTACGTTGAAGAGGAATGTGGCGCGCTACGCCCCAGTCGGATCATGGAGAATCACATTTAGGTAGATATGGACACCAATTGCGTTCGAGAGCGTTGTACTTTCTGGACCATCAGGCACTATCCTATCTTTCACCTACATGATAGGAATTTTTGATGTGATAACACTTCTAAAAAATGCACCAATTCCGGAGATGGAATGGCCGGCTGAAGGGGTAGGAGGAGGCCGGATTTTTTTCTTTTAACAGCATGTGTGAATGTCCTGAAGGCTTACATACATGTTGTTAAATACATTTTACTCAGCCTGATAGTCCAGAATATAAAGAAGTTTGTCGCACGTTGAGTCGGCGAATGTGTTTTAGTTCGAATTGGCGTTGTGCCCCTTATTCTTTCTCACATTGTGGGCAAAGATTGGGTAATTTGTCATAGGAATAAGAGGAATAGTGTACTAATATTGGTACCAGAAGAACGCGCCTCCATAGGATGAAGAGGAATGTGGCGCGCTACGCCCCAGTCAGATCATGGAGAATCACATATAGGTAGATATGGACACAAATTGCGTTCGAGATCGTCGTACTTTCTGGGCCATCAGGCACTTTCCTATCTTTCACCTACATGATAGGAATTTTTGGTGTGATAACACTTCTAAAAAATGCACCAATTATGGAGATGGAATGGCCGGCTGAAGGAGTAGGAGGAGGCCCGATTTTTCTCTTTTAACAGCATGTGTGAATGTCCTGAAGGCTTACATACATGTTGTTAAATACATTTTTCTCAGCCTGATAGTCCAGAATATATAGAAGTTTGTCGCACGTTGAGTCGGCGAATGGGTTTTGGTTCGAATTGGCGTTGTGCCCCTAATTCTTTCTCACATTGTGGGCAAAGAATGGGTAATTTGTTGTAGGAAGAAGAGGAATAGTGTACTAATATTGGTACCAGAAGAACGCGCCTCCGTACGTTGAAGAGGAATGTGGCGCGCTACGCCCCAGTCGGATCATGGAGAATCACATTTAGGTAGATATGGACACCAATTGCGTTCGAGAGCGTTGTACTTTCTGGACCATCAGGCACTATCCTATCTTTCACCTACATGATAGGAATTTTTGATGTGATAACACTTCTAAAAAATGCACCAATTCCGGAGATGGAATGGCCGGCTGAAGGGGTAGGAGGAGGCCGGATTTTTTTCTTTTAACAGCATGTGTGAATGTCCTGAAGGCTTACATACATGTTGTTAAATACATTTTACTCAGCCTGATAGTCCAGAATATAAAGAAGTTTGTCGCACGTTGAGTCGGCGAATGTGTTTTAGTTCGAATTGGCGTTGTGCCCCTTATTCTTTCTCACATTGTGGGCAAAGATTGGGTAATTTGTCATAGGAATAAGAGGAATAGTGTACTAATATTGGTACCAGAAGAACGCGCCTCCATAGGATGAAGAGGAATGTGGCGCGCTACGCCCCAGTCAGATCATGGAGAATCACATATAGGTAGATATGGACACAAATTGCGTTCGAGATCGTCGTACTTTCTGGGCCATCAGGCACTTTCCTATCTTTAACCTACATGATAGGAATTTTTGGTGTGATAACACTTCTTAAAAATGCACCAATTATGGAGATGTAATGGCTGGCTGAAGGGGTAGGAGGAGGCCGGATTTTTTTCTTTTAACAGCATGTGTGAATGTCCTGAAGGCTTACATACATGTTTTTAAATACATTTTTCTCAGCCTGATAGTCCAGAATATATAGAAGTTTGTCTCATGTTAAGTCGGCGAATGTGTTTTAGTTCCAATTGGCGTTGTGCCCCTAATTCTTTCTCATATTGTGGGCAAATAATGGGTCATTTTTCATAGGAAGTAGAGGAATAGTGTACTAATATTGGTACCAGAAGAACACGCCTCCATAGGATGAAGAGGAATGTGGCGCGCTACGCCCCCGTCTTATCATGGAGAATCACATTTAGGTAGATATGGACACCAATTGCGTTCAAGAGCGACGTACATTCTGGGCCATCAGGCACTTTCCTATCTTTCACCTACATGATAGGAATTTTTGGTGTGATAACACTTCTAAAAAATGCACCAATTCTGGAGATGGAATGGCCGGCTGAAGGGGTAGGAGGAGGCCGGATTTGTTTCTTTTAACAGCATGTGTGGATGTCCTGAAGGCTTACATACATGTTGTTAAATACATTTTTCTCAGCCTGATAGTCTAGAATATACAGAAGTTTCTCGCACGTTGTGTCGGCAAATGTGTTTTAGTTCGAATTGGCGTTGTGCCCCTAATTCTTTCTCACATTGTGGGCAAATAATGGGTAATTTCTTGTAGGAAGAAGAGGAATAGTGTACTAATATTGGTACCAGAAGAATGCGCCTCCGTAGGATGAAGAGGAATGTGGCGCGCTACGCCCCAGTCGGATCATGGAGAATCACATTTAGGTAGCTATGGACACCAATTGCGTTCGAGAGCGTCGTACTTTCTGGGCCATCAGGCACTTTCCTATCTTTCACCTACATGATAGGAATTTTTGGTGTGATAACACTTCTAAAAAATGCACCAATTCTGGAGATGGAATGGCCGGCTGAAGGGGTAGGAGGAGGCCGGATTTGTTTCTTTTAACAGCATGTGTGAATGTCCTGAAGGCTTACATAAATGTTGTTAAATACATTTTTCTCAGCCTGATAGTCTAGAATATATAGAAGTTTGTCGCACGTTGAGTCGGCAAATGTGTTTTAGTTCGAATTGGCGTTGTGCCCCTAATTCTTTCTCACATTGTGGGCAAAGAATGGGTAATTTCTTGTAGGAAGAAGAGGAATAGTGTACTAATATTCGTACCAGAAGAATGCGCCTCCGTAGGATGAAGAGGAATGTGGCGCGCTACGCCCCAGTCGGATCATGGAGAATCACATTTAGGTAGATATGGACACCAATTGCGTTCGAGAGCGTCGTACTTTCTGGGCCATCAGGCACTTTCCTATCTTTCACCTACATGATAGGAATTTTTGGTGTGATAACACTTCTAAAAAATGCACCAATTCTGGAGATGGAATGGCCGGCTGAAGGGGTAGGAGGAGGCCGGATTTTTTTCTTTTAACAGCATTTGTGAATATCCTGAGGGTTTACATACATGTTGTTAAATAAATTTTTCTCAGCCTGATAGTCCAGAATATATAGAAGTTTGTTGCACGTTGAGTCGCCAAATGTGTTTTAGTTCGAATTGGCGTTGTGCCCCTAATTCTTTCTCACATTGTAGGCAAAGAATGGGTAATTTGTTGTAGGAAGAAGAGGAATAGTGTACTAATATTGGTACCAGAAGAACGCACCTCCGTAGGATGAAGAGGAATGTGGCGCGCTACGCCCCAGTCGGATCATGGAGAATCACATTTAGGTAGATATGGACACCAATTGCGTTCGAGAGCGTCGTACTTTCTGGGCCATCAGGCACTTTCCTTTCTTTCACCTACATGATAGGAATTTTTGGTGTGATAACACTAATAAAAAAGGCACCAATTCTGGAGATGGAATGGCCGGCTGAAGGGGTAGGAGGAGGCAGGATTTTTTTCTTTTAACAGCATGTGTGAATGTCCTGAAGGCTTGCATACATGTTGTTAAATACATTTTTCTCAGCCTGATAGTCCAGAATATATAGAAGTTGGTCGCACGTTGAATGTGTTTCAGTTCGAAATGGCGTTGTGCCCCTAATTCTTTCACACATTGTGGGCAAAGAATGGGTAATTTGTTGTAGGAAGTAGAGGAATAGTGTACTAATATTGGTACCAGAAGAACGCGCCTCCGTAGGATGAAGAGGAATGTGGCGCGCTACGCCCCATTCGGATCATGGAGAATCACATTTAGGTAGATATGGACACCAATTGCGTTCGAGAGCGTTGTACTTTCTGGACCATCAGGCACTTTCCTATCTTTCACCTACATGATAGGAATTTTTGGTGTGATAACACTTCTAAAAAATGCACCAATTCTGGAGATGGAATGGCCGGCTGAAGGGGTAGGAGGAGGCCGGATTTTTTTCTTTTAACAGCATGTGTGAATGTCCTGAAGGCTTACATACATGTTGTTAAATACATTTTTCTCAGCCTGATAGTCCAGAATATATAGAAGTTGGTCGCACGTTGAGTCGGCGAATGTGTTTTAGTTCGAATTGGCGTTGTGCCCCTAGTTCTTTCTCACATTGTGGGCAAAGAATGGGTAATTTTTCGTAGGAAGAAGAGGAATAGTGTACTAATATTGGTACCAGAAGAACGCGCCTCCATAGGATGAAGAGGAATGTGGCGCGCTACGCCCCAGTCAGATCATGGAGAATCACATTTAGGTAGATATGGAAATCAATTACGTTCGAGAAATTCGTACTTTCTGGGCCATCAGGCACTATCCTATCTTACACCTACATGATAGGAATTTTTGATGTGATAACACTTCTAAAAAAAGCACCAATTCTGGAGATGGAATGGCCGGCTGAAGGGGAAGGAGGAGGCCGTTTTTTTTCTTCTTTTAACAGCATGTGTGAATATCCTGAGGGTTTACATACATGTTGTTAAATAAATTTTTCTCAGCCTGATAGTCCAGAATATATAGAAGTTTGTTGCAGGTTGAGTCGGCAAATGTGTTTTAGTTCGAATTGGCGTTGTGCCCCTAATTCTTTCTCACATTGTGGGCAAAGAATGGGTAATTTCTTGTAGGAAGAAGAGGAATATTGTACTAATATTGGTACCAGTAGAACGCGCCTCCGTAGGATGAAGAGGAATGTGGCGCGCTACGCCCCAGTCAGATCATGGAGAATCACATTTAGGTAGATATGGTCACCAATTGCGTTTGAAAGCGTCGTACTTTCTGGGCCATCAGGCACTTTCCTATCTTTCACCTACATGATAGGAATTTTTGGTGTGATAACACTTCTAAAAAATGCACCAATTCTGGAGATGGAATGGCCGGCTGAAGGGGTAGGAGGAGGCCGGATTTTTTTCTTTTAACAGCATGTGTGAATGTCCTGAAGGCTTACATACATGTTGTTAAATAAATTTTTCTCAGCCTGATAGTCCAGAATATATAGAAGTTTGTCTCATGTTAAGTCGGCGAATGTGTTTTAGTTCGAATTGGCGTTGTGCCCCTAATTCTTTCTCATATTGTGGGCAAATAATGGGTCATTTTTCATAGGAAGAAGAGGAATAGTGTACTAATATTGGTACCAGAAGAACACGCCTCCATATGATGAAGAGGAATGTGGCGCGCTACGCCCCAGTCAGATCATGGAGAATCACATTTAGGTAGATATGGACACCAATTGCGTTCGAGAGCGTTGTACTTTCTGGACCATCAGGCACTATCCTATCTTTCACCTACATGATAGGAATTTTTGATGTGATAACACTTCTAAAAAATACACCAATTCTGGAGATGGAATGGCCGGCTGAAGGGGTAGGAGGAGGCCGGATTTTTTTCTTTTAACAGCATGTGTGAATGTCCTGAAGGCTTACAAATATGTTGTTAAATACATTTTTCTCAGCCTGATAGTCCAGAATATAAAGAAGTTTGTCGCAGGTTGAGTCGGCGAATGTGTTTTAGTTCGAATTGGCGTTGTGCCCCTAGTTCTTTCTCACATTGTGGGCAAAGAATAGGTAATTTGTCGTAGGAAGAAGAGGAATAGTGTACTAATATTGGTACCAGAAGAACGAGCCTCCATAGGATGAAGAGGAATGTGCCGCGCTACGCCCCAGTCAGATCATGGAGAATCACATTTAGGTAGATATGGACACCAATTGCGTTCGAGAGCTTCGTACTTTCTGGGCCATCAGGCACTATCCTATCTTACACCTACATGATAGGAATTTTTGATGTGATAACACTTCTAAAAAAAGCACCAATTCTGGAGATGGAATGGCCGGCTGAAGGGGAAGGAGGAGGCCGTTTTTTTTTTCTTTTAACAGCATGTGTGAATATCCTGAGGGTTTACATACATGTTGTTTAATAAATTTTTCTCAGCCTGATAGTCCAGAATATATAGAAGTTTGTTGCACGTTGAGTCGGCAAATGTGCTTTAGTTCGAATTGGCGTTGTGCCCCTAATTCTTTCTCACATTGTGGGCAAAGAATGGGTAATTTCTTGTAGGAAGAAGAGGAATAGTGTACTAATATTGGTACCAGAAGAACGCGCCTCCGTAGGATGAAGAGGAATGTGGCGCGCTATGCCCCAGTCGGATCATGGAGAATCACATTTAGGTAGATATGGACACCAATTGCGTTCAAGAGCGTCGTACTTTTTGGGCCATCAGGCACTTTCCTATCTTTCACCTACATGATAGGAATTTTTTGTGTGATAACACTTCGAAAAAATGCACCAATTCTGGAGATGGAATGGCCGGCTGAAGGGGTAGGAGGAGGCTGGATTTTTTTCTTTTAACAGCATGTGTGAATGTCCTGAAGGCTTACAAATATGTTGTTAAATACATTTTTCTCAGCCTGATAGTCCAGAATATATAGAAGTTTGTCGCAAGTTGAGTCGGCGAATGTGTTTTAGTTCGTATTGGCGTTGTGCCCCCTAATTCTTTCTCACATTGTGGGCAAAGAATGGGTAATTTGTCGTAGGAAGAAGAGGAATAGTGTACTAATATTGGTACCAGAAGAAAGCGCCTCCGTAACATGAAGAGGAATGTGGCGCGCTACGCCCCAGTCGGATCATGGAGAATCACATTTAGGTAGATATGGACACCATTTGCGTTCCGAAAGCGTCGTACTTTCTGGGCCATCAGGCACTTTCCTATCTTTCACCTACATGATAGGAATTTTTGGTGTGATAACACTTCTAAAAAATTCACCAATTCTGGAGATGGAATGGCCGGCTGAAGGGGAAGGAGGAGGCCGGATTTTTTTATTTTAACAGCATGTGTGAATGTCCTGAAGGCTTCCATACATGTTGTTAGGTAAATTTTTCTCAGCCTGATAGTCCAGAATATATAGAAGTTTGTCGCACGTTGAGTTGGCGAATGTGTTTTAGTTCGAATTGGCGTTGTGCCCCTAATTCTTTCTCACATTGTGGGCAAAGAATGGGTAATTTTTCGTAGGAAGAAGAGGAATAGTGTACTAATATTGGTACCAGAAGAACTCGCCTCCGTAGGATGAAGAGGAATGTGGCGCGCTACGCCCCCGTCGGATCATGGAGAATCACATTTAGGTAGATATGGACACCATTTGCGTTCCGAGAGCGTCGTACTTTCTGGGCCATCAGGCACTATCCTATCTTTCACCTACATGATAGGAATTTTTGGTGTGATAACACTTCTAAAAAATACACCAATTCTGGAGATGGAATGGCCGGCTGAAGGGGTAGGAGGAGGCCGGATTTTTTTTATTTTAACAGCATGTGTGAATGTCCTGAAGGCTTCCATACATGTTGTTAAGTAAATTTTTCTCAGCCTGATAGTCCAGAATATATAGAAGTTTGTAGCACGTTGAGTCGGCGAATGTTTTTTAGTTCGAATTGGCGTTGTGCCCCTAATTCTTTCTCACATTGTGGGCAAAGAATGGGTAATTTGATGTAGGAAGAAGAGGAATAGTGTACTAATATTGGTACCAGAAGAACGCGCCTCCATAGGATAAAGAGGAATGTGGCGCGCTACGCCCCCGTCGGATCATGGAGAATCACATTTAGGTAGGCACTTTCCTATCTTTCACCTACATGATAGGAATTTTTGGTGTGATAACACTTCTAAAAAATGCACCAATTCTGGAGATGGAATGGCCGGCTGAAGGGGAAGGAGGAGGCCGTTTTTTTTTTCTTTTAACAGCATGTGTGAATATCCAGAAGGTTTACATACATGTTGTTAAATAAATTTTTCTCAGCCTGATAGTCCAGAATATATAGAAGTTTGTAGCACGTTGAGTCGGCGAATGTGTTTTAGTTCGAATTGGCGTTGTGCCCCTAATTCTTTCTCACATTGTGGGCAAAGAATGGGTAATTTGTTGAAGGAAGAAGAGGAATAGTGTACTAATATTGGTACCAGAAGAACGTGCCTCCATAGGATAAAGAGGAATGTGGCGCGCTACGCCCCCGTCGGATCATGGAGAATCACATTTAGGTAGATATGGACACCAATTGCGTTCGAGAGCGTCGTAGTTTCTGGGCCATCGGGCACTTTCCTATCTTTCACCTACATGATAGGAATTTTTGGTGTGATAACACTTCTAAAAAAGGCACCAATTCTGGAGATGGAATGGCCGGCTGAAGGGGTAGGAGGAGGCCGGATTTTTTTCTTTTAACAGCATGTGTGAATGTCCTGAAGGCTTACAAATATGTTGTTAAATACATTTTTCTCAGCCTGATAGTCCAGAATATATAGAAGTTTGTCGCAAGTTGAGTCAGCGAATGTGTTTTAGTTCGAATTGGCATTGTGCCCCTAATTCTTTCTCACATTGTGGGCAAAGAATGGGTAATTTGTCGTAGGAAGAAGAGGAATAGTGTACTAATATTGGTAATAGAAGAACGCGCCTCCGTAGGATGAAGAGGAATGTGGCGCGCTACGCCCCCGTCGGATCATGGAGAATCACATTTAGGTAGATATGGACAGCAATTGCGTTCCAAAGCGTCGTACTTTCTGGGCCATCAGGCACTTTCCTATCTTTCACCTACATGATAGGAATTTTTGGTGTGATAACACTTCTAAAAAATGCACCAATTCTGGAGATGGAATGGCCGGCTGAAGGGGTAGGAGGAGGCCGGATTTTTTTCTTTTAACAGCATGTGTGAATGTCCTGAAGGCTTACATACATGTTGTTAAATACATTTTTCTAAGCCTGATAGTCCAGAATATATCGAAGTTTGTCGCACGTTGAGTCGCCAAATATGTTTTAGTTCGAATTGGCGTTTTGCCCCTAATTTGTTTCTCACATTGTGGGCAAAGAATGGGTAATTTCTTGTAGGAAGTAGAGGAATAGTGTACTAATATTGGTACCAGAAGAAAGCGCCTCCATAGGATGAAGAGGAATGTGGCGCGCTACGCCCCAGTCGGATCATGGAGAATCACATTTAGGTAGATATGGACACCAATTGCGTTCGAGAGCGTCGTACTTTCTGGACAATCAGGTACTATCCTATCTTTCACCTACATGATAGGAATTTTTGGTGTGATAACACTTCTAAAAAATGCACCAATTCTGGAGATGGAATGGCCGGCTGAAGGGGAAGAAGGAGGCCGGATTTTTTTCTTTTAACAGCATGTGTCAATGTCCTGAAGGCTTACATACATGTTGTTAAATACATTTTTTATCAGCCTGATAGTCCAGAATATATAGAAGTTTGTTGCACGTTGAGTCGCCAAATGTGTTTTAGTTCGAATTGGCGTTGTGCCTGTAAAGGATCTGCCAGGCACAGCTTCGGGGTCAACTCCCTTAGATAATCAGTCTGCACCTGCTCCTATGTCTGTAAAACTGACTCCATCTTCCACCACTCAGGGTGGCAGGCTTAGGAGTGGGAGAACCTATCACAGCCTGGCCAGACGGAGCTAGCTCCCGCCCTCTGTCTATTTATATCTGCCTTTCCTGTTCCTCCTTGCTTGTGATTCTTCTCGTTTGGTTTCCTGGCCCTGCTACAGCTTCTTGTACTATTTGTCCTTGTTTCATATTGACCCCGGCTTGCTGAATACTCTCCTGCTCTGCATTTCGTACCTTGTACTCTCCTGGTTTGACTCGGCTTGTTCACTACTCTCCTGCTATGCGTTTGGCACCTCGTTCTCTCCTGGTTAGACTCGGCTTGTTCACTTCACTTGTTGCTCATGGTGTTGCCGTGGGCAATTGCCCCTTTCTCCCCCTAGCTCTGTGTACCCTTGTCTGTTTGTCTGTCGTGTACTTATTGAGCGTAGGGACCGTCGCCCAGTTGTACCCCGTCGCCTAGGGCGGGTTGTTGCAAGTAGGCAGGGACTGAGTGGCGGGTAGGTTAGGGCTCACTTGTCTGTCTCCCCACCCCCGTCATTACAGTGCCCCTAATTCTTTCTCACATTGTGGGCAAAGAATGGGTAATTTCTTGTAGGAAGAAAATAAATAGTGTACTAATATTGGTAAAAAAAAATTGCGCCTCCCTAGAATGAAGAGGAATGTGGCGCGCTACGCCCCAGTCGGATCATGGAGAATCACATTTAGATAGATATGGACACCAATTGCGTTCGAAAGCGTCCTCTTTCTGGGCCATCAGGCACTTTCCTATCTTTCACCTACATGATAGGAATTTTTGGTGTGATAACACTTCTAAAAAATGCACCAATTCTGGAGATGGAATGGCCGGCTGAAGGGGTAGGAGGAGGCCGGATTTTTTTCTCATAACAGCATGTGTGAATGTCCTGAAGGCTTACATACATGTTGTTAAATACATTTTTCTCAGCCTGATAGTCTAGAATATATAGAAGTTTCTCGCACGTTGTGTCGGCAAATGTGTTTTAGTTCGAATTGGCGTTGTGCCCCTAATTCTTTCTCACATTGTGGGCAAAGAATAGGTAATTTGTTGTAGGAAGAAGAGGAATAGTGTACTAATATTGGCACCAGAACAAGGCGCCTCCATAGGATGAAGAGGAATGTGGTGCGCTACGCCCCAAACAGATCATGGAGAATCACATTTAGGTAGATATGGACACCAATTGCGTTCGAGAGCGTCGTACTTTCTGGGCCATCAGGCACTATCCTATCTTACACCTACATGATAGGAATTTTTGATGTGATAACTGTTAGGGATCTGCCAGGTACTTCATCTAGCTATACTCCTGGGATTAATCAATCCACACCTGAGGCCAGACCTGTTCGACTGACACCATCTCCCACCAACCAGGGTGGCAGGCTCAGGAGTGGGAGAGCCTATCGCGGCCTGGTCTCTCGGAGTTAGCTCCGCCCCCTGCCCTTTATTACCTGCCCTGTGCTCTCCCTCAGTGCTTGTAATTCTTTTGGATTCCTGGCCCCACTGCTGCTTGCTCCAGCCTGCTTCTGCCGTGCTTCTGCCTTGCTGCAGTTCTGCTTGACCTGCTTTGCTTGCCCTGGCTTGCTTCTGTCTCCGTGCCCGCTCGGGTGTACTCACTTCATCCTGGTCCTGACTGTTCGTTCGCCGCCCCGTTTCCTCGTGGCGTTCCGTGGCTACTGCCCCTTCCCTTGCGTGTTCCCCGTTTGTCTTCCAGTGCACTTAGCCAGCGTAGGGACCGCCGCCCAGTTGTACCTCGTCGCCTAGGGCGGGTCGTTGCAAGTAGGCAGGGACAGGGCGGTGGGTAGATTAGGGCTCACTTTCCCTTCACCTCCTTCCTGCCATTACATAATTACAAGCCTTCTCGGAAGGGTCTCGTCGTTTTTCTGTAATTTCGGATTTAACCCAAGGTTCTCCTCCGTCTCCCCTGGTTGTTCCAATAATCCTGAGGTAGAGGAGGTTCATCGGGAACTGTGCACTGTCTGGGCCCAGGTTCAGAAGAACCTAGAGGCGTCCCAGAGCGCACAAAAGATTCAGGCGGATAGTAGACGTTCTGCTAACCCCCGGTTTGTCGTCGGGGATTTGGTCTGGTTGTCGTCCAGGAACTTGCGCCTTAAGGTCCCGTCCAGGAAGTTTGCTCCCCGATTCATTGGACCTTATAAGATCATTGAAGTCCTCAACCCTGTATCCTTCCGTCTGGAGCTCCCCCCATCCTTTCGCATACATGACGTCTTCCATGCCTCCCTCCTTAAACGCTGCTCCCCGTCCTGGTCCCCCTCGAGGATACCTCCTGTTCCCGTTCTCACCCCTGAGGGGGTGGAATTCGAGGTGGCCAAGATTATGGACAGTAGGATGGTCCAGGGCTCCCTCCAGTATCTGGTCCATTGGAAAGGATACGGGCCGGAGGAGAGGACTTGGGTACCTGCCCGTGATGTTCACGCTGGGGTATTGATCAGGAGGTTCCACCTCCTCTTCCCCACTAAACCGGGTCCGCTTAGTAAGGGTCCGGTGGCCCCTCATAAAAGGGGGAGTACTGTTAGGGATCTGCCAGGTACTTCATCTAGCTATACTCCTGGGATTAATCAATCCACACCTGAGGCCAGACCTGTTCGACTGACACCATCTCCCACCAACCAGGGTGGCAGGCTCAGGAGTGGGAGAGCCTATCGCGGCCTGGTCTCTCGGAGTTAGCTCCGCCCCCTGCCCTTTATTACCTGCCCTGTGCTCTCCCTCAGTGCTTGTAATTCTTTTGGATTCCTGGCCCCACTGCTGCTTGCTCCAGCCTGCTTCTGCCGAGAGTCAGCTGGTGACCTTACGTCAGGGTAGGAGACCGGTTGAGGAATACTGTTCTGATTTTAGGAAGTGGTGCGTAGCTTCTCAGTGGAACGATCCGGCCCTAAGGTGCCAGTTTAGGTAAGGATTATCTGACGCCCTGAAGGATCTGCTGGTTAGCTACCCCTCGCCTGACTCCCTTGACCAGGTTATGGCCCTAGCAGTACGACTTGACCGACGTCTCAGGGAACGTCAGCTAGAACGCTTCAGTGTGCTCCCCTCTGACTTTTCTGCGATTCCCCCCGAGGTCCCGTCTCCTCGCCCCTCCACGGAGGACTCGGAGGTACCTATGCAACTCGGGGCCTCCATGTCCCCTCGACAACGTAGGGAGTTTCGCAGAATGAATGGTCTCTGCTTCTACTGTGGGGACGACAAGCATCTACTGAACACCTGTCCCAGGCGCAAGAATAAGAAGCCGGAAAACTTCCGCGCCTAAGTGATCATCGGGGAGGTCACTTGGGCGCACAGGTATTTCCCGTTAATGTGAAACGCAATAAAATTTTGCTTCCCTTTCAGGTCTCGTTTGCTGGCCGGTCTGCCACGGGCAGTGCTTTCGTGGATTCTGGCTCATCTGCTAATATCATGTCTGTGGAATTTGCTATGTCTCTAAAGATGCCTTGTATTGATTTACCTTATCCTATCCCTGTAGTAGGAATCGACTCAACCCCCCTTGCTAATGGTTATTTTACTCAGCATACCCCTGTTTTTGAACTCCTGGTTGGCTCCATGCATTTGGAGCAGTGCTCTGTACTGGTGATGCAGGGATTATCGTCTGATCTGGTATTAGGTCTTCCCTGGTTGCAGTTGCATAATCCCACGTTTGATTGGAATACTGGGGATCTTACCAAATGGGGTAATGAATGTCTTATGTCATGTCTTTCTGTTAACTCTATTTCTCCCCGGGAGGAGGTAAACACGCTTCCTGAGTTTGTTCAGGACTTCGCCGATGTGTTTTCCAAGGAGGCCTCTGAGGTGTTGCCCCCCCATAGAGATTACGATTGCGCCATCGATTTGGTGCCTGGTGCCAAGCTTCCTAAGGGTAGGATATTTAATCTTTCATGTCCTGAACGTGAAGCGATGAGGGTATATATCCAAGAATGCCTGGCCAAGGGTTTCATTCGCCCCTCGACTTCTCCTGTAGGTGCTGGCTTCTTCTTCGTGGGGAAGAAGGATGGTGGTCTTAGGCCGTGCATTGATTATCGTAACCTGAATAAGGTCACCGTAAGGAACCAGTACCCACTTCCTTTGATTCCGGATCTTTTTAATCAGGTTCAGGGAGCCCAGTGGTTTTCTAAGTTCGATCTACGGGGGGCATATAACCTTATCCGCATCAAAGAGGGGGATGAGTGGAAAACTGCGTTCAACACACCCGAGGGTCATTTCGAATACCTGGTCATGCCCTTTGGGTTGTGTAATGCCCCTGCTGTCTTCCAGAATTTTATTAATGAAATCCTGAGAGATTACCTGGGGATATTTCTTGTTGTGTACCTTGATGACATACTGGTGTTTTCCAAGGACTGGTCCTCCCACGTGGAGCATGTCAGGAAGGTGCTCCAGGTCCTTCGGGAGAATAATCTGTTTGCTAAGACTGAAAAATGTGTCTTTGGGGTACAGGAGATACCATTTTTAGGGCAAATCCTCACTCCTCATGAATTCCGCATGGACCCTGCCAAGGTTCAAGCTGTGGCGGAATGGGTCCAACCTGCCTCCCTTAAGGCGTTACAGTGTTTTTTAGGGTTCGCCAACTATTACAGGAGATTTATTGCCAACTTCTCGGTCGTCGCTAAGCCTCTTACGGACCTCACCCGCAAGGGTGCCGATGTCCTCCATTGGCCCCCTGAGGCCGTCCAGGCCTTTGAGACTCTCAAGAAGTGCTTTATCTCGGCCCCCGTGCTGATTCAGCCCAACCAAGAGGAGCCATTTATTGTGGAGGTTGACGCTTCCGAGGTGGGAGTGGGGGCCGTCTTGTCCCAGGGTACCAGCTCCCTCACCCATCTCCGCCCCTGTGCTTACTTCTCTAGGAAGTTTTCGCCCACGGAGAGTAACTATGATATTGGCAACCGCGAACTTCTAGCCATTAAATGGGCATTTGAGGAGTGGCGGCACTTCCTGGAGGGGGCCAGACACCAGGTAACCGTCCTTACGGATCACAAGAATCTGGTTTTCCTAGAATCGGCCCGGAGGCTTAATCCTAGACAAGCTCGGTGGGCACTATTCTTTACCAGATTTAATTTCTTGGTTACCTATAGGGCTGGGTCCAAGAATATTAAGGCTGACGCTCTGTCACGTAGTTTCATGGCCAATCCTCCTTCCGAGAAGGATCCCGCTTGTATTTTACCCCCTGGTATAATCGTCTCTGCCACGGATTCTGATTTAGCTTCTGATATCGCGGCTGATCAGGGTGCAGCTCCCGGGAACGTCCCTGGGGACAAACTGTTTGTTCCCCTGCAATACCGGCTGAGGGTACTCAGGGAAAACCATGACTCCGCTCTATCTGGTCATCCTGGCATCTTGGGCACCAAACACCTCATTACCAGAAACTATTGGTGGCCTGGGTTGCCTAAAGATGTTAGGGCTTACGTCGCCGCTTGTGAGGTTTGCGCTAGGTCCAAAACCCCTAGGTCCCGACCTGCGGGCCTACTACGTTCCTTGCCCATTCCCCAGAGACCTTGGACCCATATCTCCATGGATTTTATCACCGATTTGCCTCCATCTCAGGGCAAGTCGGTGGTGTGGGTGGTAGTCGACCGCTTCAGCAAGATGTGCCACTTTGTGCCCCTTAAGAAGCTACCTAACGCCAAGACGTTAGCTTCTTTGTTCGTGAAACACATCCTGCGTCTCCATGGGGCCCCAGTCAATATCGTTTCTGACAGAGGGGTACAATTTGTTTCCTTATTTTGGAGAGCTTTTTGTAAAAAGTTGGAGATTGATCTGTCCTTCTCCTCCGCCTTCCATCCCGAAACTAATGGCCAAACGGAAAGGACCAACCAATCCCTGGAACAATATTTAAGGTGTTTCATCTCGGACTGTCAATTCGATTGGGTCTCATTCCTTCCCCTTGCTGAATTTTCCCTGAATAACCGGGTCAGTAACTCGTCAGGGGTCTCCCCGTTTTTCTGTAATTTCGGGTTTAACCCAAGGTTCTCCTCCGTCTCCCCTGGTTGTTCCAATAATCCTGAGGTAGAGGAGGTTCATCGGGAACTGTGCACTGTCTGGGCCCAGGTTCAGAAGAACCTAGAGGCGTCCCAGAGCGCACAAAAGATTCAGGCGGATAGTAGACGTTCTGCTAACCCCCGGTTTGTCGTCGGGGATTTGGTCTGGTTGTCGTCCAGGAACTTGCGCCTTAAGGTCCCGTCCAGGAAGTTTGCTCCCCGATTCATTGGACCTTATAAGATCATTGAAGTCCTCAACCCTGTATCCTTCCGTCTGGAGCTCCCCCCATCCTTTCGCATACATGACGTCTTCCATGCCTCCCTCCTTAAACGCTGCTCCCCGTCCTGGTCCCCCTCGAGGATACCTCCTGTTCCCGTTCTCACCCCTGAGGGGGTGGAATTCGAGGTGGCCAAGATTATGGACAGTAGGATGGTCCAGGGCTCCCTCCAGTATCTGGTCCATTGGAAAGGATACGGGCCGGAGGAGAGGACTTGGGTACCTGCCCGTGATGTTCACGCTGGGGTATTGATCAGGAGGTTCCACCTCCTCTTCCCCACTAAACCGGGTCCGCTTAGTAAGGGTCCGGTGGCCCCTCATAAAAGGGGGAGTACTGTTAGGGATCTGCCAGGTACTTCATCTAGCTATACTCCTGGGATTAATCAATCCACACCTGAGGCCAGACCTGTTCGACTGACACCATCTCCCACCAACCAGGGTGGCAGGCTCAGGAGTGGGAGAGCCTATCGCGGCCTGGTCTCTCGGAGTTAGCTCCGCCCCCTGCCCTTTATTACCTGCCCTGTGCTCTCCCTCAGTGCTTGTAATTCTTTTGGATTCCTGGCCCCACTGCTGCTTGCTCCAGCCTGCTTCTGCCGTGCTTCTGCCTTGCTGCAGTTCTGCTTGACCTGCTTTGCTTGCCCTGGCTTGCTTCTGTCTCCGTGCCCGCTCGGGTGTACTCACTTCATCCTGGTCCTGACTGTTCGTTCGCCGCCCCGTTTCCTCGTGGCGTTCCGTGGCTACTGCCCCTTCCCTTGCGTGTTCCCCGTTTGTCTTCCAGTGCACTTAGCCAGCGTAGGGACCGCCGCCCAGTTGTACCTCGTCGCCTAGGGCGGGTCGTTGCAAGTAGGCAGGGACAGGGCGGTGGGTAGATTAGGGCTCACTTTCCCTTCACCTCCTTCCTGCCATTACAATAACACTTCTAAAAAAGGCACCAATTCTGGAGATGGATTGGCCGGCTGAAGGGGAAGGAGGAGACCGTTTTTTTTTTTCTTTTAACAGCATGTGTGAATATCCTGAAGGTTTACATACATGTTGTTAAATACATTTTTCTCAGCCTGATAGTCCAGAATATATAGAAGTTTGTTGCACGTTGAGTCGGCAAATTTGTTTTAGTTAAAATTGGCGTTGTGCCACTAATTCTTTCTCACATTGTGGGCAAAGAATGGGTAATTTGTCGTAGGAAGAAGAGGAATAGTGTACTAATATTGGTACCAGAATAACGGGCCTCCACAGGATGAAGAGGAATGTGGCGCGCTACGCCCCCGTCGTATCATGGAGAATCAAATTTAGGTAGATATGGACACCAATTGCGTTCGAGAGCGACGTACTTTCTGGGCCATCAGGCACTTTCCTATCTTTCACCTACATGATAGGAATTTTTGGTGTGATAACACTTCTAAAAAATGCACCAATTCTGGAGATGGAATGGCCGGCTGAAGGGGTAGGAGGAGGCCAGATTTTTTTCTTTTAACAGTATGTGTGAATGTCCTGAAGGCTTACATACATGTTGCTAAATAAATTTTTCTCAGCCTGATAGTCCAGCATATACAGAAGTTTGTCGCATGTTCTGTCGGCGAATGTGTTTCAATTCGAATTGGTGTTGTGCCCCTAATTCTTTCTCACATTGTGGGCAAAGAATAAGTAATTTGTTGTAGGAAGAAGAGGAATAGTGTACTAATATTGGTACCAGAAGAACGCGCCTCCATAGGATGAAGAGGAATGTGGCGCGCTACGCCCCAGTCAGATCATGGAGAATCACATTTAGGTAGATATGGACACCAATTGCGTTCGAGAGCGTCGTACTTTCTGGGCCATCAGGCACTATCCTATCTTACACCTACATGATAGGAATTTTTGATGTGATAACACTTCTAAAAAAGGCACCAATTCTGGAGATGGAATGGCCGGCTGAAGGGGAAGGAGGAGGCCGTTTTTTTTTTTCTTTTAACAGCATGTGTGAATATCCTGAAGGTTTACATACATGTTGTTAAATCCATTTTTCTCAGCCTGATAGTCCAGAATATGAAGAAGTTTGTTGCACGTTGAGTCGGCGAATGTGTTTTAATTCGAATTGGCATTGTGCCCCTTATTCTTTCTCCCATTGTGGGCAAAGAATGGGTAATTTGTCGTAGGAAGAAGAGGAATAGTGTACTAATATTGGTACCAGAAGAACGCGCCTCCGTAGGATGAAGAGGAATGTGGCGCTCTACGCCCCAGTCAGATCATGGAGAATCACATTTAGGTAGATATGGAAACCAATTGCGTTCGAGAGCATCGTACTTTCTGGGCCATCAGGCACTTTCCTATCTTTCACCTACATGATAGGAATTTTTGGTGTGATAACACTTCTAAAAAATGCACCAATTCTGGAGATGGAATGGCCGGCTGAAGGGGTAGGAGGAGGCCAGATTTTTTTCTTTTAACAGTATGTGTGAATGTCCTGAAGGCTTACATACATGTTGCTAAATAAATTTTTCTCAGCCTGATAGTCCAGCATATACAGAAGTTTGTCGCATGTTCTGTCGGCGAATGTGTTTCAATTCGAATTGGTGTTGTGCCCCTAATTCTTTCTCACATTGTGGGCAAAGAATAAGTAATTTGTTGTAGGAAGAAGAGGAATAGTGTACTAATATTGGTACCAGAAGAACGCGCCTCCATAGGATGAAGAGGAATGTGGTGCGCTACGCCCCAGTCAGATCATGGAGAATCACATATAGGTATATATGGACACCAATTGCGTTCGAGAGCGTCGTACTTTCTGGGCCATCAGGCACTTTCCTATCTTTCACCTACATGATAGGAATTTTTGGTGTGATAACACTTCTAAAAAATGCACCAATTATGGAGATGTAATGGCTGGCTGAAGGGGTAGGAGGAGGCCGGATTTTTTTCTTTTAACAGCATGTGTGAATGTCCTGAAGGCTTACATACATGTTTTTAAATACATTTTTCTCAGCCTGATAGTCCAGAATATATAGAAGTTTGTCTCATGTTAAGTCGGCGAATGTGTTTTAGTTCGAATTGGCATTGTGCCCCTAATTCTTTCTCATATTGTGGGCAAATAATGGGTCATTTTTCATAGGAAGAAGAGGAATAGTGTACTAATATTGGTACCAGAAGAACACGCCTCCATAGGATGAAGAGGAATGTGGCGCGCTACGCCCCAGTCAGATCATGGAGAATCACATTTAGGTAGATATGGACACCAATTGCGTTCGAGAGCGTCGTACTTTCTGGGCCATCAGGCACTTTCCTATCTTTCACCTACATGATAGGAATTTTTGGTGTGATAACACTTCTAAAAAATGCACCAATTCTGGAGATGGAATGGCCGGCTGAAGGGGTAGGAGGAGGACAGATTTTTTTCTTTTAACAGCATGTGTGAATGTCCTGAAGGCTTACATACATGTTGTTAAATACATTTTTCTCAGCCTGATAGTCCAGAATATACAGAAGTTTGTCGCATGTTCTGTCGGCGAATGTGTTTCAATTCGAATTGGTGTTGTGCCCCTAATTCTTTTTCACATTGTGGGCAAAGAATGGGTAATTTGTTGTAGGAAGAAGAGGAATAGTGTACTAATATTGGTACCAGAAGAAGGCGCCTCCATAGGATGAAGAGGAATGTGGCGCGATACGCCCCAGTCAGATCATGGAGAATCACATTTAGGTAGATATGGACACCAATTGCGTTCGAGAGCGTCGTACTTTCTAGGCCATCAGGCACTATCCTATCTTACACCTACATGATAGGAATTTTTGATGTGATAACACTTCTAAAAAAGGCACCAATTCTGGAGATGGATTGGCCGGCTGAAGGGGAAGGAGGAGACCGTTTTTTTTTTCTTTTAACAGCATGTGTGAATATCCTGAAGGTTTACATACATGTTGTTAAATACATTTTTGTCAGCCTGATAGTCCAGAATATATAGAAGTTTGTTGCATGTTGAGTCGCCAAATGTGTTTTAGTTCGAATTGGCGTTGTGTCCCTAATTCTTTCTCACATTGTGGGCAAAGAATGGGTAATTTGTTGTAAGAAGAAGAGGAATAGTGTACTAATATTGGTACCAGAAGAACGCGCCTCCATAGGATGAAGAGGAATGTGGTGCGCTACGCCCCAGTCGGATCATGGAGAATCACATTTAGGTAGATATGGACACCAATTGCGTTCGAGAGCGTCGTACTTTCTGGGCCGTCAGGCACTTTCCTAACTTTCACCTACATGATAGGAATTTTTGGTGTGATAACACTTCTAAAAAATGCACCAATTCTGGAGATGGAATGGCCGGCTGAAGGGGTAGGAGGAGGCCGGATTTTTTTCTTTTAACAGCATGTGTGAATGTCCTGAAGGCTTACATACATGTTGTTAAATACATTTTTCTCAGCCTGATAGTCCAGAATATATAGAAGTTTGTCGCATGTTGAGTCGGCAAATGTGTTTTAGTTCGAATTGGAGTTGTGCCCCTAATTCTTTCTCACATTGTGGGCAAAGAATGGGTAATTTCTTGTAGGAAGAAGAGGAATAGTGTACTAATATTGGTACCAGAAGAATGCGCCTCCGTAGGATGAAGAGGAATGTGGTGCGCTACGCCCCAGTCGAATCATGGAGAATCACATTTAGGTAGATATGGACACCAATTGCGTTCGAGAGCGTCGTACTTTCTGGGCCATCAGGCACTTTCCTATCTTTCACCTACATGATAGGTATTTTTGGTGTGATAACACTTCTAAAAAATGCACCAATTCTGGAGATGGAATGGCCGGCTGAAGGGGTAGGAGGAGGCCGGATTTTTTTCTTTTAACAGCATTTGTGAATATCCTGAGGGTTTACATACATGTTGTTAAATAAATTTTTCTCAGCCTGATAGTCCAGAATATATAGAAGTTTGTTGCACGTTGAGTCGCCAAATGTGTTTTAGTTCGAATTGGCTTTGTGCCCCTAATTCTTTCTCACATTGTGGGCAAAGAATGGGTAATTTGTTGTAGGAAGAAGAGGAATAGTGTACTTATATTGGTACCAGAAGAAGGCGCCTCCATAGGATGAAGAGGAATGTGGTGCGCTACGCCCCAGTCGGATCATGGAGAATCACATTTAGGTAGATATGGACACCAATAGCGTTCGAGAGCGTCGTACTTTCTGGGCCGTCAGGCACTTTCCTAACTTTCACCTACATGATAGGAATTTTTGGTGTGATAACACTTCTAAAAAATGCACCAATTCTGGAGATGGAATGGCCGGCTGAAGGGGTAGGAGGAGGCCGGATTTTTTTCTTTTAACAGCATGTGTGAATGTCCTGAAGGCTTACATACATGTTGTTAAATACATTTTTCTCAGCCTGATAGTCCAGAATATATAGAAGTTTGTCGCATGTTGAGTCGGCAAATGTGTTTTAGTTCGAATTGGAGTTGTGCCCCTAATTCTTTCTCACATTGTGGGCAAAGAATGGGTAATTTCTTGTAGGAAGAAGAGGAATAGTGTACTAATATTGGTACCAGAAGAATGCGCCTCCGTAGGATGAAGAGGAATGTGGCGCGCTACGCCCCAGTCGAATCATGGAGAATCACATTTAGGTAGATATGGACACCAATTGCGTTCGAGAGCGTCGTACTTTCTGGGCCATCAGGCACTTTCCTATCTTTCACCTACATGATAGGTATTTTTGGTGTGATAACACTTCTAAAAAATGCACCAATTCTGGAGATGGAATGGCCGGCTGAAGGGGTAGGAGGAGGCCGGATTTTTTTCTTTTAACAGCATTTGTGAATATCCTGAGGGTTTACATACATGTTGTTAAATAAATTTTTCTCAGCCTGATAGTCCAGAATATATAGAAGTTTGTTGCACGTTGAGTCGCCAAATGTGTTTTAGTTCGAATTGGCGTTGTGCCCCTAATTCTTTCTCACATTGTGGGCAAAGAATGGGTAATTTGTTGTAGGAAGAAGAGGAATAGTGTACTTATATTGGTACCAGAAGAAGGCGCCTCCATAGGATGAAGAGGAATGTGGTGCGCTACGCCCCAGTCGGATCATGGAGAATCACATTTAGGTAGATATGGACACCAATTGCGTTCGAGAGCGTCGTACTTTCTGGGCCGTCAGGCACTTTCCTAACTTTCACCTACATGATAGGAATTTTTGGTGTGATAACACTTCTAAAAAATGCACCAATTCTGGAGATGGAATGGCCGGCTGAAGGGGTAGGAGGAGGCCGGATTTTTTTCTTTTAACAGCATGTGTGAATGTCCTGAAGGCTTACATACATGTTGTTAAATACATTTTTCTCAGCCTGATAGTCCAGAATATATAGAAGTTGGTCGCACGTTGAGTCGGTGAATGTGTTTTAGTTCGAAATGGCGTTGTGCCCCTAATTCTTTCTCACATTGTGGGCAAAGAATGGGTAATTTGTTGTAGGAATAAGAGGAATAGTGTACTAATATTGGTACCAGAAGAACGCGCCTCCATAGGATGAAGAGGAATGTGGTGCGCTACGCCCCAGTCGGATCATGGAGAATCACATTTAGGTAGATATGGACACCAATTGCGTTCGAGAGCGTCGTACTTTCTGGGCCGTCAGGCACTTTCCTAACTTTCACCTACATGATAGGAATTTTTGGTGTGATAACACTACTAAAAAATGCACCAATTCTGGAGATGGAATGGCCGGCTGAAGGGGTAGGAGGAGGCCGGATTTTTTTCTTTTAACAGCATGTGTGAATGTCCTGAAGGCTTGCATACATGTTGTTAAATACATTTTTCTCAGCCTGATAGTCCAGAATATATAGAAGTTGGTCGCACGTTGAGTCGGCGAATGTGTTTCAGTTCGAAATGGCGTTGTGCCCTTAATTCTTTCACACATTGTGGGCAAAGAATGGGTAATTTGTTGTAGGAAGTAGAGGAATAGTGTACTAATATTGGTACCAGAAGAACGCGCCTCCGTAGGATGAAGAGGAATGTGGCGCGCTACGCCCCCGTCGTATCATGGAGAATCACATTTAGGTAGATATGGACACCAATTGCGTTCGAGAGCTACGTACTTTCTGGGCCATCAGGCACTTTCCTATCTTTCACCTACATGATAGGAATTTTTGGTGTGATAACACTTCTAAAAAATTCACCAATTCTGGAGATGGAATGGCCGGCTGAAGGGGTAGGAGGAGGCCGGATTTGTTTCTTTTAACAGCATGTGTGAATGTCCTGAAGGCTTACATACATGTTGTTAAATACATTTTTCTCAGCCTGATAGTCTAGAATATATAGAAGTTTCTCGCACGTTGAGTCGGCAAATGTGTTTTAGTTCGAATTGGCGTTGTGCCCCTAATTCTTTCTCACATTGTGGGCAAAGAATGGGTAATTTCTTGTAGGAAGAAGAGGAATAGTGTACTAATATTGGTACCAGAAGAATGCGCCTCCGTAGGATGAAGAGGAATGTGGCGCGCTACGCCCCAGTCGAATCATGGAGAATCACATTTAGGTAGATATGGACACCAATTGCGTTCGAGAGCGTCGTACTTTCTGGGCCATCAGGCACTTTCCTATCTTTCACCTACATGATAGGTATTTTTGGTGTGATAACACTTCTAAAAAATGCACCAATTCTGGAGATGGAATGGCCGGCTGAAGGGGTAGGAGGAGGCCGGATTTTTTTCTTTTAACAGCATTTGTGAATATCCTGAGGGTTTACATACATGTTGTTAAATAAATTTTTCTCAGCCTGATAGTCCAGAATATATAGAAGTTTGTTGCACGTTGAGTCGCCAAATGTGTTTTAGTTCGAATTGGCTTTGTGCCCCTAATTCTTTCTCACATTGTGGGCAAAGAATGGGTAATTTGTTGTAGGAAGAAGAGGAATAGTGTACTTATATTGGTACCAGAAGAAGGCGCCTCCATAGGATGAAGAGGAATGTGGTGCGCTACGCCCCAGTCGGATCATGGAGAATCACATTTAGGTAGATATGGACACCAATTGCGTTCGAGAGCGTCGTACTTTCTGGGCCGTCAGGCACTTTCCTAACTTTCACCTACATGATAGGAATTTTTGGTGTGATAACACTTCTAAAAAATGCACCAATTCTGGAGATGGAATGGCCGGCTGAAGGGGTAGGAGGAGGCCGGATTTTTTTCTTTTAACAGCATGTGTGAATGTCCTGAAGGCTTACATACATGTTGTTAAATACATTTTTCTCAGCCTGATAGTCCAGAATATATAGAAGTTTGTCGCATGTTGAGTCGGCAAATGTGTTTTAGTTCGAATTGGAGTTGTGCCCCTAATTCTTTCTCACATTGTGGGCAAAGAATGGGTAATTTCTTGTAGGAAGAAGAGGAATAGTGTACTAATATTGGTACCAGAAGAATGCGCCTCCGTAGGATGAAGAGGAATGTGGCGCGCTACGCCCCAGTCGAATCATGGAGAATCACATTTAGGTAGATATGGACACCAATTGCGTTCGAGAGCGTCGTACTTTCTGGGCCATCAGGCACTTTCCTATCTTTCACCTACATGATAGGTATTTTTGGTGTGATAACACTTCTAAAAAATGCACCAATTCTGGAGATGGAATGGCCGGCTGAAGGGGTAGGAGGAGGCCGGATTTTTTTCTTTTAACAGCATTTGTGAATATCCTGAGGGTTTACATACATGTTGTTAAATAAATTTTTCTCAGCCTGATAGTCCAGAATATATAGAAGTTTGTTGCACGTTGAGTCGCCAAATGTGTTTTAGTTCGAATTGGCGTTGTGCCCCTAATTCTTTCTCACATTGTGGGCAAAGAATGGGTAATTTGTTGTAGGAAGAAGAGGAATAGTGTACTTATATTGGTACCAGAAGAAGGCGCCTCCATAGGATGAAGAGGAATGTGGTGCGCTACGCCCCAGTCGGATCATGGAGAATCACATTTAGGTAGATATGGACACCAATTGCGTTCGAGAGCGTCGTACTTTCTGGGCCGTCAGGCACTTTCCTAACTTTCACCTACATGATAGGAATTTTTGGTGTGATAACACTTCTAAAAAATGCACCAATTCTGGAGATGGAATGGCCGGCTGAAGGGGTAGGAGGAGGCCGGATTTTTTTCTTTTAACAGCATGTGTGAATGTCCTGAAGGCTTACATACATGTTGTTAAATACATTTTTCTCAGCCTGATAGTCCAGAATATATAGAAGTTGGTCGCACGTTGAGTCGGTGAATGTGTTTTAGTTCGAAATGGCGTTGTGCCCCTAATTCTTTCTCACATTGTGGGCAAAGAATGGGTAATTTGTTGTAGGAATAAGAGGAATAGTGTACTAATATTGGTACCAGAAGAACGCGCCTCCATAGGATGAAGAGGAATGTGGTGCGCTACGCCCCAGTCGGATCATGGAGAATCACATTTAGGTAGATATGGACACCAATTGCGTTCGAGAGCGTCGTACTTTCTGGGCCGTCAGGCACTTTCCTAACTTTCACCTACATGATAGGAATTTTTGGTGTGATAACACTACTAAAAAATGCACCAATTCTGGAGATGGAATGGCCGGCTTAAGGGGTAGGAGGAGGCCGGATTTTTTTCTTTTAACAGCATGTGTGAATGTCCTGAAGGCTTGCATACATGTTGTTAAATACATTTTTCTCAGCCTGATAGTCCAGAATATATAGAAGTTGGTCGCACGTTGAGTCGGCGAATGTGTTTCAGTTCGAAATGGCGTTGTGCCCTTAATTCTTTCACACATTGTGGGCAAAGAATGGGTAATTTGTTGTAGGAAGTAGAGGAATAGTGTACTAATATTGGTACCAGAAGAACGCGCCTCCGTAGGATGAAGAGGAATGTGGCGCGCTATGCCCCCGTCGTATCATGGAGAATCACATTTAGGTAGATATGGACACCAATTGCGTTCGAGAGCTACGTACTTTCTGGGCCATCAGGCACTTTCCTATCTTTCACCTACATGATAGGAATTTTTGGTGTGATAACACTTCTAAAAAATTCACCAATTCTGGAGATGGAATGGCCGGCTGAAGGGGTAGGAGGAGGCCGGATTTGTTTCTTTTAACAGCATGTGTGAATGTCCTGAAGGCTTACATACATGTTGTTAAATACATTTTTCTCAGCCTGATAGTCTAGAATATATAGAAGTTTCTCGCACGTTGAGTCGGCAAATGTGTTTTAGTTCGAATTGGCGTTGTGCCCCTAATTCTTTCTCACATTGTGGGCAAAGAATGGGTAATTTCTTGTAGGAAGAAGAGGAATAGTGTACTAATATTGGTACCAGAAGAATGCGCCTCCGTAGGATGAAGAGGAATGTGGCGCGCTACGCCCCAGTCGGATCATGGAGAATCACATTTAGGTAGCTATGGTCACCAATTGCATTCGAGAGCGTCGTACTTTCTGGGCCATCAGGCACTTTCCTATCTTTAACCTACATGATAGGAATTTTTGGTGTGATAACACTTCTAAAAAATGCACCAATTATGGAGATGTAATGGCTGGCTGAAGGGGTAGGAGGAGGCCGGATTTTTTTCTTTTAACAGCATGTGTGAATGTCCTGAAGGCTTACATACATGTTTTTAAATACATTTTTCTCAGCCTGATAGTCCAGAATATATAGAAGTTTGTCTCATGTTAAGTCGGCGAATGTGTTTTAGTTCGAATTGGCGTTGTGCCCCTAATTCTTTCTCATATTGTGGGCAAATAATGGGTCATTTTTCATAGGAAGAAGAGGAATAGTGTACTAATATTGGTACCAGAAGAACACGCCTCCATAGGATGAAGAGGAATGTGGCGCGCTACGCCCCAGTCAGATCATGGAGAATCACATTTAGGTAGATATGGACACCAATTGCGTTCGAGAGCGTCGTACTTTCTGGGCCATCAGGCACTTTCCTATCTTTCACCTACATGATAGGAATTTTTGGTGTGATAACACTTCTAAAAAATGCACCAATTCTGGAGATGGATTGGCCGGCTGAAGGGGTAGGAGGAGGACAGATTTTTTTCTTTTAACAGCATGTGTGAATGTCCTAAAGGCTTACATACATGTTGTTAAATACATTTTTCTCAGCCTGATAGTCCAGAATATACAGAAGTTTGTCGCATGTTCTGTCGGCGAATGTGTTTCAATTCGAAATGGTGTTGTGCCCCTAATTCTTTTTCACATTGTGGGCAAAGAATGGGTAATTTGTTGTAGGAAGAAGAGGAATAGTGTACTAATATTGGTACCAGAAGAAGGCGCCTCCATAGGATGAAGAGGAATGTGGCGCGATACGCCCCAGTCAGATCATGGAGAATCACATTTAGGTAGATATGGACACCAATTGCGTTCGAGAGCGTCGTACATTCTAGGCCATCAGGCACTATCCTATCTTACACCTACATGATAGGAATTTTTGATGTGATAACACTTCTAAAAAAGGCACCAATTCTGGAGATGGATTGGCCGGCTGAAGGGGAAGGAGGAGACCGTTTTTTTTTCTTTTAACAGCATGTGTGAATATCCTGAAGGTTTACATACATGTTGTTAAATACATTTTTGTCAGCCTGATAGTCCAGAATATATAGAAGTTTGTTGCATGTTGAGTCGCCAAATGTGTTTTAGTTCGAATTGGCGTTGTGCCCCTAATTCTTTCTCACATTGTGGGCAAAGAATGGGTAATTTGTTGTAGGAAGAAGAGGAATAGTGTACTAATATTGGTACCAGAAGAACGCGCCTCCATAAGATGAAGAGGAATGTGGTGCGCTACGCCCCAGTCGGATCATGGAGAATCACATTTAAGTAGATATGGACACCAATTGCGTTCGAGAGCGTCGTACTTTCTGGGCAATCAGGCACTTTCCTATCTTTCACCTACATGATAGGAATTTTTGGTGTGATAACACTACTAAAAAATGCACCAATTCTGGAGATGGAATGGCCGGCTGAAGGGGTAGGAGGAGGCCGGATTTTTTTCTTTTAACAGCATGTGTGAATGTCCTGAAGGCTTGCATACATGTTGTTAAATACATTTTTCTCAGCCTGATAGTCCAGAATATATAGAAGTTTGTCGCATGTTGAGTCGGCAAATGTGTTTTAGTTCGAATTGGAGTTGTGCCCCTAATTCTTTCTCACATTGTGGGCAAAGAATGGGTAATTTCTTGTAGGAAGAAGAGGAATAGTGTACTAATATTGGTACCAGAAGAATGCGCCTCCGTAGGATGAAGAGGAATGTGGCGCGCTACGCCCCAGTCGAATCATGGAGAATCACATTTAGGTAGATATGGACACCAATTGCGTTCGAGAGCGTCGTACTTTCTGGGCCATCAGGCACTTTCCTATCTTTCACCTACATGATAGGTATTTTTGGTGTGATAACACTTCTAAAAAATGCACCAATTCTGGAGATGGAATGGCCGGCTGAAGGGGTAGGAGGAGGCCGGATTTTTTTCTTTTAACAGCATTTGTGAATATCCTGAGGGTTTACATACATGTTGTTAAATAAATTTTTCTCAGCCTGATAGTCCAGAATATATAGAAGTTTGTTGCACGTTGAGTCGCCAAATGTGTTTTAGTTCGAATTGGCGTTGTGCCCCTAATTCTTTCTCACATTGTGGGCAAAGAATGGGTAATTTGTTGTAGGAAGAAGAGGAATAGTGTACTTATATTGGTACCAGAAGAAGGCGCCTCCATAGGATGAAGAGGAATGTGGTGCGCTACGCCCCAGTCGGATCATGGAGAATCACATTTAGGTAGATATGGACACCAATTGCGTTCGAGAGCGTCGTACTTTCTGGGCCGTCAGGCACTTTCCTAACTTTCACCTACATGATAGGAATTTTTGGTGTGATAACACTTCTAAAAAATGCACCAATTCTGGAGATGGAATGGCCGGCTGAAGGGGTAGGAGGAGGCCGGATTTTTTTCTTTTAACAGCATGTGTGAATGTCCTGAAGGCTTACATACATGTTGTTAAATACATTTTTCTCAGCCTGATAGTCCAGAATATATAGAAGTTGGTCGCACGTTGAGTCGGTGAATGTGTTTTAGTTCGAAATGGCGTTGTGCCCCTAATTCTTTCTCACATTGTGGGCAAAGAATGGGTAATTTGTTGTAGGAATAAGAGGAATAGTGTACTAATATTGGTACCAGAAGAACGCGCCTCCATAGGATGAAGAGGAATGTGGTGCGCTACGCCCCAGTCGGATCATGGAGAATCACATTTAGGTAGATATGGACACCAATTGCGTTCGAGAGCGTCGTACTTTCTGGGCCGTCAGGCACTTTCCTAACTTTCACCTACATGATAGGAATTTTTGGTGTGATAACACTACTAAAAAATGCACCAATTCTGGAGATGGAATGGCCGGCTTAAGGGGTAGGAGGAGGCCGGATTTTTTTCTTTTAACAGCATGTGTGAATGTCCTGAAGGCTTGCATACATGTTGTTAAATACATTTTTCTCAGCCTGATAGTCCAGAATATATAGAAGTTGGTCGCACGTTGAGTCGGCGAATGTGTTTCAGTTCGAAATGGCGTTGTGCCCTTAATTCTTTCACACATTGTGGGCAAAGAATGGGTAATTTGTTGTAGGAAGTAGAGGAATAGTGTACTAATATTGGTACCAGAAGAACGCGCCTCCGTAGGATGAAGAGGAATGTGGCGCGCTACGCCCCCGTCGTATCATGGAGAATCACATTTAGGTAGATATGGACACCAATTGCGTTCGAGAGCTACGTACTTTCTGGGCCATCAGGCACTTTCCTATCTTTCACCTACATGATAGGAATTTTTGGTGTGATAACACTTCTAAAAAATTCACCAATTCTGGAGATGGAATGGCCGGCTGAAGGGGTAGGAGGAGGCCGGATTTGTTTCTTTTAACAGCATGTGTGAATGTCCTGAAGGCTTACATACATGTTGTTAAATACATTTTTCTCAGCCTGATAGTCTAGAATATATAGAAGTTTCTCGCACGTTGAGTCGGCAAATGTGTTTTAGTTCGAATTGGCGTTGTGCCCCTAATTCTTTCTCACATTGTGGGCAAAGAATGGGTAATTTCTTGTAGGAAGAAGAGGAATAGTGTACTAATATTGGTACCAGAAGAATGCGCCTCCGTAGGATGAAGAGGAATGTGGCGCGCTACGCCCCAGTCGGATCATGGAGAATCACATTTAGGTAGCTATGGTCACCAATTGCATTCGAGAGCGTCGTACTTTCTGGGCCATCAGGCACTTTCCTATCTTTAACCTACATGATAGGAATTTTTGGTGTGATAACACTTCTAAAAAATGCACCAATTATGGAGATGTAATGGCTGGCTGAAGGGGTAGGAGGAGGCCGGATTTTTTTCTTTTAACAGCATGTGTGAATGTCCTGAAGGCTTACATACATGTTTTTAAATACATTTTTCTCAGCCTGATAGTCCAGAATATATAGAAGTTTGTCTCATGTTAAGTCGGCGAATGTGTTTTAGTTCGAATTGGCGTTGTGCCCCTAATTCTTTCTCATATTGTGGGCAAATAATGGGTCATTTTTCATAGGAAGAAGAGGAATAGTGTACTAATATTGGTACCAGAAGAACACGCCTCCATAGGATGAAGAGGAATGTGGCGCGCTACGCCCCAGTCAGATCATGGAGAATCACATTTAGGTAGATATGGACACCAATTGCGTTCGAGAGCGTCGTACTTTCTGGGCCATCAGGCACTTTCCTATCTTTCACCTACATGATAGGAATTTTTGGTGTGATAACACTTCTAAAAAATGCACCAATTCTGGAGATGGATTGGCCGGCTGAAGGGGTAGGAGGAGGACAGATTTTTTTCTTTTAACAGCATGTGTGAATGTCCTAAAGGCTTACATACATGTTGTTAAATACATTTTTCTCAGCCTGATAGTCCAGAATATACAGAAGTTTGTCGCATGTTCTGTCGGCGAATGTGTTTCAATTCGAAATGGTGTTGTGCCCCTAATTCTTTTTCACATTGTGGGCAAAGAATGGGTAATTTGTTGTAGGAAGAAGAGGAATAGTGTACTAATATTGGTACCAGAAGAAGGCGCCTCCATAGGATGAAGAGGAATGTGGCGCGATACGCCCCAGTCAGATCATGGAGAATCACATTTAGGTAGATATGGACACCAATTGCGTTCGAGAGCGTCGTACATTCTAGGCCATCAGGCACTATCCTATCTTACACCTACATGATAGGAATTTTTGATGTGATAACACTTCTAAAAAAGGCACCAATTCTGGAGATGGATTGGCCGGCTGAAGGGGAAGGAGGAGACCGTTTTTTTTTCTTTTAACAGCATGTGTGAATATCCTGAAGGTTTACATACATGTTGTTAAATACATTTTTGTCAGCCTGATAGTCCAGAATATATAGAAGTTTGTTGCATGTTGAGTCGCCAAATGTGTTTTAGTTCGAATTGGCGTTGTGCCCCTAATTCTTTCTCACATTGTGGGCAAAGAATGGGTAATTTGTTGTAGGAAGAAGAGGAATAGTGTACTAATATTGGTACCAGAAGAACGCGCCTCCATAAGATGAAGAGGAATGTGGTGCGCTACGCCCCAGTCGGATCATGGAGAATCACATTTAAGTAGATATGGACACCAATTGCGTTCGAGAGCGTCGTACTTTCTGGGCAATCAGGCACTTTCCTATCTTTCACCTACATGATAGGAATTTTTGGTGTGATAACACTACTAAAAAATGCACCAATTCTGGAGATGGAATGGCCGGCTGAAGGGGTAGGAGGAGGCCGGATTTTTTTCTTTTAACAGCATGTGTGAATGTCCTGAAGGCTTGCATACATGTTGTTAAATACATTTTTCTCAGCCTGATAGTCCAGAATATATAGAAGTTTGTCGCATGTTGAGTCGGCAAATGTGTTTTAGTTCGAATTGGAGTTGTGCCCCTAATTCTTTCTCACATTGTGGGCAAAGAATGGGTAATTTCTTGTAGGAAGAAGAGGAATAGTGTACTAATATTGGTACCAGAAGAATGCGCCTCCGTAGGATGAAGAGGAATGTGGCGCGCTACGCCCCAGTCGAATCATGGAGAATCACATTTAGGTAGATATGGACACCAATTGCGTTCGAGAGCGTCGTACTTTCTGGGCCATCAGGCACTTTCCTATCTTTCACCTACATGATAGGTATTTTTGGTGTGATAACACTTCTAAAAAATGCACCAATTCTGGAGATGGAATGGCCGGCTGAAGGGGTAGGAGGAGGCCGGATTTTTTTCTTTTAACAGCATTTGTGAATATCCTGAGGGTTTACATACATGTTGTTAAATAAATTTTTCTCAGCCTGATAGTCCAGAATATATAGAAGTTTGTTGCACGTTGCGTCGCCAAATGTGTTTTAGTTCGAATTGGCGTTGTGCCCCTAATTCTTTCTCACATTGTGGGCAAAGAATGGGTAATTTGTTGTAGGAAGAAGAGGAATAGTGTACTAATATTGGTACCAGAAGAAGGCGCCTCCATAGGATGAAGAGGAATGTGGTGCGCTATGCCCCAGTCGGATCATGGAGAATCACATTTAGGTAGATATGGACACCAATTGCGTTCGAGAGCGTCGTACTTTCTGGGCCGTCAGGCACTTTCCTAACTTTCACCTACATGATAGGAATTTTTGGTGTGATAACACTTCTAAAAAATGCACCAATTCTGGAGATGGAATGGCCGGCTGAAGGGGTAGGAGGAGGCCGGATTTTTTTCTTTTAACAGCATGTGTGAATGTCCTGAAGGCTTACATACATGTTGTTAAATACATTTTTCTCAGCCTGATAGTCCAGAATATATAGAAGTTGGTCGCACGTTGAGTCGGTGAATGTGTTTTAGTTCGAAATGGCGTTGTGCCCCTAATTCTTTCTCACATTGTGGGCAAAGAATGGGTAATTTGTTGTAGGAATAAGAGGAATAGTGTACTAATATTGGTACCAGAAGAACGCGCCTCCATAGGATGAAGAGGAATGTGGTGCGCTACGCCCCAGTCGGATCATGGAGAATCACATTTAGGTAGATATGGACACCAATTGCGTTCGAGAGCGTCGTACTTTCTGGGCCATCAGGCACTTTCCTATCTTTCACCTACATGATAGGAATTTTTGGTGTGATAACACTTCTAAAAAATGCACCAATTCTGGAGATGGAATGGCCGGCTGAAGGGGTAGGAGGAGGCCGGATTTTTTTCTTTTAACAGCATTTGTGAATATCCTGAGGGTTTACATACATGTTGTTAAATAAATTTTTCTCAGCCTGATAGTCCAGAATATATAGAAGTTTGTTGCACGTTGAGTCGCCAAATGTGTTTTAGTTCGAATTGGCGTTGTGCCCCTAATTCTTTCTCACATTGTAGGCAAAGAATGGGTAATTTGTTGTAGGAAGAAGAGGAATAGTGTACTAATATTGGTACCAGAAGAACGCACCTCCGTAGGATGAAGAGGAATGTGGCGCGCTACGCCCCAGTCGGATCATGGAGAATCACATTTAGGTAGATATGGACACCAATTGCGTTCGAGAGCGTCGTACTTTCTGGGCCATCAGGCACTTTCCTTTCTTTCACCTACATGATAGGAATTTTTGGTGTGATAACACTAATAAAAAAGGCACCAATTCTGGAGATGGAATGGCCGGCTGAAGGGGTAGGAGGAGGCAGGATTTTTTTCTTTTAACAGCATGTGTGAATGTCCTGAAGGCTTGCATACATGTTGTTAAATACATTTTTCTCAGCCTGATAGTCCAGAATATATAGAAGTTGGTCGCACGTTGAGTCGGCGAATGTGTTTCAGTTCGAAATGGCGTTGTGCCCCTAATTCTTTCACACATTGTGGGCAAACAATGGGTAATTTGTTGTAGGAAGTAGAGGAATAGTGTACTAATATTGGTACCAGAAGAACGCGCCTCCGTAGGATGAAGAGGAATGTGGCGCGCTACGTCGGATCATGGAGAATCACATTTAGGTAGATATGGACACCAATTGCGTTCGAGAGCTTCGTACTTTCTGGGCCATCAGGCACTATCCTATCTTACACCTACATGATAGGAATTTTTGATGTGATAACACTTCTAAAAAAAGCACCAATTCTGGAGATGGAATGGCCGGCTGAAGGGGAAGGAGGAGGCCGTTTTTTTTTCTTTTAACAGCATGTGTGAATATCCTGAGGGTTTACATACATGTTGTTAAATAAATTTTTCTCAGCCTGATAGTCCAGAATATATAGAAGTTTGTTGCACGTTGAGTCGGCAAATGTGTTTTAGTTCGAATTGGCGTTGTGCCCCTAATTCTTTCTCACATTGTGGGCAAAGAATGGGTAATTTCTTGTAGGAAGAAGAGGAATAGTGTACTAATATTGGTACCAGAAGAACGCGCTTCCGTAGGATGAAGAGGAATGTGGCGCGCTACGCCCCAGTCGGATCATGGAGAATCACATTTAGGTAGATATGGACACCAATTGCGTTCGAGAGCGTCATACTTTCTGGGCCATCAGGCACTTTCCTATCTTTCACCTACATGATAGGAATTTTTGGTGTGATAACACTACTAAAAAAGGCACCAATTCTGGAGATGGAATGGCCGGCTGAAGGGGTAGGAGGAGGTCGGATTTTTTTCTTTTAACAGCATGTGTGAATGTCCTGAAGGCTTGCATACATGTTGTTAAATGCATTTTTCTCAGCCTGATAGTCCAGAATATATAGAAGTTGGTCGCACGTTGAGTCGGCGAATGTGTTTCAGTTCGAAATGGCGTTGTGCCCCTAATTCTTTCACACATTGTGGGAAAAGAATGGGTAATTTGTTGTAGGAAGAAGAGGAATAGTGTACTAATATTGGTACCAGAAGAACGCGCCTCAGTAGGATGAAGAGGAATGTGGCGCGCTACGCCCCATTCAGATCATGGAGAATCACATTTAGGTAGATATGGACACCAATTGCGTTCGAGAGCGTTGTACTTTCTGGACCATCAGGCACTTTCCTATCTTTCACCTACATGATAGGAATTTTTGGTGTGATAACACTTCTAAAAAATGCACCAATTCTGGAGATGGAATGGCCGGCTGAAGGGGTAGGAGGAGGCCGGATTTTTTTCTTTTAACAGCATGTGTGAATGTCCTGAAGGCTTACATACATGTTGTTAAATACATTTTTCTCAGCCTGATAGTCCAGAATATATAGAAGTTGGTCGCACGTTGAGTCGGCGAATGTGTTTTAGTTCGAATTGGCGTTGTGCCCCTAGTTCTTTCTCACATTGTAGGCAAAGAATGGGTAATTTGTCGTAGGAAGAAGAGGAATAGTGTACTAATATTGGTACCAGAAGAACGCGCCTCCATAGGATGAAGAGGAATGTGGCGCGCTACGCCCCAGTCAGATCATGGAGAATCACATTTAGGTAGATATGGACACCAATTGCGTTCGAGAAATTCGTACTTTCTGGGCCATCAGGCACTATCCTATCTTACACCTACATGATAGGAATTTTTGATGTGATAACACTTCTAAAAAAAGCACCAATTCTGGAGATGGAATGGCCGGCTGAAGGGGAAGGAGGAGGCCGTTTTTTTCTTCTTTTAACAGCATGTGTGAATATCCTGAGGGTTTACATACATGTTGTTAAATAATTTTTTCTCAGCCTGATAGTCCAGAATATATAGAAGTTTGTTGCAGGTTGAGTCGGCAAATGTGTTTTAGTTCGAATTGGCGTTGTGCCCCTAATTCTTTCTCACATTGTGGGCAAAGAATGGGTAATTTCTTGTAGGAAGAAGAGGAATATTGTACTAATATTGGTACCAGAAGAACGCGCCTCCGTAGGATGAAGAGGAATGTGGCACGCTACGCCCCAGTCGGATCATGGAGAATCACATTTAGGTAGATATGGACACCAATTTCGTTCGAGAGCGTCGTACTTTCTGGGCCATCAGGCACTTTCCTATCTTTCACCTACATGATAGGAATTTTTGGTGTGATAACACTTCTAAAAAATGCACCAATTATGGAGATGTAATGGCTGGCTGAAGGGGTAGGAGGAGGCCGGATTTTTTTCTTTTAACAGCATGTGTGAATGTCCTGAAGGCTTACATACATGTTTTTAAATACATTTTTCTCAGCCTGATAGTCCAGAATATATAGAAGTTTGTCTCATGTTAAGTCGGCGAATGTGTTTTAGTTCGAATTAGCGTTGTGCCCCTAATTCTTTCTCATATTGTGGGCAAATAATGGGTCATTTTTCATAGGAAGAAGAGGAATAGTGTACTAATATTGGTACCAGAAGAACACGCCTCCATAGGATGAAGAGGAATGTGGCGCGCTACGCCCCAGTCAGATCATGGAGAATCACATTTAGGTAGATATGGACACCAATTGCGTTCGAGAGCGTCGTACTTTCTGGGCCATCAGGCACTTTCCTATCTTTCACCTACATGATAGGAATATTTGGTGTGATAACACTTCTAAAAAATGCACCAATTATGGAGATGGAATGGCTGGCTGAAGGGGTAGGAGGAGGCCGGATTTTTCTCTTTTAACAGCATGTGTGAATGTCCTGAAGGCTTACATACATGTTGTTAAATACATTTTTCTCAGCCTGATAGTCCAGAATATATAGAAGTTTTTCGCACGTTGAGTCGGCGAATGGGTTTTGGTTCGAATTGGCGTTGTGCCCCTAATTCTTTCTCACATTGTGGGCAAAGAATGGGTAATTTGTCGTAGGAAGAAGAGGAATAGTGTACTAATATTGGTACCAGAAGAACGCGCCTCCGTAGGATGAAGAGGAATGTGGCGCGCTACGCCCCAGTCGGATCATGGAGAATCACATTTAGGTAGATATGGACACCAATTGCGTTCGAGAGCGTCGTACTTTCTGGGCCATCAGGCACTTTCCTATCTTTCACCTACATGATAGGAATTTTTGGTGTGATAACACTAATAAAAAAGGCACCAATTCTGGAGATGGAATGGCCGGCTGAAGGGGTAGGAGGAGACCGGATTTTTTTCTTTTAACAGCATGTGTGAATGTCCTGAAGGCTTGCATACATGTTGTTAAATACATTTTTCTCAGCCTGATAGTCCAGAATATATAGAAGTTGGTCGCACGTTGAGTCGGCGAATGTGTTTCAGTTCGAAATGGCGTTGTGCCCCTAATTCTTTCACACATTGTGGGCAAAGAATGGGTAATTTGTTGTAGGAAGTAGAGGAATAGTGTACTAATATTGGTACCAGAAGAACGCGCCTCCGTAGGATGAAGAGGAATGTGGCGCGCTACGTCGGATCATGGAGAATCACATTTAGGTAGATATGGACACCAATTGCGTTCGAGAGCGTTGTACTTTCTGGACCATCAGGCACTATCCTATCTTTCACCTACATGATAGGAATTTTTGATGTGATAACACTTCTAAAAATGCACCAATTCCGGAGATGTAATGGCCGGCTGAAGGGGTAGGAGGAGGCCGGATTTTTTTCTTTTAACAGCATGTGTGAATGTCCTGAAGGCTTACATACATGTTGTTAAATACATTTTACTCAGCCTGATAGTCCAGAATATATAGAAGTTGGTCGCACGTTGAGTCGGCGAATGTGTTTTAGTTCGAATTGGCGTTGTGCCCCTAATTCTTTCTCACATTGTGGGCAAAGAATGGGTAATTTCTTGTAGGAAGAAGAGGAATAGTGTACTAATATTGGTACCAGAAGAACGCGCTTCCGTAGGATGAAGAGGAATGTGGCGCGCTACGCCCCAGTCGGATCATGGAGAATCACATTTAGGTAGATATGGACACCAATTGCGTTCGAGAGCGTCATACTTTCTGGGCCATCAGGCACTTTCCTATCTTTCACCTACATGATAGGAATTTTTGGTGTGATAACACTACTAAAAAAGGCACCAATTCTGGAGATGGAATGGCCGGCTGAAGGGGAAGGAGGAGGCCGTTTTTTTTCTTCTTTTAACAGCATGTGTGAATATCCTGAGGGTTTACATACATGTTGTTAAATAAATTTTTCTCAGCCTGATAGTCCAGAATATATAGAAGTTTGTTGCAGGTTGAGTCGGCAAATGTGTTTTAGTTCGAATTGGCGTTGTGCCCCTAATTCTTTCTCACATTGTGGGCAAAGAATGGGTAATTTCTTGTAGGAAGAAGAGGAATATTGTACTAATATTGGTACCAGAAGAACGCGCCTCCGTAGGATGAAGAGGAATGTGGCACGCTACGCCCCAGTCGGATCATGGAGAATCACATTTAGGTAGATATGGACACCAATTTCGTTCGAGAGCGTCGTACTTTCTGGGCCATCAGGCACTTTCCTATCTTTCACCTACATGATAGGAATTTTTGGTGTGATAACACTTCTAAAAAATGCACCAATTATGGAGATGTAATGGCTGGCTGAAGGGGTAGGAGGAGGCCGGATTTTTTTCTTTTAACAGCATGTGTGAATGTCCTGAAGGCTTACATACATGTTTTTAAATACATTTTTCTCAGCCTGATAGTCCAGAATATATAGAAGTTTGTCTCATGTTAAGTCGGCGAATGTGTTTTAGTTCGAATTGGCGTTGTGCCCCTAATTCTTTCTCATATTGTGGGCAAATAATGGGTCATTTTTCATAGGAAGAAGAGGAATAGTGTACTAATATTGGTACCAGAAGAACACGCCTCCATAGGATGAAGAGGAATGTGGCGCGCTACGCCCCAGTCAGATCATGGAGAATCACATTTAGGTAGATATGGACACCAATTGCGTTCGAGAGCGTCGTACTTTCTGGGCCATCAGGCACTTTCCTATCTTTCACCTACATGATAGGAATTTTTGGTGTGATAACACTTCTAAAAAATGCACCAATTCTGGAGATGGATTGGCCGGCTGAAGGGGTAGGAGGAGGACAGATTTTTTTCTTTTAACAGCATGTGTGAATGTCCTGAAGGCTTACATACATGTTGTTAAATACATTTTTCTCAGCCTGATAGTCCAGAATATACAGAAGTTTGTCGCATGTTCTGTCGGCGAATGTGTTTCAATTCGAAATGGTGTTGTGCCCCTAATTCTTTTTCACATTGTGGGCAAAGAATGGGTAATTTGTTGTAGGAAGAAGAGGAATAGTGTACTAATATTGGTACCAGAAGAAAGCGCCTCCATAGGATGAAGAGGAATGTGGCGCGATACGCCCCAGTCAGATCATGGAGAATCACATTTAGGTAGATATGGACACCAATTGCGTTCGAGAGCGTCGTACATTCTAGGCCATCAGGCACTATCCTATCTTACACCTACATGATAGGAATTTTTGATGTGATAACACTTCTAAAAAAGGCACCAATTCTGGAGATGGATTGGCCGGCTGAAGGGGAAGGAGGAGACCGTTTTTTTTTTCTTTTAACAGCATGTGTGAATATCCTGAAGGTTTACATACATGTTGTTAAATACATTTTTGTCAGCCTGATAGTCCAGAATATATAGAAGTTTGTTGCATGTTGAGTCGCCAAATGTGTTTTAGTTCGAATTGGCGTTGTGCCCCTAATTCTTTCTCACATTGTGGGCAAAGAATGGGTAATTTGTTGTAAGAAGAAGAGGAATAGTGTACTAATATTGGTACCAGAAGAACGCGCCTCCATAGGATGAAGAGGAATGTGGTGCGCTACGCCCCAGTCGGATCATGGAGAATCACATTTAGGTAGATATGGACACCAATTGCGTTCGAGAGCGTCGTACTTTCTGGGCCGTCAGGCACTTTCCTAACTTTCACCTACATGATAGGAATTTTTGGTGTGATAACACTTCTAAAAAATGCACCAATTCTGGAGATGGAATGGCCGGCTGAAGGGGTAGGAGGAGGCCGGATTTTTTTCTTTTAACAGCATGTGTGAATGTCCTGAAGGCTTACATACATGTTGTTAAATACATTTTTCTCAGCCTGATAGTCCAGAATATATAGAAGTTGGTCGCACGTTGAGTCGGTGAATGTGTTTTAGTTCGAAATGGCGTTGTGCCCCTAATTCTTTCTCACATTGTGGGCAAAGAATGGGTAATTTGTTGTAGGAATAAGAGGAATAGTGTACTAATATTGGTACCAGAAGAACGCGCCTCCATAGGATGAAGAGGAATGTGGTGCGCTACGCCCCAGTCGGATCATGGAGAATCACATTTAGGTAGATATGGACACCAATTGCGTTCGAGAGCGTCGTACTTTCTGGGCCATCAGGCACTTTCCTAACTTTCACCTACATGATAGGAATTTTTGGTGTGATAACACTTCTAAAAAATGCACCAATTCTGGAGATGGAATGGCCGGCTGAAGGGGTAGGAGGAGGCCGGATTTTTTTCTTTTAACAGCATGTGTGAATGTCCTGAAGGCTTACATACATGTTGTTAAATACATTTTTCTCAGCCTGATAGTCCAGAATATATAGAAGTTGGTCGCACGTTGAGTCGGTGAATGTGTTTTAGTTCGAAATGGCGTTGTGACCCTAATTCTTTCTCACATTGTGGGCAAAGAATGGGTAATTTGTTGTAGGAATAAGAGGAATAGTGTACTAATATTGGTACCAGAAGAACGCGCCTCCATAGGATGAAGAGGAATGTGGTGTGCTACGCCCCAGTCAGATCATGGAGAATCACATTTAGGTAGATATGGACACCAATTGCGTTCGAGAGCGTCGTACTTTCTGGGCCATCAGGCACTTTCCTATCTTTCACCTACATGATAGGAATTTTTGGTGTGATAACACTTCTAAAAAATGCACCAATTCTGGAGATGGAATGGCCGGCTGAAGGGGTAGGAGGAGGCCGGATTTGTTTCTTTTAACAGCATGTGTGAATGTCCTGAAGGCTTACATAAATGTTGTTAAATACATTTTTCTCAGCCTGATAGTCTAGAATATATAGAAGTTTGTCGCACGTTGAGTCGGCAAATGTGTTTTAGTTCGAATTGGCGTTGTGCCCCTAATTCTTTCTCACATTGTGGGCAAAGAATGGGTAATTTCTTGTAGGAAGAAGAGGAATAGTGTACTAATATTCGTACCAGAAGAATGCGCCTCCGTAGGATGAAGAGGAATGTGGCGCGCTACGCCCCAGTTGGATCATGGAGAATCACATTTAGGTAGATATGGACACCAATTGCGTTCGAGAGCGTCGTACTTTCTGGGCCATCAGGCACTTTCCTATCTTTCACCTACATGATAGGAATTTTTGGTGTGATAACACTTCTAAAAAATGCACCAATTCTGGAGATGGAATGGCCGGCTGAAGGGGTAGGAGGAGGCCGGATTTTTTTCTTTTAACAGCATTTGTGAATATCCTGAGGGTTTACATACATGTTGTTAAATAAATTTTTCTCAGCCTGATAGTCCAGAATATATAGAAGTTTGTTGCACGTTGAGTCGCCAAATGTGTTTTAGTTCGAATTGGCGTTGTGCCCCTAATTCTTTCTCACATTGTAGGCAAAGAATGGGTAATTTGTTGTAGGAAGAAGAGGAATAGTGTACTAATATTGGTACCAGAAGAACGCACCTCCGTAGGATGAAGAGGAATGTGGCGCGCTACGCCCCAGTCGGATCATGGAGAATCACATTTAGGTAGATATGGACACCAATTGCGTTCGAGAGCGTCGTACTTTCTGGGCCATCAGGCACTTTCCTTTCTTTCACCTACATGATAGGAATTTTTGGTGTGATAACACTAATAAAAAAGGCACCAATTCTGGAGATGGAATGGCCGGCTGAAGGGGTAGGAGGAGGCAGGATTTTTTTCTTTTAACAGCATGTGTGAATGTCCTGAAGGCTTGCATACATGTTGTTAAATACATTTTTCTCAGCCTGATAGTCCAGAATATATAGAAGTTGGTCGCACGTTGAGTCGGCGAATGTGTTTCAGTTCGAAATGGCGTTGTGCCCCTAATTCTTTCACACATTGTGGGCAAAGAATGGGTAATTTGTTGTAGGAAGTAGAGGAATAGTGTACTAATATTGGTACCAGAAGAACGCGCCTCCGTAGGATGAAGAGGAATGTGGCGCGCTACGCCCCATTCGGATCATGGAGAATCACATTTAGGTAGATATGGACACCAATTGCGTTCGAGAGCGTTGTACTTTCTGGACCATCAGGCACTTTCCTATCTTTCACCTACATGATAGGAATTTTTGGTGTGATAACACTTCTAAAAAATGCACCAATTCGGGAGATGGAATGGCCGGCTGAAGGGGTAGGAGGAGGCCGGATTTTTTTCTTTTAACAGCATGTGTGAATGTCCTGAAGGCTTACATACATGTTGTTAAATACATTTTTCTCAGCCTGATAGTCCAGAATATATAGAAGTTGGTCGCACGTTGAGTCGGCGAATGTGTTTTAGTTCGAATTGGCGTTGTGCCCCTAGTTCTTTCTCACATTGTGGGCAAAGAATGGGTAATTTTTCGTAGGAAGAAGAGGAATAGTGTACTAATATTGGTACCAGAAGAACGCGCCTCCATAGGATGAAGAGGAATGTGGCGCGCTACGCCCCAGTCAGATCATGGAGAATCACATTTAGGTAGATATGGACATCAATTGCGTTCGAGAAATTCGTACTTTCTGGGCCATCAGGCACTATCCTATCTTACACCTACATGATAGGAATTTTTGATGTGATAACACTTCTAAAAAAAGCACCAATTCTGGAGATGGAATGGCCGGCTGAAGGGGAAGGAGGAGGCCGTTTTTTTTCTTCTTTTAACAGCATGTGTGAATATCCTGAGGGTTTACATACATGTTGTTAAATAAATTTTTCTCAGCCTGATAGTCCAGAATATATAGAAGTTTGTTGCAGGTTGAGTCGGCAAATGTGTTTTAGTTCGAATTGGCGTTGTGCCCCTAATTCTTTCTCACATTGTGGGCAAAGAATGGGTAATTTGTCGTAGGAAGAAGAGGAATAGTGTACTAATATTGGTACCAGAAGAACGGGCCTCCATAGGATGAAGAGGAATGTGGCGCGCTACGCCCCAGTCGGATCATGGAGAATCACATTTAGGTAGATATGGACACCAATTGCGTTCGAGAGCGTCGTACTTTCTGGGCCATCAGGCACTTTCCTATCTTTCACCTACATGATAGGAATTTTTGGTGTGATAACACTTCTAAAAAATGCACCAATTCTGGAGATGGAATTGCCGGCTGAAGGGGTAGGAGGAGGCCGGATTTTTTTCTTTTAACAGCATGTGTGAATGTCCTGAAGGCTTACATACATGTTGTTAAATACATTTTTCTCAGCCTGATAGTCCAGAATATATAGAAGTTGGTCGCACGTTGAGTCGGCGAATGTGTTTTAGTTCGAATTGGCGTTGTGCCCCTAGTTCTTTCTCACATTGTGGGCAAAGAATGGGTAATTTGTCGTAGGAAGAAGAGGAATAGTGTACTAATATTGGTACCAGAAGAACGCGCCTCCATAGGATGAAGAGGAATGTGGCGCGCTACGCCCCAGTCAGATCATGGAGAATCACATATAGGTAGATATGGACACAAATTGCGTTCGAGATCGTCGTACTTTCTGGGCCATCAGGCACTTTCCTATCTTTAACCTACATGATAGGAATTTTTGGTGTGATAACACTTCTTAAAAATGCACCAATTATGGAGATGTAATGGCTGGCTGAAGGGGTAGGAGGAGGCCGGATTTTTTTCTTTTAACAGCATGTGTGAATGTCCTGAAGGCTTACATACATGTTTTTAAATACATTTTTCTCAGCCTGATAGTCCAGAATATATAGAAGTTTGTCTCATGTTAAGTCGGCGAATGTGTTTTAGTTCCAATTGGCGTTGTGCCCCTAATTCTTTCTCATATTGTGGGCAAATAATGGGTCATTTTTCATAGGAAGAAGAGGAATAGTGTACTAATATTGGTACCAGAAGAACACGCCTCCATAGGATGAAGAGGAATGTGGCGCGCTACGCCCCCGTCTTATCATGGAGAATCACATTTAGGTAGATATGGACACCAATTGCGTTCAAGAGCGACGTACATTCTGGGCCATCAGGCACTTTCCTATCTTTCACCTACATGATAGGAATTTTTGGTGTGATAACACTTCTAAAAAATGCACCAATTCTGGAGATGGAATGGCCGGCTGAAGGGGTAGGAGGAGGCCGGATTTGTTTCTTTTAACAGCATGTGTGGATGTCCTGAAGGCTTACATACATGTTGTTAAATACATTTTTCTCAGCCTGATAGTCTAGAATATACAGAAGTTTCTCGCACGTTGTGTCGGCAAATGTGTTTTAGTTCGAATTGGCGTTGTGCCCCTAATTCTTTCTCACATTGTGGGCAAATAATGGGTAATTTCTTGTAGGAAGAAGAGGAATAGTGTACTAATATTGGTACCAGAAGAATGCGCCTCCGTAGGATGAAGAGGAATGTGGCGCGCTACGCCCCAGTCGGATCATGGAGAATCACATTTAGGTAGCTATGGACACCAATTGCGTTCGAGAGCGTCGTACTTTCTGGGCCATCAGGCACTTTCCTATCTTTCACCTACATGATAGGAATTTTTGGTGTGATAACACTTCTAAAAAATGCACCAATTCTGGAGATGGAATGGCCGGCTGAAGGGGTAGGAGGAGGCCGGATTTTTTTCTTTTAACAGCATATGTGAATGTCATGAAGGCTTACATATATGTTGTTGTTAAATACATTTTTCTCAGCCTGATAGTCCAGAATATAAAGAAGTTTGTCGCACGTTGAGTCGGCAAATGTGTTTTAGTTCGAATTGGCGTTGTGCCCCTAATTCTTTCTCACATTGTGGGCAAAGATTGGGTAATTTGTCATAGGAAGAAGAGGAATAGTGTACTAATATTGGTACCAGAATAACGCGCCTCCATAGGATGAAGAGGACTGTGGCGCGCTACGCCCCCGTCGTATCATGGAGAATCACATTTAGGTAGATATGGACACCAATTGCGTTCGAGATCGTCGTACTTTCTGGGCCATCAGGCACTTTCCTATCTTTAACCTACATGATAGGAATTTTTGGTGTGATAACACTTCTAAAAAATGCACCAATTATGGAGATGTAATGGCTGGCTGAAGGGGTAGGAGGAGGCCGGATTTTTTTCTTTTAACAGCATGTGTGAATGTCCTGAAGGCTTACATACATGTTGTTAAATACATTTTTCTCAGCCTGATAGTCCAGAATATATAGAAGTTTGTCTCATGTTAAGTCGGCGAATGTGTTTTAGTTCGAATTGGCGTTGTGCCCCTAATTCTTTCTCATATTGTGGGCAAATAATGGGTCATTTTTCATAGGAAGAAGAGGAATAGTGTACTAATATTGATACCAGAAGAACACGCCTCCATAGGATGAAGAGGAATGTGGCGCGCTACGCCCCAGTCAGATCATGGAGAATCACATTTAGGTAGATATGGTCACCAATTGCGTTTGAAAGCGTCGTACTTTCTGGGCCATCAGGCACTTTCCTATCTTTCACCTACATGATAGGAATTTTTGGTGTGATAACACTTCTAAAAAATGCACCAATTCTGGAGATGGAATGGCCGGCTGAAGGGGTAGGAGGAGGCCGGATTTTTTTCTTTTAACAGCATGTGTGAATGTCCTGAAGGCTTACATACATGTTTTTAAATAAATTTTTCTCAGCCTGATAGTCCAGAATATATAGAAGTTTGTCTCATGTTAAGTCGGCGAATGTGTTTTAGTTCGAATTGGCGTTGTGCCCCTAATTCTTTCTCATATTGTGGGCAAATAATGGGTCATTTTTCATAGGATGAAGAGGAATAGTGTACTAATATTGGTACCAGAAGAACGAGCCTCCATAGGATGAAGAGGAATGTGGCGCGCTACGCCCCCGTCATATCATGGAGAATCACATTTAGGTAGATATGGACACCAATTGCGTTCGAGAGCGACGTACTTTCTGGGCCATCAGGCACTTTACTATCTATCACCTACATGATAGGAATTTTTGGTGTGATAACACTTCTAAAAAATTCACCAATTCTGGAGATGGAATGGCCGGCTGAAGGGGTAGGAGGAGGCCGGATTTGTTTCTTTTAACAGCATGTGTGAATGTCCTGAAGGCTTACATACATGTTGTTAAATACATTTTTCTCAGCCTGATAGTCTAGAATATATAGAAGTTTCTCGCACGTTGAGTCGGCAAATGTGTTTTAGTTCGAATTGGCGTTGTGCCCCTAATTCTTTCTCACATTGTGGGCAAAGAATGGGTAATTTCTTGTAGGAAGAAGAGGAATAGTGTACTAATATTGGTACCAGAAGAATGCGCCTCCGTAGGATGAAGAGGAATGTGGCGCGCTACGCCCCAGTCGGATCATGGAGAATCACATTTAGGTAGCTATGGTCACCAATTGCATTCGAGAGCGTCGTACTTTCTGGGCCATCAGGCACTTTCCTATCTTTAACCTACATGATAGGAATTTTTGGTGTGATAACACTTCTAAAAAATGCACCAATTATGGAGATGTAATGGCTGGCTGAAGGGGTAGGAGGAGGCCGGATTTTTTTCTTTTAACAGCATGTGTGAATGTCCTGAAGGCTTACATACATGTTTTTAAATACATTTTTCTCAGCCTGATAGTCCAGAATATATAGAAGTTTGTCTCATGTTAAGTCGGCGAATGTGTTTTAGTTCGAATTGGCGTTGTGCCCCTAATTCTTTCTCATATTGTGGGCAAATAATGGGTCATTTTTCATAGGAAGAAGAGGAATAGTGTACTAATATTGGTACCAGAAGAACACGCCTCCATAGGATGAAGAGGAATGTGGCGCGCTACGCCCCAGTCAGATCATGGAGAATCACATTTAGGTAGATATGGACACCAATTGCGTTCGAGAGCGTCGTACTTTCTGGGCCATCAGGCACTTTCCTATCTTTCACCTACATGATAGGAATTTTTGGTGTGATAACACTTCTAAAAAATGCACCAATTCTGGAGATGGATTGGCCGGCTGAAGGGGTAGGAGGAGGACAGATTTTTTTCTTTTAACAGCATGTGTGAATGTCCTAAAGGCTTACATACATGTTGTTAAATACATTTTTCTCAGCCTGATAGTCCAGAATATACAGAAGTTTGTCGCATGTTCTGTCGGCGAATGTGTTTCAATTCGAAATGGTGTTGTGCCCCTAATTCTTTTTCACATTGTGGGCAAAGAATGGGTAATTTGTTGTAGGAAGAAGAGGAATAGTGTACTAATATTGGTACCAGAAGAAGGCGCCTCCATAGGATGAAGAGGAATGTGGCGCGATACGCCCCAGTCAGATCATGGAGAATCACATTTAGGTAGATATGGACACCAATTGCGTTCGAGAGCGTCGTACATTCTAGGCCATCAGGCACTATCCTATCTTACACCTACATGATAGGAATTTTTGATGTGATAACACTTCTAAAAAAGGCACCAATTCTGGAGATGGATTGGCCGGCTGAAGGGGAAGGAGGAGACCGTTTTTTTTTCTTTTAACAGCATGTGTGAATATCCTGAAGGTTTACATACATGTTGTTAAATACATTTTTGTCAGCCTGATAGTCCAGAATATATAGAAGTTTGTTGCATGTTGAGTCGCCAAATGTGTTTTAGTTCGAATTGGCGTTGTGCCCCTAATTCTTTCTCACATTGTGGGCAAAGAATGGGTAATTTGTTGTAGGAAGAAGAGGAATAGTGTACTAATATTGGTACCAGAAGAACGCGCCTCCATAAGATGAAGAGGAATGTGGTGCGCTACGCCCCAGTCGGATCATGGAGAATCACATTTAAGTAGATATGGACACCAATTGCGTTCGAGAGCGTCGTACTTTCTGGGCAATCAGGCACTTTCCTATCTTTCACCTACATGATAGGAATTTTTGGTGTGATAACACTACTAAAAAATGCACCAATTCTGGAGATGGAATGGCCGGCTGAAGGGGTAGGAGGAGGCCGGATTTTTTTCTTTTAACAGCATGTGTGAATGTCCTGAAGGCTTGCATACATGTTGTTAAATACATTTTTCTCAGCCTGATAGTCCAGAATATATAGAAGTTTGTCGCATGTTGAGTCGGCAAATGTGTTTTAGTTCGAATTGGAGTTGTGCCCCTAATTCTTTCTCACATTGTGGGCAAAGAATGGGTAATTTCTTGTAGGAAGAAGAGGAATAGTGTACTAATATTGGTACCAGAAGAATGCGCCTCCGTAGGATGAAGAGGAATGTGGCGCGCTACGCCCCAGTCGAATCATGGAGAATCACATTTAGGTAGATATGGACACCAATTGCGTTCGAGAGCGTCGTACTTTCTGGGCCATCAGGCACTTTCCTATCTTTCACCTACATGATAGGTATTTTTGGTGTGATAACACTTCTAAAAAATGCACCAATTCTGGAGATGGAATGGCCGGCTGAAGGGGTAGGAGGAGGCCGGATTTTTTTCTTTTAACAGCATTTGTGAATATCCTGAGGGTTTACATACATGTTGTTAAATAAATTTTTCTCAGCCTGATAGTCCAGAATATATAGAAGTTTGTTGCACGTTGCGTCGCCAAATGTGTTTTAGTTCGAATTGGCGTTGTGCCCCTAATTCTTTCTCACATTGTGGGCAAAGAATGGGTAATTTGTTGTAGGAAGAAGAGGAATAGTGTACTAATATTGGTACCAGAAGAAGGCGCCTCCATAGGATGAAGAGGAATGTGGTGCGCTATGCCCCAGTCGGATCATGGAGAATCACATTTAGGTAGATATGGACACCAATTGCGTTCGAGAGCGTCGTACTTTCTGGGCCGTCAGGCACTTTCCTAACTTTCACCTACATGATAGGAATTTTTGGTGTGATAACACTTCTAAAAAATGCACCAATTCTGGAGATGGAATGGCCGGCTGAAGGGGTAGGAGGAGGCCGGATTTTTTTCTTTTAACAGCATGTGTGAATGTCCTGAAGGCTTACATACATGTTGTTAAATACATTTTTCTCAGCCTGATAGTCCAGAATATATAGAAGTTGGTCGCACGTTGAGTCGGTGAATGTGTTTTAGTTCGAAATGGCGTTGTGCCCCTAATTCTTTCTCACATTGTGGGCAAAGAATGGGTAATTTGTTGTAGGAATAAGAGGAATAGTGTACTAATATTGGTACCAGAAGAACGCGCCTCCATAGGATGAAGAGGAATGTGGTGCGCTACGCCCCAGTCGGATCATGGAGAATCACATTTAGGTAGATATGGACACCAATTGCGTTCGAGAGCGTCGTACTTTCTGGGCCATCAGGCACTTTCCTATCTTTCACCTACATGATAGGAATTTTTGGTGTGATAACACTTCTAAAAAATGCACCAATTCTGGAGATGGAATGGCCGGCTGAAGGGGTAGGAGGAGGCCGGATTTTTTTCTTTTAACAGCATTTGTGAATATCCTGAGGGTTTACATACATGTTGTTAAATAAATTTTTCTCAGCCTGATAGTCCAGAATATATAGAAGTTTGTTGCACGTTGAGTCGCCAAATGTGTTTTAGTTCGAATTGGCGTTGTGCCCCTAATTCTTTCTCACATTGTAGGCAAAGAATGGGTAATTTGTTGTAGGAAGAAGAGGAATAGTGTACTAATATTGGTACCAGAAGAACGCACCTCCGTAGGATGAAGAGGAATGTGGCGCGCTACGCCCCAGTCGGATCATGGAGAATCACATTTAGGTAGATATGGACACCAATTGCGTTCGAGAGCGTCGTACTTTCTGGGCCATCAGGCACTTTCCTTTCTTTCACCTACATGATAGGAATTTTTGGTGTGATAACACTAATAAAAAAGGCACCAATTCTGGAGATGGAATGGCCGGCTGAAGGGGTAGGAGGAGGCAGGATTTTTTTCTTTTAACAGCATGTGTGAATGTCCTGAAGGCTTGCATACATGTTGTTAAATACATTTTTCTCAGCCTGATAGTCCAGAATATATAGAAGTTGGTCGCACGTTGAGTCGGCGAATGTGTTTCAGTTCGAAATGGCGTTGTGCCCCTAATTCTTTCACACATTGTGGGCAAACAATGGGTAATTTGTTGTAGGAAGTAGAGGAATAGTGTACTAATATTGGTACCAGAAGAACGCGCCTCCGTAGGATGAAGAGGAATGTGGCGCGCTACGTCGGATCATGGAGAATCACATTTAGGTAGATATGGACACCAATTGCGTTCGAGAGCTTCGTACTTTCTGGGCCATCAGGCACTATCCTATCTTACACCTACATGATAGGAATTTTTGATGTGATAACACTTCTAAAAAAAGCACCAATTCTGGAGATGGAATGGCCGGCTGAAGGGGAAGGAGGAGGCCGTTTTTTTTTCTTTTAACAGCATGTGTGAATATCCTGAGGGTTTACATACATGTTGTTAAATAAATTTTTCTCAGCCTGATAGTCCAGAATATATAGAAGTTTGTTGCACGTTGAGTCGGCAAATGTGTTTTAGTTCGAATTGGCGTTGTGCCCCTAATTCTTTCTCACATTGTGGGCAAAGAATGGGTAATTTCTTGTAGGAAGAAGAGGAATAGTGTACTAATATTGGTACCAGAAGAACGCGCTTCCGTAGGATGAAGAGGAATGTGGCGCGCTACGCCCCAGTCGGATCATGGAGAATCACATTTAGGTAGATATGGACACCAATTGCGTTCGAGAGCGTCATACTTTCTGGGCCATCAGGCACTTTCCTATCTTTCACCTACATGATAGGAATTTTTGGTGTGATAACACTACTAAAAAAGGCACCAATTCTGGAGATGGAATGGCCGGCTGAAGGGGTAGGAGGAGGTCGGATTTTTTTCTTTTAACAGCATGTGTGAATGTCCTGAAGGCTTGCATACATGTTGTTAAATGCATTTTTCTCAGCCTGATAGTCCAGAATATATAGAAGTTGGTCGCACGTTGAGTCGGCGAATGTGTTTCAGTTCGAAATGGCGTTGTGCCCCTAATTCTTTCACACATTGTGGGAAAAGAATGGGTAATTTGTTGTAGGAAGAAGAGGAATAGTGTACTAATATTGGTACCAGAAGAACGCGCCTCAGTAGGATGAAGAGGAATGTGGCGCGCTACGCCCCATTCAGATCATGGAGAATCACATTTAGGTAGATATGGACACCAATTGCGTTCGAGAGCGTTGTACTTTCTGGACCATCAGGCACTTTCCTATCTTTCACCTACATGATAGGAATTTTTGGTGTGATAACACTTCTAAAAAATGCACCAATTCTGGAGATGGAATGGCCGGCTGAAGGGGTAGGAGGAGGCCGGATTTTTTTCTTTTAACAGCATGTGTGAATGTCCTGAAGGCTTACATACATGTTGTTAAATACATTTTTCTCAGCCTGATAGTCCAGAATATATAGAAGTTGGTCGCACGTTGAGTCGGCGAATGTGTTTTAGTTCGAATTGGCGTTGTGCCCCTAGTTCTTTCTCACATTGTAGGCAAAGAACGGGTAATTTGTCGTAGGAAGAAGAGGAATAGTGTACTAATATTGGTACCAGAAGAACGCGCCTCCATAGGATGAAGAGGAATGTGGCGCGCTACGCCCCAGTCAGATCATGGAGAATCACATTTAGGTAGATATGGACACCAATTGCGTTCGAGAAATTCGTACTTTCTGGGCCATCAGGCACTATCCTATCTTACACCTACATGATAGGAATTTTTGATGTGATAACACTTCTAAAAAAAGCACCAATTCTGGAGATGGAATGGCCGGCTGAAGGGGAAGGAGGAGGCCGTTTTTTTCTTCTTTTAACAGCATGTGTGAATATCCTGAGGGTTTACATACATGTTGTTAAATAATTTTTTCTCAGCCTGATAGTCCAGAATATATAGAAGTTTGTTGCAGGTTGAGTCGGCAAATGTGTTTTAGTTCGAATTGGCGTTGTGCCCCTAATTCTTTCTCACATTGTGGGCAAAGAATGGGTAATTTCTTGTAGGAAGAAGAGGAATATTGTACTAATATTGGTACCAGAAGAACGCGCCTCCGTAGGATGAAGAGGAATGTGGCACGCTACGCCCCAGTCGGATCATGGAGAATCACATTTAGGTAGATATGGACACCAATTTCGTTCGAGAGCGTCGTACTTTCTGGGCCATCAGGCACTTTCCTATCTTTCACCTACATGATAGGAATTTTTGGTGTGATAACACTTCTAAAAAATGCACCAATTATGGAGATGTAATGGCTGGCTGAAGGGGTAGGAGGAGGCCGGATTTTTTTCTTTTAACAGCATGTGTGAATGTCCTGAAGGCTTACATACATGTTTTTAAATACATTTTTCTCAGCCTGATAGTCCAGAATATATAGAAGTTTGTCTCTTGTTAAGTCGGCGAATGTGTTTTAGTTCGAATTAGCGTTGTGCCCCTAATTCTTTCTCATATTGTGGGCAAATAATGGGTCATTTTTCATAGGAAGAAGAGGAATAGTGTACTAATATTGGTACCAGAAGAACACGCCTCCATAGGATGAAGAGGAATGTGGCGCGCTACGCCCCAGTCAGATCATGGAGAATCACATTTAGGTAGATATGGACACCAATTGCGTTCGAGAGCGTCGTACTTTCTGGGCCATCAGGCACTTTCCTATCTTTCACCTACATGATAGGAATATTTGGTGTGATAACACTTCTAAAAAATGCACCAATTATGGAGATGGAATGGCTGGCTGAAGGGGTAGGAGGAGGCCGGATTTTTCTCTTTTAACAGCATGTGTGAATGTCCTGAAGGCTTACATACATGTTGTTAAATACATTTTTCTCAGCCTGATAGTCCAGAATATATAGAAGTTTTTCGCACGTTGAGTCGGCGAATGGGTTTTGGTTCGAATTGGCGTTGTGCCCCTAATTCTTTCTCACATTGTGGGCAAAGAATGGGTAATTTGTCGTAGGAAGAAGAGGAATAGTGTACTAATATTGGTACCAGAAGAACGGGCCTCCATAGGATGAAGAGGAAAGTAGCGTGCTACGCCCCCGTCGTATCATGGAGAATCACATTTAGGTAGATATGGACACCAATTGCGTTCGAGAGCGACGTACTTTCTGGGCCATCAGGCACTTTCCTATCTTTTACCTACATGATAGGAATTTTTGGTGTGATAACACTTCTAAAAAATGCACCAATTCTGGAGATGGAATGGCCGGCTGAAGGGGTAGGAGGAGGCCAGATTTTTTTCTTTTAACAGCATGTGTGAATGTCCTGAAGGCTTACATACATGTTGTTAAATACATTTTTCTCAGCCTGATAGTCCAGAATATATAGAAGTTGGTCGCACTTTGAGTCGGCGAATGTGTTTTAGTTCGAATTGGCGTTGTGCCCCTAGTTCTTTCTCACATTGTGGGCAAAGAATGGGTCATTTGTTGTAGGAAGAAGAGGAATAGTGTACTAATATTGGTACCAGAAGAACGCGCCTCCATAGGATGAAGAGGAATGTGGCGCGCTACGCCCCAGTCAGATCATGGAGAATCACATTTAGGTAGATATGGACACCAATTGCGTTCGAGAAATTCGTACTTTCTGGGCCATCAGGCACTATCCTATCTTACACCTACATGATAGGAATTTTTGATGTGATAACACTTCTAAAAAAAGCACCAATTCTGGAGATGGAATGGCCGGCTGAAGGGGAAGGAGGAGGCCGTTTTTTTTTTCTTTTAACAGCATGTGTGAATATCCTGAGGGTTTACATACATGTTTTTAAATAAATTTTTCTCAGCCTGATAGTCCAGAATATATAGAAGTTTGTTGCAGATTGAGTCGGCAAATGTGTTTTAGTTCGAATTGGCGTTGTGCCCCTAATTCTTTCTCACATTGTGGGCAAAGAATGGGTAATTTCTTGTAGGAAGAAGAGGAATAGTGTACTAATATTGGTACCAGAAGAACGCGCCTCCGTAGGATGAAGAGGAATGTGGCGCGCTACGCCCCAGTCGGATCATGGAGAATCACATTTAGGTAGATATAGACACCAATTTCGTTCGAGAGCGTCGTACTTTCTGGGCCATCAGGCACTTTCCTATCTTTCACCTACATGATAGGAATTTTTGGTGTGATAACACTACTAAAAAAGGCACCAATTCTGGAGATGGAATGGCCGGCTGAAGGGGTAGGAGGAGGCCGTATTTTTTTCTTTTAACAGCATGTGTGAATGTCCTGAAGGCTTACATACATGTTGTTAAATACATTTTTCTCAGCCTGATAGTCCAGAATATATAGAAGTTGGTCGCACGTTGATTCGGCGTATGTGTTTCAGTTCGAAATGGCGTTGTGCCCCTAATTCTTTCACACATTGTTGGCAAAGAATGGGTAATTTGTTGTAGGAAGTAGAGGAATAGTGTACTAATATTGGTACCAGAAGAATGCGCCTCCGTAGGATGAAGAGGAATGTGGCGCGCTACGCCCCAGTCGGATCATGGAGAATCACATTTAGGTAGCTATGGTCACCAATTGCATTCGAGAGCGTCGTACTTTCTGGGCCATCAGGCACTTTCCTATCTTTAACCTACATGATAGGAATTTTTGGTGTGATAACACTTCTAAAAAATGCACCAATTATGGAGATGTAATGGCTGGCTGAAGGGGTAGGAGGAGGCCGGATTTTTTTCTTTTAACAGCATGTGTGAATGTCCTGAAGGCTTACATACATGTTTTTAAATACATTTTTCTCAGCCTGATAGTCCAGAATATATAGAAGTTTGTCTCATGTTAAGTCGGCGAATGTGTTTTAGTTCGAATTGGCGTTGTGCCCCTAATTCTTTCTCATATTGTGGGCAAATAATGGGTCATTTTTCATAGGAAGAAGAGGAATAGTGTACTAATATTGGTACCAGAAGAACACGCCTCCATAGGATGAAGAGGAATGTGGCGCGATACGCCCCAGTCAGATCATGGAGAATCACATTTAGGTAGATATGGACACCAATTGCGTTCGAGAGCGTCGTACATTCTAGGCCATCAGGCACTATCCTATCTTACACCTACATGATAGGAATTTTTGATGTGATAACACTTCTAAAAAAGGCACCAATTCTGGAGATGGATTGGCCGGCTGAAGGGGAAGGAGGAGACCGTTTTTTTTTTCTTTTAACAGCATGTGTGAATATCCTGAAGGTTTACATACATGTTGTTAAATACATTTTTGTCAGCCTGATAGTCCAGAATATATAGAAGTTTGTTGCATGTTGAGTCGCCAAATGTGTTTTAGTTCGAATTGGCGTTGTGCCCCTAATTCTTTCTCACATTGTGGGCAAAGAATGGGTAATTTCTTGTAGGAAGAAGAGGAATAGTGTACTAATATTGGTACCAGAAGAATGCGCCTCCGTAGGATGAAGAGGAATGTGGCGCGCTACGCCCCAGTCGGATCATGGAGAATCACATTTAGGTAGATATGGACACCAATTGCGTTCGAGAGCGTCGTACTTTCTGGGCCATCAGGCACTTTCCTATCTTTCACCTACATGATAGGTATTTTTGGTGTGATAACACTTCTAATAAATGCACCAATTCTGGAGATGGAATGGCCGGCTGAAGGGGTAGGAGGAGGCCGGATTTTTTTCTTTTAACAGCATTTGTGAATATCCTGAGGGTTTACATACATGTTGTTAAATAAATTTTTCTCAGCCTGATAGTCCAGAATATATAGAAGTTTGTTGCACGTTGAGTCGCCAAATGTGTTTTAGTTCGAATTGGCGTTGTGCCCCTAATTCTTTCTCACATTGTGGGCAAAGAATGGGTAATTTGTTGTAGGAAGAAGAGGAATAGTGTACTAATATTGGTACCAGAAGAACGCGCCTCCGTAGGATGAAGAGGAATGTGGCGCGCTACGCCCCAGTCGGATCATGGAGAATCACATTTAGGTAGATATGGACACCAATTGCGTTCGAGAGCGTCGTACTTTCTGGGCCATCAGGCACTTTCCTATCTTTCACCTACATGATAGGAATTTTTGGTGTGATAACACTAATAAAAAAGGCACCAATTCTGGAGATGGAATGGCCGGCTGAAGGGGTAGGAGGAGACCGGATTTTTTTCTTTTAACAGCATGTGTGAATGTCCTGAAGGCTTGCATACATGTTGTTAAATACATTTTTCTCAGCCTGATAGTCCAGAATATATAGAAGTTGGTCGCACGTTGAGTCGGCGAATGTGTTTCAGTTCGAAATGGCGTTGTGCCCCTAATTCTTTCACACATTGTGGGCAAAGAATGGGTAATTTGTTGTAGGAAGTAGAGGAATAGTGTACTAATATTGGTACCAGAAGAACGCGCCTCCGTAGGATGAAGAGGAATGTGGCGCGCTACGTCGGATCATGGAGAATCACATTTAGGTAGATATGGACACCAATTGCGTTCGAGAGCGTTGTACTTTCTGGACCATCAGGCACTATCCTATCTTTCACCTACATGATAGGAATTTTTGATGTGATAACACTTCTAAAAATGCACCAATTCCGGAGATGTAATGGCCGGCTGAAGGGGTAGGAGGAGGCCGGATTTTTTTCTTTTAACAGCATGTGTGAATGTCCTGAAGGCTTACATACATGTTGTTAAATACATTTTACTCAGCCTGATAGTCCAGAATATATAGAAGTTGGTCGCACGTTGAGTCGGCGAATGTGTTTTAGTTCGAATTGGCGTTGTGCCCCTAATTCTTTCTCACATTGTGGGCAAAGAATGGGTAATTTCTTGTAGGAAGAAGAGGAATAGTGTACTAATATTGGTACCAGAAGAACGCGCTTCCGTAGGATGAAGAGGAATGTGGCGCGCTACGCCCCAGTCGGATCATGGAGAATCACATTTAGGTAGATATGGACACCAATTGCGTTCGAGAGCGTCATACTTTCTGGGCCATCAGGCACTTTCCTATCTTTCACCTACATGATAGGAATTTTTGGTGTGATAACACTACTAAAAAAGGCACCAATTCTGGAGATGGAATGGCCGGCTGAAGGGGAAGGAGGAGGCCGTTTTTTTTCTTCTTTTAACAGCATGTGTGAATATCCTGAGGGTTTACATACATGTTGTTAAATAAATTTTTCTCAGCCTGATAGTCCAGAATATATAGAAGTTTGTTGCAGGTTGAGTCGGCAAATGTGTTTTAGTTCGAATTGGCGTTGTGCCCCTAATTCTTTCTCACATTGTGGGCAAAGAATGGGTAATTTCTTGTAGGAAGAAGAGGAATATTGTACTAATATTGGTACCAGAAGAACGCGCCTCCGTAGGATGAAGAGGAATGTGGCACGCTACGCCCCAGTCGGATCATGGAGAATCACATTTAGGTAGATATGGACACCAATTTCGTTCGAGAGCGTCGTACTTTCTGGGCCATCAGGCACTTTCCTATCTTTCACCTACATGATAGGAATTTTTGGTGTGATAACACTTCTAAAAAATGCACCAATTATGGAGATGTAATGGCTGGCTGAAGGGGTAGGAGGAGGCCGGATTTTTTTCTTTTAACAGCATGTGTGAATGTCCTGAAGGCTTACATACATGTTTTTAAATACATTTTTCTCAGCCTGATAGTCCAGAATATATAGAAGTTTGTCTCATGTTAAGTCGGCGAATGTGTTTTAGTTCGAATTGGCGTTGTGCCCCTAATTCTTTCTCATATTGTGGGCAAATAATGGGTCATTTTTCATAGGAAGAAGAGGAATAGTGTACTAATATTGGTACCAGAAGAACACGCCTCCATAGGATGAAGAGGAATGTGGCGCGCTACGCCCCAGTCAGATCATGGAGAATCACATTTAGGTAGATATGGACACCAATTGCGTTCGAGAGCGTCGTACTTTCTGGGCCATCAGGCACTTTCCTATCTTTCACCTACATGATAGGAATTTTTGGTGTGATAACACTTCTAAAAAATGCACCAATTCTGGAGATGGATTGGCCGGCTGAAGGGGTAGGAGGAGGACAGATTTTTTTCTTTTAACAGCATGTGTGAATGTCCTGAAGGCTTACATACATGTTGTTAAATACATTTTTCTCAGCCTGATAGTCCAGAATATACAGAAGTTTGTCGCATGTTCTGTCGGCGAATGTGTTTCAATTCGAAATGGTGTTGTGCCCCTAATTCTTTTTCACATTGTGGGCAAAGAATGGGTAATTTGTTGTAGGAAGAAGAGGAATAGTGTACTAATATTGGTACCAGAAGAAAGCGCCTCCATAGGATGAAGAGGAATGTGGCGCGATACGCCCCAGTCAGATCATGGAGAATCACATTTAGGTAGATATGGACACCAATTGCGTTCGAGAGCGTCGTACATTCTAGGCCATCAGGCACTATCCTATCTTACACCTACATGATAGGAATTTTTGATGTGATAACACTTCTAAAAAAGGCACCAATTCTGGAGATGGATTGGCCGGCTGAAGGGGAAGGAGGAGACCGTTTTTTTTTTCTTTTAACAGCATGTGTGAATATCCTGAAGGTTTACATACATGTTGTTAAATACATTTTTGTCAGCCTGATAGTCCAGAATATATAGAAGTTTGTTGCATGTTGAGTCGCCAAATGTGTTTTAGTTCGAATTGGCGTTGTGCCCCTAATTCTTTCTCACATTGTGGGCAAAGAATGGGTAATTTGTTGTAAGAAGAAGAGGAATAGTGTACTAATATTGGTACCAGAAGAACGCGCCTCCATAGGATGAAGAGGAATGTGGTGCGCTACGCCCCAGTCGGATCATGGAGAATCACATTTAGGTAGATATGGACACCAATTGCGTTCGAGAGCGTCGTACTTTCTGGGCCGTCAGGCACTTTCCTAACTTTCACCTACATGATAGGAATTTTTGGTGTGATAACACTTCTAAAAAATGCACCAATTCTGGAGATGGAATGGCCGGCTGAAGGGGTAGGAGGAGGCCGGATTTTTTTCTTTTAACAGCATGTGTGAATGTCCTGAAGGCTTACATACATGTTGTTAAATACATTTTTCTCAGCCTGATAGTCCAGAATATATAGAAGTTGGTCGCACGTTGAGTCGGTGAATGTGTTTTAGTTCGAAATGGCGTTGTGCCCCTAATTCTTTCTCACATTGTGGGCAAAGAATGGGTAATTTGTTGTAGGAATAAGAGGAATAGTGTACTAATATTGGTACCAGAAGAACGCGCCTCCATAGGATGAAGAGGAATGTGGTGCGCTACGCCCCAGTCGGATCATGGAGAATCACATTTAGGTAGATATGGACACCAATTGCGTTCGAGAGCGTCGTACTTTCTGGGCCATCAGGCACTTTCCTAACTTTCACCTACATGATAGGAATTTTTGGTGTGATAACACTTCTAAAAAATGCACCAATTCTGGAGATGGAATGGCCGGCTGAAGGGGTAGGAGGAGGCCGGATTTTTTTCTTTTAACAGCATGTGTGAATGTCCTGAAGGCTTACATACATGTTGTTAAATACATTTTTCTCAGCCTGATAGTCCAGAATATATAGAAGTTGGTCGCACGTTGAGTCGGTGAATGTGTTTTAGTTCGAAATGGCGTTGTGACCCTAATTCTTTCTCACATTGTGGGCAAAGAATGGGTAATTTGTTGTAGGAATAAGAGGAATAGTGTACTAATATTGGTACCAGAAGAACGCGCCTCCATAGGATGAAGAGGAATGTGGTGTGCTACGCCCCAGTCAGATCATGGAGAATCACATTTAGGTAGATATGGACACCAATTGCGTTCGAGAGCGTCGTACTTTCTGGGCCATCAGGCACTTTCCTATCTTTCACCTACATGATAGGAATTTTTGGTGTGATAACACTTCTAAAAAATGCACCAATTCTGGAGATGGAATGGCCGGCTGAAGGGGTAGGAGGAGGCCGGATTTGTTTCTTTTAACAGCATGTGTGAATGTCCTGAAGGCTTACATAAATGTTGTTAAATACATTTTTCTCAGCCTGATAGTCTAGAATATATAGAAGTTTGTCGCACGTTGAGTCGGCAAATGTGTTTTAGTTCGAATTGGCGTTGTGCCCCTAATTCTTTCTCACATTGTGGGCAAAGAATGGGTAATTTCTTGTAGGAAGAAGAGGAATAGTGTACTAATATTCGTACCAGAAGAATGCGCCTCCGTAGGATGAAGAGGAATGTGGCGCGCTACGCCCCAGTCGGATCATGGAGAATCACATTTAGGTAGATATGGACACCAATTGCGTTCGAGAGCGTCGTACTTTCTGGGCCATCAGGCACTTTCCTATCTTTCACCTACATGATAGGAATTTTTGGTGTGATAACACTTCTAAAAAATGCACCAATTCTGGAGATGGAATGGCCGGCTGAAGGGGTAGGAGGAGGCCGGATTTTTTTCTTTTAACAGCATTTGTGAATATCCTGAGGGTTTACATACATGTTGTTAAATAAATTTTTCTCAGCCTGATAGTCCAGAATATATAGAAGTTTGTTGCACGTTGAGTCGCCAAATGTGTTTTAGTTCGAATTGGCGTTGTGCCCCTAATTCTTTCTCACATTGTAGGCAAAGAATGGGTAATTTGTTGTAGGAAGAAGAGGAATAGTGTACTAATATTGGTACCAGAAGAACGCACCTCCGTAGGATGAAGAGGAATGTGGCGCGCTACGCCCCAGTCGGATCATGGAGAATCACATTTAGGTAGATATGGACACCAATTGCGTTCGAGAGCGTCGTACTTTCTGGGCCATCAGGCACTTTCCTTTCTTTCACCTACATGATAGGAATTTTTGGTGTGATAACACTAATAAAAAAGGCACCAATTCTGGAGATGGAATGGCCGGCTGAAGGGGTAGGAGGAGGCAGGATTTTTTTCTTTTAACAGCATGTGTGAATGTCCTGAAGGCTTGCATACATGTTGTTAAATACATTTTTCTCAGCCTGATAGTCCAGAATATATAGAAGTTGGTCGCACGTTGAGTCGGCGAATGTGTTTCAGTTCGAAATGGCGTTGTGCCCCTAATTCTTTCACACATTGTGGGCAAAGAATGGGTAATTTGTTGTAGGAAGTAGAGGAATAGTGTACTAATATTGGTACCAGAAGAACGCGCCTCCGTAGGATGAAGAGGAATGTGGCGCGCTACGCCCCATTCGGATCATGGAGAATCACATTTAGGTAGATATGGACACCAATTGCGTTCGAGAGCGTTGTACTTTCTGGACCATCAGGCACTTTCCTATCTTTCACCTACATGATAGGAATTTTTGGTGTGATAACACTTCTAAAAAATGCACCAATTCGGGAGATGGAATGGCCGGCTGAAGGGGTAGGAGGAGGCCGGATTTTTTTCTTTTAACAGCATGTGTGAATGTCCTGAAGGCTTACATACATGTTGTTAAATACATTTTTCTCAGCCTGATAGTCCAGAATATATAGAAGTTGGTCGCACGTTGAGTCGGCGAATGTGTTTTAGTTCGAATTGGCGTTGTGCCCCTAGTTCTTTCTCACATTGTGGGCAAAGAATGGGTAATTTTTCGTAGGAAGAAGAGGAATAGTGTACTAATATTGGTACCAGAAGAACGCGCCTCCATAGGATGAAGAGGAATGTGGCGCGCTACGCCCCAGTCAGATCATGGAGAATCACATTTAGGTAGATATGGACATCAATTGCGTTCGAGAAATTCGTACTTTCTGGGCCATCAGGCACTATCCTATCTTACACCTACATGATAGGAATTTTTGATGTGATAACACTTCTAAAAAAAGCACCAATTCTGGAGATGGAATGGCCGGCTGAAGGGGAAGGAGGAGGCCGTTTTTTTTCTTCTTTTAACAGCATGTGTGAATATCCTGAGGGTTTACATACATGTTGTTAAATAAATTTTTCTCAGCCTGATAGTCCAGAATATATAGAAGTTTGTTGCAGGTTGAGTCGGCAAATGTGTTTTAGTTCGAATTGGCGTTGTGCCCCTAATTCTTTCTCACATTGTGGGCAAAGAATGGGTAATTTGTCGTAGGAAGAAGAGGAATAGTGTACTAATATTGGTACCAGAAGAACGGGCCTCCATAGGATGAAGAGGAATGTGGCGCGCTACGCCCCAGTCGGATCATGGAGAATCACATTTAGGTAGATATGGACACCAATTGCGTTCGAGAGCGTCGTACTTTCTGGGCCATCAGGCACTTTCCTATCTTTCACCTACATGATAGGAATTTTTGGTGTGATAACACTTCTAAAAAATGCACCAATTCTGGAGATGGAATTGCCGGCTGAAGGGGTAGGAGGAGGCCGGATTTTTTTCTTTTAACAGCATGTGTGAATGTCCTGAAGGCTTACATACATGTTGTTAAATACATTTTTCTCAGCCTGATAGTCCAGAATATATAGAAGTTGGTCGCACGTTGAGTCGGTGAATGTGTTTTAGTTCGAAATGGCGTTGTGCCCCTAATTCTTTCTCACATTGTGGGCAAAGAATGGGTAATTTGTTGTAGGAATAAGAGGAATAGTGTACTAATATTGGTACCAGAAGAACGCGCCTCCATAGGATGAAGAGGAATGTGGTGCGCTACGCCCCAGTCGGATCATGGAGAATCACATTTAGGTAGATATGGACACCAATTGCGTTCGAGAGCGTCGTACTTTCTGGGCCATCAGGCACTTTCCTAACTTTCACCTACATGATAGGAATTTTTGGTGTGATAACACTTCTAAAAAATGCACCAATTCTGGAGATGGAATGGCCGGCTGAAGGGGTAGGAGGAGGCCGGATTTTTTTCTTTTAACAGCATGTGTGAATGTCCTGAAGGCTTACATACATGTTGTTAAATACATTTTTCTCAGCCTGATAGTCCAGAATATATAGAAGTTGGTCGCACGTTGAGTCGGTGAATGTGTTTTAGTTCGAAATGGCGTTGTGACCCTAATTCTTTCTCACATTGTGGGCAAAGAATGGGTAATTTGTTGTAGGAATAAGAGGAATAGTGTACTAATATTGGTACCAGAAGAACGCGCCTCCATAGGATGAAGAGGAATGTGGTGTGCTACGCCCCAGTCAGATCATGGAGAATCACATTTAGGTAGATATGGACACCAATTGCGTTCGAGAGCGTCGTACTTTCTGGGCCATCAGGCACTTTCCTATCTTTCACCTACATGATAGGAATTTTTGGTGTGATAACACTTCTAAAAAATGCACCAATTCTGGAGATGGAATGGCCGGCTGAAGGGGTAGGAGGAGGCCGGATTTGTTTCTTTTAACAGCATGTGTGAATGTCCTGAAGGCTTACATAAATGTTGTTAAATACATTTTTCTCAGCCTGATAGTCTAGAATATATAGAAGTTTGTCGCACGTTGAGTCGGCAAATGTGTTTTAGTTCGAATTGGCGTTGTGCCCCTAATTCTTTCTCACATTGTGGGCAAAGAATGGGTAATTTCTTGTAGGAAGAAGAGGAATAGTGTACTAATATTCGTACCAGAAGAATGCGCCTCCGTAGGATGAAGAGGAATGTGGCGCGCTACGCCCCAGTCGGATCATGGAGAATCACATTTAGGTAGATATGGACACCAATTGCGTTCGAGAGCGTCGTACTTTCTGGGCCATCAGGCACTTTCCTATCTTTCACCTACATGATAGGAATTTTTGGTGTGATAACACTTCTAAAAAATGCACCAATTCTGGAGATGGAATGGCCGGCTGAAGGGGTAGGAGGAGGCCGGATTTTTTTCTTTTAACAGCATTTGTGAATATCCTGAGGGTTTACATACATGTTGTTAAATAAATTTTTCTCAGCCTGATAGTCCAGAATATATAGAAGTTTGTTGCACGTTGAGTCGCCAAATGTGTTTTAGTTCGAATTGGCGTTGTGCCCCTAATTCTTTCTCACATTGTAGGCAAAGAATGGGTAATTTGTTGTAGGAAGAAGAGGAATAGTGTACTAATATTGGTACCAGAAGAACGCACCTCCGTAGGATGAAGAGGAATGTGGCGCGCTACGCCCCAGTCGGATCATGGAGAATCACATTTAGGTAGATATGGACACCAATTGCGTTCGAGAGCGTCGTACTTTCTGGGCCATCAGGCACTTTCCTTTCTTTCACCTACATGATAGGAATTTTTGGTGTGATAACACTAATAAAAAAGGCACCAATTCTGGAGATGGAATGGCCGGCTGAAGGGGTAGGAGGAGGCAGGATTTTTTTCTTTTAACAGCATGTGTGAATGTCCTGAAGGCTTGCATACATGTTGTTAAATACATTTTTCTCAGCCTGATAGTCCAGAATATATAGAAGTTGGTCGCACGTTGAGTCGGCGAATGTGTTTCAGTTCGAAATGGCGTTGTGCCCCTAATTCTTTCACACATTGTGGGCAAAGAATGGGTAATTTGTTGTAGGAAGTAGAGGAATAGTGTACTAATATTGGTACCAGAAGAACGCGCCTCCGTAGGATGAAGAGGAATGTGGCGCGCTACGCCCCATTCGGATCATGGAGAATCACATTTAGGTAGATATGGACACCAATTGCGTTCGAGAGCGTTGTACTTTCTGGACCATCAGGCACTTTCCTATCTTTCACCTACATGATAGGAATTTTTGGTGTGATAACACTTCTAAAAAATGCACCAATTCGGGAGATGGAATGGCCGGCTGAAGGGGTAGGAGGAGGCCGGATTTTTTTCTTTTAACAGCATGTGTGAATGTCCTGAAGGCTTACATACATGTTGTTAAATACATTTTTCTCAGCCTGATAGTCCAGAATATATAGAAGTTGGTCGCACGTTGAGTCGGCGAATGTGTTTTAGTTCGAATTGGCGTTGTGCCCCTAGTTCTTTCTCACATTGTGGGCAAAGAATGGGTAATTTTTCGTAGGAAGAAGAGGAATAGTGTACTAATATTGGTACCAGAAGAACGCGCCTCCATAGGATGAAGAGGAATGTGGCGCGCTACGCCCCAGTCAGATCATGGAGAATCACATTTAGGTAGATATGGACATCAATTGCGTTCGAGAAATTCGTACTTTCTGGGCCATCAGGCACTATCCTATCTTACACCTACATGATAGGAATTTTTGATGTGATAACACTTCTAAAAAAAGCACCAATTCTGGAGATGGAATGGCCGGCTGAAGGGGAAGGAGGAGGCCGTTTTTTTTCTTCTTTTAACAGCATGTGTGAATATCCTGAGGGTTTACATACATGTTGTTAAATAAATTTTTCTCAGCCTGATAGTCCAGAATATATAGAAGTTTGTTGCAGGTTGAGTCGGCAAATGTGTTTTAGTTCGAATTGGCGTTGTGCCCCTAATTCTTTCTCACATTGTGGGCAAAGAATGGGTAATTTGTCGTAGGAAGAAGAGGAATAGTGTACTAATATTGGTACCAGAAGAACGGGCCTCCATAGGATGAAGAGGAATGTGGCGCGCTACGCCCCAGTCGGATCATGGAGAATCACATTTAGGTAGATATGGACACCAATTGCGTTCGAGAGCGTCGTACTTTCTGGGCCATCAGGCACTTTCCTATCTTTCACCTACATGATAGGAATTTTTGGTGTGATAACACTTCTAAAAAATGCACCAATTCTGGAGATGGAATTGCCGGCTGAAGGGGTAGGAGGAGGCCGGATTTTTTTCTTTTAACAGCATGTGTGAATGTCCTGAAGGCTTACATACATGTTGTTAAATACATTTTTCTCAGCCTGATAGTCCAGAATATATAGAAGTTGGTCGCACGTTGAGTCGGCGAATGTGTTTTAGTTCGAATTGGCGTTGTGCCCCTAGTTCTTTCTCACATTGTGGGCAAAGAATGGGTAATTTGTCGTAGGAAGAAGAGGAATAGTGTACTAATATTGGTACCAGAAGAACGCGCCTCCATAGGATGAAGAGGAATGTGGCGCGCTACGCCCCAGTCAGATCATGGAGAATCACATATAGGTAGATATGGACACAAATTGCGTTCGAGATCGTCGTACTTTCTGGGCCATCAGGCACTTTCCTATCTTTAACCTACATGATAGGAATTTTTGGTGTGATAACACTTCTTAAAAATGCACCAATTATGGAGATGTAATGGCTGGCTGAAGGGGTAGGAGGAGGCCGGATTTTTTTCTTTTAACAGCATGTGTGAATGTCCTGAAGGCTTACATACATGTTTTTAAATACATTTTTCTCAGCCTGATAGTCCAGAATATATAGAAGTTTGTCTCATGTTAAGTCGGCGAATGTGTTTTAGTTCCAATTGGCGTTGTGCCCCTAATTCTTTCTCATATTGTGGGCAAATAATGGGTCATTTTTCATAGGAAGAAGAGGAATAGTGTACTAATATTGGTACCAGAAGAACACGCCTCCATAGGATGAAGAGGAATGTGGCGCGCTACGCCCCCGTCTTATCATGGAGAATCACATTTAGGTAGATATGGACACCAATTGCGTTCAAGAGCGACGTACATTCTGGGCCATCAGGCACTTTCCTATCTTTCACCTACATGATAGGAATTTTTGGTGTGATAACACTTCTAAAAAATGCACCAATTCTGGAGATGGAATGGCCGGCTGAAGGGGTAGGAGGAGGCCGGATTTGTTTCTTTTAACAGCATGTGTGGATGTCCTGAAGGCTTACATACATGTTGTTAAATACATTTTTCTCAGCCTGATAGTCTAGAATATACAGAAGTTTCTCGCACGTTGTGTCGGCAAATGTGTTTTAGTTCGAATTGGCGTTGTGCCCCTAATTCTTTCTCACATTGTGGGCAAATAATGGGTAATTTCTTGTAGGAAGAAGAGGAATAGTGTACTAATATTGGTACCAGAAGAATGCGCCTCCGTAGGATGAAGAGGAATGTGGCGCGCTACGCCCCAGTCGGATCATGGAGAATCACATTTAGGTAGCTATGGACACCAATTGCGTTCGAGAGCGTCGTACTTTCTGGGCCATCAGGCACTTTCCTATCTTTCACCTACATGATAGGAATTTTTGGTGTGATAACACTTCTAAAAAATGCACCAATTCTGGAGATGGAATGGCCGGCTGAAGGGGTAGGAGGAGGCCGGATTTTTTTCTTTTAACAGCATATGTGAATGTCATGAAGGCTTACATATATGTTGTTGTTAAATACATTTTTCTCAGCCTGATAGTCCAGAATATAAAGAAGTTTGTCGCACGTTGAGTCGGCAAATGTGTTTTAGTTCGAATTGGCGTTGTGCCCCTAATTCTTTCTCACATTGTGGGCAAAGATTGGGTAATTTGTCATAGGAAGAAGAGGAATAGTGTACTAATATTGGTACCAGAATAACGCGCCTCCATAGGATGAAGAGGACTGTGGCGCGCTACGCCCCCGTCGTATCATGGAGAATCACATTTAGGTAGATATGGACACCAATTGCGTTCGAGATCGTCGTACTTTCTGGGCCATCAGGCACTTTCCTATCTTTAACCTACATGATAGGAATTTTTGGTGTGATAACACTTCTAAAAATGCACCAATTATGGAGATGTAATGGCTGGCTGAAGGGGTAGGAGGAGGCCGGATTTTTTTCTTTTAACAGCATGTGTGAATGTCCTGAAGGCTTACATACATGTTGTTAAATACATTTTTCTCAGCCTGATAGTCCAGAATATATAGAAGTTTGTCTCATGTTAAGTCGGCGAATGTGTTTTAGTTCGAATTGGCGTTGTGCCCCTAATTCTTTCTCATATTGTGGGCAAATAATGGGTCATTTTTCATAGGAAGAAGAGGAATAGTGTACTAATATTGATACCAGAAGAACACGCCTCCATAGGATGAAGAGGAATGTGGCGCGCTACGCCCCAGTCAGATCATGGAGAATCACATTTAGGTAGATATGGTCACCAATTGCGTTTGAAAGCGTCGTACTTTCTGGGCCATCAGGCACTTTCCTATCTTTCACCTACATGATAGGAATTTTTGGTGTGATAACACTTCTAAAAAATGCACCAATTCTGGAGATGGAATGGCCGGCTGAAGGGGTAGGAGGAGGCCGGATTTTTTTCTTTTAACAGCATGTGTGAATGTCCTGAAGGCTTACATACATGTTTTTAAATAAATTTTTCTCAGCCTGATAGTCCAGAATATATAGAAGTTTGTCTCATGTTAAGTCGGCGAATGTGTTTTAGTTCGAATTGGCGTTGTGCCCCTAATTCTTTCTCATATTGTGGGCAAATAATGGGTCATTTTTCATAGGATGAAGAGGAATAGTGTACTAATATTGGTACCAGAAGAACGAGCCTCCATAGGATGAAGAGGAATGTGGCGCGCTACGCCCCCGTCATATCATGGAGAATCACATTTAGGTAGATATGGACACCAATTGCGTTCGAGAGCGACGTACTTTCTGGGCCATCAGGCACTTTACTATCTATCACCTACATGATAGGAATTTTTGGTGTGATAACACTTCTAAAAAATGCACCAATTCTGGAGATGGAATGGCCGGCTGAAGGGGTAGGAGGAGGCCGGATTTGTTTCTTTTAACAGCATGTGTGAATGTCCTGAAGGCTTACATACATGTTGTTAAATACATTTTTCTCAGCCTGATAGTCTAGAATATATAGAAGTTTCTCGCACGTTGTGTCGGCAAATGTGTTTTAGTTCGAATTGGCGTTGTGCCCCTAATTCTTTCTCACATTGTGGGCAAAGAATGGGTAATTTCTTGTAGGAAGAAGAGGAATAGTGTACTAATATTGGTACCAGAAGAATGCGCCTCCGTAGGATGAAGAGGAATGTGGCGCGCTACGCCCCAGTCGGATCATGGAGAATCACATTTAGGTAGCTATGGACACCAATTGCGTTCGAGAGCGTCGTACTTTCTGGGCCATCAGGCACTTTCCTATCTTTCACCTACATGATAGGAATTTTTGGTGTGATAACACTTCTAAAAAATGCACCAATTCTGGAGATGGAATGGCCGGCTGAAGGGGTAGGAGGAGGCCGGATTTTTTTCTTTTAACAGCATATGTGAATGTCATGAAGGCTTACATATATGTTGTTGTTAAATACATTTTTCTCAGCCTGATAGTCCAGAATATAAAGAAGTTTGTCGCACGTTGAGTCGGCAAATGTGTTTTAGTTCGAATTGGCGTTGTGCCCCTAATTCTTTCTCACATTGTGGGCAAAGATTGGGTAATTTGTCATAGGAAGAAGAGGAATAGTGTACTAATATTGGTACCAGAATAACGCGCCTCCATAGGATGAAGAGGACTGTGGCGCGCTACGCCCCGTCGTATCATGGAGAATCACATTTAGGTAGATATGGACACCAATTGCGTTCGAGATCGTCGTACTTTCTGGGCCATCAGGCACTTTCCTATCTTTAACCTACATGATAGGAATTTTTGGTGTGATAACACTTCTAAAAAATGCACCAATTATGGAGATGTAATGGCTGGCTGAAGGGGTAGGAGGAGGCCGGATTTTTTTCTTTTAACAGCATGTGTGAATGTCCTGAAGGCTTACATACATGTTGTTAAATACATTTTTCTCAGCCTGATAGTCCAGAATATATAGAAGTTTGTCTCATGTTAAGTCGGCGAATGTGTTTTAGTTCGAATTGGCGTTGTGCCCCTAATTCTTTCTCATATTGTGGGCAAATAATGGGTCATTTTTCATAGGAAGAAGAGGAATAGTGTACTAATATTGATACCAGAAGAACACGCCTCCATAGGATGAAGAGGAATGTGGCGCGCTACGCCCCAGTCAGATCATGGAGAATCACATTTAGGTAGATATGGTCACCAATTGCGTTTGAAAGCGTCGTACTTTCTGGGCCATCAGGCACTTTCCTATCTTTCACCTACATGATAGGAATTTTTGGTGTGATAACACTTCTAAAAAATGCACCAATTCTGGAGATGGAATGGCCGGCTGAAGGGGTAGGAGGAGGCCGGATTTTTTTCTTTTAACAGCATGTGTGAATGTCCTGAAGGCTTACATACATGTTTTTAAATAAATTTTTCTCAGCCTGATAGTCCAGAATATATAGAAGTTTGTCTCATGTTAAGTCGGCGAATGTGTTTTAGTTCGAATTGGCGTTGTGCCCCTAATTCTTTCTCATATTGTGGGCAAATAATGGGTCATTTTTCATAGGAAGAAGAGGAATAGTGTACTAATATTGGTACCAGAAGAACACGCCTCCATATGATGAAGAGGAATGTGGCGCGCTACGCCCCAGTCAGATCATGGAGAATCACATTTAGGTAGATATGGACACCAATTGCGTTCGAGAGCGTTGTACTTTCTGGACCATCAGGCACTATCCTATCTTTCACCTACATGATAGGAATTTTTGATGTGATAACACTTCTAAAAAATGCACCAATTCCGCAGATGGAATGGCCGACTGAAGGGGTAGGAGGAGGCCGGATTTTTTTATTTTAACAGCATACGTGAATGTCCTGAAGGCTTACATACATGTTGTTAAATACATTTTACTCAGCCTGATAGTCCAGAATATATAGAAGTTTGTCGCACATTGAGTCGGCGAATGTGTTTTAGTTCGAATTGGCGTTGTGCCCCTAATTCTTTCTCACATTGTGGGCAAAGAATGGGTAATTTGTCGTAGGATGAAGAGGAATAGTGTACTAATATTGGTACCAGAAGAACGAGCCTCCATAGGATGAAGAGGAATGTGGCGCGCTACGCCCCCGTCATATCATGGAGAATCACATTTAGGTAGATATGGACACCAATTGCGTTCGAGAGCGACGTACTTTCTGGGCCATCAGGCACTTTACTATCTATCACCTACATGATAGGAATTTTTGGTGTGATAACACTTCTAAAAAATGCACCAATTCTGGAGATGGAATGGCCGGCTGAAGGGGTAGGAGGAGGCCGGATTTGTTTCTTTTAACAGCATGTGTGAATGTCCTGAAGGCTTACATACATGTTGTTAAATACATTTTTCTCAGCCTGATAGTCTAGAATATATAGAAGTTTCTCGCACGTTGTGTCGGCAAATGTGTTTTAGTTCGAATTGGCGTTGTGCCCCTAAATCTTTCTCACATTGTGGGCAAAGAATGGGTAATTTCTTGTAGGAAGAAGAGGAATAGTGTACTAATATTGGTACCAGAAGAATGCGCCTCCGTAGGATGAAGAGGAATGTGGCGCGCTACGCCCCAGTCGGATCATGGAGAATCACATTTAGGTAGCTATGGACACCAATTGCGTTCGAGAGCGTCGTACTTTCTGGGCCATCAGGCACTTTCCTATCTTTCACCTACATGATAGGAATTTTTGGTGTGATAACACTTCTAAAAAATGCACCAATTCTGGAGATGGAATGGCCGGCTGAAGGGGTAGGAGGAGGCCGGATTTTTTCCTTTTAACAGCATGGGTGAATGTCCTGAAGGCTTACATACATGTTGTTAAATACATTTTTCTCAGCCTGATAGTCCAGAATATATAGAAGTTTGTCTCATGTTAAGTCGGCGAATGTGTTTTAGTTCGAATTGGCGTTGTGCCCCTAATTCTTTCTCATATTGTGGGCAAATAATGGGTCATTTTTCATAGGAAGAAGAGGAATAGTGTACTAATATTGGTACCAGAAGAACACGCCTCCATAGGATGAAGAGGAATGTGGCGCGCTACGCCCCAGTCAGATCATGGAGAATCACATTTAGGTAGATATGGACACCAATTGCGTTCGAGAGCGTCGTACTTTCTGGGCCATCAGGCACTTTCCTATCTTTCACCTACATGATAGGAATTTTTGGTGTGATAACACTTCTAAAAAATGCACCAATTCTGGAGATGGATTGGCCGGCTGAAGGGGTAGGAGGAGGACAGATTTTTTTCTTTTAACAGCATGTGTGAATGTCCTGAAGGCTTACATACATGTTGTTAAATACATTTTTCTCAGCCTGATAGTCCAGAATATACAGAAGTTTGTCGCATGTTCTGTCGGCGAATGTGTTTCAATTCGAAATGGTGTTGTGCCCCTAATTCTTTTTCACATTGTGGGCAAAGAATGGGTAATTTGTTGTAGGAAGAAGAGGAATAGTGTACTAATATTGGTACCAGAAGAAAGCGCCTCCATAGGATGAAGAGGAATGTGGCGCGATACGCCCCAGTCAGATCATGGAGAATCACATTTAGGTAGATATGGACACCAATTGCGTTCGAGAGCGTCGTACATTCTAGGCCATCAGGCACTATCCTATCTTACACCTACATGATAGGAATTTTTGATGTGATAACACTTCTAAAAAAGGCACCAATTCTGGAGATGGATTGGCCGGCTGAAGGGGAAGGAGGAGACCGTTTTTTTTTTCTTTTAACAGCATGTGTGAATATCCTGAAGGTTTACATACATGTTGTTAAATACATTTTTGTCAGCCTGATAGTCCAGAATATATAGAAGTTTGTTGCATGTTGAGTCGCCAAATGTGTTTTAGTTCGAATTGGCGTTGTGCCCCTAATTCTTTCTCACATTGTGGGCAAAGAATGGGTAATTTGTTGTAAGAAGAAGAGGAATAGTGTACTAATATTGGTACCAGAAGAACGCGCCTCCATAGGATGAAGAGGAATGTGGTGCGCTACGCCCCAGTCGGATCATGGAGAATCACATTTAGGTAGATATGGACACCAATTGCGTTCGAGAGCGTCGTACTTTCTGGGCCGTCAGGCACTTTCCTAACTTTCACCTACATGATAGGAATTTTTGGTGTGATAACACTTCTAAAAAATGCACCAATTCTGGAGATGGAATGGCCGGCTGAAGGGGTAGGAGGAGGCCGGATTTTTTTCTTTTAACAGCATGTGTGAATGTCCTGAAGGCTTACATACATGTTGTTAAATACATTTTTCTCAGCCTGATAGTCCAGAATATATAGAAGTTGGTCGCACGTTGAGTCGGTGAATGTGTTTTAGTTCGAAATGGCGTTGTGCCCCTAATTCTTTCTCACATTGTGGGCAAAGAATGGGTAATTTGTTGTAGGAATAAGAGGAATAGTGTACTAATATTGGTACCAGAAGAACGCGCCTCCATAGGATGAAGAGGAATGTGGTGCGCTACGCCCCAGTCGGATCATGGAGAATCACATTTAGGTAGATATGGACACCAATTGCGTTCGAGAGCGTCGTACTTTCTGGGCCATCAGGCACTTTCCTAACTTTCACCTACATGATAGGAATTTTTGGTGTGATAACACTTCTAAAAAATGCACCAATTCTGGAGATGGAATGGCCGGCTGAAGGGGTAGGAGGAGGCCGGATTTTTTTCTTTTAACAGCATGTGTGAATGTCCTGAAGGCTTACATACATGTTGTTAAATACATTTTTCTCAGCCTGATAGTCCAGAATATATAGAAGTTGGTCGCACGTTGAGTCGGTGAATGTGTTTTAGTTCGAAATGGCGTTGTGACCCTAATTCTTTCTCACATTGTGGGCAAAGAATGGGTAATTTGTTGTAGGAATAAGAGGAATAGTGTACTAATATTGGTACCAGAAGAACGCGCCTCCATAGGATGAAGAGGAATGTGGTGCGCTACGCCCCAGTCAGATCATGGAGAATCACATTTAGGTAGATATGGACACCAATTGCGTTCGAGAGCGTCGTACTTTCTGGGCCATCAGGCACTTTCCTATCTTTCACCTACATGATAGGAATTTTTGGTGTGATAACACTTCTAAAAAATGCACCAATTCTGGAGATGGAATGGCCGGCTGAAGGGGTAGGAGGAGGCCGGATTTGTTTCTTTTAACAGCATGTGTGAATGTCCTGAAGGCTTACATAAATGTTGTTAAATACATTTTTCTCAGCCTGATAGTCTAGAATATATAGAAGTTTGTCGCACGTTGAGTCGGCAAATGTGTTTTAGTTCGAATTGGCGTTGTGCCCCTAATTCTTTCTCACATTGTGGGCAAAGAATGGGTAATTTCTTGTAGGAAGAAGAGGAATAGTGTACTAATATTCGTACCAGAAGAATGCGCCTCCGTAGGATGAAGAGGAATGTGGCGCGCTACGCCCCAGTCGGATCATGGAGAATCACATTTAGGTAGATATGGACACCAATTGCGTTCGAGAGCGTCGTACTTTCTGGGCCATCAGGCACTTTCCTATCTTTCACCTACATGATAGGAATTTTTGGTGTGATAACACTTCTAAAAAATGCACCAATTCTGGAGATGGAATGGCCG